>NC_087569.1:5528617-6139728 GCF_036250125.1 Pseudopipra pipra | reverse complement strand
ACGGGATGTGCTGAAAAGCACACGCAGGAAAATATTTGGGCTAATATTTTTATGTAAGAGAGCACCGGCTTTTAAGTGCCAGTTGCTTAATATGCTCCCATAACTCAACGGCTTTGAAAGCAATTAGAAAATGCTATAAGCCTCAATTTCCGAGGCCTAATATGCCTTTTGAGCATTTGTGAGAGAAAAGGGAACAACTGTGGATTTCAATACTAGAGCTGACATGAAAACAGCAATTGGATATGGCTGGTGCAAACCAGAATGACAAACGTTTCCACACTGCTGCCCGAAGAGCTACTGATTTTTTATCAAAGTACTTAAATAACATTAATTATTAAAGAATTCGTGAACCAGATCACTGCAGGTACGTCTAAATGTATATTCCCACTAGATTTTAGGGCTTTCTTAACCTCCTCCTTTCTCTTAGGACCCGTGAGAATCACAACACAGACACAATTCTTTTACCAGCTCCAGCTGTAACTAACTCCCTCCTCTGTGTAAACGAATAACTTAAAGACTATGATTTAGACTTTTATTTCTTCTTCACACAGTTAAAAAAAAGAAACCCAATGCTATTACCTCCTGGCAGGTCAGGCAAGCAAGATCAGATTTCACTTTTTAGCCAAATAAATAATTTAGTGAGTGGCTCTAATGACTCTGCTGCCTCTCCCCACTCTGGCTAAGCTTTTTAATACTTGTTAGGCTGACTGGGGAGATTTTTACTGCACAAGTAGCTCAAGTACAACGGGAAGAATGAAAACTGCCAGCCTGGAACATTGGCCACCAGCTCCAAAGTAATTGCTGGGTAGTGAAGGGTGTTCATCGGGACCAAATGCAGAGTTACAGCTGATGGAACTCACTGGGAAACCCTGGACAAGCCCTGGAGATGCTCTTAAATCAGGCCCCACAAAGCCTGGAAATTCTGTTATACAGGTGAAGAGATACAAATGGAAAAGGATAGGATGGAAATATAACAGTTAATCTACCAGAGTCCCAGGGAAACAGAGATTTGGGCAGCTGTCTAAAAAGCAAGAAAATAGTCACGTATTCTGCAATTCGGGGAATTTCCCTCCGGTACAGCTCAAGATCACAGACAGCAACCTCAAAGGAATAACATTTGTAATTCCTCCTTATTTATATATGAAAAAAGGAAACTGCTGAAACAGACAGATGAGGTTTTTTGAGAATAAATTACAAATAAGGAAAATCTTGAAGTCTGTTGCAAAGACCAAAAAGTCAATGAAGTGAGTCACAGCTGAAGTATTAAATTCCCATTTCAGAGCTTAATATCAAAGGAACTGAATCCCTAACAACAATAAAAAAATGTATGCTGTACTAAAGCAGATATTAAAAGCAAAATTGCAGTTGCCAAAAGGAAAAAAACCCACCCAAACATGAATTTTAAAGAGATCAAAACTGTTTGACATTTTTTACCTGTATCTTACCATAATGTCAACTACCATCTTCCCACTAGAAAGCTTAAGATGATGGAATTTCCTTATAAATAATCCCCATTCTTGTTGTGCATGTAAAGATATTCAGTCTAGAGGAAGGGTTTAAATACAAAACCACCACTGAAATATCTTAAGGAAGAAAACTGTGGGTGGAAGGGAAGGACACAGGCAGCACTGCCCCATGAAGACCTCGGATGTTTTCCAAGCCTGAACATCTCACTGCACAGAACAGAGTTTAATCTGAGCTGTGCAGCTCAGTTTATTTATAAATCAATTAGGTTTTCAAAGCTGCCCCATTACCAGCAGTACAATGGGGTTAGGAAATGGGTCACATCAGGGTTAACCACTTTGAATGAAAATAATGTTGCTGCCAGAAAAATATTTACTAACACAAATCAATCCAAGGGTGATTTTCTTAGCAAACCATCCCTAAATAACATGCAAACAAAGCAGTGCTGTTCATCTCAAATTAAAGTGCCACTCATTTCAGAGTAGTAAACAGCAGCAGGTACCAAAATTACCTTTAATTTTGTTTTCTTCTCTTCAAATCGAACTTGGTATCCAACACCGAAAAAACTAAAAGAGTGAAGCAGAACAGATCCCAGGTGTGTGAGCTGGGAAGTTGGGGTTGGAGCTGGGATAAGCAAATGACATGGACATGGGATTGAAGGCACCCTCAGCAAGTCTGACAATGACACCAAGCCGTGTGGAGGGAAGGGATCCCACCCAGGGGGATCTGGAGAGGTGGGGCTCATGAGGTCCAACAAGGCCAAGTGCAAGATTTACTTTACCATACTGATATCTGCGGGGAAATCCTTTTAGAAAGCAGATAAGGACCGTGTGGGATGAAACTGTACAGCCTAAAATCTCTGTCAGCAGCAGAAGGGCAGGCAGGAAGGAGGAATTCATCCTAGAGGAACGAAAGGAGGGGAATCCTCCAGAGCAGAGCACTACCTCTGTCCAGCTGAGCCTCTTCTCCTTCTCCTGTTCTTCACTGTTAAAATATACACCAAAGTAAACAACCTCCCAGTAAATGCCACTGGACTTCTCCACAACACAGAGGAAAAGAAGTGACTGGGGTGTGTGGAGGAGGGTGAAACCTGCTGAAAACATCACCTTGGATTCTTGAACCCACTGCAACCGAACACAACCAAAAGATCTGCAGCCAGATGTGCACAAGCACATCTCCTCCCCCAGGACTGCTCCAGGAGAAAGCTCCTGAGTGGGAGATAACAGAGGATTGGCTCAAACCAGACAGTGGCTTATCAGTTTTCTGAGCTATTTTATTCTACAAATAAAACTCCCCATATTTCCCTACAGCCTGGAAGCAGAAATTGTGGCAGAAAAACGGCCTGGCCCTTTGCATATGCAAAGAGCACAGGCAGAGGACACTGTACAGGGCAGAACAAGAGTGAGAATGTCACCTGTTGAAAAGGACATTCCTTCCTGGTGTTATTCTGATAAATAATAAATATGGAAGCGGATTATTAACAAAAGCCTGAGAGCCTGGGGACTCGCGAGAACAGAATGAAGCAAAATGCTTCATACTTGCATGAAATGTTTCTCTCCAGCCCTCAAAACCCTTTTCAAAGCATAATTAAGCATTTCAACGTCCCCAAGAGCTCCATGAACAGCAAACGTTTCAGTTCTGCCCATAAAACAAAGCCAAGGAAGTAATTTGGTTGGTTATAGCAAATTTTAAAGACCAAATTGATGTTGAATTTCAAACACCCATGTTTCTGACTTTAACTCTCTATAAAGACAGAAAAGTTACTATAAAAGGCAGGTGACTTAAGAAATCAAATGGAAAATATGTGGATCACCCATTACTCAACCTGTGTATGACAGCCCCTCCCAAAAAATACGTGTTGTAGCCCAAAATGTCTGTGGTGGATTTACCACAAGCACCTGAACTCTGTGCCAGCTGCTGCTCCTGGGACAGCAAAGCTGATTTTCATTTCCCACTTGAAGAAAAATTGATGCAGAAACAGACAAATCCAAACAAGCTCCAAATATTTTTTTTTTTTAAATGCTAGGAGTTTAAAAAAAAAAAAAAAGAATCAGTAAAGGGTTATAAGTTAAGAAGTTATAAGTTAGGAAATATAAATAATGTGAGGAAGCCTTTTTTCACTGGTCCAATGAACTCTGAATTCTGACTTTTGTTAAAAGTGAAAAACACAATTTAAAACATAGCCAGCTGTAAAATCAAAATGAACCTTACCTCTGGTTGAAAATACATATTTTGGTGCCAAACTTGAAAAGGGCAAGCGAGCCTGTGCCATGGGGACGAGGACACTTCCATATAGGAAGGTATATGGGCATTTTTAAACCTTCCAACTTCTACAAGCCAAAGTCATGACTTACAACATGACTTACCATAATCTAAATAATACAGACTACAATAAAACATACAATAATAGACTGAAGGGCTTTGAAGTTGTATTAAAAATGATATTCTGGTTACTGCTGCTTAGCAAGAGAACCTGGGAGAGGAAGGCAAAAGTAAAGTTATGTTGTTTTATAGGATCTTTAAAGACCCATGAGAAATTAAATTCTGTGTATACTGTACTGACAACGGCCAAACAAATACAGGACATCTTTAATCAAGAAATATGTAAATGCTCACTAACAGTTTAATAATCAGGAACTGGTTGAGTGCCCAGTTTAATAAGGTTAATTGCTGACTTCTTTAAAGCCACCTGTCAAGGAATGTGGTACCAAATTCAGCAGTGAAATGCTAGAAAAAGGCTCTTCAGCCTGTAATGAGAACTGTAAGGAGACAAGGTTGCAGAGAGATACACAGCTTGAATCCCAAGCAGAAAATGACTGACAAGTGGAGGAAATGGCAGCTTTGGGGAATGGCAAAATAAAGAGCTCTGGGTGTAGAAAGAAGGTAATTCTGGCTGTGTGAGACAAGCAGGAAAGCAGCCAGTAGCCACTTATGAAAATAGAAACAGCAGCAAAAACAACTGAAATAAGGGACCTGGGCAACAGCTGAAATATGAAGGCTATGGCAGTAATATTATCATGTCACATCAGCAATATTATCACTTCACCCCCACTGGTCAAAGGAAACAGGACTTTATTTTGCTCAGCCCAAACTCCCGTAGGTGAGTTCAGTTTCCATTTTACAGATAACTAACAAAAACCGACATGCCAGGACACCAGTTTTCTTCCAAAACAAAACTTGGGAGTTCTGAGTCCTGGGAACCAGCTTTATTCACAGGTCAGGACGGTCTTCTCAAAGAGAAAATAAACTCCCACACATACTTGCTTTTGGCAAGGGCAGCTTTGGGAAAAGCAACAGAATTCTGACACCAGTGAGTTTCATTAACACCCAGTTTAGGGCTCGTTTGATAAAACAGCTTCATTTCTGCAAAACCTCCGATGCTTTAATAAAACCCGAGATGATCACAGGTGACAGACCTGCAGGATCAGGTCGGGAGGTGTTCCAGGAGGGAGCTGCACACAGGGGGCTGGATGTGCCAGGTTCCTTCTCCCCTGTCTCTCCGGGCTCATCCGGCTCACACAAAGGGCACCAAGGTCTGTTTGTTCGTGCCCTCGGATGCTCCCCGGTGCTCACAGAGCACAGTGACTATTTTGTCTTATCAGGCGGCATTTCAAGTTCTTGTCTTTCAAGTGGAAGAGAAGAATCGCATTCCACCGGCCCCGAGCCACTCCTCAAATCGCGGGAGGTAACAAAGCCACCAAGGGCTTAATCCTCTCCGATGCGACTAAATCTGGGGTCAGGGAGCATCATTCAGTCCCGCAGGCACAATTCAATATTATCTCGCAATTCAATACGATCTCTGCTCAGTCTGCCTACAAAAGTTATCCCTGTCCTGGGCACACCTGCTGACCAGGAGCTGGATTGCAGCCACCGGCTGATTCCCAGGGACCGGAGGGGGATGGAAGCGGCAATAACTCACCGGATGAAAGTCGAAACATTTTGTATGTGCAGCCTAAAAGCTCAAGGATTAGTGCGTTATCTCCTGGAACTCAGCCTTTATAAAAACGCAGTAATGATTTCCCACAGCAGGCCCGGCCGTGAGAGGGTCTCTCCTTCCACGACAGGTTCTCCTCCCAATCGCAAAAAGTTCATGGAAGTTCGACGAGGATGTGGAGAGCAACCCTTAATGAATCCCTATCTACACTCCAGGATTGTCTAACAGGGAAAATTACACCGCCAGAGCTAATCCCGCCAATAAATTTTCCCCAGAGAAGACAAATTCTTAAACAGCAAAGAAAGGGAAAAGGAGGGGAAAAAAAAAACAACCCAACACCCAGCTGTGCTGTAATCTGTTCTCTCCAACCTTTCCGATACATAGTTTGAATTTAACAGGGGGATGTAGCAGCCATGTTCCCAGGCATGATGCACCAGAAATTTTATTATTAAAGACGTCATGAGATCGTTAGTCAAGTTAAACCCCAGAAGAGTAAAAGAGGATGAAACACAAGTACGTAGCGAATAGGAAAAAAATAAAAAAAAAAAGAAAAGAAAAAAAAAGGCGCAACCAAACAAAAAAACCCTAATGTAGGAATCACTATTCAGAAGCTATTTTGAAACGGAAATACAGCGCTACTGAAATTACTCTTTTTTTGCCGTTTTGGTTTTTTTTTTTTCTGGTACGACGCCACACATACAAAGTTCAAACTAACGGACCCCGTTTAAAAATAATTAATAATAATAATTTAAATAATAAAGCCAAGTCAAGGCTAAAATCCACGAGGCTGAGCCAAACCACAGCCAAACCAACCCGCCCGGCCCAGAGCCCGCTCCCGACACCGGCGGGACCCCAGGTCCCCCCACCCACCCCCGCCAGGCCGCGGGGCCGCCCCCGTCCCCTCCTTACCGGCGCCCCGGGCCGGGCGGGGCTCAGAGGCGGCGGCGCTGCCGAGCGGGCGGGCTCTGCACCATCGTCCTGCCCGGCCGGGGGGGAGAGGCCGCTGCCCGGGCAGAGCCCGGGACAGACACACGGAGCCCGGGACAGACACACGGAGCCCGGGACAGACACACGGCCGGGCCCGCCCCCGCCGCCGCTTCCGGGGCCGCAGCCGTGACCCCTCACCCGCCGGGCGGGCCGACGGTGGCGCGGGGGGGACAAGATTGCGGCGGCGCCGGCAGCGCGGGAGGAGCCGGCGGCGGGCGGGGCCCTGGCAGCGCCTGCGACCGGGAACGGGCTCGGGAATGGCTCCACGAGAATGGGCTCCACCGGGAGTGGGCTCGGGAGCGGCACCGAGCAGGAACAGGCCCCGGGAGCGGCTCCGCCGAACCTTGTCGGGGTTCACCGCCTTGTCCCCTCAGGCCGGTGCAGCCCCGCTCCTCCCTCCCTCCCGACACTCCTCGCCTTCTCCAGCCGCTCTTCACCCCCTTTTCCAACAAAAAACTTCCAATAAAAACTACCCAAAACATCTCTTTTCTTTTGTTCGATAGTTTTCTAAAGGTGCCCAATACCTTGAAGGGTTCGGGGTTAAATGCTTAAAGCAAAGGGCATAACAGAAGAAACCGTCATCATAACCGCCATTAATATTTATCATTATAATTATCAGTAATAACAGTAATATTAATATAATGGTGATATAATTAGTATGGTGATGATTATGCTGTTCACAGGAGGATAATGTGAAATCTTTTCCCCTGAAGCTGTAACACACCGGAGTGATTCCAGGGAAGCACATGGATGGTGTGGGGATGGGTGAAGGGACAGAGCCGGGCTCTGCCAGGAATTGGTACTTTAGGAGGGTAAAACTAAATAGTTTCCTGAACTTCGTGCCTTCAAAGATGTCCAAGACAGCCCTGAATTAATGACTACTAGTCACAGTCAAAGCCTCCTCCCGCCCGAGGCCTGTGGAAGGCAGGAGGTAGCACAGTTGGCAGCCTCTCAGACAGCAAAAAATCATCCTGTAAAAAACACCAGTCCTGTACACACCTGGCTGCAGATCCAGGACAAGGACGTGTTCACCTCTCACAGGATGCCCGGATGAAGTGTCCAGCTGTCGGGTCTCCTGTGGCAGCCACTCGAGCGTCTGAGTCTCCGAGGGTCAGCTCTGTGTCAGATGGAAAAACGCTCCTTGTGCCCCAACCCTCGTAACCCCCGTTTCCAAACCGCTGTTCAGCAGCACCAGCTGTACCAGCATCTGCCAGTGCCTCCCTCCCCAGCCACAGGAGAATATACCCTAGAGCACTTGTAAACACTGATGATAACTGGGTAGAAGAAATCAATCGAATTTTGTAACTCGGTTGTGCGGAACCAAAGACGCCGCACAGTTTAATTAACCAGCATTTCCTGTAAAATATCTTCTTTACTGAACAAAACAGGGAGCTCACATGCAAAGAAGTATTTTACAGCGTAAATTCTGATTCCCAAGGATGAGCTGCAGTCTTTGTTTTCAGTCATACTGAACTAGCAGTGGGCTGTTGGAAAAAAACCCCAATACTATGACTCACCACAGCACAGCACCTGTACTCCAATTCACTGGAAGAGCATATTTCAGTTAAACTCAGTTTCACAAGTAACTTGTTCATGGATACAATTCCATAATGTTTTGCAGAACAGGGGTCTCTCACTGTCTTTTACTCAAACTCTGCAATTCATCAGAGCACCCCTGTACTACAGCCCTGCCCAGGAGGAAATCACTCCTGCTTTCTGACTGCTAAGTAAGGTTTGGAAATCCATCTTACCTGCCCGATTTGTTTGCTGAAAACATTCCCCCTTTAGTGGCTTGATAACAAGATGGCATATACATAAAAGATACTTCAGTTACAAATGCACCAGTAAATCCTTAAGTGCTTAATCACTACAATGACCTTTCTGCAAAGGAAAAAAAAAAAGACTTACCCAGACTTGCACTTGAATGGCTGAGAATTGCTGTCTTCTGAATCACAGGGAATGCAGAAGCAGCCCTAATTATATTCACATTAATCATTAACAGCATAACAAAACCCGGGTGAAGAAGTTTTCAGGAACTCATTAACAAGGGCATAATGTACACACTTTTATTTAAACATGGTAATTTACACAATAGCTAAAAGTTTGCTTCCCCCCCACCCTGCCTCAGGAAAACCTGTGTACCTGGATATCAGAATTAGCACCTAGTGTTTAAAAACTAAAGCCTTTACAGTATTATTTACTGCAAGCACTGGTCAGATCCGAAGCAATTTGGGCGCGGTGACACATGGATACACTGAATAATTGAAACCTCAATTTAATTTCTAGTGAGCTCATTGCTGCACCTCAGCAGTGGTGCTTTGGGGAGCTGGTTATCTGGAACACCAGGGATGCATAGTTTATAAGGATAAATACATCTGACAGGAAGGGACAAATCACAGTCGTGGTCTGAAATTATTGCAGTGCAAATTTAATAGAGCAGTGTTTTAAAGCAGTGGAACTTAATAAAAGAGGTAGGTACTTTCCTCCTTGATGGTAAGAACTTAACATTGCTTAAAAGCAGCTCCATGTTCAATATCTCAGGTACACAAAGGAGTCACGGCAGAACTGGATTAGCTGGAAGATACTTCAAATGATATATAAAATGTTTCACTGGCATAAAAAAGTTATATTGCAAGAGGTTACTTCTTTTGTGGAGTGAGCTGTTATTCTTGAAATACAGATCTAAACTTTTAGTGACACAAAGCCATATGTACCTTGATGTTCAAGGTCAATCCCTTTGCTAAAGGGGTAACTAAAGATCAGAAGATTGATATTTCATGAAAATAAAGTGCATTTTTCTGCTCATGCTTCTTCTAAAAAGCAACCTCTAATTATATGAACTTATTTATCTACCAGGATTGTCACAAAAGCAACCAAGACTTATCCCACTTGGAAATGACCAGGCAATGCCAGAAGAGAAAGCCACTTTTGGTGCAATTCTTGCATGATCTTCTCCCCTCCCACCTCTTGTTCCACATTATGTAATTTTTTAATACTAATACTCCTTCCTGGTTCTGAAGCCTGGCTCCACATTCTCTTCCAAAGCAGTAATATCAGCACTTTTGTGCACCACTCAAGGCTACCAGGTGTCCTGACAAAGCAGGGAGAAGGTTTACATGAAGGGAAATGTCATTTTTTAAATAGCACTTTTCCTTTTTTTTACAAAGCAGATTGAGTGTCAAGTTTTCAAATCATTACAACAATATCCTCTGCAATTCATCAGTTCTCCCATCCAGCTTATCCAAATACTAAGTGTTTTTGCCTTTACACTGCAACATGATGTAACTGAAAGGTGCTAAAATGAACACTTTTAGATCATTTTCACTCATACACAAGCTGTCATGCACAGTTGAGACATCAGGTTTTAAATCTATTTACAATTTTACATATTTTACAATATATATTTCATCTTTACAGCTACAGAATGAATTCAAACTAACATTGGTACCTTTTGAGTTTCTGCTGGAACTCGGATTCAGGTTAAACTAATCATTAAAAACGAGTAAGTGCATGCTCAGAAGGAAGCTTTCAGGAAAGATGTCAATGGACTAGTGTTGCTTAAAAATTACACCAGTTTGTGTAGAAAATTTAAATTCAGTTCAAAAACCCACAAAAGCCTAATAGAAATCTACTCGACTAAAATAAATACAATTCATTACACTTAACAAAAAGAAAAATGTACCTTTAAAAATGTACTGATTTAAGCTCGTCTGATTTTTAGCGTTACATTTATTTCCCTTCCCAAGTAGCAGATAGTACTAGGTGAGGATAATGCTGCTTTTCAGAGTTAACACTGATAATTATCCTGCATAAACCTGAGGCTGCAGTGGTGGGGGCAGCTTGTCATTCTCCACATTTTCAGAGTCAATGGCTGCTAAGGCTTGACTTTTTGGTTTTATTTCTAACGGATATTTCTCAACAATATCTTCCACTTCCTTTGTGATTCCATCAGTCCAATCTATTAGGTCTTTCTCAAGTTTCTTGGCTTCACTGACAATTCTTTCCTGTCTCTCATTCAACTGAGAGAGGAGGTCTAAGCTTTTACACATCTGTTTAACCCCCAGGCACACGTCAGGGGAGAAGCTGTCGGATTCCTGCTTCTTCGGGGACGTCTGACCCGTCATGAAACGATCGAAATCTTCCTGGCTTAGGTTTAGAGACTGAGCATCCAGCTTTTCAATGAAGGCCACAGCACAGCACTGCAAACAAAACAGAGAGAGATCACTGCAAGCCACAGACTGGAATGTGTGTGTTCTATTCTCCATCCTGCTGTTAGACCAGTAACTGGTTATTTCTTTTTAATGCCCCAGCAGACTGATCTTTTCCAGAAGATCACTGTACCAAACAGTTCATATGCCTCTTTCCTCTCCCCAAAGTCTGAAGAAGTCAAAAACCCAGTTGAACAGCAGTGACTAGCTGGGCAATGTACATTCCAAACTTCAGGGTCACCTCAGGGTGTTTGGGAGGTGGGAGAACAGAAGGAACACGACAACAGGACAAGAGCACTAAATTAATATTTAATAATCTGATCAGCAGAGATCTGCCATGCTCTTAATATTCTGAAGGAAGCAATGTCAAATCCCCATCTCATCTTGTGGATTCTCTGCTCCTACTGAAGTAAAATTTTAATATTACAAGTATTTCATTCAACTACATTATTTCCCTCACAAATTGCTTTATGATGAAATGCAGAGCACACCAATCAACGCCTCTTGCTGGAGCTTTAAAAAGCCTGTTTACCTCCACAAATTAATGGCCTAGTTCTGCAGCCCCTTCAAGAGAAAAATCTCATGGGCTCTTGCAAGTAGGAAACTTTGCATCTGTAACATCTGCACTGTCCAAACTTGGGATTTTAGGAATAGAAAGGACTTATTTCCTGGCAGAGTGAAAATACACCAGTCTTAGCATCAGACTGTTCAAACGAAGGACTTAATATCATAAAGAAAGAAAAGCACTTCCTGGTTTGGAAAGCAGAAAAGGAAGAGAGAGGAGATAAAACACAGCAGAACTGGCTGTACTCTAAGTAACCTCAACCACCATTTTAATTTTTTTTCTACCTTATGTTATGTTTCCCTTTACTGGCAATTCCTACATCCAAATAAAAGACAAGCTCCTTGTATAAAACCCACACTATTCCTGCACTTACCAGGTTGGTGAAATAGTAGCCATCCTCTCCTGTCATTAACCTGCTGGGGTTGCAGAAGCGTGTTATGTACTGGATGTTGGACTGCAGGCGGGGGGGGTTCCCCTTCAGAACAATGTATATGAGTGTGGGGAGAAAGTCATCAGCAGAGGCTGGTTCATTTTTTGTGATTTTAATAGCATTAAATATGTGCTTGCTGCACTTGGTGATGCAGGCTAACTTATCACGGGGCACACGCTTCGAGTCCATTTCAATAATATCTGTAAGATAAAAAGAGTTCTCAGATCATTAAAAGTGTATTAATCAGACACCTGAATGAGCAGGCAATGCTAATATTGCATCATTTCTATCTGTGGTTCTTGCTGTTCCATAAAAGTATCTGTTTATTCAACTTTCTCTTGGTTCAGTCCAAGTGTTTCAAACAGATCAGTTAGGCCTAAACACTTCCGTGGTGGAAAAATTATTCCTGCCTCACATGTGATATTCCAGTCCAATACCACAAAGACTCCTGCAAATCTAACAGCCTGGACCCCCCTCTGGTGATCGACTCTCTATAAGCAAGAGAGATAAAGTTTACATTTGCAGCTTCAAATTTCATCATTGACAAACCTGTAATTGCCTTTACAACCATATCAGAGACTTCTGGAATTTCTTCATTGACAGGAACACACAGCATTTGGGGAGTCACCCAGTGCAAAGCCCTGTGAGAGGACAGAAGTGTTAAACTCTTCTGTGCCAGTGACATTCAGGTGTTTGAAACCAGCTGCTTCTTGAATTCAAGGCACAAGGAGTGCTTTGTGTGGGTGAGGCACTAGTCCAGCCTTAAGCCAGTTTATTCCACTGAAGTAATTTATTTTCAGAAGAAATACTTTCTTGTATTTTTGCCATAATTTAACAAAAGCAAACCACTTGGTTTTCCCAGTGTAGCAACTTCCATTATCCATTCCCTTAGTTTCTTCTGGTTTTTAAATAGGGTGGTTTTAACCCTTTCTGCTCAACAATTTTGCCATTTTTGTGTGCACAGCACAAAGTTTTTAACATGTTTGATTCAGAGCTCATTTACAGGGCTGGGGATTACTCAACTATTTTTCCTTTAAAGCATTACCTGATTCTCTTTTGGACAGCAAGGTCTTTCTTCTCATCATCAGTTGTTTCAGGGCAAAAGACATATTTGTACTGCCGAGTCATAATGTACTTTTCAATCTGATCCATTGCCTTCTCAACTTTTTCAGGGGGCACTGCAAGGTACAAATCCCATAAATGAAGTATTCCATGGCTCCTTTGAAGATTTAATACAGTTTGACCCCAACACCATCAAATCAATACGACTGACTCGAGCCAACCTGAGCTCACACAGGATGGACATAATTGGAGCATTTTCTCTCTCTACAGCAGAAGCAAAAATATAATGGGTCGAACATCACATGCCAAAGGGTCACAGTGAAGCACATTCAGCACACAGAGCAGGTTCAGCTGCTTGTAGCCTACAAGAATATTGTCATCCTTTGAAAATAAATCCAGTGAGGTCCTCCAAGTCCTCTGTTGCTGTTTATGTCTGAAAAACTCCCTGGGTTGGAGCTGTGTCTCTCACATCCCAGACACACAAAAGCAGTTCCCAGCAGAACTGGCTGCTGGAGCATTACAGGGTAACACAAGGCCCAAAAAGCCTGTTTGTTACCTGAGTGGAGGCTACACATTCACCTTGAGTTTTAAACAAACAGTATTGGACTTAAAACAAAAAATTAAAACAACTGAACCAAATTTTAGAGACTTCAAGCAAAACCTGTACAAACAAATAATTTAGACTGCAAAACCTTACAGAACTGGGAATAATTCCAACTATGGGACTAGAATTTGCTACCAGCATTTCTGAAAGCTGGTTTGGAATGCTGCAATATTTTACAATTTTTACTTGAGTTTTACTTGAAAATGCAAGAGGCTTGAGCTTCAAATAATCACTTTTTCAACAGGAAGAGGAACTTGATACCTTTCCAACGTGTCTGTAACTTGTCTGCTACATTTTGGTAGAAGTCCTGGGCACATTCTGACTGCTCCTCAATACTTAAGTCCTGTAACAGAACACAGATTAGGTGGCTGTGTGTGTAAGGATTGGCAGCAACACCTCTGATGTTTTGTTTCTGTTTAAGGAAAGTGTCCAGCTGCAGTAATAGTCTGAGAATGCAAAGGTATCGTCAGAGGTGTTTATATTGGCTAAATTATATTAAAAAATATGAGAAACCAAGACACACTGGCTCTTTGACATGGGAAAGACTCGCATTTATTTGCTGAACAGATCAATATTAGCAATGGGACTGGATAGGTGCAATGCCATTTTCCCCAGGCACATCCCTGAGTAATGCTGACAAAATAACAGAGTACTAAGAGAAAGTTTGTCCCTATTTTGCCTCTAATTTTTAAAATATTATATACGATGTATCAAAAACCCAAGAACACAGATCATAGTTTGGAAGAGTATCTATACAGTAAACATTTCTAATGATAAAGTTACTCTGAAATACATTCACAATGTTATTTGTAAAACAACACTGTCTTTTGGGCATTACTTAACTGAGCTCCTGAAGAACATAACAGAGGTTTGAAGGGTTAAAATTAACATTACTGATCAAGTCATTTTTCACCATTAAATAGCATCATAAAGCCACACTTAAAAAAATGGAGAGAGAACTTGGCATCTGAATTCTCTAAGGGCAAAAACTGGACAGTTGCCCTGAACACAAAGTCTCAGCTCTGCTGGCAGTGCTGCATTTTAGCTCTGGTTTGTGTGTGATAGCAAATTGTATGTTTTGAGTTCTTTTTGACCAGCACAAACTATCAAGGAAGTAGGAAATGAGAGCACCTTCAGTATTTGAAACCAATAATAACACCACGCTGTTTTCACAAACTCTCAGTTTGTGAAACTCAGAATGAATAAGTTCTAAAAGAAAAAAAAAAGCCTTCAAGATGTTTTCAAAGTAGAGGGAATGTAAGATTCCATCAGAACTGCCTTTAACATTCAGTCCAATTTGAGGAAACAACCTGAGTAACTACATACTAAGCAGGAAAGGTAGGAGAAGGGGGAAGAAAAGAGTTGTGCTGAATACTGACTCATTCCAACCGTAGGTGGCACCACAGACTGATTAATATTTCAAAACCATTGATTTTTTTTTAAAAGGAAAATGAAGATGTAACCCTTATTCCATACTAAAAAGAAAAGTACAGTCAAGTTCCTGTTCCCCAAATAAAAGATGTGTGGGTTGATGTTTTATTATCTTTATAACCTTTTAGACTTAAGATGCCCCATCCCTGGAAGTGTTCCAGGCCAGGTTGGATGGGGCTTGGAGCAACCTGGGCTAGGGAAAGGTGTCCCTGCTCATGGCAGGAGTTGGAACTGGATGATCTTTAAGGTCTCTTCCAACCCAAACCATTCTGTGGTGATCCCATGATATCTAAAAACTCAGCATGTAATATCTTTTAATTTCCACAAGTCATATTTATCTAGAAAACCATCGGACAGACTAATATATATGGGATTTATTCAGGACTAATTTATTTGGGTTGCAAAGGAAAGTTGTCTGAGATACTGGAGTTGGAAGGATTCTTTGGTCACACACCACACCAAAAAACAAGGCAGCCAGAACTTAAAGCTGCCCTGAGATCTTCACTTGACTAAGCACATCCCCTGAAGGCTCCTGTGTACACTCCATAAAATCCAAACTGCTGGAAGAAGTGCAGCATTTTCTCCATCTCTCCCCAGTTTCCCCATTTGATTGATGCAAAAGGCATGCAGGACTTACCCTTTTATGATTCATTGTGTCCAAAAATAGTTTACATTGCTTATAGATGTCTTGTCCAGGCTTGTGATATGTCTTGAGAAATTCTATGAACTCCTTGGACACTCGATCTGTCTCGATGCTCGCCTGCCTGTTTATGGAAGGGCTGGGAGCCTTGGCTTCTTGGATCTCTGCTGGGAAAATTTGGGCACATCAGATAAGCTTTTGTACACTGATGGATAAATTCAGCAAGTGTTTAACAGGTATTAAAGTTTCAGGTTGGTCTTTTCTTCTTTTTTTTTTAACTGTGCAGATGATTAATCGTTTATTTCTCAGGCTCTGCCAGTGAAATGATGGATATTGTTAAACAGAACTCCAGGAAACTGAGTATTCCACGGAAAGGAAACATTTTCAGCCACACACTCATTTGCACTAATGGCCTTTTTATAGCAGCAAATGACTGTAATGTGGGTTTGCTTTTGGGTTTCTTACATTTTCATTCCCAGGTAAGGTATCTCCATATAAGATCAAGGCTTCCAGACAGCAGCAGTTTAAGATAATTCCCCCTCACCTCTAATTCCTGCTCCTTTGCTTGCACCAACACAAGTATTCATCCAACTGGCTCATGAACCAGCTCAGGGAGCAGCAGATTGGGCAGTTCTAGTCCAGGGACACTGCACACACCACTGGATGTAAGTTTAGAGAGCTGCAACCACAGAGGTTTTTTTTTCTCCCCACACAAAACACAAGATTTTCCAAGCTGCAAGTTAATTCTGCTGCTCCAATACCTTCACTAACCAAGTTTAGTTCACCCACCTTTCAACTTGCCAGCCAACACTGTTCAAAATGGAAGGATTGAATAGAGATGATGTAAATGAACATGGTGAAAAGCAAGCAGCAGAGGGACAGAAAACATGAAAATATTCATGGTCAACACGATACAAAGAAATCTTTCAATCTGAAAATACTAACATGCACAACAAAAAATCCGTGTTTCAATAAGCACACATGCAGAACTCCAAAATAAAAAGAAATACATGGGATTAATATACTTAAGGTATCTTACTAGGGTTTTTTGTTTGTTTGCTGTTATTTGCTTTTAAAAAGATTCAGCACTAAATTCAAAGCTGTGTCATCCAGTGATTAACAAACACTGATCATCTGACCAAAGCACAAGACTTCAGCATAACCTTCTCTGGGTAATAATTTGGTCAGGCACCATTAGAACATTTATGGTATTTAAGTGATAAGAACAGAAAAGGTTTAGCAAATATTTAAATTCCAACTGTAGCAATCGAGATAGAAAGTGCAAAAAAACCCTCCTTTTGTGTTCCACAAGGACATTTTTCCAGAGGGGATTTCTTTGTATTTAAGATTCCCAGCAGTGCAATACAAATGCCTGGACAGGGTTCAGGCTGAAGGGTGACCACTCCTGCATGTTGATCTAAATTTGTCACATTTCATATTAGATAACCAATAAGTAGGAAGCCTAGTTCTGAAATAATAAACAAAGAAAGCAGGTTTGCTTTCAGAAGGGCAGAATTATATGACATTTCTTCCATGATTAATTACTGATCTCAGTCTGCAGTACAGTTGAAGATTTATTTACTTACTTCAACACTGAGTTCACTCTACTATAAAAATAATGAACCTCATTCTGCTAGTTGGCCATAAAGAATATGATTTTTTCAGTCACAAATTGAAAACAGATTTATTTTTTTTAGTTATTAGAGAGATGTAGTCAGCTGAGGCAGATTACTGTTAAGTATTAAAAAACAATGTTAGAATGAACTGTCTTCAACGAGTCACACCAAGAACTACTTGTAGTCACTCAGAAGTGTTGCAGCTTCATTAATCTCTGAGCTGAAATCCTGGTTTAAGGAAAATTGATCTGTACAATATGCACTGATTACTGAAGGACTGCAGGAACAAATGTACTTTCAGCAACAAACTGTTTTCAGGTTTGTCACGTGCTCTAAAAGAATTAAGTCCAACTAAAAAGAAGCCGATTACGGAAAAGAAATTCCATTTGACCAAGTTAAAGAGAACCCAGTAGAGGAAATATGCCCCAAATGAAAAGGAAGAGCACTGGAGGAGTTAAGAAAGGATCACCTTCACAAGGAACAAACACTATTAATAGTAAAATCTTTCTAAAGGCATTCTACAGAAATGCTAATTGTCACAGCAGAACATGAGCACTCCAGTGATTCACTATGGTTGTGCCACGGTCAGGGATCTGAGTCCAAGCAAGGAACACAAAAAAAGGGTTTGTCATTAGCTCTGCTACACACAGCCACTCCTCTTCTCCATATAATTTGCAAAATAAAGAATGGTACATCTTCAAATTTCTTTAGTCAGCACAACAAGTCAGAGTTGCACACAAATAACACAGGACGAGCTCCTGAAGCTGTTTGCATCAAGAGGGTTGGCATCCTTTTGGTGTCAATGGAACTAGGATGTCTTCTCTTGATATGAAATTGTCTTCTTGGTTAACATAACAAACATCTGGAGATGTTTTGAGAATGCAAAAGTGCTTGAAGTGTCAACTATTAAATTGAAACAGCAGTTTCAACTTATAATCAGATTTAGAACAGCAATCTGGAATTCTTTTTTGATAAAAAAACGTGAAGCAGCACAAGATCCAGCTACTTCTTACAAAATTCTTATTTTTTGAAAGAGTGGTCACACTAAGGTGGAGCTCCAAGAAGCTTCAGCTTTATTCTTGTACTCTCCCTACCAAAAAGCAAAGAACTGGTTTAGAGATTCAAGTTCACCTCAAGATGCTGGACTTGCTTTTTTGGTCATCTTCATGTTCAAGAGCACGAGTTTGAACTGGCACAACCCTAGTTTGTACTTTGCAAAGCCCAACTAAGAAGTAAGCTCACTAAAACCAGGCAGACAGCTTGCTCAGGCTGTGCTGCATTACCTTCAGAAGGGGAAGCCAGTTCCCAGGAGGGAGTAAAAATCTCCTTCAAATCCCTGAGAATGTTATCAGCATTTCTCTCCCTCCCAGGCTGTCCTTGCTTAACGATTTTCTCTTGAGCAGCTGCAGTGAACGCGAGAGCAAGCGGGACACGAGAGCAGGAGCGTGGCAGGAGAGATGGCAGGGGGGCAAAAAAAGAAAATATGGAAAAGTGAGAAGAGTGAACATAAAAAAAGGCTTTAATTACACAGGTGAATGAATGCCTCATGTAGCCAGCTGCTGCCATGCACCAGGACAATTCCAGGATGAAATTCAGGCATGTTTCTTATTAAGGAAATGCATTGTCTATAAGGCTAAGGTAGATTTGTGTTGATTTCCCTTCTGGAATTCCTACTCCACAGCCCAGCATTTTCTGGTTTTTGCCTGTCTAAGCTGTTGCTGTGCAAAGGCATCAGTGCCATTAATCATTCTTACTTGGAACACACTCTGTAGAACAAACATCCAGACAACCACAAACTTGGTATTCACAACCCACATACACACAAACACTACAAGTCTCACATTTATTTTCAGTTAAAGACACCCTGTTTACACATCCCATTTTTCCTGCTCAGGCTGTCAAAGTGCTCCATTCTGGCAGCATCAGCTGATATGTTATCTCAGTGTTTCTATCACACTTAGACATACCAGTTTCTTCAAGGTGAGTGACAGCCAGTACCTTTTCTCCTGCTTCCTTCAGGAGATATTCCCCTTCAACTCCTAAACCATGGCATGACACTGTGGCTGACTCAGGAATTTAGCAAGGATATATGTCAGAGGAACAAGGTCCTTCAGTGGCAGACCCCCACCAGGAATACATTTATGCTGTACTTTAGTGGAAGAACTGTGGAATGCACACAAACACAGCCACAGGTTTAGGATTGCATAGGATTCTATTTAAAAGATTGTTTGGCATCACTCAAAAGCCCACATTTTTCTGTGTTTTCAGTAGCAATTGCTCTCCAGAAGTGTCACTATTGCAGCTTCTTTAAAGTCAAACCACAGAGCACTCCTCTGCCTTTTAGAACGTGACATCTGTCAAAAATACTTTTTAATTTACCGTGTTGTACAGAACCATTAAAAGCAAAGGAGACAGTTACCCTTCTTAGCTCCTGCTCTGGAAGAAGCAGTGAAGAACTTCTTCACAGTAGTGACCTTTCGTGTTTTCTCATTGGTTTTCTTCTCCTCAAACTTTGAAAAGGTCAGTGACTGGGCCCCTTGGGTGCTCTGACTACTGGCATAGGCTTCTTCTTCCTCACGCTGAAGCCTGGAATTAGAAAAATATAGGTCTAATTTAAGGGCTTAAAAACAAGACAAATAAGCTAATTTCCTCTGCAATAATTAATTACTCATTTGACACACTGATTTCCCCTATGCCCATCTTCATTTCTTGCTTCCTCCCTTGGCTACATGACATCCACCTTTTCCATGGTGCAATGGTCCAAGTGAGGGAAAGGTCAAGATGTCCAGGGAAGATTAAATAGTAAGGTCAAAAGGGAGGAGACTGAGGTATAATCATGGTCACCTTCCCCTCATGTCACAGCCCTCAATTCTATAAGGCAGAAGTGAGGGGATAGACTGTGGGAGGATTTCCAAAAATCCATTCATGGCCTCCCTCCCTGCATCATGCTGAGTTTCACAACCACAGGCAATTCAATCCTCTGCCCCCTCACTGAAGGGAAACAGCCTGTCACAATCTCACAAATATTCTGGGAAACACATCATTGTTGTCATCATTTGTTTTCTAAGTCTTAGTAATAGATAAAGTTGAAGGAATGGGGCAAACCCCCTCACTGCAACTCTGCTGGGTGCTCTGCAGAGACCAAGGCC
This sequence comes from Pseudopipra pipra, assembly GCF_036250125.1. Classification (NCBI taxonomy): domain Eukaryota; kingdom Metazoa; phylum Chordata; class Aves; order Passeriformes; family Pipridae; genus Pseudopipra; species Pseudopipra pipra. Next base: position 6,119,638 of record NC_087569.1, on the reverse strand, counting down.
AGCTTTTAATCTACAGGTACAAAGCAGGGAAGGCCAAATGTACCAATCCTTCAACTCTTCTTCCTGTGCAGGAGGATTAAAATAGGTTAAATTATATTGCCCTTCAAGATGCTAGAAGGTTGAGCCATTGTCTTTAAACATCCATCCAGCTCAGGATGGACCATAAATAGTCTTGGATCTGCAATCTCTTGAGGCAGGAATTGTATCTTATCTGTGCTGAAAGCCTGTCTGTGCACTACAACAAACAATCACAGCTTATCTGTGCCTTTAGTATCTCCCTGCTGAGCAGCTACTTATTGAAGAACTCCTTAAATACCCCACTTTCTTGTACAGAGATGTTACAAGACTGACAGCATAACTATCTGCTCTAATAATACTTAAGTTCTTAGTAACTGTTTAAGACAAATTTATGGCAGAATTATAAAATGACATGTCCTCTGTCCTGGCACCTTTGGATTGGGCTAGAAAAGGTTCCAAACACCTTCTCTGCAGTTAATCTGTTCCAGTGCCTGACAGGAAAGAGAATTTGAAAAACAAACCAAGTAACTACTTCAAAGGCTTTGAGATGTCAGAAAACTTAGGGCTTCCAAACTGTAACCATCAGTTTGGACCCAACTCAAGCTCAGAGACCTTCCACAGATGCCACCTCCTCCAGTGCACTTAATAACTTTTCTTCCTTCCTCAGTGACCTTGGTTAATGTATCACTGGGTAACTCAAGGTCTCCAAAGGGTTCCAAGCTCTACCCAGCTCCAACAAAAAGCAGTTGTAGCTGCTTGTATTTTCTCACCCAAGCACAGAACACCTCTAACACCCATTTTTAGGGTCAAGCATTTATCACACTAAGAAAGCTAAACTGTGTTGCAGAAAATAACTGCTAAGAAAAATTACCTAAATTATTAAAGCCAAAGCTTTGATGCTTTTGGGCTTAACCCTGCAGTTTAAAAGAATGACCATAGACAAGACTAAAACCATTTTTTTCAATCAGCTACTGAAATGTAAAACCATGGTGCTGGCTATGCAAGACAATAACTGCCAACTCCAGAGGCAGGGGTATTTTAATCAACATTGTCACTTCCACCCTTCCAACTGCTACATAAAATTACAGATTTAAGTATGCAAATTAGGTCAAAGTATTTATTGAGAGGTAGGTGGGTGTTTACACTTGCTACTCATAGACTTTCTTCTGAATCCTCTTAAATTAGAATGTCATAAATATTCATCTTTGCATCAAGAGGAAGGTTTTAATTCCTGCTGGAAAGGTCAAATATGAGAACTTGTGATGAAACTGAGCCAGAGCAAACAGGAGCCAGGAATAGCACTTAGTGAAGTCACCCTACTGCAAAAGCTGAAGGAATAAAGGGGCTTCTTTACCGCTCTGCCAGCTCCCAATCCTCTTGGATTTGCTTCTGCCTGGCCTTATGGTATTCCTCTCTCCAGCACTTGGAGCAAAATCCCTGCCAAGCAGGATTGCCATAGTAACCACATCCCTTCTTGCACAGGAGCTCCGACTGATCCACGTGGATTCCTCTGCGTTCAGATTTCAGGTTCATTTTCTTCCTGTTTAAAGAGAAAAAGGGTTAAAGTCAGAGACATGGCAACAGCCAGCTAGAAATAATTTCTTTTGAAGGTCTGCCTTTCAGAAGGAAGTCACCTGTTTTAATTATTTAACAGTTCCATAGCAACGAAATAAATGCCAGAGGAGGAAGAGCACAGTTATATAAGCAGGGAGCCCCAAAGCCAGCCCAGCCTTAGAATGTGTTTGCATGGCTGTGACCTGCAAACAGCACCAGGGCTGGCCCAGGGGCACAGCAGCAGTGCCAGTCACACTCAGGGAGAAAAGCCAGAGGCTCTGATCTCACCAGCACAACGTTCTACCAGTCACAGGCACAAAGCAACAGAGGAAAAAAGAAATATAGGAAGTTCCAACCACCAACAAAGGGAGCAGGCTGAGTGAGAGACAGAATGAACATGGGTTTGTGTTCAGACTGCACAGAATCACCCTGGTGAGGCTTTAGGTATCATGTCTGATGCAAAGAATGTCTTCAGAGCACAGTGAGGTATCCGAGCCGACCCAGCCAGGCACACTGACGTGTAGAAGGTGCATCTCCCTTTCCTCCAGTGCTCAAGTTACTCCAGAGTTAAGCTGGGTGCCTGCACACAGCACAGCTCTATAGAATTTATATATAGTGACTGCTACAAAAAGATTCTCGTGCCCACACCACCGCTGTGCCGAGCCTGTCTTGCAAGGATCCAGCCCTCCTCTTCCTTTCCCTTGGCACAAACCATCCCACATGCCAGCTTGTTCCCAAAGGCACCTCAGACACTGTGTTCTAATGCTAAATGCTGCATTCATCTGAGAAGAAAAGCAGCACAGGATCATCTGCATTAGCAAGTCTAAGGCCTGCCTATTCAAATATTAATATCTGGATTACAATACTGACAAACACACACACACACACAAAATATCAGTGAGGCAGTGGAAAGCAGGTCTTGACCAGCAAATCCAGCCCCTTTTTCTTCCTGCCACTCTCAGCAGAGAGCTTTCTGTAAGCTGAGCAAACACCTCAGCAACTGCTCTCACACTGGCAATCAAAGGTGCCCCAGGACATCCTTCCTGCAACGGGAGCAGCAGATTTTTAAACCAACACTGCCCCAGCCTGAAGACCCTGCCCTCCCCTCCAGCACATGGCTTCAGATCACACAAGGCAACCAGAACACACTTGGAGATGCCATGGATGGAAAGCAAGATGAAAAGTGATTTTCTTAATCTGAAGAATAGCAGTAGCTTGTCAGAATTATCTTGTTTTCCCCTAAAATTCTGCCTCAAACTCCTCCCTGAGTCATCCACCAAAACAGATGTGATGCACAACTGTCACTGCCACTGACAGTTTTCTACTAGAGGAAATAACAGCTATTTTCTTCCAAGATGGATTATCTAAGGTCAACCACTTAAAAAGACTGATAATGTTTAACATTTCCCATTAATCTAATCAAGTTATTTTAAGTACAGTAACAGGAAACATGATTTTCTCTGAGGGGGGAATATTCCATCTTATCCATTAAGACTCCTTCTTCACTAACATCTTTTCTATCTTGGAAAGAAGTAATGAGTTTTGAAAAATAATCTAAAAACAGTTTCATTGTAGAGACATGTATATTAAAGGAATCAGTCTCTTAACAGCATAATTTATGAAGATACATTTTTGCATTTATATAGACAGAGAGCAGCTGAATATTCTTTTCTTTCCCTCTGATATGTCTGACAATTAAACAGACATTAATGTGCTTCTGCAAAGCAAAATAATAAAAAATCCCCAAACCTAGATTTTAAATATTTGAGAGCTTTACTTCATTCCCATATGGACAAACTAACAAACATAAACACATTGCCTTCACAGAAATATTTTGGTTTCATTTACTGACTTCTCAAGGAAGGCTATAACATACTGATGGTGTATGTTATACAATCTATCTGACAATCTACCTCACAGCCCAGAAATTAAACACCTACTGTCTGTCAGCTGCAGAGCCTGGGACAGAAATTGCACCTTGGCACTATCTGGACACACTGCCCACTCTCAGAGCATCACACCTGCCCTTTACCACCAACTCTGGAAAGAAAAGGGAAGCAAAAGCCTGAAAATCTTTACTTGCTGCTGATTCAGTTTCAAGATCACTTCTTAAAACCAGAAGCTGCAGCAGCATTTTGATCAGAGGCTTCTATTGCAGGTGCCTGCACTAGAAAAAAAACAACATGCCTAAAATGCTCAATATTGCCATTACTGGTAAAGCTGAGCAGTCTCAATGTTTTCACTGGAAACCACAGGGAGCTATAAAGACACAACACACAAAAACATCTTCATAACACGAACTTCCCAGAAATTCTGTAGCACCCAAGGAAATAAAGCCCAGTTCCTCTCACCCACCACAGCAGTCACAACAGCTTTGCCACTGCAGTCTGCAGGCCCATGTCAGGAACTCAGGTGCGTGTTCTTACTCAAAAGCACCCGTGCTCCAGACACTCAGATGTTTTGAATAACTTCTGCCTCTCTGAAAGCCACCATGTGCTGTTTCTATGCCAGTTGTGCACTTTCACTCTCTCCAGAGAAGCACAAAAATCAGCTTTCTGTGCCCACAGAGCTTTACCCACAATTACCTCTGGCATCCTGCTCACCCTCTGTGCACACCAGAGCTAAAAATAAGGTTCTGTTTAGTGTCAAAGTCCAGCAGCTTTCCCCAGGCCTGTAAACAGCTGCGAAGTCAAGGCACTAGAAAGTTGTTCTGTTCCCTCCCTCTCAAGTGTTTTCGATCGCAGTTACATCAGCTCCAGATCCAGGGGCTGAAGAGGTCACCCTGAATCAATAGGAAGAAGTCACATGCTGCACATAAAGCAGAGCCTTTCTGCCTCCTTCAAACAGAAAAGGCCATTACAGAAAAAGTTTTGCAGCCAATTTTTGCAGGTCAGCATCAACGTTTTAATGAGCAGAACAACTCGAGTTTTGATTAAACTGACGAAAAGAACCCTCTGGAGCCAATTTTCAACAGCTAAATCCCTGTGTACTTTATGATCTTGCATACCTAGAAATGTTTTGTTGGGACTTCTGAGTGTCCAAAATTCTTTTTTCCCCCCCTTTCTCGATTCCCTTCTCTCCCTCCCACCCCAGCTAAAGGTGTATCATTCCTTATTCAAAGATCAACTCCTCGATGTGTTTGCACAGTCACACCACTCATTTTGCAGGGTCAGACCTCTTATTTTACTTGTGCATGGCCTGTTCAAAGCTCAACTCTGAGCAACATGATACAAAACAAAGAACAAATTTGTTGTTTTCCTGGAGTCAGAGAGCAGGCAACTCTGAAGAGCTTTCATACCACCTGACCACTGAGAAGCCAGGAAAACAACAGTAAAGAAGGTAACAAACTTCCACATTATAAAAAAAAAAAACAAACCCCAGCCCAAACCAACAGAAAAACTCAGCCAAAAAATCCACAAAACTAATCAAGGACAATAAAGTATCAGAAGATAATAACTAAGTAACTAGTAACATTTGGAGAGGTGATTTACACCAAACATCCTTCTTGCATCTCCTGTATCCCAGTTAAAACACATCTCTCTCCCAGGAGCAAACACCTGTAATTTAAAATATACTCATACACTGCTTTTGTTTAAGTGCCTCAAATAGCTCTGCTGTGAATATCATCAGGGAAAGCAGGGAAATGACACCTCCTTGCACATCCCCTCACAAATACCATGGTACAGAATCTTCTTTTAAGGGTTTCTGTACCAGTACTACACCCCATCACACATTAATATCTATGTTAATTAGCAACATCCCTCTGAAGAGTTTAGAAAAAGAATGGGCTCTTAGTTATTAATTTATAAAATCCCTTTCCCCTTGTTACTCATTTGCAAGTAAAAGCTTCTTGCCTCCCGTTCTCCTCTGAAATGGAAAAATGGAAAACTCCTTTCCATGATCAGGATCTTTAAGCTCCACCTCACACCCCGTGTGTGGCTCCTCAGAGGGTCACTGCAAACGTGCTGTTACAGCCTGGCTGAAAAAGGGGATTTATTCTGGGCAATCCCACCATGGAAAGCTGTCCCCCTGCTGGCAAGCAGTGCACCTGTACCCCAGCCCCCAGAGGACGAGGCTGTGGGGACACCACAGAGCTCCCCTGGTCTCACTGCCACGAGCACCCCCAGGCTGGTCCCCAGCTACAGCTTCAGCTGCCCATGGCCACGTCCTTCCAGGCTCTTCCACACATCCAGCTTTGCTTTTCCAAACTGCAGAGCCATCAGGAGCAGATGAATGTTGGTGCACAGCTGGTAAATGAGGCATGTGATTCATATTAACTCAGATGTATCTGAAGGGTTGCACATCAAAGGTCTCTGATGACAGATCAGATCTCCTTCTCCAACTTTCTCATAAGCACCTTACAGCAGTTTTCTTATGATGTCTGGCATGTGGAGAAAAACCCCAAGCCACTGTGGATTGATTCAAAATTAGCTTTTTACTTGCTTTAATGCAATTTATTCTGAAGCTGTCAAATCCATCTTCCTATCAACACATTTTTCTTGTGCCTAGGCTTACCTAAATTTTTTCTTTTATTCACCTATTTACTTAGAGCAAATACATTTTAAAAAGTGCAATACCAACTCAGAGGTTTCTCATCCCTTGCTCACACTCCCAGGTTTTTCCTGTCGAGTTTGTCATCCAAGAAGAACATGCAACAAATCACAGCTCTGACTCCAGAAAATGGAAATTCACATCATTTTTTTTTTTTTTTTTAGGAAGGATAAACCAGCTGCCTGCCTACCAGTTCCTCTGTGCCTCTGTCAGAACTGAAACTGAGAACAGATGTGCAAACAGTACAGGGTTTCAGTTACCACAGCCAGGGAAGCAGACCATGAACAAAACCAGCAAAACCAACTTTTCTGCAAAATACTCTGGCTGACAGCCACATCACTTTCCCCAGCACATACTTTGATCTGCCTTTGATGATTTACTGAAGAAAACACAGAAGGGGTTAAGACACAGGAAACACGAATTTTGTTATGAGTCCATAAATCCTCAGCCCATTTTTGTCCCACAGTGGGGACTGGAGGAGCAGCAATCATTGCTCCAGGCCATTGGACCTTTTGTATGACACAGAAAGGATTGTATTTTAAGGATACCAGATCACAAAATAGCCAGAAAAATTCACAGTGAACCTATTAAAGCAGGTATCAGTCACAGCAAAGAGCATGTGCATCCTTAGCTTTTATGTGGTAGGAAAAAGGGGCTCCTTCAATCCAAATAGGATCTGTCACTGAGGGCTGATTTAATGCACACATGAAAGACTAAACTTACATAACACCTTCTTTTCAGCAATAAACCCAAGATAGTTTTCATAACACATCAGGGTTTCCAAAGACTGCAGACACAGCTTTGGCTTCAGGAAAGGCACTGTGTGAAACACAGTTTAGGAGCAGGACAGATTTCCCATGGGCTCCAGCACCACCAGCTTGTTTTCCTCCTTCTTTTCCAGCTCCCAGGCTTGGAGCAGGCAGGTCCCTCTGCTGCCAGTGCAGGTTGTGTCACCACCACAACGACAAGATATCGACTGGGTCATAAACTATTTATTAGTCCTGGATTGCTGAGGTCACCTTTGAGAGAAGAGCTGGCTGGAAAAGCTCACACACCAAAGCTGAATAGGAAGGGTCTCGTTTAATCAATCCATAAACACCTCTGGTAAGAGGCAATTGCAAGGCAACATATAATTACTGAAAGCTATGAAAAACAGTTTGGTAGAAACTCTGCACACTAACGCTGGAAATTAAAGCAGCAGCTTTGCAAGACTGTTCTGTAAATGAGTTTCACTATTAGTAACAAAGTGCATTAATGAATGTATCTAAATCAGGAAAAAACTTACAAAACAGACTCATAACGCAGGGGTTTGCTTTGGGTTGTGGCTTTGTTTTGGTTTCTTTTTGCTGTTGTTATTTTGGGGTTTTTGTTTTCCTCCATGAAACCAACAGTCTTCTCAAAAAGCCTTTGGCACAACTACTGGCAACAACCCACACCAGCCCTTTCACTGAACTGAAGCAAACGTGATTCAGCTCTTCAAGTTTCTTCATAGCACTTAATACACAACTTTAATTTCTCTTATTCAAAAACATCACTCATTGCAACTGTTTGGTCATTGATGGCCATTCCCAGACGTGGGATTTTAGAGCAGGAAAAGTAGGAAAACTGAGGAAGTCTCCAAACACACAATGCTTACATTAAGTGCTGCTGTTTCACATTTTACTGGTGCCTGAATACTACATCATACTTCAGATCAAGAGAGAAACAAGCAACTTCATTTACTAAAAATAAATTTACGAGGTAGATTAGAAAGTGCATGGAAACTGAGGGGGTGGAAGGATGGAGCAGGGTTAAGTTCTCTAACAACTGTGTATTTTGCCAGTGGAAAAGGCCCCTTAAAACGTATTTAATCCAAAAAACAATCACTGACCCAAATGCCACAAAACTCCTAAGAGCAACCTACGTGTTGAAATAGCTGTGATTCAGGTGTAACCCCGAACATTCAGGTATGTAATTAGCAGAAGGCTAATTAAACATGAGCTAATTTCCTCCGAAGGAAAGGGTGGGGCAATATGATCTCAGCAAATACAAAAGCCATTAGACAACTTGGGAATTAGGCAAGAAACCCAGCTGCTATCTTTGCTGTGTTCACAGTTTTAACGTGCCCCTTTCTTGCAGTTGAGAGATTCCAGCCAGAGCAGTTGTTTCCTTGGACAAACAGTGCAGGCTGCTAAAAAAATGATGCCAAGGAAACAAACAGTCGTTACTGTGATGCCAGACAAGGGCTGAGCAGCCACCTCAAACAAACCACACTGCTGGGGACTGTCATTTGGAGGGGAAATTGCAGCCACTACTTCAAACCTCCAAAACCTCATGGCCACGAGGCTCCAACGCTGCCCAGAGAGCTCAGAGTTTACTCAGCTTGGAGATGTGCTTTCCCCCCTCAAATGTCAGCAGAGGCCTGAAGCTACAGGTTTGTTTGTCCCCATTAAATCCTTAACTCCTGCCTGTAGCCATGAGCACTCAGCTACCAGCAGGAGTAGCACATACTCATGAATTAACAGACTGTGCCTCACCCTCTACATGTGACTCACAACCGTGCTTTTCAATGAAATCACAGGAAACATCTAAAAACTCTTTGCACTCTTTCACTGGGAATTCAAGAAGATGAAGAGGATTAGCTAAAACTTCTAAAATCTCCTCAGAAACTTCTTCTCCACACTATGTTTTGCAAACCTGTCAGCCATGCTCACCTGGACACAGATTAAATTTAAGTTGGCTATAACCTCAGAGAAAAACTTCAAAACATCTTATACACTTTATACCTGGCTCGTTACAGCATTTTAGCAGGACTTCACAAGCATAATTTTAAGGTCTAGTTTTAGATCACAAGTAGTTAATCATCTGGATAAAAAACCAAGCATAATTGGGGATTATACAGCAAACATCAAGAGGGGGAGGAGGGAGCTAAGAAAGACTGTTCCATCTTAAATAACACTGCAGAGCAAAATTAAATACCAGAATCATGGACTATCTTCAAGCTTATAATCAACAAGTTTGTTGTGTAAAGGGGTAAGTAAAGGGGTCTTGGGAATCGCTATATTTGGCTTTTTATCCTATTCTTCCATTCTATTTTATGCTGCTTTGGGGTTTTTTTTTGTCAGCAAAGCATTCCATTGAGCTATAATTCTCTTCCTAATCCTCCCTGCTGCAAAACACTTCTGTAACCACATCCAGAAGGCCAACAGATCCAATTCCAGAGTAAAGCACTGTTCCTGGATATCACCCCGTCCTTCTATGCTGGTTGGTCATTGGTCTCAAAGGAGTCTTGAGTAACTGGAAAGCCAAGAGCAGCTCAGTGCTCTTCCCAAAGTGCTGGTGTGAGGTACTGCCAACACAAAGCACTGCTTCAAAAACAGTTTAGTGACTACTGGGATTTAAACCATAATCACAATGCCACCCTTTCTCCAAAACCGTGCAGTGCTGCTAATTCCCAGCACTGGGCCAGATCAGGGCCTCACTCAACCCAAAAAAAAAAAAACCAAACCAGTTTACTTTTTCTTCTAAAACCCCCTCAAACCAACCCAGCTCCACATCACAACGATGCTGCCCCTGCCATACACCAGCAGGATTTAGGACAGCATTGAACCAACCCCTCAGAGAACTTTTTTGTGACTCCAAGCACGTCATTCATCTTTCAATATCTCACACCCTCTCTGAGGGTACAGCCACTCCCTGCTGGAAGGAACAACCTGAACACTACACAAAGTGCCTCAAAGAGTGACAAACACCCACAAAAGCATCCAAAACATGCTGCTCAGCATCTTTAAATATTCTCCAGATTTCACCTGGCTTGAATTTAAAGGACTTTGATCCCCAGCCGTGCAGTGAGAAGCCAGGCAGTGGCAATACTTACAGGAGAAAAGCCAAAAAACTCATTGATCCACAAGGAGCTCATCAGGAAAAGAGGCGGGGAGGGGTGGGGGGGAAGGAGAGCATATTGGGAAAGGTATCAGTGACACCTGCTCCTTGTTAACTATGGAAACAGACCCATGGAATTAAAAAAAAAAAAGAAATTCTTTAAAACCACATTAAGTATATTAAAAAATATAAAAATATTTACACGTAATAAAAAGAAATTAGTTTTAGGAGCTGCACATGGAAGAAGACAAACACCCACAAAAGCATCCAAAACGCACTGCTCAGAGGCATCTTAAATAATTCTCCCAGCTTCACCGGGCTTGAGTTTAAAGGGCTTTAACCCTCAGCTAGGCAGTGGGAATACTCACAAGAAAAAAGCCAAAAACTCATTGATCCACAAGGAACTCATCAGGAAAACAGGCTGGGGGGGCATTTTGGGAAAGGTATCAGTGACACCTGCTTAACTGCTGGAGCACACCCATGGAATTAATATATATACACATATAATAAAGGTTAGTTTTAGGAGCCGCACACGGAGGAAGGTCAAGTTTAGCGTATCCCGACGCTGCCGCCCTGTGGGGCCCGGGGGACCCCCCGCCCAGCCCCGGGGAGCGGGGCCGGAGCGAAGCCCCTCGGACCCCGACCCCCGACCCTTATAACGAGTGTGGCGATACCGGAGGGTCCCCGCAGCCCCCGCACCCGGGGCAGGGCCCGCGGCCCCTCGGCTCTCACCGGCTGCCCCGGGCGGCGGGGCCGTCCCGTCCCGTCCCGTCCCGCTCGGCTGCGCTGCTCCCGCGGCCCCGCTCGGCCCGGCCCGGCCCGGCGCTGCCTCCGGCCCTCCCTCCGCTCCGGCGGAAGGGCGGGCGGCACCTCCGGGGCGGGACCGCGCACGGAAGGAAGCGGAGCCCGGCCGGGCTGGGCGGAGCGGCCCCGCCGCCCCGAGGGGGGATCGGAGCCCGGCCGGGCCGGGCGGAGCGGCCCCGCCGCCCCGAGGGGGGATCGGAGCCCGGCCGGGCCGGGCGGAGCGGCCCCGCCGCCCCGAGGGGGGATCGGAGCCCGGCCGGGCCGGGCGGAGCGGCCCCGCCGCCCTGAGGGGGAACCGGCGGGAGCGGGAGCCGTGGAAGGGCGAGCGCCGGGAGCTGCCCTGGCACGGCGGCACCGGGGCTGTTACACACACGTACATGTTCCTGAGTCCTGGAAATGCGAATAGATCCGCGGTTCTCTTCGGCTTCTTGTTTTCCTCCCCTTCCAGCCCAGGGAACGGCTGCCTCCCCTTCCCTCTCCCCACACACCCCCCAGGCCAGCTCCTCTGTTGTCGCCCCAAAGCCAGGCCCTGCCCCAGAGCTGCATTTGTGCTGACTGCAGCAAACAGAGAAATAGCCACTGCTATTTCAAACTTACTCCTCCTCCCATTCTCAGTTACCTGGTTGTGGTCTCTTTTTTTTCCCTGCCACATTGGGTCTCAGTCATCGTGCTGTGAAACAACAGGACAGATGGACAGCAAAGAAATGGTATTTTAGTTACTTCAGAGACATATTTCTGAAAGCAGCCAGCTAAGCAAATCCAGAAACTTTGTTTTTGAGCATTGCACAATCAGGGACAGCTACTGGGACTTTCTCTGCGCTGTGTCACATGGACCGGAGGGAAGGAAACAGAACTGAAATGATCTGACACCAGTCAGCATCCCCGGGGAGAGAGCAGACACTGCACAAATGCCATCTGCTAGGGAAGTGATGATGAACGACTTGGTGCCATTAAAACAGCCCAAGACAGAGACTGGTGTCTTAATTTTCATTTGCAGTCATGCAAAGCAAACCCGAATGCCAGGGAAGGTGAGGAGGGGCACCGCAGGGGCTGCAGACCAGAGGAGCCAGATTCCAAGAGTTTTCAGTATAATAATCTTTTATTGCACAACACAAATTTATATCCACATTTTCTTCTATGTGTTTTAAATAAAAAACATAGACTATATATTACCCGAACTGAAAAGTCAAAAATATTAAGAAATAATACACTGCAGTACTCACAGTATTGAACATCACACGTCAACAGAATTATTAACAAAACACATTTGGAGAGAATTCCAAACCCTGATCGTTAGCATCCAGGCTGGATTTTCAAAGGCATTACGGGTTACAATGCATAGACACATACAATTCATAATTCAGCAAAACAAAATCCATTTATAAAAGTCACAGTGAAAGTGGAGGTAAACTTAATACTAAGCTTGTGTAAGTAAAATGACTAAGAACTGCTGTTCTGGAAAGTGATTTCCAGTTAGAGAACTATATACAGGAGATAATAAACAGAGCATAATTACCCTCTGAAATCAGCTTATGTGCAGAAAGATAACGAAAGACTGGAGGGGGGGGATTCTGTTAAGTGAAATTCTGTTTCCATAGCCCAAAACTCAGAACCATCCTCGGTCCTCTCTGCTGTGTGTGAACGACCTGAAAACATTTTCAATTGTTTACCTACAAATGACCAAAGAGGTCAGCACAACTCCAGGAACCACAGCTTAAAGCCAGTGGGGTCTATAAATTGCCCAGAGCAAAGTAGTTATTAAATGATGGAAGTGAAAGAAATATATCCCAGAGTTTTATAGTGAGTTCAGAGATGATTTTTCTACAGTCCCTGCTCTGAAGTCTTCTCTTACCTGTCCTGCAGTTGTGTCCCAAATGATTCCTCTGCTTTGCCATGCAGAAAGATCCAGCTGTGGCATAAAGTTCAAGCAGTGTGACCCAGCAATCCACTGGATTTTCCCACCCTCTTACCTCCCAGAATCAACACCACAGTGAACTCACACAGAAATGAACGACCAGTGGAAGTTGCCCTGAATTCCTGACAGACTGAGCTCACACAAATGGTGCTGAAGGTTCCTGTGCCTCACACAGAACAAGAGCTGAAATCAAGCCCAAAGAACACCCTGCAATGGAAACCACCAGCTCTGACAGGAGCTTTTCCCTGCTGGCACTTCCATCATCTTCCTCATCATGTCACCTGTCCCACGTCATCTATAAAGAATGAGCAGTGAGAATAAAGCTGGGAAGGAGGGTTCCCAGGGCTTGCAAATGCCAAATGAAGCTAGAAAATCATGACCTTTAATTATATGAGTAATTAGATTTTAAGGGAAAAACCCCAAACAGATGAGGGATTGTGCAGTTTATCCTTCAGCTCATAGCAAGCTGAAGGACAAACAAATGTAAGCCCTTAAAAGAAGTAAGTCTTTACTAAAAAAAATAAGAAGAGTGAAATTAAAGTGGTTATGCTATAAGTTAGTTTAATTGATTTACTCAGGTATTTTTGACAGTAATAAGGTTTTCACTGATTCTTTAGCAACTATCAGTCACCATATTGCAATATTAAAACAACCCCTAAGCATTCACCTTGCAAACAAATCTGAGGGTGCAGCAGAGAGAAGTACTAAATTTCCTGCACACAGAGTTGTACATCTGCAGGGTCAGAGAAGGGGGGGAGGCCCAGGGGGGATCCAGTCAGAGTCATTATCTCACTGTGAGTGTTCAGCCCAGACACCTCATCTCCTCCTGCCTTTTACACTTCAGCTCACAAAGGGAGCTGTGGGGGAGTGTGGATCAGCACCTCACCAAAGTGTTCCCTTAGAGGTAGTGAGGATCATCCCTGGGGAACACACTGCAGAACTAATTCCCTCCCACTTTTGCATTTCCAAAATCCAGCTCGAGCTCAGGACACACCTGAAAATGTATTCCCTGGATGTGATCAGCAACCTCCCTGGGCTTCAGACTCCACTGGGAAAACACAGATACAGCGAGAAGCACAGATAAAAGACCTGGCCAACCCCTGACAATACATCCACTGGCTCAAAGCAGATTAGGGTTTAACAAAGCTATTGCTTGGAACAGTTTAAAATATCGACATCCTTCGGTTTGCAGGAATTTTAACAACCACTCAGCAAAGGCCAAATTAGGTGCTTATGCAAATCAGCTCGTTTCTCATAACAGAAGTGTTTGAGTTTTGCCTTCAAGGACTCTTGTGAGCCAGACCCAGCCCTGAGACCACCAGAGCAAAGAATGGAGGGTGTGAGTGGATTAACAAGCCCTAATTCTCTAAATGACTCATTGTTGAGAATCAAGGAAGATTCCTGGTTTTCCTGTAACTATAACAGCCTTGACTTTTTCCTACATCAAACGCCTTTGGGATGAGTGATTTTACAAAATGAGGGCAGGAGATATCTAAGGCATAAGCTGGCTTATCAGAAAACCAGTGTTTAACTCAACCCTTAGCACTCTTGCTAGTTTCAGGGGAGAATATTACAAAACTGAACCACAAAATCTCAAAAATATTCACATTAACAAGTTCAGGTATTTGCATATATTACATCATGAGGTGTCTCCCAGGCAGACTTCCTAAAAACTTTAAAAAATCCATCAAAAGGGGGTCATGCAGAACTCCCTGCTGTGATAACTCACTGCTTTTGTTACTCAGGTAACTAAGACCTGAAGTGCTCCAAAACAAACCAGAGAACTCACACCCTCACCAATGCAGAAGCTGATCCCTCATTAAAAGTTTTGGTTAAAATAAGCTTTAAAATAAAAATAAAAGCCCAGCAGTCTCAGAAGAAAACATGCACCACAGAGAGGACCACAGAGAATCTGTTTATGGCTCAAAGGCTTCCCAGATCAAAGCTGGCAGCACCTTCACTGTCCTCCAAGGAGGACTGAAGTTCACCAAGGAGTATTTCAGATTCCTATGTAGGGTATTGGGTATTCAAGTTAAGAAGCCCACACCAAGCTCAAAAGTTATTTTTAATTTTTTTTTTTTAAGCTCTTGAAATCAATAAAGTGGCTGCTGCACATAAATATATTTTCAGGTCATTTTGAGTGATTCAGAAAGATGAGTTTTTTCCCTTCATTTTTAAATTTTCCTTTTCTCACCCTTCTTATTTTACAAGTGTAAAACAGATGCAGAAATACTGAATGTGCTGTGGAATTGGCCAAGTCATTTAAGATGAGACCTGATAATTAGACCTCCCTTTGCTCCCTGTTAAAAACCACTGCAGAGTGTATTCCAGAGGGAATGTTAAATGTTCCAGAGGGAATGTTAAAAAGAATTAGTCTTGTCATGTTTTTTTCATACACACAGCAACATAAAACAATAGCTAACAATTTTAATTATAAATAAGTATCCCCCAATTGTCCCACCAGTATTGATAAAAGCAGAATAATCACTGCAATCCAGGTGTGTGATCTGGGCTCTGAAAATATTTCAGACTTATTTGGGGGAGGAAAAAAAGTCATTTGTAATATGTGTGTTCCTGTGTATCAATCTGGAACTAAAAATGGAAAAAGGGCCTGTATCCAGTCTCAGAATATGAAATAAAAAATGTATGTCCTTCAAACTGAATCAGCTAAATGGACATGCACTGTCCTTTTAATGATCTGCAAACATGATATTCACAGCAAGGTTATATTGATGACACCAGATTATTTACTGTGCCCAATTTGCTTCCAGTGCCAGCTCACAAACACAGGGATTTGAGAGTGTAGGGGTGGAAAAGTAGCTTTGTAGATGCTAAAGTGGCAAAAAAGCCAAGAGAAGCACGGAGAAATAGGTAAATATGTTCTAGCAAGCCTCTGGCCTGGCTGGATATAAAGAAAAGTCCTAAAGGAAAAAAAAAAAAAAAGCAGTATTCCATAGGCATTGAGTTTAATCAGACAATTCTAAAGCATCCACAATGTACAAAAACATCAATCCTGTTAAACAGAGATTTAGTAGATCAGCTACTCACATTTCTGTTGCAAATGGAGAATTTCCAAAGTTATGCTACACGCCAAGAAAAGTCAATAATGTTACATAAAGCAGTGATTAGATTCTACTCCCCTGCCATCCTCCTGCACAACTCCTCTGCTTCTGTCAAAAAATGAGCACAGATTAGGCAAGATCATCTAAATGGTTGTAAACAAAGACTGCTTAGAACAGGGGCAGTCAATAAAAATGGGGTTAACCTGCCCAAATCCCAGCACAGAACGGATGTGTTTGATGAAAGCACGGGGGCTTAAATCCATGTTTTCCTTCCCATTATTGCACTGAATGTCTGCTGCCTCCAGGAGGATTGGAAGGACGAGAGCTTTGATTAAGATGCAGCTGATACAGACCAAGATTTTCATTTTAGCTTTTTGGGTTGGTGGTTTTCCTTACTTTTTTAAAGCAATGAACTGGGAAAAGTAATAAAATATCAGCATGTGCATATTAAGAAATAGCAAACGTGGTCAAAACAGGGGTTTTGTTGTCACAGCTTCTCTGTAAAAACAGTGAGAAAATTCTTAAAGCCAAACCAAAAAACACACTGTTAAAAATCAGACTGTGTCCTGTTTCTGCAAGTGGTGCTGAAATTCAAACCAGAGTTCTGTCCTGTGTAAATACATATATGGGAAATGGCAAAAAAACACTGAAACCTCCCCTTAAAACTGCAATTCTCATTGTAATCCCTAAATAAACTATGCTGGAAATCCTGAACTTAAATGTCTGAAGTGGACAAGCAGTCAAAAGTTTGTAAGCCTCAGCTTTAAGATCTTACGTAATTTTGGAAGAAATTGTGGTTTGCAGTTTAAGATTCCCTGGGAAAAAAAAAATAAAATGAAAATAAATGAAGCCAGCAAAGCAGCAAAGAAACCAAGTTCCTCTCATTGTAGGGAAGCTTTACTAGTCTCAGTTTAACTCTTAATTTTGGGTCGCCAAACACAAGTACAAGAACTTGTAACTCAAAGGCCAATATTTAAGAAAACAATTAAAACAAACTTAAGATCCAAATGCCATTTCAAGCTCTGGACTTGAAACTCAGCACTTGACAACGAGCCTCTGTAAGTAAACATTTGCAAAGAGATCATTAGAGCCCCCACTACAGAGAGACAATTTACTAAAAATTGCTAAATTAGGTGCCTGAAAGTGTGACAATGCAAACAATTTGGCTCTTTTTTTGCAAGACAATTTGACCATAAAGTTTTTAGAATTACACTAAAAATTACCTCAGGTAACTAAGAATTTTGATCCCTGTAATTAATGTGTTTCTTAAGCGTTTTGGTCAAAAGCTTAATTAAGCAATATTGTTGGATCATCTAATCCAGTGGAATGCAATATGCAAATATTTACTTTTTCTCCCTCCTTAAGATTATTTGGAAGTCCCTTCAAGTGGAGTATTTTAGAAAAACAGCTGAGTTTCCTGTACCTCACAAAACATTAATATCTGCAGATGTTTAAATCTCCCTTTTGGTTTTGGACATCAAGTAATTCAACTTTGGGATGTGGTTACTCCTGTCAGAAGTGCAACAATTGCCTTCTGAAAAGAATGTGATTCTGCAATGGCTGCCTCTTTTGGCATGGAAAGGGATTTATTACCCAGATCTACTGATTTATAATTGGAGAAATATTTGAATAGGAAGGTTGAATTTTGTTTTTCCTTATCTGACACCAGGAAGGGTCAACAAGAATGATAAAAATAAGAATTAATTGTCTGAAGAAGGTGAGGTGAAGGAAGCACTTGTACAGTATCATCTGACTTTAACTCTAGAACAAAGTTTAAATATCACAGAATGTAAAAAGAGTCAGTAATAAAATAATATACATTAAATATTCCTCTTACTTCTGCTAATAGGAACATACATATAGGGTTTTCTCATTTACCAAAAGCCTTTGTAAATGACCTGATTCTATAGAGCTTCTTTTTTTTTTTTTTGTAGATATTGTAAACATTTAGAATTTCTAAGGCTAAAAACAGGCACAAGTCTTCCATGGACAGTTATTATTCCTAAAAGCATTAAGGAATATATTCCAAATCTGCTATTCCGTGTTATAACAATAATAATAATTGAAATATAACATTATAATTCACAATGTAGATTCTTAATTAAAAAAGAAATACACCTTAATCCTGACAACAATTAATAATATATAGGGAACACTCTTTTTCCCCCCTTTTTTAAATTATCTATTACATCAAAATTACATTTCCAGAATCTTTGTGCTGGGTATTACTCAATTTTATAAAGTGGTAAGTTTAAGTAGGAACTAAAACATCTCTAAGTGGGTAAAGCTGAACCACATGTCAGCATTATTAGCACCCCAGCTTCCCAATAAAGCAGGAGAGATCTGCAATTCCATTCTGCAGACTGGGACACTAAAGCCACGTGGTTGGGGGCACCTTTTAGAAGATGTCAGACACTCCTCTCCACCATTTCCATGAGGTGATTTTTGTGTGTTGTGCCTCGTTAAGGTACCTGAGCCAACAGTCTGATGTCAGGCTGGTTTGTCAAGATTCCAGAGGTTCTTTAACCTCTGCACCAGGTTCCCTTTGCTGAGCAGCTCACTGACTCCCAGGAATGTTAGCAGCAATGCATTTCCAGAGACACGGTGCGAAAATATCCAAAGCAATCGACCGTCACCCAGAAGTCCTTTTATCCCTCGCGCTGTCCCGCACAAAACAACTCACCACCAAGTGATCTTGAACTCATAGATGGGCCTCTTGCAGTAGTAGTGGTTGATGAGGTGTTTGTCACACACCCCGATGCACTGGTGATCCACAGTGATGCCCCTGTCAGACAGGTCTGTCACGATGCAGTGCAGCAGGTCGTAGACATCGGCCACGGCCTCCCAGGGCCCAAAGGACACATCCACCTCACAGTGGTGCTCAAACAGCTTGGTCTCGCTCTCACTCCTCTCAAAACGCAGGGAATTGAAGTGGGGGCACTCGTAGGGAGTGATGGGCATCTCCTCTTTGAAGACACAGACCTTCAGTTTTGCAAATCTGGCTTTTCTCTGCATAGCTCGGAGCTTTGCTATTTCGATTATCCGCTCCAAGTGATCTAAAAAAAAAACCCAGAACACCCCAAAATAGAGAATTACAATGAAGTATCAAGTAAAAGAGATCAAATGCAACTATTTCACGTGAAACATATTACTGCAGTGTTTGATGAGTTATTCTCAGCCTAACAGGAAACTGCATGTAGCAAAATAGACAGCAATCAAATCAACCTCAGTTATCTGGTGAACTTGGTGTCCCTACAATAGGCCCAAGTTTATTCAGCTGCAGGTCCTGACACAACAAAAGCAGAGAAAACCCTCTCATTTAATAAGCCTTGCATGTTATGGCCTAGATATTGCTCCTTCTTAAATAAAAATCCACATCCTTGTAACAAGTCTGATGTGGAGACCTCACAGATCTAACCAGCATGAAAAGCACATAATGAACTTCTCAACTGCAGTGGAATTAGCTTGGAAGCTGAAAGCAGACTGAAAGCACAACACTCGAATCACACTAGAAGAAACAGTCAACACTCCTTCATTTATTTACCTTTGTAATATGGCATTAGGCCCAGGAAAGCTTGTCTAACTTTTTCTCCTTTCAGAGGCTGGATATCCTCTAGATTGTCTAGCAATGGTCCTATGGAATAATACTGAGCTTCCTTGTAAACTGACCTCACTCGTTCTCTTGGTGGCAGGTCACCAGAGCGTAGAAAGTTAAGTATGTCTCTAAAAAAAAGGGCAAAAATATTATTAAGGAACACATTTCTGCCAAAACTGTTGCAGGTGGTAAAAGAGAGGAAATGCTGGATATTTATTGTTTACTCTCTTGAGACAGAAATCCTTATGTTTAGACAGTAACTGAAACAAGTGATCCACATTCCCAACATCTGGTTTTAAAATCATTTGCCACGTTCAAGTTTCCAAGTCACCATTCCATATTTTGCCTCTGTTAATGTCAAAACTCATTCAAAAAAACATAATCATATTTTAAACAAAAAGTTCAATGAGGAGGAACCACTTCAAATAGAAGAGGATACAGTATTCCACGGGAAAGAGATTGTAGTCACTGCATTTCAAATTTAGGTCTGTGACAAAATAATATTTTCCTAGAGAATTATATGCATGGACATTTTATCTCACACAGATCCAGGGTTGTATCTGAATGGATGGTTCATCTGCAAAGGAGGTTTCTCTACACAGGCTCAGGGCCATATACAGAATAAGAATTTTAAAAAGAAGAGAGAGAACATTTCCTTGCAGCTCTGACAATGTTATGTGACAAGATTTTTTACAAGGGAAAGAAATCACTTTGTAAGTATTAACTAACAAAACTATTACTGACCTTCCTTAAGAAGGAATCTTGAAGGTGAAGGGATGTGGCACTACCAGCAAAAATAATTTTAAAAAAAGAAATTCTTTGAGGCTTGGGCTTTTTTACCAGTTCTGTTATATCCTGTTTAAAGACTGAAAATAACATACTTTCAACTGTGTAAGAAACCTAGAGGCATTCCTTCCATTCCTTCTTTATCCTAGATACTGTAATATCAATTAAAAACCAGTGCTGTTCAAAGGAGCTTCCTATGTAAAGCAACATCAAAACAACTTAATACCTTGAAAGGAGACACTCTAGAGGAGACAGTGTACAAATACAAAATGTTGGTTGCTTTTCCTTTCCCATTGCATAACTTGAGAGCAAAATGAATATGTTTAATTGCCATATACTATTGGTATGTTTTGAGGGTGTGGATGCCAGCCAGTCACATTTACCTCCCCACACAAACGGGATTTCACCAGAAGGAAAATAAACACTATAAAACTTATTTTTCTTGAAAACTGACTTTCTTCAGGAAGAACTCTGGGAGCACTGGGGACACTGCACATACCCAAAGTAGGTTCCATCTCTGTCGATGAAGTACCTGCCTTCAGCGTCCGTGGGGATGTAGTGCCTCCCGCTGAACATGGCTGCCAGCATGGTGTCCTCGTACCGCCTCAGGGTGGACAGTCTCGTGGTAAAGAACATCCCTCCCACGTTCAGGGGGACAACTTCTGGAAACTGCAAAAGCAATCACATCATCAGAGAGGAGCCTCCAGCCCTTTGCAGGGTTGCAGCTTCCGAAACGCAGCATGCGGTCTTTGCCGCCGTGACAAACTCCTCTTGCCTGCCCTGTTGCCACAAACCAGAGAGGTTTGAGGGTTAACAGCTTGGATACTTTGGCTTCTGGGTGGAATCAATGAGTGGTTTAATTGTAGCTGGAATCTGAAACAGCAGATTCCACTCAGCTTTAATGCCAGATATTAATTTAAAGTATTAACGCCTCCTCTTGGCTCCCCACCCTTACACAGAGACAGACACACATGCAGAGCTAAAAAAAAAAAAAAAGGGAAGAAATCTCAGGCCAGCCTTGGGACCTGCACTCAGTTTCTACTCTGTGGTTTCTTTACACTGCTAAACCATACACTAAAAATCCCCAGTGATTTTGTATTTACATCAGGCCTAAAATCTTAGTATTACACTCTAAGACGCCTGAAGTACCAGAATAAACACTTCATTGTATTTCTCAGCTCCAAACATGGATGGAACTTACAACTAAAGCCGCCAAGCAACTGAAATAAATTCAAGAGGCTTAGTTTTATTCAAACATTTAGCTACTAATGGAAACTGAACTGGGCATCCACAAATAGTCCAGCAAATAAATCCTGGATTCTTTGGCAGCTGAGCAGTGCGTGCTGCCATCACTGGACCTTGTCAGGTGAGCAGCACCGGGGAGCTCTTACCTCCTGGGGCAGCAGAGGTAGAGCTTGTCCTGCCTGGGTTGCAGTAGGAGTGGCCGGCTCTTGGAAATCATCCTCTGCATCCGAGCTCGACATGGCATCATCCGGGTTTCCGCTCACTTTGTTCTGCCCCGTAACTACCACCATCCCTCTGGCTCTCGGGAGCAGGTCTGCTGGGTAGGCAGCCGTGGCACTGCTAAACGGGAACACAAACCCCGGATCACCTCGGGCTGCCCCCGCCAGCCGCGGGTCGGGGCGGGCGGGACGCGTCGCTGGCCGCGTCACCCCGAGGGCTCACAATGGCATCGCTACGGCCGGGAAATGAATCACGGCACGGACGGGACCACACCGGGGGCTCGGGCTGTGCAGGAATGCGCTCGGCAGAGCTGTCCCAAGGCCCTCCAGCCCCGGAGCCGCTGTCAGTGGCTGGGTAAGAGCCCGGCATCCATTGGCTGCACGGTGCAGGGAGCGATTGGCTCCGCCGCGCTTTTGCAGGAAAATGTCATTTGCTGGGTGGATTTGGGTGGCCGCTGGCCCAGCCTGTCCCTCGCCATGGGCGGGATGCAGGAACACGTCCTGCCATTGGCCCCGCGCCGGGCGACACCCGCGCTCCGTCTGTCACCTTCAGCCGGGAGCAGGGACGGGCACGGGCAGGCTCCGCTCAGCGTTCCCTGGCAAATTTTCCAATTTTCTCAGCCGGAGAAAACTGATGTCTCCGTGCCCACAGCATCACATCTCATCGCACATGAACGCGCCCATCTGACACACATGTATTTAATTCTGCTTATTATCCTGCGCATTTACTGCTAATTATCCATTTCCTTTCCGGCACAGAGCAGGCTCTCACAGTCCACCTTCAGTCTCAGGACGGGATGGACTAACCAGCTGCACTATAAAAATAATAACTGAAAGAGCAGAGCAGCAAAGAGGAGGAAACCCTGCTGCTCCCTTTACGCTGCATTATGTAAAATCCCTATTTCCAGGAATGCTGTGGTGCCTCCAGCAGCATCACAACGCCATAACAAAGGCACTACCAGAGGCTTTAGCTCTAACCCTGCAAGCTCCTTCTCTGAAATCACTAGGAAATATAAAAAGAGAAGGATTATTTACACGAGCACATCTGGTGCGTTTATTTATTGACTAAACAAATGTTTCATAAAGGGTGCTTCCCATCAAAGTCAGCAAGAAGAAATGACACAAAATTTTGAAAGACATGATTAACTGTATAATTCTGCTAATACAGTGCACTGTGCACATCATCAGCCTGTTTGTAGATCCCAGCTCTTAAAGGAAATGCTGCAAGTTCAGAAAGAACCCAGACAGACCCTGGATGCTCCTGGGCAAAACAGATACTCTGCAGAGAGCTGATCAGACCACAGTCTCCACGTTCTGAGGGAGTGCTCACAGCCTGCTTTTACCAGAATTTGGATGTGAATTCTACACCCTGTTTAACACCATAATAAACACAGATAAATAGGTACCCTGAAGTGTCAAACATTCCCTTTAAGCTGCAGCTCGTTAAGAGGTTTGGCTCAGCTTAGGACAGGTATTTAACTTCTCTTCTCTACAGTTTATAACCATTTTTCCACCACAGTCCAATGCATAGGCAGACAAATAAGGGTGGAAGGGCTTCTCAATGTCCACACCCTATTAGCAATTTTAATATTTGTCCTGAAACAACATTTGTTCTGACATTATCAATTATCAAAACAACTCAACTACGCCTCACAGATAAAGAACAGACACAACATAAATGAAATATTATTTTGGTAGGGCTCCTTTAAAGAAGTAAACAAATTATCACCCAGAAACAGCTTGCAGAAGCTTCATTTATAAGATGCACAGTCAAAATTGAGTGAGCCTGTATTTACTGTGAATGTATTATTTATAATGCTGTCACTTGACACCAGTGCTTTGCCTGCTATTTCCAGTTCTCTTAAGACTCAAGATTGACCAAAAATGTGTTCTGTAATTGTCTACATTTTTCAAGAATGTCCCATATATTTCACTTAAATGGATCATCCTGTGAGTAAACAACATTCAGCTCCATTAAGTATATGGGAATCATCGACCCCAGAATGTGTTTGGGGTAAGTTCCTCCATTGGGCACTGTACCAAAAAGGGCCCCTTTCCTACCAGAACTAGAGGTTTGAGAAAAAAAAACCATGAGAGAGCATACCTTAATTCTCTTACACCCAGGAGTAACAGCCTCCTTTGCCATTGGAACATTCACACAAACAATGCCCTCAACAGCGAGGTTTGGCAGACAAGTTCTCGGCCTGGGATTTCAAGACTAAGTTTAGTGGCAGTAAAATGAAGAGATTAATCACTGACAAGTTTAACCTGTTTTTTGACCTTCATTAAAAGGTGACTGAAGTCCCTCTCTAGGTTTGCTTCACCAGTTCAGTTCACCCCCGGGCACGGAGCAGTGGAACAGTGGAGTGGTGACAGGAGCAGAGTCTCCCTGAAAGAAAAACAGAAGCTGATCACTGCCCAGTTCTCTGACAGACACTCAGTTCTCTGCATTTCATGAAGAATATGCATCCATCTGTATCATAAAATCAAGAATGGTTTGGGTTGGAAGGGACCTTAAAGCTCATATTGTTCCAACCCCCTGCCCTGGGCAGGGACACCTTCCACTACACCAGGTTGCTCCAAGCCCCATCCAACCTGGTCTTATCCTCTTCTTGCCATTTAAAGAACGTGCAATAATTATTTTTAATTTTGCACAAAAATATTCCTTTTGTTAAATCTCTCATTAAAGTTACAGGGTTTGTTTTATTTATTAAAACTAAGTAAATGCATCCATTTCACTTTCAAGTATATCTGAGTGCAGATCAACAGACAGTTAATGAGAAGGTATCATCAATGAACAAAATTATTAAATCAAATATTTAACTGAACCAAGGTCAGCAGCATCCAACTCTACCAAAAATACCTCCTGCCAGTCCTTCTACCCGGCATTTAAATGCAGAGATTGCTTCCTGGAGCTTTGTTATGGACAGCTCAGATACTGTCACACACCCCCCCACCCCCCAAAGACATCTCAGTAAATGAACTGGCCCTGCCAGTCTGGCTTCATTCCCCAGGGAATGATAGCAACTCTAGAGCTGCATTGAGTTGGACTGGATAGTAAGAG
Organism: Pseudopipra pipra; assembly: GCF_036250125.1. Taxonomy (NCBI): domain Eukaryota; kingdom Metazoa; phylum Chordata; class Aves; order Passeriformes; family Pipridae; genus Pseudopipra; species Pseudopipra pipra. The sequence goes on along the minus strand of NC_087569.1, from coordinate 6,094,965 downwards.
TCAACAAAACTTTTCAAGGCTCTGCTGTTCCCTCAGCTTTTCTGTATTGGTTTAAACAACCTTTTCTTAAATATTTTGAGATTACATGAGTGTTGGCAAAGTGACACACCTAAAAAAGCTACATATCTACAAAAAAAGTGACATAATGATTACACGGTCAAAGTCTTTTTCAGTAAAGTACTGATGTATGAATCCATCCTAGGAGATCCACACAGACTTCAGTTCAAAGCTAACTCCTTGGGAAGGGCTTGTTTTGAGGAGATACCAACTGGATTTTAGGAAGGCTCCCCCTTTTTCAAGAGCAACTGGGTCCCTGTGAGGTCACAGAAGGAGATGTCACTTAGCAGTCTCTCCATACCTATCTTCAAAAGACTCAGATGATCAAAGGCTTGTGTGAACACACTGGGACGAGACATGACATCCAGTAAATTCTCATAAATCTGCATCAGAACAGCGAAGGAACACCCTGAAAAAGGGGGCAGGATCCCTGAGCTGCTGTGAACAGTATTATACATCGGACTATAAAATCCTGGACATTCTCAGCACCTCTAGGCACGAGCAAAAGCCAACACAGAGTATGATGAAGGGATGGTGTAACTTAACCTTTGCAGCAGGGAGCACAGACACGGTGTATGGGTGTGTACGATGGGACCCTCCATCACCAGTGACTTCCAGGGCAGCAGCAGGACAGCAGGGAGACCTGACTGGGAGCTGCGAGCAACCAGTGGGTAAAGGACACTGGGGCTGTACTCGCTGGTGGCTGGCACTGCCACCTCACACAGAATTCCACAGCTTTTAGAGCCTGGAGCCGCTCCGCAGTCCAAGAGCCGAGAGGAGCAGAGGCATCACCCACGACCGGGCAGCACAGCCCCCAGGCGGGCTCAGGTGGGTACACCAGGCGTCCGGCAAGTAAATCAATAATTAATTAATTAATTAATAACCATTAACTGTCACCTAGCGACTTGCTGGGGCCTCCTGCACAGTCTGAACGGAGTCCCCGGACGCGGGGCAGCGGCCCCCGCTCCGTGCCCCTCCCGCCCCGCGGCCCCTCCCGCCCCTCACCTGAGCGGCCCCTCCCGCGCTGCCGCCGGCGGTCGGTAGCAGAGCCCCGGCTCCGGGGGGAGCAGCCGCCGCCGCATCAGCCGGGGGATGGACGGGAGGGGGGCAGCGGGGCCGCCTCTCCCCGCCCGCCCTCACCTGCCCCGGCCCCGCGTCACGTAGGGCCCATCCGGGTCCCGCGCGGGCGGGGCCGGGCCCGGCCCCACACGGGGGGCGGCGGGAGCGCCCACACCCCCCCACTCCCCTCACGGCCCCGCCCGGGGCTGCGCCTCGCTCCTCGATCCCCGAGGAAACGCCCCGCGGGTAATTAATTAGCCGTGATTAATTGCCGGAGAGCACCGGGAGCACCGATGGCGGCTCCGCGGCCGCGCTGCCCCCGGCGGGCACTAGGGGAGGCCCCGGGATCACTTTTGAGAACGAGCCGACGGTGAAGGAGCTGGGAGGCGTCGAATTCCCTTCTTCCCTGAAGGCACTTTGATATCCTTCACTGGTGTTCGCGCTGGTTTTAGAGACACACGTTAATCATCTCAACTGGAGCAACAAAAAGAACGGAGGGAAATAAAAAAAAAAAACCAAAACTGTTTCAGAGCCGAAGAGGCAAAAGTTGTGGAAACACAAGTATTTTTGAAAGAACTTCTCTTAAAAGCAGTGGGGAAGGCTGAGCCCAACTTCGGCATCCTGAGCCACTGAGGTGAACAGAAAATGGGACAAAATGAGGTAAAAACCACCTAAAAAATACCTTACTGGAATAATCACCTTCCACGTTGTATCCTAAAGTTTTGATACCCAGGATACAGTTTCACAGCAGGGGTTCAGCAGCAGTTTCACCCCAGCAGCACAACTCTGAACACAACGGCTTTGGAGGAACAAATTCAAGAGGCTAAAATTACCTTCGTTCTCCTGCAGTAAAGAAATCTCATGTTACTTTCTTTATAACTCTCAGTGGGACACTCCAATTTACTTTCTCCTCATCACCCAGCTATTAAAAGCAAACAAAAAGCATTGAATTGCAAACCTCAAAGAGAGACCCAGACCCAGGACATGAGATCATATCTCCCCTCCACTAATGCATCAACATCTTGAATTATTAAAATCTTAACTCCGAAGCAAAAATATTAATAAATAAATGAAAAATCACATTTAAAGCATTTATTTTGAAAAATAAAATACAAAAGATCATTGAATTGTAATTATACATGTAATTTATCAACTTTTTTTTTTTAAATAAAAGATATTTAACAATTCCCACATATGAATAAAACAGACAACTGTTCCACCAGAAATCTTTTAGGACAAGCACAGACCACTCTTGAAAGCTTCATACATTTAAAACCAAACTGCTACAAGAAACAAACAAACAAAATCTTTGAAGATGGAGCTTTGTAATTAAGACAGAAGAGCAATTTCAGAGACAAGCATTGCTTTGCATTTTTTTAAAACCTTAAAAAAATAGTTGTGCGAATGTAATACAGTTCTACATCAACGTCAGTGTTTTTTATTTTCTTTAACAGGTTTACATGCGCTCACAACAGCAAAATTTGGAACAAAAACAGTATGAAAGAAATGGGAGAGAAAATTCTGAAGGAAGCAGGCCATGAGCAGCACACCTCACTGATCCTGAGGGGACAGGCAGGATGGATCATCCCCACGGAAAAGGCAGCAGTCGATTTTCTAAAGAAAAGGAAAAATAAAGTTATGTTTGAGCTTTCTGTGTAATATTTGGCTCCTATCCTCGACAACGTTTTAGAATTACATATAATGCAGAATTAATTAACTGCTCTTTCAGTAGGTGGAAAGTCACTGTTGAGACAAAACACAGCCACTAAAACGTTCCTGTAAGGAATGTGGCTGCTTTGTCCATCGTTTATCATTAGAGTGACTTCTTGGAGAACATTTAGATGCAAAAAATATATTGGTTTTCCACTCACATTCCAAGAATTTGTGACAGTGGGCTGCACTGACGTGCTGGAAGTCAGCACTGTACCAGGGGAAGTTACTGCTGGGAAGTTCACAATTTGGTTTCCCAGAAACTGGGCAGCAGCTTTAGACAGAAATATTGCAGTTTTAAATATATTTTTCAGAGCTAAGTGGCAAAATGAAGTTGATGTTTTAGTCATTTTAACATTGACTACAGGAAAAGATTATGGTTTCTCTATCCCTTTCAGATTGAAAGCCTGCAATTAATCTTTGGAAACCTTTTACATCCATTATTTCTAAGTGGTGCAATGCTTTTGGCTATATTTAGGGCACTATATTTATGGCCATGTAAGGATCTATTTTGGGTGTATTGGTGGGGCATGTTGCTTTTGGCTATATTTAAACTGGAAGCATTTTGTCATCTTTTGTTGTCAAGCCAGAATATCTGATAACATAGCTGACAAGTAAAAATCCTGGATTAATACAGTAATTCTTGCATCATTCATTCCTTAATTAGTCTGGAATTTACTGCACAATTTGCCATTGTTTATTCAATTACTAAAATGCAGTTTATTAAAAATACTGGCTATGGGACACATTAAAAACAAATGAGCTTATCAGTTTCCACTATCACAAAAGGGCAATTACTTTAAAAACAAAATTACACAGGTAATGAAGAGTCATCCTTAAAGTTTCCCTGTTTTTTTAATAATAAAAGTATAGTTTTATCTACTCCTTCCTTCATAGCAAATACTGAAATTATGATGAGCCATATAGGACTGCACTTACCTCACAGTGATTTTTACATGTTCTGAACTAAGGTCTGTACTTCATGTTTTTCTTACACAGAGTTTTTTAACATAAGTTTTAAAAAAATCAGTTAAACTAAATTCAGAGCAACAAATGAGCAGGACTGCAACACTCTTTTATTACCTTCTGTGCAAGAAATGTCCATTTTATCTTCTATTCCATAGGTTCAGTCTGTCAAAAAAATAACTAAAATTAGCTATTTTACATTAGAGGAAAAAAAAATATCATTATGAGCACTTATGTTTGTACTCCAAACCACTGAGGTGTTTAGTTACATTATGTTAATGTTATCTTTTCTATAATACACTAAAAGAGAACACTATCAACTTCAACTCCAGTGTCAGTTTTTATGGTTTAAGAAATATTCTTTTACTATTTCACAAAGCTTATTTTTTGCCTTTTAGATGATCTTTCTTTTACTCTGGATAAATCTGCTCAGAGTCTGGTAAATACTGTAATGCACCAAGCTAACTGTATAAATCCACCTCCTGGAATTTAGCAGAGTCCCATTTGGAAACCTCCCTGTCACATGGAGTGAAAGGACATTTACTAGTTAGAGTGGCCCAGGTTCTTTTGAAGTGTCACAAGATAACTGAAAAACAAAAATAGCAAAATTTAACTAGTGGACACTGTACAAAGATCGAGGATTTAAAGGATTTAATCAAGGATTCATTCAAAAAAAATCAAGGATTTACTTTGCTAGCACACACACAGTGTGCTCAGTTTTGAAGATAACTCATATCCCTGCCTTTTCCATAAATCCTTATCAGGAATATTTAGTCTGTCATGGCACACCCTGTGCCTGCAGCCAGATAATGCCACAGGATTATCTGAAAGGCTGCAGATAATCTTGGAATCACCACAGGAATGGCACGTGAAAGCATCAGAACTAACCCCAGCAGCTCTCTCAGCACAGTTTGCTGACAGGACCGTTAAGCAGCACATTAAGAACATTTAAAGAGCATTTCTGCCGCTAAGCTGCAGAGACTCGGGCCAGCAGTGGAGAGGGGACGATGCCGTGAGCACAGCCCAGGCAGCTGCGTGGTGCCAGCCCTGGAATGGCTTCCAGGAGCTGAGCACGACTTGCAAAGCAGGAGCACTAACTGCTCCAAGGGTGAGAGCAGGCAGACATCCAGTAAAAAGCCAAGCCCACGTTAGAGATCACACAACGACTGATCAGAGAGATTTGGTGCCCACAGCAAAGTTATGTTCTGAAAACATGACACAGACACTACAGCTATTTGACTTCACTGGTCCACGTTCATTTTGTCTTGCCACGAGACTTCCTTTCTACTGTCTTCTTTGGCTGGAACAAAAGAAACCGATTTTCCTTTTTAAGCAATTCATTTTTGTTTGAACAAAAGGAAAAAGTCAAAATGCTTTGTTTGCACGTGGTAGATTCCCCTGTGTACTCTTAACCTGTGTGCCTCCCACACGGAGAAGCTGTGGCTGCCCCATCCCTGGAAGTGTCCCAGGCCAGGTTGGAGGGGTCTTGGAGCAACCTGGTCTAGTGGAAGGTGTCCCTGCCCATGGAAGGGATGAGCTTTAAGGTCCCTTCCAACCCAAACCATCCTGTGATTCTATGATTCCACGATGTTCACATGGCTGGGGGAGGGTGCCACAAGATCCTGCAGTTTGAGAGCTCCATGACAAGGATTTTGGTTTTTCAACTGCAATTGCACAGGTCAGGCCCCTCAGGGAGCTGATGACAATTAACAGCATTTGAAGGTACCAACTTATGAATTCTCAGTAAAATCTGAAGTTCAATAGCTCACTTGATTATTAACCCAACACAGCATCCCTATCCATGGCTGAACTGGTTTTGTTTATGTCTGATAACATTACTATCTCTTTTTAGAAGTTTCTCAGTACTTATAACTCTGCTCTCTCTGTATTATACTTGCTTTAAACCTTTCCATGCAAGGTAACAAAAGATAAAAGCTCCTCTGCAAATAACACACTTTTCAGTTTGGTCTACAAAAGAAACTCCAACTTTCCTGGAGTTTCACAGCAACATTCAGGCAGCTCAGGTTGACAAGCATCAACTGGAGTTACACATGGACTCAAGAGAGGCTTGGAACTGGAGATTCCACCTCATGGACAAGCTGTTCTCTTGTCATCACTCAGAAAAATCAGGTTCATGAAGAAGTGGTTTTATAAAGACTGTTTGCACACTGATTTGCTGCTACAAATGAGGAAATTAATTCAATACTGTACCTGTGGCACTTCTTTAAGGAAGTCAGGAAGCTGAAATTCACCTTTATAGACCTGGAAAAACAAACAAAAAATACACTACTCAAAGCCCTCATTCACTACTGTTTGAAATGTTAAAGAGCTTGTTAAGGGAAGGAAAAAAGAACAAAAGAAAAAAAGATTCCTTTGTGTTATTAGCATCCAGTAAAGCTAGAACAGATCTACTTAAACTGAGAACAATGTCTTTGTAAAAGCAAGTTTTATTCCCAAGGCTTGGTTCTCCAAAGTGGTTCCACAGCTGCTCTCTCAGTTCCAGGCTTGGTCTGTACTCAACACTCTGACCCTGTTTGCATTAAAATGGTAAAAATATGCAACTCAAATATATTCAAGTTATTTCAAGCAAGTTTGAAATCTCATCTAAGTCCAGTGTAATCCATGCACTAAGCTTTCAGAAAAAGATTTTCAACAGGATGATTAAAAACACTAGGAGTGACTTGCTACAACACATACTGCAGCCTCATTACCAGCCTGACTGCATGGGAATTATCAAGATTTCCAATTTTTTAGAGCATAATATTAATTCTGAAACAACACTGTTTGGAGAAAGAGCAAGTAATAAACATCCTCCAACACACCAACAACCACAGCAAACAAGCCTTTCCACTATCTGACCAATTAGGAAATAAATTGGCAACATATTGTCTTCTCTCCAGAGGATAATTCTTAAAAGCTTCTGAGATTAAATATTCCAAAGGGGGAAAAAAAGTATTCTGGTTTTGTTTGGGTTTTTTTTTTTGTTGTTTCGTTCTAGTTTTTCCCAAAAAAAAAAAAAAAAAGTACACTTGAAGAGTTTTACCATTCTTTCTACTGAACCATAAAGAGTAATCATCCCAATGTCCTAAGTTCTTTGTAGTCTTGTGTAATCATTTAAAAATAATTAAAAAAAAATTTTACAAAAGGCACAAACCTACGTAGAAAAATTCTATAAAAGTGGAAAATGGGCCCTAAAATGGAAATGGGGCTACTCCAGAGCCTCGCTCAGAGCTGCACTCCCTGCTTTGCGCCAAAGGGAGAAGACTCAGGAAGGCAGGGGATGCTTATTAACAATATCCATTTTCTCTGCTCCCCACGAAGGGATGACCAGAATACAAAGCCAGTCTGGTTCTGTCAATGTGCTGCAGTGGCCCGGCAGTGCAGCTGAGTCAGCTCGGAATTTCCTGCCCAGCAGCCTCAGCCCTGAAAGCATCGGACCCTGTGACTCTTGGGGGGGGGGACTCAGGGCTGGCAGCTCTCATCACTCCTCATCCCTGGGCTAAACAGACCCAAAGGAGGCTTCACTAAGCCCCAACATATATTGTGGAACTCTCCTCCTTCCAATATTCCGTGTTTTAGTTAAAATAGAAAAGCAAAAGGCACAGCTCTCATTTGTATTCAGCCAGGGGCTGCTGTGATTCCCATGGAAACCTTAATGAAAGTCACCCTGGTCAGAAATCCAGCGGGTGGCTACTGGAGCCTTCTTACACCATAAATATTTATAAATGAAGGAGAGGATTTCACATTTGCAGCTTTTAACCAAGCCATTAAAATGCAGGCTGTGTCCCAGAGAGCAGGAATGGAAGTTACAAATGAACAATAGTATCACATCAAAAATGTTACAGAATAACAGGCAGGAGTCTTCACCTTTTCTGGCAAAGCACTGCAGTCATCAGCTGGGAATTCTCAAAAACAGTTAATACTGATGAGATGATGGTACCTTGTGACTGATTCAGAACCACAGTGGCCAAAGCCACATCTGTCTCTCTAGAAGCCTCCTCCTTTTCCCTTCTCCTGCAATTATGACTCAGTTTAATTTTTACATTCTATCTATATATGTGTATCTATCTATCTCTTTTATATATATTTGTCTGCCCTAAAAACTTCACCACAGTAATGTCCTTTGTAGGAACAGCATTTACTCCTAACAGGCATCCAGCAGTGGATAGCCAAGGGCATTCATCCATCCATAGGAAAAATAATGTCACAGCCTGGAACGAAAATGCTTTGAGGGCATTTGATGTTATATTCACATGAAATATCACCAATTATACACCACAATTTACAAAGGCAAATCTAACCAGTGGCAGGCCCAAGATCAGGTTTAACACACAAATGTGCCTAATTTCAGTTCAGAACTGACATTACCTAGAAGGCTGGTTTTGTCAGGACTGAGACTGCACAGAGACTGGTTTAAAGGAGTTCCAAAAACTGTAAGTGGTCCCTTCTGAATCAAAAGCCAGGGATCAATGGCAATCCAGAAATTCTAAAAACAATGACTCCATCTGCAGCCAAAGAAATTAAAGAGGCTTCAGATTCAAAATTCCTTCCTGACCAATTTATAAGTCTAAAACACATTACTCAGAGTGGCATTAGAGAGACAGAAGCAGGACATTGGAATGATTTCCAGCCTGAGCAAGAATTCAGTAGAATTGAGAAGAAATGGTGTTTGCCATTTCTAAGGGAATTATTTTGTAAGTCCAAATGGAATTCCAAAAGAGGGGGATTTTAAGTCTGTGTCAGTTTGATGTTCAGTGCTGGCAGTATTCAAGCTGTTCTATTAAAAAAACAAAACACATTCTTATAGCCAAACTAAATGCACAATATTCTCAAAGAGATCAGAAAACAAGTTTCACATCCAGTTGTCTGAAAAAATCCGTTTAAAAAACACAGAGAAAACTTAAGAACAGAAGCATAACACAGAAGTGTAACCTATAATTCATCTTTACAGAAGATTAAAGCACTCCTTTTCACCCACTTTCCTGCCTGGTTTGGAAAGAGCCCCAGTATATTTGTCCAGTTCCAGTCACAGAGATAATGGCTCTTTTTGTGTAAAAGTCACCCTGCAACTAAGTGTGTCTAGGCTTGGTAGACTTCAAAAACAAAGTTGCAGAGTACAAGTTTATTGTCAGAAAAAGAAAGAACACTGGCAAAACCAGACCAGAGCCTCTTCCTACAACCAATCCTCTACTGCACAGCACACCCTCATCCTGCTCTTTCAGACTCTCCTTAACTTTGAAAGCAGCTCTCAAGGTTTACACAATTCTTCACCTCTGCTGGAACTGCCAAGGAAGGGACATCTGAGATGTAAATGTTTACCCAGCAGGAACAACACTGAGAGCAGGACTTCAGGCATGAATATCTGCCAAAAGGCAGCTTGCAACCATACCTCATTTTCTGCTTTGGTTGTTAATAACTCTTCATGCATTACTAATCACATATATGCATACTCGAGGGGTTTGGTTTTTTTTTTTTTTTTAAATGAGATATCAGCACCTCTGGAAAAAAACTGTGCAGTTGGAAATCCACATGCTGGAAGAAACACCCACTAAAGAGGGTATTAAACACCTCTGTGCTGTTGGTGGTCACAAGTGAGATGAAATATCCTCCCCCAATTTTTGTTTCAAATATCAGAGAAGATGCCCAACAAGCCAAATGCCTTTATTAACCAGTGTAAGTGGTGACACAGCCCTGAGCAGCCCTGCATTACAGCCACCTCCACCATGACACATCTTTGGCAGCAAAATTATTCTCATGCATAAATACAAATACAGATAGTATAAATATACTTTGTATATTTGTTTCATAGATTGAGATTTCCAAAGATAGAAACAAAGTCTTGAAATCACAGCTGTCATGGACACTTCGACTCTTGACAGGAGATGTTTCCTCACAATTTAAACCAGGCACAAAACTGGAGTTAGGAAAACTCTTTTTTTTTTTTTCCCTCCAAGATGTTACTGCAGAAAATGCCACCAACTGAACACAAGCCAGAGGTAGATAACAGCTTTTGGATGTGATTAGAAGGACCATGTGTATTTAAACCACAGCTTTTCCTACAGAGTTCTCTACACTTCCATCTCCCAACCTCTCCAGGGCAAGGAACACAACTCCACGAAGAAGTTAAAAGAACTTACTAGAGTGTGTATTCCAAGCATACAAATTCATTTAGTGGTTAGGATGTGCCAAAGAAAATCTGATGTAATGTGTTACAGATGTGGGAGGAAACCACTCTGCCAACCATAACACAACAATACTCCAGTCTCTGCTGGGCACGAGGCAGAGCCCTGCAGCCCTGAGCTGGTCCCCACTTTTGGGGTGTTCTGGGAGCCTGCTGACACACACAAACTCCCAACAGTGAAAGGACACAGGAGACTGTTCTAACCAGAAGTGATTCTGCCTTGGTACTCCATCACACAGTGACTGGGTAATCAGCTCACACTGCTTAATTATTTGCATTTTCTGCATCGTTTGCAGATGAAAACTCCATTTACTTAAGGATGTTATTTTCCTTTATGTTCAGGATGTAGAATTTGTTCAAACTCTAGGAGGGGAAAAAACAAGTAGTCATTTATGCATCTGTAAGGAAGGAGCCCTTGCAGTCATTATAAAATGAACAGACCAGCAACAGACTTACAAGAAAACCACAACATATTCAGTGATGGCAGAACTGGGCTAAGTAAAGAGGTCACATGCAGAGATCTGCTGAACAGCACAATCCTGTCCAGACCTTGTTCTCTCTGCTCTGCATTCCTTAACTGAGACAAGATAAACTGCCATAAAAGATAATATTGTCAGGCTTAACATGAAACAGATAAACAGAAAGTTAATGGCTTTGTTATTGAAAACAGCAGAAAAATCTGCTGTACTGTGACAGCTCTGCACTCCCCCCATGCAGGTACCGTCAGAGGTGTCTTATTTCATAACACCCCACAGCACTGGGACACCAACACAAGAAGAGGGGAAGTTGGCTCCGTGCTCTGTTAGTTCCTAAAAGAAAAGCAGAGCTAAGATGACAAAGCACAAGCACTGGTTGTATCTTATTATTTCTGTGCACAGAAAACCAGCCTCAGCGTTTTGGTGTCCTACACAGGTAACAGCAAAGTGAAAAATCCAAATTTGGCAGAGAGCATTGCTTTCCTTGCATTATCTACAAGTGGACAGAATTTCTAATCCAAGCACTGCATTTCAGCTGGAGAGAACCATCATTTTGTCATCAGACTGAAGAAAAAGAGAAATATTTAAAGCTGTACACATGCAAGTCACCGGCAGGGGACAGGAAAGGAGAGAAGAGGAAAAACAAGAACAGGACCTGACTGCTCAGAAAGCTATGGGGAAACCAGTATTTTACACCAGACTAGCCACTTCTTTCCATTTTTCTTCAGTACCAGCCCTTGTTTTAGGCACTTTTACACACTTGGTTCTTCCCTTCTGAACTAACAGCAGCAGCTTTGAAATTGTTGAACAGTATTTTCGCTGTTAAGTCCAATTTGCAGTCTTTTCCAAGAAGTCACAGATTTTGCTCAGTGCAGTATAAACACAGATCTACAGCTGCATTTAATCACATTTTAGAACAAAGACATCTTGCAGTTGCAAGTCTGAAATATTTTTAAATTATCTTCTACAACAGGGCAATACATGGACTGATCATAAAATACTGACCTGTCTACATCCCAAAGAGGCTTTTTAGCTACAAGTATGTTCTGCATACTAAGCAATTTTTTTTAATTTTCATTCCACTTATCTTTATGCAATGAACCAGATGACAGAGTGTTGTTCCATCTTTAGGTGGAGCCAGAATCTGCCTTGCCAATAATTTCAGTGGTGTTGGGCTTCCACCCTCCTGTTGCAACTTCCATAATAAATTTAAGCATTACATAACCCCCTCAAAAGTGACAAGCTCCCCTCCAAAAAAGTTAAAATAAAATAATCAGTTATTCCCCCTTATTATTGCTTTGTGTTTGCCAGGCAGGGGCAAATTCCTTCATCTGAAGTGCCATTCATGCCATTTTAATTGGACTAAGAGACTGGTATCAGAGTAGCAAGTGTCAGATAATCCAAATTTATTTCAAATTAGTCACTCTGAGGGGTTACTACACCAACACAACACAGGTCAGCTTTAGAAGTCTGAACTTGAATTGTATTCATTGGAAACAGATAAAGTTCTGTGTTCAGTTTAATGTCTTGGAAACCACAAATATAAACGTAGTAGAACTGCTTCCAAACACAAAGTGAAGGAATAAATGGTTACAAGCAAGATACACATAATCTTACTATGTACTGAACAGCAACTCTGGAAAGGCTTTATTTGGACAGCTTCACCTCCAGAAACACACCCAGTGCAAAATGCTGTGAAAAACTATCCCAGGTGAAGAAATTCAAAGAAAGCAAGAGGGAAAGTAGTGCTACAGTGATTTAAAAATTCACAGGAACACACTTAACTTGCCAAGTGCCAATTCCAAAAGGCTGGAAAAATCCAGACATATTTACTTATCTATTTAAATAAATGCTCCCTTCTCCAAGCTGCAGCAGCAAGGGATAAATTAACACAGGCTGATGGAAGGGAAAGGGAAATCCATAGGACAACAGAGGCTGTCCCTGATGGCAAAACTGACATCCCAGTTTGCTCCTTCTCTCCCTCTCCCCAAAACCTTCAAGTGTTTTGATGTGTCTGTTCCCCAAATAAAAACAAAATAAAGATGCTGGGAGGAAACAAAGCAAAGTTTTTGAGAAGTGAGTCAGTTCCCCTGACACCAACCAGGATATTGGGTATTCCCAAGGGCCTGGCTCTGAGGCCATCCAGGGGCATTCCCTACATGGCATGGCCAGAACTGGCACTGCCAGAGGGTGCCCAGCCTGCTGCCCTGGGAGGAATTCAAGCTTCCAAGTGCAAACCCAAACACTCATTTGAACCATAGTTTAAGCAGCTCCTGGGGTACACGACATTCTGAAAGCCTCACATTGCCCCTCCTCAAAATATTCCCTTCAATATTCCCTTTCAAAAGGAATATTTTAAGTTTTGAAGTGTAACCACCTTTAATTCTTTTGCAATTTTTGGATTTTAGCCTTAATTCAGGACATCTCCCTCGTTTTGTCTATCAAACCATATGTGCAAATGGAATTTTATTATAAAGAGCAAGTGACTAGGAAAATATACTCTGGCTACTACAACAAGCAACAAAATTAAAATCCTATCTCGGGCTGTAAGTAAACCCATTTAATTAAAATAGCAGTCAAAATATTAACAAGTGTCCCATATGTCTGCAATATTTAGATCAGCTATTATAGCACTAGCCTTCAGTTTTGAACAGCTGTTCTTACATTAGTAAAAAAAAATAACAAACTGTCCTTCAAAACAAACTTGGAAAAAGCCTCAAAACACTTGAGCCTTTGAAATTAGGCTTTAATTTCTTTAAAAGCTTCATTAGCTGATTTTCTTTCTTGGATTTTGAACTGACATAGATTTCAAGAAGCAACTGAAATCCAGACAGTTTTTACAACTTGGACTGAGCTTGCCACACACAGGTAGAGGCCTCAAAAAGGTCAACACGCTGTGAAAACTTATGTAGATTTTATCAGTAAGACATAACCAACCTTGAATTATTGCATTACAATACAAATTTGGATTTTTAAAGTGGTTGAATTAAGTGCAGAAAAGTCAGTTTGTTTGTGAGCCTTTTAAGACAGTAAGTACAAGGAGAGCTATAAATGCCAACCACTACCCCTACCACAGTTTTTCAGTATCAGAAGGCTGGTGGAAGACAGTCCTTTTAAATTGTTTAATTCAATTTTTCCACTGATTACTTCGCTGCAGCAGCAAAAGTCACCATCTTTTAATAAAGTAAACGTGCTCAGAAGAACAGAAGCAGAGTTAATAATTTTGTTTCTAACAATGGCAGTGAACTTTTCAATGGGTACCTCCAGGGATAAACAGCCCTATAGCCTAACTACTCAAATTCCAACAACATTAAATTCAGACTAAAATGCTTAAGTTTAGGTTAATCATCTTGGGCCGTTTTCCATGGGTCATTTTTCAAACTCTAACAAGTATTTGGGGTGTAATTTTGTGACAGAGCTCCTGCCAACCCTCATGTATAAAAAGCTGAGCTCAATCAAGTTTGACATCCAGACAAGAAAGCTTTTTTTCTACTACCAGCTAGTTCCCCAACTATCTGGACAGTTCTCAAGAGGTCCAGCTCCACACACCAAAGAGCACAGCTCAAGCCTGTGGTTGGGATAAAGGGAGATGAATCAAACTGGACAAACAGCAGGAGCCAGACTTGCAGTGCTCAAGGTCCCAAAGAATTCTTTTCTCCTCCAGGGCAAGGAGTATCAAAAGGTATTAGAAACAGACTTAAAAAAAACCCAAACAAAACACAAGACTTCTGCTCTACAGCTCCCAGCCAGTCAGTCAGTAGTTAAACACACAGCAGCCTTACCCTCCTTGTGTTTTCCACAACTTTTTGATCTGGTTTTCCATAGTTTGGTGGATTGGCATATGGATCATAGCCCAGCTTGGCCAGCATGGGGGCAATCACAGGCATGTCTTGCAGAACATCAGCAGGGATCTTCCCGACCCACTTGGACAGTGCTTCCACATTGACTGGCTTGATGACCTGGTCAGTGGATCTTTCAACCCTGTGGAGGGAGAAGGGAAGGTTATTTTCTGCATTCCAACCAACACCTGCCAGTTCACCATCACCAAGACCTTCAGCTTGTTTTGTCTGTGTTGGGTTTTTTTTTTCCCCCTCCCTCTTCTCTCTCAAAATTTCATGTTTCTACAGAGCTGAGGGAAGTGAAGTTTTAACCACAACATTTGCACGTGCTCCCTGGTTTAGGCTTTCACACAGAACACACTGAAGCAAGTTCTTTACATAAAGGCAGCAGTGAAACCCAAGGAGCTGTTAAGTGAGAAGTAAGCACACACCTACATATAAAGCTGTTTTCCCACTGGCATGTTCCCACATTTGCTGGTTAATTGTCTCAGATGCTCTTAAAAGCTGCATTCTAAATTAAAATACATGTGCCATTTTTTCCCATGCCAATTCTGTGACTTATCTCTTTTTTTTTTCCTTTGTTTAATAAAAGAGAGACCTGAGACTTGAAAGAAAGCTGTGGACTACAGTAATATTTTTCATAACCATTCCTTTAACTGATTGTTTGGTCATTACATAGTTCTTAAAGGCAAGTGCACAATCACAGCAGTGTCACAGAAAATAGCTGTCATTTAACCAAAGGTCCTAATGCAATTTTCATTCTTGCTCTAGTTTTGTTGTGCTTTTTTTCAAGGGAAGAATTCTGGCACTGCTTTGTTCTCACACATTATTTGCTTCTTTCAGATTATAAGATAAACACAGTAAAGTTGTGTATTTCTGGAACAGGCCAGCAAGACTCAGAGTAATTGAAAACTCTGACTTTTTACTCTGAATAATTTAAAGCTTTTTTTTTCCTGGCCTTAAAAAAGAGTGCACATGCACTCTTTATATATACATCATCTGTATATATAAAGTTCCCTAAAGGAATATTTGTACCTGCACTGCAATTAATATCAGTAGTTGCTGCTGGTTGGCTACACCTGCCTCAAACCTGAGCACACCCCATCACATCCACTTGGGGCTACTGCCCTCCTTTACATCATAAAGAATTTTGAGCTCAAAGAGCTCTATCACTCAGAAAATGGAATTTTTATACCTGAAAGTAACAGTACAAAGCGTAATACCAGCACCTCATCTACACAGGGTAAAGAATGAGAACACAGATTCAAATTCATTCTCAAGCAGCTAATTCTTCAGATATTCAGCAGGCACAAGGTGAGAAAACATCTGAGAAAAATGGACAGAAATTTCCATACAACAGTTTCTGAGGTCAGAAGCCTGAAGTGAAATTGCTCTCAAGTCTGACATCACTCAACTACAACAGGAAGAAGTTTGATTACAGTTCTCAAATTAACCTCATGAGTCCAAGAAGAGGCTGAAGAATTGTTGTACAGACCAACAATAAATCAATAGCAAGAGGCATCCCATTCACAGGGGCACCAAGAATGAGAGCCTTAAATAACAACCTGTATATGTCTGCCAGTCATTAACTCAGTTTGATCTTAACACCAGGCTTTACCTTGTTCCTCTTTTTTACTCATCATCATAACTAAAATTCTTCCAGGTTAGAGGAAGGAAATTACTCACAGACTGCTGGAAGGTCAGTGACTTCAGTACTTTAACCACAATCAACAAAGAACAAACCAGACAGGGAAATGGTCACCCACAGGGAAAATGTCTTGGCCCTCAGATTGCTGCAAAAGGTGTTTAATGGGAGCTGATGAGTAAGGGTCTGACAAACAAAAGAGCACCTGTAAAACAACCCCCAGATTTTTCAGCCTTAGTCACTTCAACCCTTATCAGTAACTCAGACCAAAGGCCGGAACGCAGAAGGGGATTTTGGGACCAGGGAGCTGCAACTGAATTTCAGCCTCCCTGAAGGCTCCCAAGTCTGTATGGAAAACTAAAAAGCCTGGGCATTGCCTTTTTGATCCTTCTCATTAAAAGATGAGCATCAAATTAGCAAGCAAATAGCTGTTAAGAGTTGAGTTTCAGAAGCTCAAAGTACCAAGGCACAGGCAAAAGCACCACAACAGTCACGAGTCCAGGGGAAAAGGAGGCTGGGACCCTCAGGAAAAAAATTATCACTAGGTGTTTGAAAAATGTAAGATTTATGGTCCTCAGACTGAGCCAGTCAAGCCCAAAATCCCTTCACCAAAACTGCAGATTGATTTTACCATTAAAATAAGGGTGAGAACCAAGCAATGGGCTTGTCTAACAGCTTGATGGAACCCCAAAACAGCAGGTGCTATACATCAGTTTGGACCTAAATTTGTACACATGTGGATACCTCATCCTGAAGCAAAAGCACATTTTCAAGGTGTATGTTTTGCCCCCACTTTGGTAACAACACCCTCAGCATGAAACATTTCCTGGTGATTAACAGCAGGGAATAGAAAAGCAGGGACTACAGGAGCTGCTCCCAGGCACTGACTCAGAAACACCCCACTCCATCTGGGCTGTTTAAATCCTCTTCTGTCCTTTCAGTTAAGGTGGGAAGAAAAGTAAAACACAATTTGAGGGAAAGGTTCTTCAGATAAAGAACTTCTGAGGGCTAGGGGAGAGAAACACCCAAAAATCCAAACAGCAAAACAAGGAAACACATCAAGTCTTGGCAATTTTTGTTAAGTGTGTCTATGGCAAATGCTGGGCAGTGATTCCAGGCTCCACTGAAAACCCCAGGAACAGTTTCAGCTTTGGAAGCAGCTGGTAGGACAGAACACAGGACTAACCCCAAGTAATTCTGCATCTGCACCAGAATCAAATGAAAGGTATGTATTAAATACAGTGTATATTGTGAAGTAATTTTGCCTAGACAGCTATTTCCATTATAAGCCTAATAAAAATTGCTATAAAAGGGTTGACATTTCTCTGCATCAGTGGTCAGCACAGCTGCTTTCAGTTAGGAGGCAAATGCCAGAGCTCTATTAACAATACTAGTTATAGCTTGTAGTCCAGCCATAATACATTCCTTCAACAGCCACGTTGGCAATTACTTCAAACCACAGAAGGTTTCACACTACTGCAAATGCTGTGGTGCTCATCTCTAGAACCCTTGCAGTGTTTCTCCTTGCAGCTGGACAAAAATCAAAATAAGGGCAAAAATCCTAAGTACAACAGAACAACAGTGAGGGAAGGGCTGCATCAGCAACAGACAAAGCAGGGACTACTAAACACATGCAGAAGAGGAGAGTGAGGCAGCCAAAAGTTTCCTCAAATCAAGCAGCCAGGGGAACAAATGAAGTCAGAATCTTAAATCCAGGCTGTTTGCTATCTCCTAGTGCTATTACCAGAATAATGCATAAGAGTTTCTGAGTTTGCAGTAAGAGAAAAGTGGAGTCAGCTCACTGCTGGAAGAATTCTGCCATCCAGGGGCTGGCTCATCTCTGGAAAAGAAACAACCTGCATGCACAGTTTAATTCTATACACAACTGAATAGAAAACATCTTGCAGCCTACAAGCCTCATTCCATCTGACACAGATTTCATTTGAAAAGCGTTAATTTTGATTTCTAACAAGTGAAAAATATATTCTCAAACATTTCCTTTCTGTTAGCAGGTAACAGCATCACCATAAAGGTATTTTAGTGGGATATCTTTCTTGAAGTGTTTTAAATATTTCAAGACAACAAACTCTTGACAGATTTCATTTCAAAAAAACCTCCAACAATTAAAATACCTCCAGGCATCTGGTGCTGGACCCACACCATGCCTCTGAAGTGGATGCTGAGCCCATCTGAAAGACCTGCAAGTCTCAAAGGTGACAGAAAGATGATTAAGGCAGGTGTCTCTGCTTGTCTTCTTAAGCCTTTACACAGTATGACACCCTTTGCAGATTATAATAGTACTTCATCCTCTGATTTCAGAGGTTTTCTACCCTACCTAATACCTTGCTGACAACCAGGGAACTAATTTTATCAAGATTCTCATATTGTTCCCCACTACGTGACAGAGGCCAGGCCTACACGGTGACATCTTTTAAATGAACATCCCATTTCAACAGAGGGGATTTGCTATTTGTGATCTCCTCCTCCTGTCAGTACAAACTGCAATATGATTTGAGTGTTCTGATTTTAATATGCTATTATTAAACAGCCTGGAGCACTTGGTATGAGGCACACGGTAAAATAAAGCTCTGTGAGAAGACAGAGTTGCAGGAGACAGCAGCACTTTGAATTTCCTTAATTATCTCTGATCTCCAGCACTGTCCCTTTGGAAAGTGAGGTGGGAGAAAGCCACTAATTGGAATATGGAACTCCACTGCTGCAGATTCTGTTGTTTCAGCCGAAAGGAGTCAGAAGAGAACAATGTTGGTCAGAATCTGACCCAGAAAGTAAGAGCCACACACACCTGAGGCCTTAAAGGACTTGGCTGCAGCTGAGAACAAGCCAAAGGCAACTGGAGAGAAGGAAAACTAACACAAGGTGTATTTTGTCCAGCTGTCAAAATGTGATAAGCTGTGGCAGACTCTCAAGTTCTCAGTAAACTACTTACCAAGCACCTCTTCAAAGAGAAATTCCCCTGGGCACTTACCCCCTGCCCTGGGCAAGGACCCCCCTTGGGGCTGGGGATGCCAAAACCAGCAGGTTTGAACTGGCACAAGAACAAAGTGGGGAATCTCAGGCTCCCCCTGCACAATTTCAACTGGTATCATATAATTACACAACACAGGCATCTAAGTTCAAGGCTTTCACATGCACTGTTTTTTTTCTGCAGCCCTCAAAAGACTGAGTCACTGAAATCATTATCAAATCATAAAGGTCTCCAGCAACTGAAAAACAAATCTCACCACCTTCTGCCAGGCTGTTTGATTAGATAAAACTCACCACAGACATAACACTCATAACTCATTCTTTTTTCCACTATTGCCAGAGCCTTCTGAAATAAGAAATTACTGTCATATATCATCTCATGAGAGATAATAAAAGCATAAAGAATTCAGTGAACAGACTGAATTGAGGATCACAAGAACACATCCATTCTCATTTGTCTTAAGCTGGAAAGTTTCACTAAAAAAAAAAAAATAAACATCAAGCCACATTTTACTTTGAACAGCCCATTTCTGTAATTTTTAGAACCATGAACAAGTATTCCCAACTCCTCATATCACATTCTACCACATTTAGCAAGAAATATTACTTGAGACTGTATGAATTCAGCAAGGTTATTGAGTTTTATAGTATAAAGGTCCATTAATTTTTAAAAACACTAATCTGGAAGCTGCAGGGGAGTAATATTTTACTAGAGATGGCATTATGAATAGTTATTTTCTACAGGACACTTAACAGAACTTGGCAACCACCCATGTACATCAGTAAATGTAACATTATTCCCCCCTCAGCTGCCACTGTGAAGAAGCAACAAAAGACAGGTAACTACAGAGAATTCCCAAGCAGATCATCTTCCAGGGAGGTACAACAGTGCAGTGCTTGGGGCTAACACTTCCAGAAGCCTCCAATCTGCTACCAAACAACACTGCCAAAAAAAAAAAGGGATGAGATCCCTTCCTGATAGCTCTGGGAACACAGTGCTGGTGATGTAAAACCTCCAGACTGTAAGTATATAACTATTACCTGAATTTTAAGTTCTCGTTGTAACCACTGACTAACAATTCTATGATTTAAATCATATGCCCCTATGATATATCAGAAAATCCACAGTCACATTCCTAGGTATGAAATAAAGAAAATAAAAAAATCTTACAATTTGTATTTCACAAAACTGCAGTTTACAAAGAATACACCCACTCTGGAACAGTCAGACATGTCTCTGCCCAGCACACCCTGCTTGCTGTGCAAGGTGCCTCTGACTCAGAAGCACTTGGCCAGTGAGGAATATTCAAAAAACAGAAGCCAAGTAATTTAATTTGCTGCTGGAATAGGGCCTTTTTAATCAATATTTTAGAAACTTAAACAAGACAACCTGGTAGATGCATCTGCCACAGCAAAAACAGGGAAGAGAGTCAAACATTTACACTTTTCCCTCTCATTGTAAAGATGAGCCAGCTTCTGTATTTCAGTTGTTCAACTGCAAACAGTGGCAAAGAAACCAGAGTAGTTTAACCAGAGAATTAATAGATTTGCTTTTCACAATAACCATCTAGGTTTTCTAAGCAGGGCTGGACTGGTTTCTGAAAGCAGCTCAATCAGGTGCACAGATGGCTGAACAGAATAGAGAGAGATTTGCTCACAACAAGGTTAATTTTCATCAAAATGCTTGTCCTTTTAGGAGCACTTGCCAACAGAAGAGCAGGCCAACTCTGCTTTCTATTCTGTTGGAACAGCTTCTCAAGTTTCCTGGAAGAGTCTGTTCTTGGCAAATATAACTCAAAGGCCATTTTTGCATTGACAACAACATTGCTCCTGAAATCAAATGGGTGATCTTGCTGGGATGGATAACACCAGCCTAGATAAAGCAGTTCAGGTTTATTTTGGAGCAGAGAGAAAAGCAAAGCTGATATTAGACATCCAAAGTCAAGTTAGACTTGACCATTAGAAGTTTGTTCATATGCTCCATATGCATGTTCACGGGACAGTTGTTCAGTGGAACAAATCAGATTGCAAATTGTTAGTTAACAGTGACTCTTATTTTCCAGGTGCATCATAAATCAGCTTCCTGAGGAATCATCAGCTATGTAAAAACTGAAACCAAGTCATGACTGGGACTATTTCAACTCTTAAAACAACCCAGGGTAAAGGAGGAACGTTCATACTCACTTTGAAAGAGAAACACCCCCAGCTTTTCCAATCATCTCCTCATGGTGCAGCACTGCTTGGTTCCATGGGATGCGGAGGAACTTCAGGAGAGTTCTCATCCACCTTTCAGGATGCAACACAAGTTGCTCATAGTGCACCAGCATACACCTTTCAAACCCAACCTCCATGCACTGGTTGTACATGGTCTCTATAGCACGGTTCCACTTGGTCAAGCAGTCCCTGTAGCTGTTCAGGTCAAATCCAGCTATTGTGACTTTTCTAGATATCATGGAATGCACTGATGCACGGCCATCCCGTACCATTAGAAGAAATTTGGCATTGGGGAAAATCCTAGCAAGATAAGTTAAGGATTTTAAAGCGAAAGGATCTTTGTTACACAAGTAGGGCGCAGGCTCCCCGTGTTTGACGATGATCTCCAGCAGAAACGCCTGCATGGCCGAGTCCAGAACCTCATCCGTGACTCCGGCTTCATCCAGCCGGATCTTCTCCTTGCTCGACCTCGCCCACATCTGCTTCACCGCCAGAATCCTTGGGATCACCCTCGTCTCCTCCCCGCAGCGAATGTCCGGGTGGGCGTCCAGCATGGCCCTCATCAGGGTGGTGCCGCTGCGAGGGACTCCCCCGATAAATATCAAAGGCATGTCCTTGTTGTAGGCAAAGGTTTTGGTGGCGTTCCCACTGGGAGCAGTTCTCACCGTGCTCCTCACGCTCTCCACCCTCCCGGGCTGGCCGCGCTCCTCGATGCGGTGGTGACACTCCATGGCGTGCTGGCCCAGGTAGAACACCGTCACCGAGCTGATCACCAGGCACGCCAGCAGCAAGTTCTGTTTCAGTTTTCCTACCATTTTGGTTAAAGACTGTCACTTCAAAGTAAGGAGACCCTCTAGTCTGAATTATCTTCTAGTTCACGTGCCATGGGAATCCCCCAAAATAAATTAAGGTCTGTCAAAGGGGAGGAAAAAGTAAAGAAAAAAAAAATTAGAACATTGTTAAGAACTACTACAATAAATCAACAGAGCAATTATTTCTCCAAGCTGTAATGAGATGAGATTAAGGCTGAAACCCCAAGATACACAAAATAAACCCAAGGTTTTTCATGATTTATTTTTTTTCAGTTCAGCTTCTTAAAATCGCATTATTCAAAAGTCATTTCAATTTTTACAAATGAGAAAAAAAACAGACTATATTAGACTATTTCTGACTATTTTATTCAGAGTCTGAATAAAACTTTTAGATAGAAACAAAAGATTTAAATGTCTGTCTGATGAATTCCAATGTAGACATTCACAAGAAGGATTAAGAACATGCCATGTCCTACAGTGAATACCA
Source organism: Pseudopipra pipra (assembly GCF_036250125.1). NCBI lineage: Eukaryota > Metazoa > Chordata > Aves > Passeriformes > Pipridae > Pseudopipra > Pseudopipra pipra. Next base: position 6,072,534 of record NC_087569.1, on the reverse strand, counting down.
GAGGGTCACATCCAACACTGGCTTACATAAATCTGCTACTCTGCTGCCTGGATGATTCAATCTGTTCTTGCCAACCTGTAACTGTGATGCCTGGAAAAAAAATAAAGATAATGTACAGACAGTCATTTTACCTGTGTTCTGTAGTTCAACTGCTTTGGATTTTCAGATAAGATAGGCTGAAAACTGACTCTTCCTCTCAGAACTCAAACCAAATTGGTACTCTAATTGAATTTTCAAGTAGGAGCTGGCTGCTCAGGGCGGGAATAGCTCCGTGAACAGTCTGAATCACAGATGCTTTTAATTGTGAGGATCTCCAAGCACTGAGGTACCGCCAACTTTTTAAATGACTGGCTTCCTCAAAGCTTTTCCATCTCTGTCAGCAAGGCACAGCACATCCCTGACTGAAGAACACCCTTGTGCCTACTCCCTCCAAAGCATTATCCACCTAACCTTTCCCTCCACGCCAACCCAGTCGGTAACTCCGAAGGCAGGATCTGTGCAAGGCCCTGTCCCCCCGCGCCCCACAGCCCCTGTTTGTGAGGCTGGGCAGCCACACAGGCAGAGCACCCAATTCCCACTCAGCACCACAGCAGTGCAAGGGGAAAAAAAAAAAAGGAAGGAATTCCTCATGCAGGCACCTGTCACAACAGTAATTTTCCATCCAAGAGAGCCGGTCACCAACCTGCACGAGGACGTCTCGCCCCTTCGCACTAACAAAGCTTATTCCAATCAACAGCTGTCACAATGCTGCACTCAAAGTTCAGCTTCTAGTCTTTGTTACCAAAATTAAACTGGAAATATAGCCTGAAGATTAATTCACTTCTTTTTCTGTAAAGCAGCCAAGGAGCTCCCCACACTCTCTGGCCAGAATATGGCTCTTATAAACAATTCATCCCCTGTAACATGTTTCATTCTACGTACGTACCTCTCCTTGCTGAAGAGCTGGCTTGAACTGTACTTTAAATATCTGAATATTAAAAAAAACCAAACCAAAACAAAACAAGTTCCCAGAAATTTAAGTGGAGGTCATCTGAACAACGCTCAAAAAGAAAGAAAAATGTAGAACATGAAGTCAATACTTCCAGAGCACCAAGAATCAGAAAGTTTCTCTTCTGAAAGATTCAGCATGCAGACCTAACTTACAGTTAGGGAAGGTGAAACTGTTCTGCTTAAAACTAGCAAAAAGTACACAGAATCTCTTTGAATTCTTTAGAGACAGTAAAGATTTAGTTAAAAGTCAGTACTCATTCAAGAGAAAAGTTAACACAACTGAAACAGTGTTTTACCACAGAGCACACAAGACCTGCAAATATTTACACTTCATACAATCCCTAACATTACTCAGTTTGAGTAAATTCCATAAAATTAAAAACCTTCCACAAAAATCTCCATCTTCCAAACTAAAAACCACTCCTTGAAATCAGTAATGTTCTTCTAAAGTAACTGGTAACTGATCATTAGAGAAAAACGCAGCAAGACCGAGGGCATCCACTGCTTTACTCTGGTCATTTCTATCAGAATATCACCCCAAACCAGAACAAAACCAACACCAGCTTTCACAACAAGCAGTGTTGGAGGAAAGCCTGGAGACTGAAGGCTGAAATCCTCAACTCACAGGTTGGGTAAAGCAAAATGATGACTCATGCTGGGCACAATTCCAGCTGGGAATGCAAAGGAGCCTTGCAGCCTGTGAGTGGGTTGAGTACTGACCACTCACCTACCCCACCAAACCCCCACCCACGTGACAAAAAACCCACATCAATCAACCACAAATACTTTCATTTGATGCAGTAACTCGCTTGGGTAAGTTCAAAGATGCCAAAGGCTGTGAGACCATAAAGGATCAGAATTAAACTCTTCCACAACCTTCTGTATTGGTTTTTTTTTGCCTGGAATCAATACCTGGAGCCATAAACTGTGGCAAGACCAGGGCTTTGTATGTCAAGAAACCAAGAGAGGAGCAGTCAGAAACAGCTCCTCTCAGCAAATTAATCTATTCTATGAGCCAGCAAACTCCCCTCTGGGCCTGAAGTTACAAGTAAAGCTCTTTGGGATAAATATGACATATGGAAGTTACTGCCCTTCTAACAGCCTGCAAATCAACCCCACCTTCCCCCTCCTCCCCATGAGTAAGTGCTCTGGAGCACATCTGTCAACCTGAAGGATTAGAGAAGTTATTAATGCTCTGCTGTTGACAGTAACTAAACTGACAGCATTCAAAAAAAATCACAAGGCAATCAGCAATCCCTTGTCAGCATTTAAGCAGAGCTTTGAAATATTGCTTTTACCAACTGTGACCCAAGGAGAGCAAAGTGCCACTCACCCTACAAGCACAGACAACTTTTTAATAAAAATACCCCAAAACAAAAAATATAAATCACCCACTAAAAACTAACACAACCCCCTAACACACACAACACAGTGAGGAAGTTGCAGATGATTACAATGATTACAATGGTAGAGAGGCCTTTGGCAGCAAGTTTCAAATGACAGACTAAAAAGAACTCCCAGAAAAATTTAAGTGTAACTCAAAAAAAAAAAAAAAAAAGAATTAGGATCTACAAGTTTCATCACAAGAAAGTGCAGCCAAGCAGAATTGTATGTAACTGAGTTTTATGCCCAGAAAAGTCAGGCCTATGAGTCAGCCACTAGATGATGTTAGTAAAGCAAAACTGACTGCTTTGTTTCCTTCTGCTGCAGACGCTCATTCTCCTTCCCTCCCCCTGCATGCAGCAGGTCAAGACCTTTTCCCTTGAGTTCATCCAAAAAATGTTGAAGATTTTTAGCTTAGTCAAGAGGCAAATAATTCATTTGTATTTTATGTTAGAACAGTTCAGGTCTCGTTGTTGTTTGAAGCATCCCCTGCCAAAGGAAAAAAAGATGTTCCTTTACCACCCAATCACGAGGAATTCTCTCGAGCTCCAGAGCTCAGACTTGCACTTTGGAGGCTGGAAAGGGACCATCTCCCTTCTCATGTTCAACCAGACAGCTTTTTTCCAAGGCTAAATTGACAGGACAGCAACACTGGCATTATCCATCTCAAAAAAAATTCCAACTCTACATGTATATAAAGCATTTTTCAGTGATTAGCTTGTCCTCTGCTTCCATGTCTCAAGCTTTTGGCTCAGATTCTGACAACAGGATCATCTTCTAGGAAGGACAAGTATGGTGGTACAGCTTAGATTTTTGTGGAGTGTGTCTTGTTCCTGCAGCTGCCCAAGTGCACTGAACAACTTTCCTTTATAGTTCACAATGTAAACATAAATACTGGAAAGGCAGCAACTACTGAGAATTCTCAAGAATCATCTTTGAAATAGCCCATTTAGAAAACTGGAGACAATATATTTTTTAGAGGAAGTTCTATATTAAGCTGATGAAATAGTCCAAGTTGCACACAGTGTTAAGTCTGTCAGCATTCCTTAATGAAAGCTAAAGAAAGGAATTCCCTGACACCTTTCCTTCAATGAACTGGTTTGTTTCTGGTTGGTTGTGCGTGTTCACCACAAAGGAGATTGCACAGGAAAGCCAACAGTTACATGATAATGGTATAGCACAACACCAGGGAACACAGCTGAAATATTCCCAGAACACCACTTCAAGGAGCCACCCAAACCATCACAGGGTCATTTAGAAGACTGCTCCAAAAATAATTTGAGTATTCAGGAAGCATTTTTATCCCTTCAAAGCAGTGTTTGCACAATCACCTTAATGATTCCCCCAAAGACTGGATGTGTGTTACTACCAGTCACGGAACAGCACCAGGAAGCAAATCCCAAGCAAAATACTCAAAGCTAAAAATAAAAATCAAGAAGCCTTGAGTAGCAAGTCCATCTTTAGCTGTTTAAAACCTCATGGCTCTCAAGCCCTGCAGCTGTTTCCCCCCCAGATTTCTCCTCCCATTAGTCATATAGGGAAAAAAAGGATGATAAAATTGAATGAGCAATTTTTATTCACCTCCACAAAGAAATAAGGAGTCCACAAAGAACTAACCAGTGGCAGAAAGCATCTGGGATGAAAGACAGCAAACTTGACCTAGTGAAGCCAGTCTTCCTGAAAAGCAGTTTCACAGCTAGAATGACAGAACAAAGATGGACAAGATAAGGAAATGCAGATGTGTGAACAACTTTCCCTTATAGTGCAAACTGTAGGAGCTTTAGAAATATTGTTCATACATTTGCATTCCCTTGAACCTTTTTTTTTTTTAAACTCTAAAGCTCTGAGAAATTTAAAAGGCCAGATTAACCTTCATGGTCATACTCTATTGCTGAATCTTAAATTTCCATAACAGGTGAATAACACATACAACTATGTGATAATTCCACAATTTCTAGTACAGTCATGTTACAAAGAGTAAAAAAAAAATATGCTTTTTATGCATTATTATGCATTTCCACCCTATAATCAGTAAGAGATAAAGAAAGCTGTATACTTTCCTTTTACCAGTTATCCCCCTCAAAAAGACATCCCTAAATCTAGCTTTCTTCATAATCCTCCATTAGTCAGATAAATAGATACACACATGAATAAATACATATGTGTGTACAGAGAAATTCAGAAGTGTTTGTCCTTCCTCTGAATTTAGCAACACTTACAGGTTTCCTTAACAACCATTAGAAAAAACATACCAAAACAGCCAATAAGGTTATCAAAGCACTTAAAATTCGACTAATTGAAATTCAGCTAATTAAAAAGCTCTGCTTCAAATTAAAGAAAATAACTCCATACGTTCTGCTCTACTTACATATACGACATATAGAGAAAATTATCTGTATTTGCACATAAGATGGTAAAAAAAGAGTTACCAACATGCTCCCGGTTATGCAAGAATAAACAGCATTTGTTAAGTTCTACAGTTACTGCTTGAGAACAATTCAACGAGAGGAATTTTATTGGCAACACACAGAGGCTTCAAGCTCTTTCAAGTTACATATAAAGGAAAAAGAAAGGGAAAAAAGATGAAAAAAAATTCAGTGGCACCCTAAGAGCAGATGAGCTACCGCTCTGTGCACTTTTATATGTGCTGTGGCTCCGCAGAGGGATTTCAGCACCCCGTTCCCTGGGTAAGGCACTGCAGAGAACCGAACTGCTTCACAGCGCTGGAAACACACGGACCTACAGAAATGTGCACAACACGTTCCCCGGAGCAAACGCGAACGGGCTCATTCCAGCCACGCCAGCAGCGAACCCACGTCCAGCTGAGCGGCACATAAAAGTCCAGGGCTGCAAAGCTTTAAATCTAATGGGGCGTGGAGTATCCCGGGCTGGTGGAAGGTGTCCCTGCCCGCGGCAGGGAATGGAACGGGATGAGCTTCCCTGTCCCTTCCGACCCAGCCCTTCCCCGACCCCCTGCCCGCCACCGCCGCACCCGCAGGTACCATCCCCGACCCCCCGCGGGCGCTCCGAGCCGCCCCGGCACCGCTCCGCCGAACAAAGCGCCGGGCGCTCCTCCAAGCGAGTTCTCCCGCCCCGCACGGAAACTTTGGGATTTACCCTGCAGGGATCCGCGGGGAGCAGCGCCCCGGCCCCGCGGCGCATCCTGCGGGAGCACAGCCCGGCCCGAGCCCCGCGGGCACCGACCCGCTCCCGCCGCCTCAGGCCGCGGCCGCCACAGCCCGGCCGGGACTGAAAACGGCGCCGGGACTGAAAACGGCCCCGGCACGGGCGGGGCAGGGCGGGCACGGGGAGTGGCGGCTGCCGGGGCCGCCCCGCCCGCCCCAGGTGCGGCCGCGCCCTCACCTGCGCTGCTGCTGCCGCCGCCCCCGCGCTGGGCTGGAGCCGCGCGGCAGCGGCGCCGCCGCCCCTCCTCCGCCGCGGCTCCGCTCGGGCACCATGGCAGTGGGCAGCGAGCGGGATCGCGGCAGGGACCGGGGTCGCGACAGGGCCCGCGATCGCGACAGGCACCGGGACCGGGACCGGGACCGGCCGCCGCCGCCGCCTGCCCTGGAGCCGCGCGGCTGCGGCTGCCATGGAAATCACAACCACGCCCTGATTGGTCGCGGGCCTCGATGTGTCGCGGGCCGCGGTTGGGCCGGAGCGGATGATTGGCAGCTGAGGGGGCGTGGCCGCCGCCTCTCCCCCCGCGGGCGGGGCCTCGGGAACATCTGGCGCGCACAGCTGGGCCGGGCGGCGCGCGCGGGCACATCTGGGCGGCGCCGCCGCCACGTGAGCGTCTGGAGGGGCCCACGTGCACGCACATCTGGCCAGCTGTGCCGGGCGGATGTTGGGAGAGGGAGCCCGGTCACCGCTCACACCACGAAAACACCCCCCCCGCACCCCCCGCGTCGCTAAAGGTAAAGGCTGGTTCTCACACAAGGATATTTTGGCGAGTGCTGCCGCTCGGTTTGGCTTTTGCAGGTGGGTCTTGCAGGTGAAACCATCCCAAACACAGAGTCCCACTGTCCCGGGCAAATGTCTGAGTGCAGTGCTCCAACTGCAGCCCTGTAAGTTGAGGAAAGTCACAGCCAAGCATCACAACAGGCACGAGGCGCTGACAGCCCCGCTCAGGGCTCAGGTGTCCCCGGGGGTCACACACCTGGTTTGCAGCAGTGGGGAAGCACAAGCCATGTGCCCACCACGTGTGAGACTGTGAAAACATCTGGAATAGCGTCAGGCTGCAGCACGAGCCTGAGCCTGCGCCAGCTGCTGGCACATCTCCCAAGTGCTCTGACCCACAGCCGGGTGAGTTGGCCAGGCAAGGAGTGAGGATGACCTGCAGCAGCTCTTTTGCCCCTGGAAGTGCAGCTCTAGGAGGAGCCTCACCTCTATAGATTAGCTCATCTCTGACAAAGAGTGGCCCTAGGCCATCCTAACCACTTCCTTCTCGGTGCTCCATGCAGAGAGCCAACTTTTGTTCCTCAAGAGCAGGAAAACAGGTTGAGTTGGACTCGTTAACATTAACATAGTGATATGTAAAAGCTAAATCAAACTGAAAACATATTTCTTCTTTACATACAGAAGCTCTGGCCCAGCAGCTGTCACTGTTTGCAGACAAACACCCTGTGGAAATGCCAGTGCTGCTGCAGGGTCATATCAAGGGGAACAATCCCACGGGATATTCCCCAAATTTGTGTTGCTTGCCAAGTGGAGGGAAAAAAAAATCAGCCCAAGGGATTTAACATCCCAAAATTCAGCCTGGGAAAAGCTACCTCTGCAATGAGCAGTGTAAGGGACACTCATCCCTGCTCATCCACAACAGATGTTTGTGCCCTTTGGCCTCTGTGTCCCAAATCCTCCTGTGGCTGGGACATCCCCTCTGCCATCACTGCAGCAGGGCTGGCAGCTGACCAGAGCCACGAGACTCGAGGGCTTGGGGCTGGGAGATGGCACCAGCAGCAAGATCTTGGTATAAAAAGGATGGAAACCACCATGTGGGAAAACATCCCCTTTTAATCCTGAAATCCCTCATATCAGATCTGACTCTCTGTCCTGTCTCCCAGAGGGATGGTACAAATCCCTCGTGGCTGGGGCGACAACCAGCTGGGCTTTGCCATCATCCGACTCATGGGATGGGGCCTGAGCTGACAGTGACACCATCAGGATGGGGGAATTAATCACAGCCCATTACCTCGTGTCTCAGGGCCCTTGCAAAGTGCCTGTTATAAAACTTTTACGAGCCTGTCAGGACACGGTTTCCACCGACACTGAACTGCCTGGAGAGCTGACACGGAGGAGCTCTTGTGCTGCTCCTGCTTCTCTGAGGTGGTGAAAAAGCATCACTGTCAAAAGGGGTGAACACAGTGTAGCTCATAGCTGTTTTATTTGCTAAGAAAATAAGTATTTTCTTAGCAAACAAATATTTTCCATGTGAGCAGATACCTGTGTTCACCACAGTGATGAGTATTTTCATTATATGGAAAGTTCTGCCCTGTAAGGACTGAGTTTCCAGAGTACTCAACACCCCTAAGGCTTTTCAGCTCAGGGAGCTGCTGGGAGCACAGAAAAACCAACAACTCCTTTCAGGTGGTAAAATCCCTCCCCCATTTCTCTTCTCTGACAGCTGTTGATGAGGAATAAATGTCCTTTGCTCCCAAATGCAGCTGGATTTGAACTAACGATTTAAAGATGAAACAATCTGTATCCTGTTTCCAGTAAGTTTGCCTCAATCCATTAAACAGCACTTTTCAGATGGCTTTATTGGTTTTTCTTTTATGGCTTTAACTGTGACTCACAGAGATAGTCCCTTTTAAAGCCTTCCAATCTGTGGCAATCAAACAGTACCTCCAGGGGGGAGAAAATGCTGTTCTCCAGGGGGAAGGGGGAAAGCAGGATGCTGCTGTATGAAGCAGACAGAGCTACTGTGTGTAGTGGGTGCCCCACGCTGGGCCCTTCTTTAATCAATGCTCACCCGGGAGCCACAGATCAAATAACCCATCAAATATTGCATCACACAGCTCTCAGCACAGACAGAGCTCAGCTCCCGGCTGCTGCTGTTGGATAAACACCACGAGAAGTGATAGCACTCAATTGCTCATCTCTGACATTTGCATTGGCTCTTCCTTGCTGGCCTGTTCCTGTTTTGTTCCTTGGAAGTAATTCCTCCTCACCGCGGCTCAGGAGGAGCCCCCACCAAAGGCACAGCTCAGGGGGAGCAGAGCAGGGGCTGCAGGGGCACAGCTTGGGGGCTGCAGAGCTCCAGGAGAAGCAGAAGAAGGTCCTGGTGGCTGTGCCTGCTTTTTGCCTGGTTTTCCCTCAGCAGAGACATGGCTTACTGTTGTTCCCATGCTTTAAGTTCCTGCTATGCGTGGAACTCCACATGGCATGTCTGGGACTGCTCGTGGGAGGAGGAGGAGGGAAGAGCATCCCTGAGTCCAGAAAGCTGGTGCTCTTTAGGAGCCTACATCAAGCCCTTTTTCCCATGTTACTTCCAAACATGAGCCACAACATAAACCAAAGGTTTTCTCCACATCACTGCTGTGGCAGAGACCAGCTGGACACTGTTGCCCAGTGCCTGTATCCGTGCTCCCTCCAGGCTCTGGGTCCAGGGCAGGCTAGAGGAGCCAGGCAGGCACATCTTGCACAGCCCCAGGCAGCCCAGCCTGCCACAGCTCCAGCAGCAGTGACAGATTTTACCTCCTTACACCCATCCCAAGGCCTGCCTGGTGAACAGCATCTTTCCTGCCACGTCACACAATTTGCTGGGCCAGCAGGTGAGCAAGCACAGTCCCCAGCACTGCTGCCCTGACCTCTGCTAGCTGGAGGTCTGGCACATTCAGAGGCAAAAATGAGTCCTTTTCTCCCTCCCTGGACTTCCAATCCAATGCTTTTCCTGACACCAACTCCACTCCAAAAGTATATTCTTCAATTCAATTCCAGTGTGATATTTAAAAGCAAGAGAAACCTTGCTACTCCAGATACTCTGGCCCTCATCCAGGAGTATTTTACCTTAATTCCACCTTCCCAATCCCAAGAATGCAAAGAATTTCCCTCTGGCTCTGTCCAGCTTATTCCTCTAGCCAGGAGCAAGGAGAGTTGAGCTTGCTGGCCAGTTCATGTTGGAACTGTTAAATATTATCCTTTTTCCTCGAATACCTCAGCAGCAGTTGCAGAACCCAGTTTTCCCTGGCTGTCTCACACGAGGAGGATCTCTCCTTCACTGAGAGGCAGCTGGAGGAGGGTTGGTGCTTGTGGTTTTCATCCCCTAAACTCAGTAAAGGTGGTTTTGAAAGCCAGGGAGGGGTGAGGGGCTCAGCTGCCACTTCAGCCTCAAAAAAATCTCCCTGTTACCTCTGTTGTAGAAGGTTGTCTACAGATGGAGCCTTTACAGAAGGCATTGAGGGGACAGAGGGATTTGGAGGATACTGAAAGGATAAAGCACAAAGCAAGGGGGTTGGATTTCAGCTTGTCCTGTGTGTCTGGGAAATTCATTTGGCCTTTGGGTAGAAGCAATTCAGAAATTCCAGCCCTGTGTGTTCCCTGTGCTGTCTCACAGCTCAGAGCACTGGCTGGGCATCCTTCCCTCCCCCAGCAACCCTGCTAAGTGCTTAGTTGGCTCTGTGTCAAAGATGTGCTTAAGTCAATCCTGTTATCTGTGCCTTTATGGGTATGAACAAACAGCCCTCTGACCACGGGAAAAAGGATGGACTTAGCACCTTACTGACAAAGCCAACTGCCAACCATTAAATCAGCACGGATTTCAAGCCCTGGGCAGGTGCCTGGGGTGTCCCTCTCCACATCTGGGTCTCTGAGATGCCCTAAATTGATCTTGGGCTGAGGGTGATTCCAGACCCCTGAAGGAGGGGCAGGGAATGGGAACAACCCACTCCTGGCTGCACAGCACAGCAGGATGGGGAGCAATGGGGGCAGCTGGCACCCAGCACCACAACAGTGTCTGTAAATGCAGCTTGAGCCAAAAACCCCAGCCTGGACATTCAGGGAAGAATTACAATTCCCAGAGGAGGAGAAAGATCCAAGAACTGTGTTCACAAGCCTCTGAGTTTAGGGAAAACAGGCACCACGAGACATAAAGCTGATGACATTTTCTGCATCCCCTCACAGCAGGAGAAATAAGATAATTCTGCACCCAGAATCACACCTTGCACCTCCCACAGTCCATCTTGGGGGCAGACTAAACCTGTCAGCCCTGAACCCAGTGAGGACACTGGTTAATTCAGAAGGATGCTGAAGTCTGTCTCAGTGACTCCCAGAGGAACACTCTTTTTTACTGCTTTTCTCTGCTACTGGTATTTTTCTGGCCTGGCTGCCTTGTGTACTGATGACAGTGGCCATGCAAAGTTTGTCCTTGGCAGAGCAAGGTTTTCTCCAGGGGATGCTGGAGCAGACTTGGTGCCTGCACCCGTGGCTGGGGCCCTGCTGGGCATTTTTGGGAGCCATACAGTCTGTGTTCCACAGCCAAAGCCACCCAAACCAAGCCTTGGGAATCACTGTGGGACCAGAAAGGTGCCATTCGTGGTGTGTTTGCCTGCAAAAGGCCTCAGCTGCCAGCTCAGGGATCCACCTGAACTGCAGGCACAGCATCACCCTTGTGCAAACCTGAAAGCATCTCTCCTCCACCTCCAGCTTTGCCCTGGGCTCCCAGGCAGTGATCCCTGGGTCATGCAGGGTTTGGACTCGTCCTGCTCTTCATTCATCCCAAGCTGCAGCTGCATCTACCTGCCAGGAAGGGCATCAGCCTGAAAAACAAACAGCTCAGCTCACTCCCCACTGCCCTGGCAGGGCAAAGCCTGACATGGATGTGCTCACACATCGGACACACTTTGCAGCAGCTCAGCCCACTGCTCTAGGGACAGGCCACATGTCTGGGCACATTTGTGAGTCAGACCCTCCCAGCTCAAACCACCTGGGTGCTGCAGCCCCAAGAAACCCACCTCCCCATCAGCTCCAGCCCCGGCTGTGACCCCTTAGAGCCCAAATCCCAGCCGGGCCAGCTCCATCACCAAGCTGCCTTTCTGCTGCAAGGGCTGCCTTTTCTGCTGCAAGCACCATTTTGGGAGGATTTAAACTGAGGTTATTGAAGTCAGGAGAACGTGGACTTTCTTTTTACGTCACTACAACCCAACCTCAACCTGCCTGTGGCTCAGAGAGGATCGAAGTTGTTTCTGCTCCCACCCCATAAAGCAGCATTTTGTGATAAATGGCTCCACATTCCCCCAGCTCTGATCTCGTGTCCGCTGCTTTCTAGACGTGACAGCTGAAAATTGATTTTGCCACGTGTCTGGAGAAATAATTACAGGCACAGGAATATCTCCATGCAGTTCTCATCCCTCTTATTGCAGGAGAGGTGTTTTAGGCATCAGATGGATTTATTTCATGGGGAGAGACTTTTTTCCCCCAGCTGTCGGAGCCCCTGGAGGTGCAGTGTCCTCAGGTTTTTCCAGCTGGTAGGCAGTCCCAGCCATCCAATAAACACAGAAGTAGCTGTTTTTCCAGTCACAGTGCAGGGGGGAATGCTCTCCTCTTTTCCAGTTATCTCCCCATGTCCTTGGCTTGCACACAGCTGCTGATGTGGCACGACGGGTGCGTGCAGGCGGAGCACGGGGACCTCTGAGAACAAGCCACTGCCTAATTCCCTCCCCTTCTTTAAGTTTCCCTAAAAACACACACATATATATATTTTAAAAAGGCAATATCACAGAGACTGGCTAAGCTGGAGCTGCTCTATAAAGTCTCATGACCACACTGCTGAAGGCATTTTGCTTTGAGTGATGTGTGATGCTCTCAGCTGACCCTTGAGAGAAGAGGGATATTTTTTGTGGGGCTTGTCCCATGAAGATTAAATAGCTGGAAATCCCCAGGGGTTTGCAGGATCAAGTCCTGAGTTAGTAAAGCTTTACCACGTGTGGTGGCCACTTAGTGAGCTAAATATCCATCAGCTTATTTATAACACCGGAGATACAAGAAATTATCTCATCTGTGTCTGGAAAACAGCACAAGGAGGTGAAGGAGCAGCTCACGAACCTCACCATCTAAAAAACTAAATAAATCCAGCTGCCAAAGACACAGAGCTCTGCCTGCAGGGAATCAAAGGCTTTCAAACCCTCTGGTTGGGATGGTGGCAGTGAGACATCAGTGCCATCGCCTCCTGCCCGGGCAGTTGGCTCAGTCCATGCAGAGTTTTTCTGGAAGAAGCTGGCCAGCTTGGCTGGTCTTGCAGGACTTGGCTCTTGCAACCACAGCAGTTCTGAAAACAAAAATATCCTGTCCTCTAAATCCACCGGCACCTCTGTCACGTGCCAGGCACGGGCGTTCGGAGGCAGCGACTGTGCGAGTGCCCAGCGGGTCTGTCACACATCCCTGCATTCCACGGGCAGGAACAAGCAGCTACAGAAGTGAAAACAATCTTAAAATGACATAAAGCTCTGCAGGAACACCACCAATGCTGCTAATAAAGCAGTGCAGCCCTTTTCTCTGAGTTTCCTACAGGTGATGTTAAAATTCACACCATTAAAGGTGAGACGAGGCAGAATTTAAATCCCATCCCCACCACGGTTCCTTGTTCCAGATGAGCATCGTTTTTATCATCCCCTGCCTCCTGCATGGCTCAGCTTGATTTTATCAGCTAAAAGAAACTGAATTAAACCTGAATTCTCCCTCCACAGGGGCTGCCATGGAATCATCAGACTTGTTAGAGTCATGGGAGTGGTGAAATCCAACTGGACAACCTGAGGGTGTGAGGACAACTGAAATCTTCACCCACCAAAAAACAACTATAAACTCATTGCAGATAAACTATGAAATCCAGACCTCCTTTCTCCCCTCCCCCTGCTCTAATCACCGGATAACATCCCCCTCAACCATAAAACAGATGTGAAATTAAAAAAGCAGGACAGAGAAGAATAAAATGCAGCAAAGAAATAATCTATTGAAGCTCTGCCCCCTCATGTGAAAAATGTGGGGCACAAAAAAGACAATTCCTTTTTTTTTTCCCTTAAGAAACTCAAAATTGCCCCAGCAGAGGCAAATAATGAACTTATCCCCCTGCAATAGCACTTTTAAATCAATAAGAGAGAGCAGCCATCAATACAGCAATTTTCCAGCTGTGATGGAGAGAGAGGGCACAGAAATGGCAAAATCAGGAGTCACTCGGCCCATCCTGGTTCCAAGACCCCCTGCACAGCTTTTCCATCATTTCTAAATACACACACACACACACACAAACAGATATTTACAGTTAATGCTCAATGCCCCTCCACCTATTGCCATGGGAACCTGTCAAATTTGGTCGGTGTCTTTCCCATTATTAACTTCTGCACACCCTCTCCCATTCAGTCCTATAGCAATTCTCTATTTCTTGTTTTCCTAAGGAAAAAACCAAGGCTTTCTCTGCCAGAGCTGGCACAGAAAGGGCAGAACTCCTCGGCCAACACACTGCTGATGCTTGTAAAACCAAGCAAGAAACTTTCTTCGCTCATGTGGCCAGCAAGAAGCTTTAGCCCTTAGGTCAGGGCTTCTGGTTCCAAGTATTTCTGGTTCCTTTGGGCAGAAATCCCTTCAGGCAGCCTCTGACTAACCTGGGATGGAGGGAAAGCAGTTGTTTTTAGTGTTTTGGTGGGGGTTTTTTTGTGGATGTAATCACAGCTCATGGCACAGGCTTGCTGAGAGCCAGCAAGGATGACAACACCAAACCATCGAGGGGCCGGGTCTGCAACATGTCACCTCAAATCAGCCCTGCCCTGTTCATCTGCACCAAGCCCCCATGGCATGGCCTGTGCAGGGATGGGAGAAACTCACCCTGCTTTGCCTAAAACACATTTTTATGTATATAATATCCATATATATATAATATCCATACATATAATGCACATGCACACACTGAAAGAGGCTCCCCAGGGAAAGGGTGGTGGCACCAAGCCCATCAGAGTTAAGGAGCACTGGGATGATGCTCTTAGAACACAGGGTTTAGTTTTAGGTAGGGGTGAGAGGCAGGGAATTGGACTCAAAGATCCTTAGGGGTCCCTTTCAACTTGATCTATTCTATGATTCTATATCCTATTCTATAAACACACACATAAATATATATATATATGTATATATATACATATATACATGTATATATATGTATATATATGTACATATATACATGTATACATGTATATATATACATACATACATACATACATATATACATATATATATATATATGAATTCCTGCCCCAGTCTGTGGTTTTTGTGGGGTGGCCTTGGCGCCCACCCAGCTGCTCTCACTCCCCTCCTCAACAGGACAGGGAAGAATGTAGGATGAAAAACAAACTCCTGGGTCAAGAGAAAGGCAGGAGACACTTCACAGCCAGCAAACCCATCTCCCACATTGTCCAACAAGCACCTTTTCCCAGCACAGCACCGATGCAAAGGGCCAGGACACAGCGAGGCTGCGCTGGGAGGGCTCCTGCAGTGAGTAAGAAAATGGGATCAACCCTCATGAATGTGTTTGGGGAACCCTGCCAGTGCCTGCATTTGATTTCTTGCCTAAACTCGGGCCAGCTTAATGCAACATCAGCTTGAAAGCCATAAAACATGAGACAAACAATGTAAACCCATGCAACCAGCAAAATTTAACAGGAAACAGGCTGTGCTCTTTATTTTCTGGATCAGAGAGCAGCTGGCCGGCACAGCAACAATTACATCCAAAACTCCTTGCACCCATTTTGCAAGCAGGAAAAAAGGGGGCTGAAAGCTGATTTCGTGTGGGGTTTGGTATAAATCATCTGCCTATGCCTTAAAATCAGACAAAAGGCAGAAAAGTCACAAAAATAGACAGATAAAATACTGTTAAACTAAAAGCCTGGAGAAAGAGCAAGTAGCAGGATGAATATGATGCCTGGAGATGTTAAGATTTACTGCTTATTTAAGGACTGGCATTGCTGGGAGAATAAATGTCTGTACCCTGGAGCTGGAAATAGCTGCACTTAACACCTCGTTGGGGTATTTTTAAGGCAGGCAAGAGGCTGGCAGAAATCTCCCGTGTCACTTCTCCCTCCAGCAAATACATTCTCCTCCCAGCCACGGTCAGCGCTGTGCTGGAGGGTCTCAGCTCTGCTCACCAGTGGCACCTGGCACATCAATCCCGTGGGGCTGCAAACATTATCAGGGATAAAGCCAAAACCTGCCAAAACCGGTGGGAAGGCTGGGAGCCAAGGGATGAGTGTGCAGGAGGATGGGACCTGAGACAGCTGTCGGGGTCAGCCCAGCTGATATAATCCCTCTCACAGGCAGATTAAAGCCCCCTAAAATCCATTCCCATTCATTCCCCACCCCTCTGGCTCCAGCAGCAGCACCCGCTCGGTGTGCTATGGGATAACACTGTGAGAACACTGCTGACACCAGCTCAGCTCCAAATAGGATTCCACCAACACCAGCCCCTGCCATGGATCCAACCCACCTCAGGAAGAGCATCCCCTCAGCCCCGAGCAGAGCAGTGCAGCCCCCGACTCACGGCACTGCTGCATTTCATCCTTTTAGTCTCAAACAGGCGATCCCGGCCCCCCGGGCAGCGCTGAGGGACAGCCAGTGCCTGCTCCAGGCAGATCCCGTCCTTCCCGCTGCATCCACTGCCAGGGATCACCAATGCCTGGAGAAGGGCTCAGCCTGGAGCCGGAGCCTGATTTGGGGCGGACTGGGAGGACCTCGGCGCGGCCAGAGGCAGCTCAGGACACGCGTCGGGGCTTTGGTGATCTCTTCCCACCAGCTGCTATTTCTTCCCCACCCGCTTTTATAGGAGCCTGATGGCTCCCATTGGCTCGGGACACACTTATTATAGCAACTACTATGACCCATTTAAATTGCATTAAATAATTTCTCAGTTCATTGTCCTGCAGAGATTAGTTACACATAAGCATATTTTAATGATTAACTATTGGGCTTTGCTGAGGCTCCAGCAGAAAAGGCCGAATCCTCAGCCTCACCCCCCTCCTGCCAGCTCCCTGCTTCAGCACTGGTCCCACAATATTTATGGTTTTCCTTGGAGCCTCTGCTCCTGTCCTGATACAACCAGCTCAGTTGGCACTGGAGGGAAGGCTCCAGTGCTGAAGCTGTGGAAAGGCAGGGGAAGAGACTGGGAAAAGCTCAAAACGCAGAGTCCAAAGAGGAAGAAACAGCATTTGGAGGCTGAATCATGAAAGAAGCAGCATTTGAAGAGTCACTCACAGGTTTTGGGGTGAACATTCAGATGCTGCACATCCCATCTCATCTCACCAACCTGGTGGTTTCCAAGATAGGGCAGCAATGATCCTGCTGCAGGCACCTGGCATGGATGGGACAACTCCAGCACCAGGCAGGGATGAATTGCCTGCTCTCCCTCAGCTTCTTGGAGAATGAGGAACATTTTAGGGCCATTTCCAGTGCAACACACACAGTGTCTGAGCCACCTTCTTCAGTGGCTTCGACTGCTGGGGTCTCACCTGGGGTAGTGACACACAGGCAGAGGGACCTGTCCTGCTCAGAGCAGCCCCATGGGGCTGGGAAAGAGGCAACTTCCTGCTGATCCCATGCCTGGGGGCTGGATGCTGCACAGGAAAAAGGAAAATGTTTACATTGGCCTGACACAGCGTTTCCATCCCCCAGCCCATTCACGGATGTTGGGTGTGGGCAGGGGGAGCAGCAGCATTTGGGGGGGGTTCTGGGCTTTACTGGGTGATGAAGGAGCAAACCTGCTGGGAGGAAGCAGTTGGATCCCATTAGGTTTTGTGTGGGCGTTCTTGGAGCATCCTTTTCCCTCCCTCCAGCTGCTGCACCCCAAGGAAGGGCTGCTGTGCCACGACAGCAAGGAAATCCATGGACAACACAAAAGGGGAAAAAAAAAAAAGACCTTTGCAGATGAACTTGAAGAGTATAAAAAAAAAAAAGCAACTGTGTCTTGAAACGATTCAGAGAGGATTGAAATGTAACACTGCAGCTGGTGAGGCTGGGAAGGGGCTGCTCTGGAGCCACCTGGGATGGGGAGCAGGGCCTGGCCAAGCCCCAGGAAGGTGAGTCCCATTGTGGTGGCACCAAACACTCACCATATGGGATAAGGGACACCAGGTGCCCAATGCATCAGGATGGGGACTGGGATGATGCTTTGCAGGGGCATCAAAGTGCTTGTTCTGCACATTTCCCCCAGCCCCCACCTGCCTTCTGTCCACCCACGACATTTTGGAGCTCACCACATGTTGCTGTGCATCCTGTCCTGGGGCACTCAGAGAACTGAACTCAATGAATTAACAAAAAAATTGCATTTTTTTAGAGCCCTCTCAGCCCAGAACCAGAGCAGACACTTGACCCACAACTGCCAAAAAAAGCCCCTGGGTTTCTCTCTGCTGATGCCCTCCCTCCTTGACAGGCAGCACAGGGAGGAAAAATCTTGAATATCCTTTTAGATCTGGCAAAAACACCTCTGGTCCAACAGAGCACAAGTTTAAAGCCTTTAACACATCTCCAGGGGTTAAATTTCACTACATATAAAAGCATATGCATAAATAAAGTGTGGGAAGAGCTGGGAGAGCCCCTCCACCCACCCCTGCTCACTGCTGAGCTGGCTAATTTCAACAACTCAGACTTTCTATTTTGGGATGACTATTTCTTGACAGTGTCTGGTCTGTAATAAAAGGGATTTGCTCCCCATACCTGACATCCCATGACAGGGGAGCCCCAGGGAGCGACGTGGGGTGAGACGTGAGGGCAGGGAAAAGCTGCAAATGCCCTAAAATCCAAGAGCAGCAATTGATGAGTTATTTAAACCTCTGTTTTTTAAGAGAAAAAAAAAGCAGCCAGTGCATAAGGAGCAAACCCAGCCAGAGGAATGGCCCTGTGAAGAGACACAAACATACCAGGTTCTCGTCCTGCTGCAGCATCCCAGTGCTGATGGGATCAGTGGGGAAGGCATCTGGTTACTTGTTTCCAGCTGGAACTGATGGTTTGAGCTCATCCCCATTCCCCCTGCACTGAGGTGCCAGGTTAAAGCCCTGCTCCATGCCCCAGCTCATGGCAGACTGCACCATCCTGGCTGGGAAGTGGTGGGGCAGCTGTGGGGTTTTGGGGTGAGAGGTGGAGGGATTTTCAAGAAAAGAGCTGGGTTCTTGTGTTTTTTTGTTTGTTTTGTTGGGGTTTTTTGGTTTTGGTTTTTTCCCCTCTTTTTTTAAATGAACAATGAGGCCCCATAAAGCAAAGGCTGGGGGATCCTGCCAGCTCTCCTCTCACAGCTGGAGCAGGAGCTCAGCTGGACCAGGTACCAATTGCCCACAGAGGGTGGGGCAGTGAAGCTGCTCCTTAGGAGGAGGACTCATCCCCACGAGGGGTGGGATTCACTCACCAAGTCTTCCAAACACAGCACTCAACAGGCCCCTGTGCTCAGTGCTGAAGCTTGTCAAGGTGACCAAAGGCCCCAGTGCCACCCCCACCCTCCTGTGCCCAGTGCAGTGTCTCCAGCACTGTCTGGTGCTCCCAGGAAGCCTCACCCACCTGCCTCCCCAGGCTGGATGTCAGAGGTGCTGGGAGAGCCCTTCAGAGGATGCTCTAATCCCCCAGGTACCAGCAGCACCAGGCACTCAGCCCTGCTGGGAATATTTGCAACGGCCCTGACCCCCCCTGCAGGTCCCTTCCCAGCAGCACTGTTTGCACCAAGCCCTCCCCGATGATTTTCTGGCTTTCCCCTCTCTTTTCAGATGTTCTCTCACCCCATTTGGCTGGTTCCAGGCTGGCTTTGTTTTACGTATCTTTAAAGTTTAACAGCATCTCAGATGGTTGCTTTTATAAACATTAAAGTTAATAAAATAAAGCTCCTTAATGCAGAGGTAAATTAATTTAAGCAACATGTGCAGGGAGACTCTTGCTCGTGGCAAGCAAAAGTTCTGGGGCTTAACAAATCTTTCCCAAGTGCTCTCTGCATTTCAGTTGTGCTTTGGCCACAGCTCCCATTTTTTTTTCAGCACAAGCATTTCTTTTTGCTCAGTAAAAACTCTGCAGCAGGATTTCTTTCTGTGGGAACAGAAAATATTTTCTCTGTCAATGTCTCCGGCAGCTCCAACCTAAACAACCCTGCCATCAACTCCCCCCAGGGAAGCTGGCTGGATCCCAATCCATGTCTCCAGAGCAGCCCTTTGGAAAGGGGGCTAACCTGAGCTTCCTCGTTCTGGGATGGTTATAAAATATCACTCGTGGTTTTAAAGGTACTTTGGGCTTCTTTAGAGAAGTCCCTGGGCTCCTCTGGGGGGGTGTGTGGGAGTTGGATGCATCCAAGCTGCTGTTAAATGTTTTAAAGAGCTTTAACACCCCAAGGACAATCAGTTCTCTGCCTTTCTTGATCCAAAGCACCTCCCCTTTTACAGGATCTCACCTGGGAACAGGGATCCCGTTCCCTCATCTCACAGAGGAGCATCAGGAGTGTTGGGTTATCAAGCTGGTGGTGAAGGACCAGCATCCCCAGGGCGGGTTCTTGCTGCCCAGGTGAAGGTGTTGCTCTCTCAGGTAGTGAAGTTTCTTTGCTCATTTTGGTACTCACCACTCTTTTATCTCCTGGTGGCTTTCCAGCTGCCTGCTCGCTGCCCTGCTCTTCTCATGTCCCTGCCCACATCCCCAGCATCAGCAGCTCTACTGTGGCATTCACTTTGGGACACAAATTGGGTCTTCCCTACCAACACCAGCCCCCTGCTGATGCAAAAAGGCCAGTTTTGGTGTTCCCAGCTTGCCCTTTGCAAACTCTCCCTGGGATAACACTGAGTGCTGCTCCCTCCCTGTTTTCCTTGAGTTACAGGATGTTCTGGCACATGTGACAGTCATGTCACTGAGGTCCAGAGAGCAACATCCATGTGCCCCAGCTCAGGGTCTGCTCCTACAATTGCAGTTTACACACAAGAGAAACCTGTACAATTTATGTTTCCTGAAGAAACACAACCCTCTGTCCACCATTAAATAAATTAACTGCACTGCTGCTCTGGGGATCGTGGCTGTCCCCTCAAGGGGACATGGCCATCAGCCCTGTGATGCCAGTGCTTGGCTGCAAGGGAATGTTTTCCTTTGGCTCCATGGCTCAGCCCCACCCTCAGACTTGATCCTGTGCCCAACTCAAGAGCACAGATGTTTTCCTCAGGAAGTCATTCCCCCACACAGGTCAGCTCCCCGTTACCTCTGCCGCGAGCGATGGGGACGCTGTGCAGCACACGCAGGACGTGCCTTCGTGGTGGGGTAATTCCTGGGATGTCTGGCAGCTCCGTGCCCTGTGGAATTCCACACTCTTGTCCCTGTAATGAACAACCTCCAAGCATCCACTGCAGAGATGCAAGGACATGGTCGTGTCAGGGCTGCTGTGGAAGGGCTGGCCCAGCTGGGAGCAGAGCCCCGAGCACGACCGACACCCGCGTGTCCAGGATGGGATCACGGTCACAGCAGTCATGGACACCCACACACTGCTCCCAAAGCACAGGGAAGCTGAGGGCTGCAGCCTCCTCCTCAGCTCCCAGCTGTCAGCACAAAAGGCTCTTTTATCCGTGGGGATGCACAAAAATGTTAAACAGGCCCTTGGGCAGCACTCCAGGGGTCAGCCTTGCTGGGAACCCACAGCCCTGTCCATGCCCAGCCCACAGATCACCCTGAGGGTTTTGGGGGGCTGTGAACCCCCAGCCCTGCAGTGCCCAGCCCATGGATCACCCCTGTCACCCCCGAGGGCTTTGGCCAAAGAAGAAACCAAGGCAGGGAGAAGAGAAACAACTTCCTTGAGGCCACAGGCTGGTGGGAGAGCTGGCTGATCAAGTCCAGCTCCAAAGGCACTGTGTAACTCTCCTTCTGCTGGACCCCATGGAAAGCTCTCAAGGTGGCAAACACCGACCCTGCAATCCAGTCCCCTCTCCACATGCACCTCATTCCCCAAGTGCTGCTCCACACAGCCATCCATGGGTATCTCCCATCACCTGTCCTGCCATGCTGGCTCCTCACACACTGCATCCTCCAGCCAGCACTGCTCATCCACAGGAAGGGAATAAATCTCCAAGGGTGAAGAACTGAGCTCTGGGAACAGCAGGAGCCGAGGGTTAATGCCTGTCTGGTCACTGTGTCATCTAGAAAGGACAATAGTTGTCACTCAGATTCAGATGTAAGGCTTTGTTTTACAGGATGAAGAGGCAGCTGCTGTGTGGTGAACGTGTGAGCCTGCACTGGAGAGTCAACTGAGACACTTCTCTGAGTCCCTCTGAATTACCAGGAACATTTCATAACCACAGATGTCCTTATCAGTGAGAGATACTGGGACCAGATGCTGTTATTGAGACCAACTGGTAATATTGAAAAAAAAAAACAAAAAACAAACCTGACAAGTTTTTAGGCATGGAAGATCTTCCTGTTCCTTCTGTTTGGAACAGCCTGGTATCCCCTTTGCTCCGGAAGCTGGGACAAGAACAGGCTGGAAAAGGCTAGTTATGGGTAGAAATGAAAAAGAAAAGAAGGAAAAGCCTGATATTGGCCAGGCTGAGGTGCACACAGGCTCTCCTGACTCCCCTCTGCCAAAGCCTGAAGTGTTTCATAAGTCACTCAAACAACAGTAGCTCCCAGTTGAGGCCGATGCTTCCCAAGCCTGTGTCCAAAGGCAAGGGAAGTGGATGTCATGGGAAGGGACAAGGGAAGTGGATGTCATGCCAAAGGAAGCGAGGCAATTTCTGGGATTCCGAACGTGCTGTTTGCACATTGCCAAATGTGGCAGAGCTGCCACCCCAGGGAGGCAGAGGCAATAAAAAGTTTCATCATAGAAAATGCAATACAGAATAAAAATGTGTGTGTCTAAAAACTGGGATCCAGAATGATCCCAGTTTGGGCTGGGATAACTCACCCGTGGCTCGATGCAGAGGGGCCCAGCACAGCCAGAGTGCAGGAGTTTGGGGCCAAATTTAAGGCAGGGGAGAGGCACCACTGATTAATTTGGCCCATGGAGCAAATTTCAAGAGAAAATTTTGCTCCAACAAAGCAAAATTCAAGAGAAAACTGCAACACCACCTTATCTCAGCAGCATCCTGGGACACATCCTTCACACCAGAGGAGCCTCTTTTGGAGCAGACTCAGCTGCTCACATGGAGCAACTCCATAAACCCCCATTTCAAGGCCTCAAGCGACTGATAAACCCAGAGCCACGACACGAAATCCCGCTGCAATCCTTCAAGTCTGTCCCATTCTCTTTGCTGATATCCCAGAAATAAAGTATTTGCATTTTGTCAGAGCCTCAAACTCCCATCTGCAAAGGCATGGATGGGAAGGGGGACAAGGGAGGAACTCCCAGTCTGCTGCACCCCAGTCCTTAATGAGAGCCCGAGTTCATAGTGGGAGGAAGGAAAAACAGATTGACAGGAATGTTGATGTTGGATGGGAGCTCTGGAGATCACCTAGTCCAACCTCCCACCTCAGACAGGGTCAACCAAGTCCTCCCCCTTCAACCATCAGTTGGAAAAAACATGTATTTCCAATGGGATGAAGAGCAAAGTATGAATTACACATGTGTGGACACCATTTCCATGTACAACTTCAGTGCTCTTTGAAGACCTGCTGCAGGAGAAAACCTGCTTCCAAAGAAAACCAAAACTCCAAATTTTGTGGGTTTGCTTTTTCTAACTAGGACTGCACACCTTGAGCTAATGAACATGCCATACAAACACAAATCAAATGCAGTTTGCTCCCTGCTTGTCAAACTCTGCATTTTAGTGGTGGGCACAGCCTCACACACAGCCCTGCCACAGCCTGACCTCCACCCAAGCTGCTCAGCATATCAGGAGGGATTTCCTGTATCTTCCACAAAATTCCCTGTGGACATCTGTTTCCAGCATCTCTATTTCCCTTGCCCAGCAGCAGAGCACAGCCAGGTAGGAGAAGCAGCTCCTCCTCCTCCCATAAAATAAAGCTTCTTCTAATAAAACTTCTCCAGCCAAAGAAATCTGGGCTTCTCAGGCTTGAATTTATGAAAAGAGAAACCCCAGGTGTTTTAAAGTATCTCAACAGCAAAGGAATTCTGGCAGCTCATTCCCCCTTTCTCCCACTGAGAGCACAAGAGCTGCCCTGGGCAAAGCCATTCATCTGCCAAAACCCAAACACACAACAGAGAATAAAAGTGAGGAGAGAAAAAAATGAGAAAAGTAAAAATAATATAAATTTCTTAAACATTCAGAAGGTGCTGAGGACTGTGTTTCTTCACAAAAAGTAGGGACTGAGCTTTTCAGTGCCCAACACACACGTTCCTTTCTTGCACCCCCAGAGCCACTCTTGGTGCTGCCTCCTCTCCTCCACCAGAACTGTCACAGGGTCCATCTATTGTGGTCTAACTGGTTAGTTAAGGAAACAAAAAGCAGCTTTGGGAGAGGGGCAGGGCTTTTGTGCAACATGCAAGACACTGGAAAAATGGTGTCACAGCAGCAAAGTGACATTTGCTTTCCATAAACCATTTCTGACCTTGGGGTTCCAACATGGACCAGAGTGAAAAACACAACACAAACCTGCCCTCAGAGCCCAAGTAACTCCCCCCCTGGACTTACAGCGACAGAGAGCACGGACTGGAGATCTAAAAATCATTTCTTGATGTAATGCAGATGCCAAAATCCCAGATCCTTTCAAATGTCATTTAGTATTGCATTTTTTAGGGAAATTTATGCATCGTTTATGCACCTTTGAGTCTCAACAAATGACCCATGAATTCAACAGATGTATCCATCTGGAACTGATACTGAGGAAAAGGTTAAATACAGCAGCAAATGAATGAGTTCCTGCACCTTGTGCAACACCCACACATCAAGAGAACACGGATGCTGGCAAACACCCATGATGATAACCAACCACCAATTCCCAGGATGGAGCATCCAGCTTCGGGGATCTGTTAAAACATTCCTGCTGGCTAAGGATACTTGTGATCTGGTTCCATCTGCTTTTTATAAGTTTAGAACATACTTCAATAACCTAATTTTAGAGAAGGACAGATGAAAATGTAAACACCCGCAGCCCAAGGCCGCAGCATGTCAAACAACATCAGTCACTGCTGTGAATAAAAATGCTAATTTTAAAATTAATTGAATGCCATTCTGTGATACGATCCACTTATCTTTCTTGTTTTCTTGCACATTTAGAGAGAAAAATACCTATTGATGTATTCACAAAACCACTGAGGACTTTCCCCCTCTTGTACTACACTTACCCAGTCAAAATGTACCTTTAGTCTCCAGCCTTGGAAAGCATTTAATATAAGATAAATTATCTTTTAGAGGCAACAAATACATTTTCCAATAATTTTCTTTCCTCTCCAAACATCAAAGAAGCTTAAATACCACGGAAACACATATCACAAATCCCCCAGACACGGGACTTTATCAGTCCCTTCCATATACAGCACAACTAAAGCTCAGAAAGCGTAAATTCTTTGCATAAAAACACAAAATAAAGCCATGATAGACCTGAGGAGGGAAAAAAGTCAGATGTCTGATTTGAGGTCTTAATATCTTGTCTGCAATTCACAAAATTCCCAGGATGTACTTAAAATTTTACTTCTATTTCCAGTACCTTATAATAATTACAAAAGAATGGTCTGCAGCCATAACATAAAGCAGTGCCATGGTAGCTCCTGACTTTATGTGTGTATATATACTCACACACAAATGATTTATTATAATCATCAAGGCTTTCAACATTAAACACTTGATCCTGAAGTCCTTAACCAGACAAAAGCTCAGCACACAGAAAATTCTGCCTCATCCAGGACAGACTCTCATTCTCCTAAACCAGATCAGGACCTCGGTGTTGACTCATTTATTCCACCACCAACAGCACGTCCACAGGACTGACTGGTCTGTGTATAAATATTGGAATTAATGTTCAAAGGGCAAATACACACCTCACCCCTCAATATTCTGCTGTTTGTTAGTCAGAGCTTTAAGATTTGAGTCCAGAGCCTCTCTGCTGTAAACTGGCCCAACTCCCTGGCTTCAGAGGCAATTTGCTGAGTTAGCTGGTGATCTGGATCTCTCTGTTATTGAGGAGGGACTGCCAGACACCCTTGAGAACAGATCCTTTCACTTCTGTGATGCCAAAAGCCTCCTTGGAAGTGCCTGGCCAGACCCCAG
The DNA here is from genome assembly GCF_036250125.1 of Pseudopipra pipra. NCBI lineage: Eukaryota > Metazoa > Chordata > Aves > Passeriformes > Pipridae > Pseudopipra > Pseudopipra pipra. The sequence goes on along the minus strand of NC_087569.1, from coordinate 6,047,026 downwards.
GCAGCTCTTGTACCTCCCTCTGTTTTGCTCACCAAACAGCCCCAGAAGCTGGCTTTGCATTGCAGCCCCTACTCTGAAAGGCAGTTGGGCAATTCCAAAGCTTATGAAAGCAATTACCATTATAGCACTGCTGTGATAATTCAAACATTGCCAGCTGTACATGGGCCTATTCAAATGTACAGCTGTTACATGGGTAATGAAAAATTACAAAAGCTTCAGATCCTGTGCCCCATGCCTTCTCAGGCTGCTCCATTACAGGCTCAGTTACTGCCATCCCTGTTGATGACAAAACACCAAAACAATAGTGTCCTTTTCTGTGCTTTCTTGTAAACAATTGGTTCCCTCACCACCTCCTCCAAGTAATAAAAATGGTAATATATTTTACAATTATGTCCAGTACAGGATTAAACCGGTATCAAGTTAAAAACAGAAAAATATTAGCTGATTCTCTTCTGAAACTGCTGCCAGCTTTGGTCTAGGAGCCTCCTATGCTTGGTCACCTTTGTCTTCCACTGCCATTGCTGAGTCTCTCTGTTGTTCTTCCGGATCCCCTGGAAGAATACTCGTGACTGTCTGGAGAAGTGACTCGATCTGCTCCTCTGTGAGCCTTTCCTCGCTTTCTTCTACCATCTGCAGGTCAAAAAACAATCCATTGTCAGCATTAAATCCACACTTCCTTCCTCAGCTCCAAAGAGTAGAGCTCAACTCATCGGGAAATACTTTGTCAGTGGAGGCAAGATACAGTCTGAGCTCATTACAAAAGCATTTTACAAAGCAGAACTCTTGCAATATTTAAAAAAAAAAAAGAAAGGAGAGCTCCATTGTTAACCACTACAATTGGCACTCTGGAATGAGACCCTGCTTTCCTTCCAACAAGGAACACACCGTGCTTGGAACAGTCTTTCCTCCCTGGTTTCTCCTCAAGTCTCTCTCAACCTACACATCCATGTCTTGAGCCAGGCTTTTCATCTAGGTCTCGTTCAGACCCACCTTCCAGACCTGTTTTCCCAAGTTCCTGTGCTTCCATGGGAGCACTGAAATGAGATGTCCTGAGAGTGGTTCCCTGAACCTTGGCACCTGGACTGTAAGTAACCAGCCCATAAAAGAAACCACCTAATCCTCCAGCAGCTACTCTTTACTGGAATTTGCTTAGACTGGAGATTCCTGGGTATAAAGGCATTTAAAAAGCTCTGAGCAACACAAAATATGCTGTCACAAAATCAACTATATGATTCCATGAGATTAATTGGGGACCTACTCCCACTGTGGAGCTGTGGGAACTCTTATATCACTGCCACCAGTAAAACAACTGCCCTAATTTATAGGCAGCTGTTAAAAGGGAAAAAAGCTTGTCAGAGGACTGGAAAAGCAAGTCAGAAGAACTCTTCAAATGCAAATGAAACCAATTAGGATTGTGGGGTTTGAGTTTTCTTTTTTTCACAAAGTCCTTTAAAATGTCCTTTGAAGAGCAGTGATTTATATTAATTATGGTTCCAAGTCAATGCAGGTTTAATCAGCTCCAGCTATAAACTGTCAGCTATTCAGATGCATCGTGCCTTTTGAAAAGCTGAGTGGTATATTCAATTAACTTGTTTTTTTCTTCAGAGTCCTACGAGCCCTCTTTGCACAATCTGATCATAGTTCATCAGCATTATCCACAGATCCTGGATGAGTGGAAGTGCACACAGCTCAAATCCACTCATGTAGCAAAAGGCAGACACTGAATATCCATTTGCAAATGACTGTTTCTGGGGACTATCCCCGATCAAAGGATGAAATTCCCTGTGGAGTGGCTTTCCAAGTACTGTTAGCTCAAGAACTACTGTAGGACACTGGCTTGAACAACAGTCCTGGCTCTTGTTCCAGCCACCTGCTCCACTGTACTCCATGTGCTAAAACACACTAAAATACACTAAAAACACACTAAAAATCCTCCTTTTCTGTGAGAACTGCTGCAGCTACTGCAGTGGGGTCAGGTGATTGCTGCTGGGCTGCATCCAGAGGGGATCATTCCAGCAGCCTGACCAGCACATCTTGGAGCATCAACACCATATCATGAAATGTTGAAGTGGAAGGTGTCCTTCTCCATGGCAGGGAGGTTGGAACTAGATGTTCCTTCAGGTCACTCCCAACCCAAAAAACTCTGGGGTTCTGTGATTCCATGATAAAGTAAAGTATGTTACACCCACTCCTTGGTACCAATCCTGCTGACTCTGCATTACTCTACAGATGCCCTGTGCTATTAAGTTTCTTAGAGGATTATCAGCCTGGTTTTCAGACTGGACTATAGTGTTATTAATTACTGTTACATTGAATTTTAAAGGTGACAGCCCCACAGCAGCAGGAAAATACAAAGAACCAGCCCACATGCTTTGGACAGGCAATATCATTCCAGGCAGGATGTCTGAGCTCTTAGTGGCCAATGTCCCCCTTTGCTTTCTGATCTTCAGAAAAATGGCACTTTGCCTAGTTTAGATTTGATTTATTGGATGGCATGAAGTCCACCCATTTTAATTTTATCCTTCCCTATTTATATCTCCCCTCTCCCTTCTTTTTCTCTGAACACTTTCTCCTTCAGGTGCTTGCTTCAGGGAGACAGAGTTAAACACAAGGACAGAATCAAAACTCAAACAGAAAACTGAGTTCTAGATCAGCACTGAGTCTTATTTAAGACAGAATATACTTATGTGAGAATCTAATCACTGTTTTCTTGCATGTTCCTCAGTGAGCACATCACTCCAAATGAGTAATGCCCCAACTCCCAGGACGAACAACCCCGTTGATGTCATTTGTACTGGCTGAGCACGAGCCCTGCCCGGCTGACAAACTGCAGACACAACTTGGACAGTGACAGATGAGCTCTGGTGACTGCCCTGGCAGCTCAAGGAATCACTTTAGCACAGAGTTGATGAAGGAAAATAGGCTCTCGTGTTTCAGACGCTCCGGTGCCGTAACTGAGAAAAGCATCTTTAAAGCAAGATGCCAGACACTGCTCTGAGAAGGGGGGATGTAGCTCCAGATTCCCTTCTGCTGACAGATCCCTAACCTCTGCCAGAGGGAAGTGGTAATTCCTTAAACTACTGCATCAGCCTCACCAAGTGCTCATCCCTCTTGGTGCCTCTCCACCAGCTCTCACATCAGGAACCACCAAAAGACACAAATTTGGCAGGATGGACAGACAGCTGACTATTCAGGTTGATGTTCCAGTGCTATTTTGCTGTGATACCATTCAAGAGTTCAAAGGATCAAAAGCATAAACTATAAAAATCAATTTTTTTCAGTCTTTAGGGAAGTGAAAAAAACCAGCCTGAGCCTGACTTATGAAAACATAAGCAGTGAGGAAGCAGCAAAGCAGAAGGCCAAAAGGCAGAATTCAAAAATTAAGCACAGACAGCATGCAGATAAAGAGACAAATGAAACTGTCCTAAAGGAAAACAGATCTCAAGGGGAACAGAAGGTCACCCAGAGGCTTTTCCTGCATTCAACAGATGTTCTCACAGCCTTCTGATTTACAACTATAAGACAAAATGCTACCCACAGTACTAGAAAATATGGTGCTGAGAAATTATGTGTAAGAAAAAGCCTAAGAGGCAAAATGAAACGACTGTATTCAAGCACCTACTTTTCTAGCAAGCATTTTACCAATCTATGAAAAAATATCTAACAGAAAGCCTTGCTAACCCCTAACTTGCACTTGGCTGAAACTGCTCAGGCAACAGACTCAAACCATAAGCAGTCAGGAATGCAAAGTTTATAGTAAGGAAAACAAAAATGCAAATGTTTGAAGTAAGTGTATGACCTAAGATGTTGATGTTGGCGGTGCCACACACCCCAAATGGAAACAGCTCACCCTCACAGACTGTGCCATGTGCAAAGTTTAGGGTCTCGTCAACCCAAGCGCTGCTGACCCACCTATTTTCAATATTCAGGGATTTGGGTAAGTAACAGAACTGGGCAGTGTTACAGAAATACAATTTATAGAGAAAAAGCACCCTGATGTGCAGCAAGACAAGCGTGTCCCTTTCCCAGGGCTGAGCGAGGGGGTTTGGAAGTGAACACAGGGAAGGGCAGTGAGCTGTGGCAGCTCTGTGGCTTCCGTAATAAATAATTCCCAAGTCACTACATTCAAGTCTAAACCATCCCAAAATAACTCCAGGGTTTTAGTAGCAAATGCTACAGCACAGTGTCATTCATACATACACACAGGATGAATTATCTGTGAAATGCAACTCTGTGGTCGAGATAATTCAGTCAAGTCAGGCCTCACTAATAACTTCTATTTCACCCAAACTCCTAACAGTTAGTTATTAAATTCCCATTGCAATATACTCATACAGGAAGCAATTTTCACATTTCAGTTCCCCAATCCTCTGAACAATATAATATAGAGCTAATGCTCTACACAATACAATCTACAAGACAACCAAAGAAGGAATCAAGAAAACCTTATTTGGGAACTTAACTGGCATAAAATTCCTACAGCTAAAAATAAAAGGGGCACGTTCCCTCTGCAGTTTGTATTTACTTTTCAAGCCTGGGTACCCAGAGTTGCTTCTTACTTTATTGATCATGTATTGATAAAAACAGCCAGGTTTTCAGAACTGTGCAATATATACAAGTATTCAGAGGGCAGCTGAAGCCACAGTTCTGCTCACCTTTGAGAGCAATGCTACTTTTATTTAGAAATCTAATAACCCATTTTTCACTTGCTTAAGCACCTTGTGCATACAACTGTTAAGCCAGAGCTTATGTTTGGACTTAATTTCAAGTATCTAAGAGCTCCAACTAACTTAACTGGACTTGAAGCTTAAAATGAGGCAAATGTTTACTAAATGGAGAATAGCTCAAGAAAATGATGCCAGTTTTCCTCTCTAGATACATCTGTGCATGGGCTTTCTAACCCTGGAAAATGAAACAGGCATCTGACACCCATCCCTGAATCTTGCTGTAAGAGAATGCAAAGACAAATCCCTCTCCAAGTGCAGCCTGAAGCCCTGGCAGATGCCTCGTTCCATAACGGAACCACTACTGGGAACCAGAGCTGTGCTCATTAAACAAATGTGGATGTGGGATATTTTACTGCCTCCACGCAGCCCTTCCCAGCTGCACATTTTAACAGGAGCTTTTTTAAATGGAGCACTATGCCTGAACTTCTCAGAGGAACAAAACAACCCTAATTACCAAATCAGGACGTAATCAACAGAACGACATTAAGCGCTGAGTCACGTCAAGACCTGCTGGTGAATTCTCAGGGCAGAAAGTCATTTTTCAGAAGCTTTTAAAGATTTGGTTTGTGGAGGAGGTAAATCAGAAAGTAACAGCTAGTCTATTAAGATAATTTCAAAGATTAAAGCGTTTGTTCATAAATTAAATGTGCAAATCTGTACCTTCACAGTGCCACGTATGGATGTAAGCACAAAATATGAACGCAGACATAAACACACATAATTGTGTAGGTTTTTTTTTTTTAGTTGGTGAAACAAGGACAAACACTTTGGAACACGCTTTTCCTAATTAAAACCATACCTTTTCTGCTTGCCCAAATAAAAGCCAAGTATAAGAAACTTCCTCGTCCTTGCTGTGCTTCTTTCAAGCTTTCAGTGCTAATGTTTATTTCGTTTAGTCTCCTGAGACAGGAGGACACAGTGCAAATGTTGAAGAATAAATAAAGCCACACTGAAGAACCCCAAAAAGTAATGAAAGAAGTCAGGAACTGTCTGAAGGACAAGTAATATTTGGCGGGGAACAAACCTCAGCATCACAGAGCAGAACAACCTGTGGGCCAAAAGCTACTGTTTATTTGAATCATAAGCCAAGAGTTCTATTTAAAAAATAAACAGTAAATACAGTAATAAAGGAAATAGGGGTTCTGATCACTTCCAAAGCAATCAAGTACATAATTTAACTCCAGTGTAGGAGGTAGATGTTTGATGAGAAAATGACTGTTATTTCCTCCTTTGAGCAGTAATTTGAAATTGTTCAGCACTAACACACTAATAGGAAAAAAACACATAAAAAAAGAAATAAAGTGAAAGACTGAATGATTGGATTAATGTCCCTCAGAGCTAATTAACCAAGTGGGAAGCAGAATATATTGTTGAGAAAATAAAATGTTTAAATCCTCTAAGATCTTCCATTTTCCAGAAGAATACTTTACATTATTACTTTCTAGTCAAGAATAAAAGAGAATCTGCCAGCCTGGTTATGCAGAGCACACAGGTACAAGGTTGTCTGGTCTGACAGATGGAAATCCAGTTTTAAAAAGCACAGAATTAAAATCTACTTTTCCATTTGGAGAGAAGAACGTGGAGCAATTTGTTCATTAGAAAAGAAGATGTTTAATCTTCAACCCCACCACAGTTCAGCACTAAGCAAAGCTGAACCACTGTCATGGTTAGATGAACATCAGTGTCTTTTTTCTTCCTCCTTTGTGAATTACTGAGCCAGGAACAACATATGTTAAAGATTAAAACAGGAGGTCAAGATAGCTGCAGTGTGTACAGTGTTTTACCCTGTGGGGTATGAATTAGAATTTCATGCTCCTTTTGTTGCTATTGTTGTTTGAAAATAAACCCTGGCACACGGTCTGGAAAAGACAAATACAGACAATGGCACCAATTTATGCAGAAAGACTTACAGAAGACCCTGGGATCAAAAGATCACAACATAAATTTGGTTTTTTAGCTTAAATATATTTTTATCAAAATTGATCTATTATTTGCATACAACTAAAACCAGGGAATTTCGTAGAGGGAGAGTAAAAAACTAAAAAGCTGGAAAGGCAAAAAAGCAACAATAAATATACCCATCCTGTCACATGAGCAATTAAAAGCCTGTCAGGTAAATTTGTCTTCATTCCATGGACGGGCAACACTGAATAAGAGTTTGAGACATCAAAACTCTTTGAGCAAGTGAGAGATAGATATGGTTTGTTTAGCATTTTGTTTAAAGCTTTTTTAAAAAGAAGACTGATGTGCCTGCATTAAATGAACTGGTCAGAAGCTTTCATCATCATTTATTTCTGATTCAACTCCAGGAGCAACTCACAGCTTTTAAGAGGCAGGGGGAAGTTCAGTGGAAAGAGAATCAAGGCAATTTTAGACCCTAATATTCACTTCTCAGTAGGTTGTCTCCCATCCATCAGCTGCAGTGAATTGACTTGCCTGCATGAAATCTGTGTGTGGATAATCTTCTCCCCACGGACATCAAAGGAAAACAGAGCAGCCCCCCCTGCTCTGCCTTATTTCACACTCACAGAAGACAGAGGGTCTGTGTGTTCAGTGATTGCTACAATCTCCTTCCCCTGTCCTCACCAAAACCCCAAATGGTTCAAGACAGCAACTGAACAGCAAAATCATTTCCTTGCTGAGGCTCCCAGGCTCTGGATTTCACTTAAATGAACCACTCTGCAGTTTCCCAGCAGTTATTGAGCTCAAAAGAACTTTGATGCACTTTGATGAGAGAGTAAATGTACTGCAATTTCGGGGAGGCTTCATCAAACAGCGTTAACAACCCAGCCAACTCAGATCACTGTGATGCTAGTTTTGGAGAAACCAGCCCTGGGAATTACAGGGGAATTGCAATGGAACAGGAGTAAGTACATCCCCGACACCTCCATGACAACAGAAATTCAGGCTAATCCCCAAATGTATGAATATCACATTTTTCACAACTGACCATTAGGGACAGGTTCTGGATAAATAATGAACTGCCACTGAACTCAAATCTCGTGTCTGTGTTTCTGCAAGTTTTAGCAATGAGTTTTATCTAACTTTCACACTACAAACCTTGGAATATCCAAAGTACGACACTCTACAGAAACCTGACTTCTAATAGAAAGGCCCAAATTTCTTATATTTACCTCCTGGACTTCAAACATGACACAGAAGCAATATTTTCAATATTTTATGGGTAGGTAAGATAATAAGGAACTAAGGGGGATTAACAAGGAGAGAAGGGAAGACACAAACAAAACCATACAGTCACCTGAAAGCAGCAAAAGATTATTGCATTTAAAGAAGGGAAAAAGAAACTGTCTATGGCAATAAAATAAATCTGTGTCTAAGCACATGAGGCTAACAAAGGCACGAGACAGGCTCCACATCATGGCTTATGACTAAGTGCCTAAGCAGAGCTCATGAAGCCTTAATGCTCTTGGTTGGGCTGATGATTGACACTGATCTCCTCAATCACAAAACACAGCATTAATTCCTCAGCTAGAAACATTCTTCCAAGAGACGCCTTCAGCGTTATAATCCCTATTCTGTGGCTACAGAAGAAAAATAGTCCTACTGGTGCCTCTTTAATCCTTCCCCTCTTTGCAGCAAAATACGATCCTGTTACTCCTCGCTTTGGTTTCAGGTTAAGATGGCAAACAGATGTTCTTAATGCAAGAGATCCTCATTGAAATAATATCCTGATTATAACAAGCTCTTTATTACCACGGGGGTTTGGATTCCTAAGGAGATCCTTCCGGGAATACAATCATCTCTTTTTATTTAGTGACAATCCCTCTTTACACCAGAATTATGCTTAACAGGTTGGCAATGGCTACTTTTACATGAGGAGGTCTGTTTATATCCATATCTCATTCTGCATCACTGCTCACAATTCGCTATCAGTCATTAATTTCTTTTTACCACGTTTGGTTTTAGTGCAACACAGAACTCTGCCACCAAAACAACCATGTCATGGCAGCTGTCAAAAAGGGAAGTACATGATTGCAGAGCTGCAGCAGCAAAAAGACCCAGGTTAAATATAATCTTAGTTGCAATACTCTAGTTACTAACCTTTTAATGACTGCATCAAGCATTTTAAACATGTGACACTGAAGCAAAAAAGAGGTGGAGAATCTGTCTGAGAGAAAGATGGGCAAGTCTCTAAGGAGGTCTCAGACAGGAAGCTGAGTGGATTTGAAACAGTGGATGTAAAGATGTGCATAAAGGGATATATTCAATCACTGGCCATGAGAAAGTAATTATTCAATTGATCTTCAAGGTTAAAGCTGCTTCCATTTAAGCTTTGAACAGTCAGAGGCATTGTTACTCACCAGCTGGATTTCAACTGCCGTCACAGGCCTGTGGTTCAGCAGCTGGAGCTTTTCTGCCCTGGTTAAAAGCAAAGTGTAAGACAATCCACATTACTATGTAATTTGAGGATCCCCTCAACTGACTGGTGTGATGCAAATACATTCCTGATAACTTAGGCATGAAATGCCACTGCCAGGAATAATTCTGACTGGGTTTGCAGTGTGGTTTAATTGACATAATTTGGGTGTTTTAAAAACAGTATTTTCTTGTGTGTTTAGACAGGCTGCTGTTGCCACCTCTAGTCCAAGGTGGCAAGCAGAGACATTTAGACCATCACTGTACAAGCATTAATTAACTTGCACTGTTACTTTGTTAAGGCTGTGCAGAAATGCTAAACAACTCATCAGAAATCAGAGACTCTTCTGTTATGAACACACAACCACAAGAACAATTATCATACCTAAGAAGTCACAATCCATCAGCCAAATGGCAATAACTTGCTTATTCTTTTAGCCCGTCGCAAACACAAAGTAAATACAAATAGATCACTATTAGTAAACTACAATTGTGAAGAACTAAATCTTGGAATTTATTACTATTTAAAGGGCATTTTGATGCATGTTGAAAACAATTCTGAAGGGTTTTCCCTCAGTTTACTGCACCTGTGGGTTGCTTAGAAAGGAAACCTTCTGGCTTTCAAGAGAGCGCACAGATCACTCCACGCAGGCGTTTACAGCCAACGGGGCGATGTCTGTGTGTCTGGAGACACCTCAGAGACACCAGCTCATCTCAAATGGCCTCTGACAGCGTCTGCCCCTGAAATCCAACCCCCTCACCAGGCACTCCAGCCCTCCAGCAGTCAGGGACAGGCACTGGTGCACGGCCAAAGCCCGAGGGGCTCGGGAGAAGCCTGTGAGGAGCAATGCCTTGCTCTGGTCGTACATTCACACACGTGGACGTGTCCAGAGACTGAATTCAGCACTTCAGCAGCACACAGCTGACCCCCAGAGAATAAGGCCCTGCATTTACCCACTGAACACACAGAATGAGCAGCACTGGCATCACATTTTCCTGGCTGATGTGTCCTGAAGGAGAAATCCTGTATTGCCACAGACTGGATGATCCAACAGACCCTCTTCAGCTAAAATGCCCATAACTCCAAGTGACTCAGTGATGGGAACAGGAGAAGAGAGGGGACTGTGGCTCAGGAAAGACAACTGCTCTGCTGATACCAAACTTTGTTACACCAGAGGGTTTTGTGATGTGTAATCACAGCCCTTAAGAACAGAAAACAGCTCCAGAGAGATGACACGCTGTCGGTTTTAGATCCAACCTGCTGGCAATAAAACCAAAATCCTAAAAAAAAAAAAAGGCAGTTTTTAATTGACCCACCTAGACCCTGAGTTATTCTGCCATCATTTTTATAAATGCTGGAAAATCGTTTTAATTGTTTTAATTATGACTTTCAGCTTCAGAAGAAAAGCTTGTGATTTTTAAATGAACAATTCACAACAGAAAGCTCAAAGAAACCCTCCTATTTACTTATTATTGGATTGCTTTGCTTTTGGATAATCGAGGGTGAAAACCAAATATGTTTCCACTGGTGGGAAGCAGTGAATACACCTCCTTTTTTTCCCCATGCTAATCACTTAGATCTATTTGGCAGTTTGATGTTTACAACATGAGACTGTGGAGAGCATGGTAGGATTTAACTCTGAGCTGAGAGCACCACTCGTGGCTGCTCTACTGTCAAAGAGATGAGGTATTTATAACTGCTGCCATCTACTACTGTCATAACTAATGAAAGGACAGATATAAAACCTCAGCAATGACAGAAGACAAGCATTGAAATCCTTTAAAATTGAAAGCAGGTCATTTAGGGAGTCAATGAGAAAAAACCCACCCACGTAGAAGTGAACAGAGCTGGGTAAAGATATTAAATACCATCTTCACTGTACAAAAGTCTGGCCAATTCAGCTGAATGCATGAAAGATTTAGTGCTTTTTCCTCAAGAGCTGAGAACTGCCTGGTTCAGTGCCTGGAGCACTTGATGGAGGTGCAGAAGCTGGTGCTCCAGTCCTGGCTTTCAGTGTTATTTGCTTTTTAGTCCCTGGCCAGGCCTGAGTTTGTGCCTCAGTTTCCAGACCTCTGAAACAGAGACAAGTTTCTCTGAGGACACCTATTTGTAAAAGACTTCCCCTTCCTCCCAGAGCCCTACTTACAAAGACAGGCTGTGTAATGAATTCATACTTTATACAAGTTTCTCACTGCACTGCACTCACATGCCACTTCTGAGATCAGAGCCTTTTCAAACAAGTCTTTCTTCTCTTTTGCAGCAAAACATATCCCAGTTCAATCCTACAGCTCCACCACAGCTGCAGACAAAGCATATTATTTGAATCTTACAAAAGAACACATAAAATAAATTTTCTCATCTTCTCGTTTTCCAAAGCAGCACCTCTGAAATTTCTCGCCAACAAAACTTCAAAGCCAAATAAACTGAATCAAATAGCCAAAGCCATTTCATGCCTGAGCTAAAGAATGCAAACTTGACTTATCCAGAGGTATTTTAAAGCAGGTAGAGCTCCATCATGTTTATCACAGGAAGATCACTGCCAGAGCAGGAAACAGAAATAAATTAAAACCAATTACACATCGTGACTAAAACAATCAATTAGTGAAATTGTTCATGTTTCCTGAAGACAAGAAACACAGAACACAATAAAAAAGGTCACTTCTCAAAGACCTTTTGCTTATAAGCATTAACATCACTCTAACTCAGTGAATTGATGTAAGTTTTACAGTAGGGCCAAAGGGATCTCAAACACATCATTTCAGCAAAGGTGGCACCATTCAGGGGATTTGCAGTTTTAAAAATATGTACAGAAGAATGAGAGAGAACCTGCAAGTCATAAAAATATGTTATCTGAAGAATTGCATGCCTGTTTTTCATCAGCAAAGCTCCCTACTGGAAAAAACTGACACAGAACATCACACAAAGGAATTCACAGCAGGCTGCAAAAACCCCAAAAGCTACATAAATGAAGGTGCTCGTGTAGCATGAACACTAATTAACACTAAAACATAACAACCTTTAGCCATGTTCACACATAATTACAATGTAAGCAATGTATTTGTTTCATTTCCATCGAGATTGAATCCAAAGGCACAGAGAAATAACCAACTGTTCAGTAACTGCCATCTGAAAGTTGGTACCAGGCCAGTTACTTGCTGCTCTACCTAAACACTGTTCTGATAATGAAGATATAAAGTTGTTTTATTTTGGAAAAATACTGCAAGATTGCAAAGGGAGAACTGATTGTAGTTGAAGATGTGGACAAACATGTTGACACACACGTGGGTACACCACATGTTTGGGGAGATCTGCTCCTCCTGCAACAGAGAACTGTAGGATTTCTCTCTCCTCCTCTGCTCAGGAAATATCCAGCTCCCAGGATTATTTAAGAAACATCAAGCCTGTGTGTGCAGTACATGAAGGGTTATCTCTGCTTATTCAGGAGTTCCATGTGAGCAGCAATTCCTGCTGTTTGCCCAGAACACAGACATGGACTCCAAGTGTGAGATCCAAGACCAGCCCAGGGGACCCTCTGGATGGTTTGGTCCCAGCTCTTCTCCCCCTGTGCAATTTCTGACCTTTTCCAGCTCATCACAAATGGAGTGACCAGGAGGCCACGAATCTTGGTATCCCCTGGAAACAAACACTCAAAAAATGTCTCTAAATCTCATTGGTGTGATAGAAAATTGGGTTACTGAGCCCTCGACACCTCAAAGCAGCATATGTGGTATGAGCTGGAGCTCAGAACCCACCACACTGATCTTTTTAACACTGACACCAAAAACTGACTGCCAGGATCAGGGTCTCTGTGTACCTGGAATTTCTTGACAGCCCAGGCACAAATTTGAACCTGAATAACCCCAATTCCATCAAAAATAAGCTTTGAGAAAGGCAAACTGCAAGCCTGAACATGCATCAGGATCAGTCCTGACTGCAGTATTTGCCATGGGCACAGACATAAGCCTGAATTTAGTTCGTGCTCCCTTAAATCTAAAAAATAAAATTAACTTTTTTCAACTCCTATGAATTCATCTTCACACTTTCTATGGAATGCCTGCTACACTGACACTCATTAAATAAAAAGGGTAACTGTTCCCATTCATCTAAACAGAAGGTGAAGGATATTTTCAGCTTAATTGCCCCCAAACATACATATTTGTATTTTCTCTGGACTGCCTGGATTTTAGTAACAGTTTGGAACATGAAAGCTGCTCTTTCAAGAGAAGAATACGTACAAAAGATGAGTGACAGCTGAAAGTAATTTTCTCACATAAAAGCAAGATTCCACTAATCAGAGTTAATGGGCCGTGTTACAGACTTGCACAGGACCTGCCTGGTGAGAAATCTCAAAATGGCAATTACTGCTGTGGGGCTGAGCAGAGCCTCCTGCTTCCAGGCCACATCCAGCAGCTCTGGGACTCAGCTGGAGCCAAGATCAGCATTTCCAGCTGAGGGCAAAATGCTGTGGAGTGGGCTTGGGGGACACACAAAGCTCAGGCTGCAGGAGACAAAAATGTGTGCAGTTATGGGCAAGAAAACGGGTCTGAGGTCTGTGTTTGAGGGGAGGGTGTCTGCTGTAGGAGCTGAGGATGGAGGGTTACAAGAGTATAATCCTAAAAAACAGTTCTCCTAAAAGACAAAATAACAACCCCACTGTCATGTGTCTAACATCCCACACAGCACAGACAGCATGTTGTTACAGTACATCAATTCTAAAAAATAATAAAAATAGTTACATTCTGTTGTGGAAATTAAAGGCAAAATGTATCACATGGCATCAGCAGTGAGCAAACTCTTGCAGCATTTATATTTTAACCAAAATCTCCTATTAGGTATCTTGGTATTGTTCATCTTTTATCTACTGAGCTCCCAGACAGTACATAAATATATAAGCAAGCATGTGCTGTTTTTCTAGTAAGAGATCTATAGTATCAGTGCCAAGACACAGCACACAGAGCTACAAAAAAACCCCCTTAAAACATCTGTGACTGTGCAGAGGCAAATTTATCCCCAGGAATGTATGTTTTATAGTTGCTAAGAAAACCATAAAGTAACAGCTGTACACATAACCACGGATTTTATTACTGCTGAAAATACTTCAGAGTCAAATCCCGTGGCCTTGAGCCGACCACGGCAACTCGTGTGTGACATCTGAACCCAGATCACAGGAGCCCCAAAATGTGAAATCACAGCGTTCTCTGCAATTCCAAGCCAGGACATTTCTCCAGGACAAAATCTGAGGGCTGACAGTGGTTATCTGAATGCAAAAAAACCAAAAGGGAGCCACGCTGCTCCAGATCAGAGGGTTAATTTCCAATCAATCCAGAGGGAAACACAATAGTCTTTGTAAAGTCTATTAAATGATGCCATTGTTAACTAAGCATCATCCTGACTTGCTGTTGAATATTCATTTGGAAAGCTTTGGAGGAGACAAAAATTACAAAGTAAATCGTTCAGCCTTTAATATTGTAGAGGTTGTAGTTTTTGGCAGGAATGAGGGAAAATACTTTCTAAAAGTATCACCGATTTTCAGCTCAACACTTCCCTGACTGTGTTGATTTAAAGACAAAAAGGGCAATGTTTCTGTCCAGTTTTTTGAAAATTATAGTAATATGCAGTGCTTGGAAATTTGGTTATTCCAAAATTAGATCCAAGATAGGCTATCAGTAACAGGAAGAAGCACAAGTAGAGCCAGTTTTCATTTAACCATAATTACAGAGCTCAAGCTTAATAAATGTTCTTTTCATGCAACTCCACTCCCCCTACCTTACAAAATATGAAGCCATTCCAGGGAGAAAAACTGGAAAATTAGCTGCTAGTGGCATACTGTATTTCCAAGTACAACATGGCTTACTGTACTGCAGTGTTAGCCAAAGCTTGAGGCCTCAACAAGGTAATAATAAAATTCACTGTCAGTTCAGAGGTTTTTCATTAAAAAAAAAAAAAAATCCCACTTCTACAGTTTCAATTTTACCAAAATAACTGATGAAACGGATAAAAAACCATGGAGAAAACTGTGCTTTACCAAACCTTACTATATGAGTGAAATATATGTTTAGATGTCTTTGAATTTGCTCCATGTAGCAAGGCAGCTCTCTGAAATGACTCTGAAAGGTTTGCTTGCACACGTTAGTATTTACATTTAAAATTCGCCTTTAGGTGTTTTTTTTTCCCCTGCCTGTAACACTAACGAGAAAAACCCATCAGAAAACGGATGCTGGTCTGTTAACCTGGTATTTTGAGTAGCAAATATCAGCAATAACTGATGACTGGAGGTGATTTTACAGGAGCTGCACATTTGCCAGCACGGTGCTATCAGCCCTCTGCTGTGCAGCCTGGCACACATCCTGCACGGTCAGTCCTGCAGGCTTGGGGAAGGAGGGCTGGAAAAAGAAGAATTCCCTTGATTAAAAGCTCTGTTGTGCCTCAATCGCTGCTGTTTCTCCGGATGGTGTCTGGCGTCCCTTCCCTCCCCGGGAATTCTCCCATGCACGAGCACAGCCTAGTGCCCAGGGCCGTCATCACACGCTGAGCAGGGGAAGCAGCTCGTCCCACCGCCTGCCTCCAGCGGGCTTTTAGGGAGGGCTGCAAATCCCTCTCTTACCTTCAAAGTCCTTGTATTGGAAAAGAAGTTTCTGAGCCTAATTATGAGCTCGAAGACACCGTTTAATTGTTTCCTCCTTGATTAGAGGCAGAGGAATTTAAAGCAGAGGAAGCAGCCTGAGAGGATGGGGTGTTTCTAGCCAGTCATGCCCTTTAACCAGATTGATTTGTCTGAGGACAGACACCAACTAACACATATATCTATATCTGAAATCAAATCAGGTACCTTCAGAGAGCTGTCACCAGCACAGACAGTGTTTGACCAGCTAAGAGATTAAGGGAGAGAGCCCATCCTGGAGTGCCTTACCCAGAAAGGGAGCAGCAAAGGCAGACTCTGGAATTCATTACTCTTCGTGGGAGGAAAGGTCATCCCAGAGATCATGCAAGGAAGGTCCTGGAGAGCAAACACTGCAGGTTCTTTCCTCTCAGAGGGAAGAAAGCTCTCCACCAGATAGCTGGAATGAAATCTCTAGTGAAGTCTTTTACACAAACACCACCTCCATCCCACGGAATGGAAATGATCAAAGCCTTTAGTTTTTCATCTATTCAACAAGAGAGCAGTGTTGAAATGACCCTGGTCATGAACCAAAGGGTAGTTCAAAATTTCCTTGGAGGCATTACTATTTTAAGTGGTTTGAACACAAAGTGCATTATACAGTAATTGCACACCATATGCTTTCTGTGTTTTGGTGTGAAGAGGCTGCCAGATGGGCTCTGACACTTCTAAGCTGAAGTGTCTGAATGGAAAAGATTAGAAGATGGAAAAAAGTGTCAGGATCACACTAAACAATTCTGTTCCTTATTTTGTAAAGTGTATGGCAAATGCAGAGTTGGCAAGTTCTTGACCAGATGACAAAGATATTAACAAAGCAGAAGTTGTACAGGATGCTCACAAAACTAAGGTATCACCACCCAATGTGAGTTCTGATAAGCCATAAACAGAATAAATTTGCCACATAAAATAGTGGTTGGCTCTTCACTCTCATCCTTCTGCCATTATGCACAAGGAAATGACTTGGGAATAATCCTCTTCCTTAGCTTACAGACTGATTCAGAGAAAAAGGACAGAGAGGATGATACCTAAACACAAAGGCACCTCCTAGCATCCATAACAAAATTAAATAGTCAAAAAGCTCATTTAAAGCTTGTAACTATTTCAACCTTTGCAGCAGTGCTGTATTCCAGCTCACTGAATGAGCAGGAGTGGGAAGGTGAATATTTGGGTAGATCTTCTACAAAATATCTCAGCACCATGGGACACAGATTTTGTAGTTACAAGTTTCTGTGTTATGACTCAAATAATGTAGTACTGCAGTCTTGCAGATCCCATGCAGGGGAGCAGCTACAGTCAAGGTATCTAATGTGGTAACAGAGCTCTCCTGACTTTTTGTAAGAGTTAACCCCAAGGTTCTGGTCAAATTCTACCTGAAAGAAGTTTAAAAATGAGCTTTAAATAAAAATAAACCCTTTGACTTCTAGTGGGACTTTTATACCTGCATCATTCAGTTACTTTTTCTCTGAAAAATCCTACTCTGCCTTTCTGACTCCTGTTGCCTTTTTGCTGTGATAGATTGTTCTGCTGGTGCCTTCCTGAACTGCTGCCCTGTACAGACAGAACCAGCCTATTTCACTTCAAACAGGACTGTTTCACATTACCAGAAATGAAGGATGCTCACTATTTACCCAAGAAATAGTTTGTTCCCAGTTTTAAGACACTTTCACTGCCATACCACCAGGTCTTTACAACAAGCAGTATTTTTATAATAGAGTATTTTCCCCATGCTTCAATACCTCTGTGTCAGAAAACAATTAGGACACCTTCCCCACTACATAAATTAGTATCCTGCTATATAAAAGGAGGACTAAACACTGACATACTGACCTGGCAACTTTAGTTCTACCAAAGCAAGCACTACAAGCCCAGTTCCAATATCCATGACAAAGCTTCCAAGTACCAGCACTCCTATGTCTGCAATTCCAGCAGCCCCAGAGCTGCTGATATCCTGGATGTGAGTGATTGTTTGTAGAGAGGGGGCACTGAAAGTCAACAAAATAGCTGACAATCTGCTTTCTACTCAACTTCCTCTGCTTTGGACAGGGTAAAAAACTTGCCCTGTAGCACTGCACCCTCCAGATGCTCTCACTGTATCACTGTTTTTGTGACACAACCAAATTAATAAAAGCCTCTTTCCCAGGGGATAAACTCCTCGGGAGTCCTGCCAGCAGGGAAGAAAAACAGACAGTGTCTACACAGAATAAACCACAAACCACCCCTTTGAAGTGAAGGAGGAGTCATTTAGAAGCAGCTAAATATGAGTTCTTTCTGCTTTAAAAATCAGATGAACGATTGGAGCTCTCTGAGCAAGTGGCCAAGTGGTTCCATTCCTTTGGGTCTGACTGTTTACAACAGGCTTCACTCCCACCCTGCACAGAGGTTCAAGAGGATTATGTGTTTCAAGCACTGTGAACAGCCACTCTCACCACTGCCAAAGAGGGAAAATGCCCTTTGAGTCTCCTTGTAACTGGGAAGGAAATCTTTTATTTTCTATGCAGAAATTCCCCAAATAAGAACGAACTGCATATTCAGCCTCATTAGAAACTGCAGAGGGAGGGTGGAAGGTTGATTGACGTAATATTTTGGTAACTGAAATGTACGTAAATATAAATGTTATATAAATATGAGTGGACCAACAGCACATAAAGAAAAGACAAACATCTTACTTTCCTAAACTCAAGAAGAGAGCCCAACCCTGAGAGATGATCTGCAGCAGTTGGGGTTCACAGATTCATATAAAAATTAAGAGTAATGTTCTTTCCCATACTTCTATACTTTTATTTACTTATTCCTTCCCAGGAATTTATTTGCTTATGGCTCTTTTTTTGCCTTTTAGAAATGAATACATTTTTGCTTAAGGACATTCATAAAAATAAGATAATAACAAACCAAGGATGAGTTGGGGGGGATTTTTTTTGCAGTTCTCTTACTGCATTCAAAACCCTTTTACAACTTCCAGCTTCTTCCACAGAAAACACTCTATGAACTCTTTGTGCTTGGATCATGTGAAACCATTCTGAAATCAATATACTGACAAGAATCTGTTTGACAAATACATTGATAAACACAAGCCCACTGAAGGAAATCCTCATTCATGTAGGCATTAATGACTGAAGGAAAAGATGTTTGTCTGAGTCTTTAAACAATGGCAGAAAACACATTAAAACCAGACAGATTATCACACACTGCACATGGGGATCAGTTTTTCTACACTGCCATGAGTTTATACTTCTGTTCAAAGGCACATCTGTACTTACTTGGTCAGCTTATGGCCTTTCATTGCAATGAGGAATTCTCTCACAGTCTCGGGGCTCTGGTACCTACAGGGTGTTTTTGAAATGTACTTCAGTGTCTGCAAAGGACAGAAAGAAAGAACATTTCACTGCACAGTTACTATTTGCTTTACCAGTTGTGTATGAAACAAGCAGATCTCGAAGAGCCTCCTCAGTACTACTCAGAAAAACTGGGAAAGTCAACTCAGGTTTTGGGGTTTGGCTTTCTAATTTTTTTTAACATATGGAAGTGCTGTCATAGATGAGACAGGTCACTCATATTGTTCTGCCTCCAATAAGAATATACTGAAATTTTCTGAGGGAGTAAGAAATCTTATCTAACTACAACTCCATGTACTTGAAAACCACATTAATACTTATCCACAAAGCCCCAGTGAATTCCTTCCATAAAGCCCCAACCCAGCCAGCTCCCCCCACACCCAGGTGAGAAATACAGCATTGACTATTCCCTCTGTGGCTCTGGACCAACATTATCTGACCTGTCCAGAGCCCAAAGCTGCACATTGAAGGGCACAGCAAAGGAGGGAGTTTTAGCTCTGTCTACTAAAAACCCACCTGCTGTTTTGTGAAGAGACATTTGCTCCCTTGGTCTGAAATAATCTCAGGTGGTGGTAACACTGTGATCAAGACACACAGCTGTGCTGGATAGTATCACTTATTTACTCTTCCTTTTCAAACCAATAAATATTTACAGATCCACAGCTATTTCAAAAAGAACCAAGATAGGAGGCTTGGGGGTTTACTGTGGTGTTTATTTTTTTTTAATTGTTTTGGTTTTGTTTTTAAAAGCACCTAGGAAAGTTGAATTCCTATTCATCCTTAAACCCACATTACCTTCTGCCAAGTTTTCCTGTGCTCAGTGCCAGGGATACTCTCACTGCCAACCCATAAATCACTCTTTAAACCCTCTAATCTATGATTGTTTTCATCCTTTATCTGCACATTTGGCAATGCTTTCTTGAAGTTCACAGAAGCAGATTAGGTGGGTTGCCACAAATCTGAAAGGACACTGTACTATTAGAAATGTTTATCTGACTTGAAACAGTTTATCTTTGCTCCATTTTTTTGCATGTAACACCCACTAACCTCAGCTAACTTTTGCAGATGTTACATTAGTTTGCTTTATTTAAAACAACACAATTTCTAACAGATGGACAAGACACAATGTAATTCGACCTGAGTTAAAAAAAACCAATTTGTTGATAAAAAACCCCACACAAATTCCAGTTCACAGTTGACTTTTCACTGGAAGTAGCTTAGTCTTCTTTAGTATTTATTGTTGCTTGAATTGGACCCCAAAATGAAGAGTTGGAAATAATAAGCATCAACAGAAAAGTCAAGGAAATCCTTCCTGAACTGTGTGAATCAGCAGCTGAAGGGTTTCAAAGAGCACTGTCAATGCTTGTTTGGAATTTAGGAAGAAAATCTTCACCTGCTGATACTGCACAGCACTTAAAGCTTAAAATACCAGCACAACTGATTCGTGATGCATTTAATGCACTGTAAATGCAGACATATGTGTGGTAGGATATCCCATGCACAGATTATCAATAATAATAATAATACTCCCATAATACTCTGAGTTTCTTTGTCAGAAAATCTTTAAGCTGAATATTTATACTTGAAATGTCAGAAGCCAAAAAAGCTGAATTGTGTTCACAGAGCAGAAAACAACAGATACTGGAGAAAATGAGCTACAAGAAAATATGTAAATGTATGTTCAATGTATTTCCATTAAAATCTGCTCTCCTTTAAAAATGCTTGGTAAGGAAAATAGGCTTCAACAGCACATGAGAACTCATCCTGTTTAACAGAGAGAGAGTTGATGAAACATAAATTTCAGGACCAGTTTCCCTGGACTGCTGAGAAATACATTTAAAAGCACAATAAGGTGCTGGATAAACCTCCTTTATGTAAGCCCTGTCTGACCTTTTCAGATGAAATGAAGTTGTTATTCACCAGTAATGACTGGAATGAAATCATCATATTGTCATGTAACAGAATTATTTAATAGGAGTAATTCCTTTTCCAGTTTAGTTGTTTCTTGGTAATTTCAAATCATGAAAATGACAAATATACAGCAAAACAAAGTTCCCTTCATCTGGTTATTTCAGTACCAATGGCCACAAGTCTGCACAGAGCTCGTGAAGACACACTCAGCAAGAATAAAGACAATCCTGTAAGATCAAATTCTGGTTTCCTTTCAGGCAAATATAAAGAAAATAGACATAGAGTTTATACCATGCACAAAACCAAGCATCCTATGGGTATTTAACATACAGAAATATAACAAGGCAATTAAAGCTTTAAGGTGCATCCTGATAAAATTTACTTACAGGATCTTTCTCAGCTGTTTCAGAGAGGTACAGGGAGAGACTGTCAGTCTCCATGAAGGTTTAATTTAGATTTTTTTCTAAGCCACTATTTTGTTGAACACGAGGCTTGGGAATTACAAACTCTATACCTTTTCAAACAAAGCCACAACTAAAACAAAACCAGAGCCTAGGCCAAATCTTATTCACATGAGCAGTTTCAGTGCTCAACGGAATCACTCATGCAAGCAGGGCAAAGTGCTTTCAGCTCACTGTCCATCGGGGTGCTGCTCATGCAATTCTCCAGCACAGACACAAAGGGTCACACTGCAAGTCCGGACCAAGTTGCTAATTTGAGATATTTAAAATGTTAATATTTGCATTATGTGATTTGAGGGGCTCTTCCTGGCAGGAGATGAAAGGTTTATGACCAACCTGGCGTCCGGCTGATGTTATCTGTACACGTGATTTTGCTTTTCCTTTGACCAAAAAATAGAATTTAAAATAATCTATTTTAGTAGGAAATCATTAGTTTCATTCTGTTAATAAAAAAATGCCATATGTGATCTGTCTGATCAGTTTTGAAATCATTGATCATGTGATATCAATTCCTTAGACGACTGCAAGTTCTGCCCCGTGTATTAAAAAGAGAGAATATTTGGAATTAAAAAAAAAAAACAACACATAAAACTAAAGAGTTCAAAACCAGGGGGGGTTAAAATTCTTTTTGTGATAGATTTTAATAACAAGAGCTGCATGACTCTGCCCTGAGAGCACAGTTACCCTGCAACCTGAATAAACTGACCACAGACCAGTGGCAAATCAAATATTCTACTGTGCTTCTTAATAGGGGAGATTTGATACTGAATTATTAATATGCAGACCTAAGGATGTCAATTTCTCCAGCTTGGGCTAATTTTCAAAGGACTTTGACAGTGCTACTCACCTCATACATGATTGTGTTCAGGTTCTGCTGGCCAGAGCTCTGCTTGTTTTTCCCACTCTCTTTGCGCTGCTGCTTAAGATCAGTGAGTAACTGGAACACCTGAGGGGAAAAAATAAAGTGTTTTAGACCACTTGAGAGTATTTTACCTAAAAATATTATAACAGGAAAACATAAGTGATCAACAAAAAATCCTATCAACCAAACAGCAAAAAAAACTGTGGCTGTTTTGGCCCCAGAGCGATGAACAGGTATGTAAATTGTTTTTTAATAACTGTGGCTATTTTAAACAGACTTTCAACACTTGTTCAATGTCACCCAAGAGCCCCAAGGGAGAAGTTGCCAGGAGGAATGTGACTTGTTTATCTCCTGTCCTGAACAGAGCTGGGTCATGCCCTGCTGTGCTGGCACTGAGCTCCCATTTACATGAGTGATGCTTGAAGCAACATCTTGCAGCAGTTTATGGCTCTACTGGATTTGTTATGACAGATGTACCTACAGCATTAAACTGGATACATATCCTGCCTCCCAGAGAGGCATTTTTCCATTGTCTGCAAAATAAAAGTAAACTCTACACCTGTCACACTGCCAGGAACCCACTAACTCAAGGCTTGACCTACAGATGCTCCTGAGATTAACGATCCCATCATAAATTCCAGCAGAGTTATTCATAAGTGTTACAGTGACCAGCATGGTGTTGTGGTATGTTAAACCACAAGGATTAAATTAGCTTTCATCACGAGGTAATACAAGCAGACATTCTTGAAAAGCATGTAATGAAGTTGTCTTCACATTTATGATGCCATGAATATCAGTGTAGGAGTGAGATTCATCACTCCTAGACATGCAGCAAAACATGCAGACAGCATCACCATTACTGTTTTATTCCTCTATTAAACCACACTAGAATGATATTTCTTCAGATGTTTTGCTTCTGGTTTTACAGTATACCCAGAGTCAACACCCACAGCAAAGTACCATGCCTTACTGTTTATCCCCTCATTTTTAACCAGCTTAATTCAAGATCCAGATCCAATGGCATTCCAAACTGACAGGGCCACAGAAATAAGAAAAAAGCATTTCTAGACAGTGAGAAACATGAACATGATCAGCTATAAATCCAGCAATTACTTTGCACTGCATCTTCTATGAAAAAGGAACCCCTGTCAATCCTGACCTGAAATCCAAAACTCGAGCTGTGAACTTTTACCCAATAAGTATCTGAAGAAAATGCAGCCAAGTGGCAACAAAACACAAAATGACAACTCCAAACTCGCAGAAGAACTGTAGGCATGGAAAACACCTGTCAGTCCTGAATGCTCCTGTCAAACACCACTTTCTGTGAAAAGTATCACCTCAGTTTGGAGAATGTTGGCTGTGCCAGTCAAATTGCAACTGGCAGGAGGAGCCAATGGAAAGGTGTTGGCAGTTTTAAGGGAATCAGTACTTTGAAGAGCACTGAAAAGCCATACTTGCTATTTTCTTTACTGCAACAGTATGTTTTTAACAGACACTTAATATTAGTTTGGCTGACATAGTACCATCTATTTCTTAGGCAAGAGAGTTCTTTCCAGGTACCTCATTAAAGCCCTTCTAAGTCACCAGATGGTTGCTCTGCTGTTCACAGGCAGATGCAGCTCAGGATAAAACACTTCAAGATTTATTTCAGAACAGAATGAAACAGCTGTGCAATAAAAAACAGCTTCAGCAATAAAATAATATAAACAAAGCACTTGGGTTATTAAAACTGTTCCAAAAATTACTTTAATAAACAAGCACTGAAATCTTTGCATTACCTGGCTGAAGTTAAACCAACAAGGCCACGACATTTCTTTCCACCTCACTAAAAAAAAACCTTTACTGAGGAGAGAGGAGAATTATTTTCTGCTGTAGATAAGTTCTGAGTAAGATTATTTTTTGTTATATGAATGCCAATATTCACTGTTTGCTGTGACAGGGCACTGCAGCCTCCTCATGACTCCAGGCTAAGGTACATCACTGGCTTCTAGGAGTGTTTATCCTGAGTAACAGATCTCAGACCAGCTTTAAAAAAAATTTCTGTCAACCATTCCAGGGTGTAAACCCACATTTCCAGTAGCTCTGGTTTTAATACAACTCTGCATTGATAAGTTACAGGTTCTTAGATGAGACTGTACATCACAACAATTCAGTTAAATAGGAAACACTGACTCCAGCAGCTGAAAAACGTTTAAACTTTCTGGAAGAATTCCGGGACCAAACAGATAATAATGCAGTATCCATTACTGGCAAAACCATCTCCAAATCTTCTTTAAAAAGCTTGTTTTCTTAAAAACAAACCAAATGCAGGGGGGTGTAAATCACCTACAGGTCCTGCTGATTGCCACTGCCAATTTTCAGCTTCCAAAGGTTACACAAGGGACTGGTGACAGCTTTAAACTGCTGGTTTAAAACCAGGATGCAGATAAACTTACCTCAAAGTTACTCAGCAAGGCAGCATTTGCATCTTTTCTAAAAGGAAAGATGAAACCCAATTAATTAGGTTGCAAATGAAACTGTTTAAAGTTTTTCTTTGCTGAGTCCTGCAGACTCTTAAAGAACAGACACTATTTTGATTAAGTTTTTTTAAGAAAAGAAAACCCCAAGAAATCTATTTTTTGTGATTCTACATTACCAAGTTGTTGCCACCTTATTTTTCCACATTGTTACTAGAATTATGACATATAGAATATATCTTGCACAATTTGCCCCAAAAATCACAATACACTTGTACAACACACTCCTACTCAGCCACCCCATTTTATTCACTCACCCAATTTCATACACTAAAATCAAATTGCTTTGCCTCTTCCTTATAAAACAGGCCTCTAGTTTTATTTCAATAAAGACTGATGGGAAAAATAATTCAGATTACACACACTATTTCTTTATAAGTCAAGAGCACAGAGAAAAAAAATACAATGAGTATTTTAGTACACTGTACATATGTGTGTGTATAGACATAGATAGGGCACTAATTTACATGGGTAAATTAATTTATCAGTCAATTTTTTTACTGAGTAAAAAAAACTTACTGCATTTCCTCTTTATTTTTTGCATTTTTATGGGCCTAATTCTTTAACAGGAGGGCAAGTTTCCCATTTTCCAGCAACCAAACACCTCCCCACTAATTAAGCAAGAATCCTTATCCACCACTGGCAGGGTGACATATTTAGACTAATCAGGCCTCTATTACTACTGGATATTGTAATTTTATATTTTTAAACTGAAAAAGGGAGGAAAAACTGACAGGGGGACATCCTATATTCCCTGAACAACACGTTCTGCTGAGCAGTCAGTAGCCACAACAACAGAAAGTTTCCATACAAAAGGAAAAAAAGGCCTTTCTCAGGTCTGTGCAGCAGCTTATGGGGAAAAAAAAAAAAAAAAAGAACAAAAAAGGTACAATGTGTTGTTAAGCACCGGCGACTGCCTGAATAGAACTGTCACGTTCATCACTTTCAAACGAGTTAAATGAGTCCACAAACTTCCACAGGTTCTATCATTGTTTTTAAATGAAAAGGACCTCCTAAAATACGCTGAGATGAACTCCAACTTCCATTTGCTGACTGGAGTGAAACTCCAGCGAGTGAGCTCAGGCACGCATTAGTTTTCATTCATGTTTTACAAACCATATAGCTTCGGTTGTTAGGTAAATGCAATTCTTCAGAATGTTTGCATTCAGGCCGTGGCTGCAGAAATCCCCCAGGATCAAAGACATTCTTTGTCAGAGATAATAATGCTATAGGAGAATTACATATGGAATTGTTGAGTTGAGTAAGTGAAAGGGTCATATAGAGTCGATGAGCTGCTATGCAAATGAGCCCGTGGAATCAATCTGAGGCTAAATTATTTAAGACAACTGCTTCCTTTTTTCATTCAAACCCACTCTGTCATTCAGAAAAATACTTATTTTTTCCCTACAGACAGCCAATGATTCAGTCTCAAACCCTCAACAAAAAAGGCCTCCAGTTTTATTTGGATAAAGACGGACGGGAAAAAATAATTCACATTACACACCTTTTTATAAGTCAAGAGCACGGAGAAGGAAAATACAATGAATATTTTCATAGTGTTTCAGCACAATTTCTGTCGTGCTGAAATACCAAAATTATGAACTGATGAACTTTTGCAGAACTTATAAAGTAGAAACAAAATTTTCTTCAGCCCCCACTCTCACGAAGCAACTATCAATTTTAGATTCAGGAAACAAGAAATTCTACATAATGAACTCTAAATAATGAATTCTAACATATATTTTAAGCAGTCGACTGAACAGTGTGCTTAATTTTTATGAGATTAAGACTTAAGCAGAAAGGAAAAGAATTTTCATAGTAATGCCAGAAGCATAAACACTTTACAGAATCTTTAAATAGGTAATATTTGCCCAAATTTTAGTCCAAACCAAGATATTCTTGAGGTCTGCTGCATATATCAAAAAATACCTTAGTATATGGCATCCCAACTCTACAAATATCACTGACACTTCACCCTTTTAAGTCTACTGCTTCAAATATGGTGCATATTTAAAAAGCAATATTTTCTGGAGGGTTCTTTTCTCTAATAACAGATAGTTCTGGCAGGGTAAATCCTGGAGCAGTTTTCCTAGTTGCAAAACTTCCCTCTATGAATGCCATCAAGCAGGAGGTAAAAGATGAGGAAGATTAAATTCCTACAGTAATTTAAGTGCAAAATGGACTAAATTGTTCCACTCCAATTAAAGGAACGTTCACCAACAGCTCCGGATTTCAGTCCCCACATCTTCTGCCTCTGAAGCACCTCCTTTTTGGTACTAAAAGAGGCAGCATCACTAAAATATACTGGGCTACCCAAAGTAATAAAACCAAGTGGATGTATAAGAAGTCTCACAGATTTACTATTACTGGTATCAAAAGCACCTTTCTCAGCGTACAACAGCAGGATCAGCTCCTTTCCCTGCAGGCTGCCACTCGTGTTGAGACCTGTGTCATGCAAACCCCTCTTTCAACAGATGTTTCTTATCTGCTTTTGAATTTTATGTCTAGAAGATCTAATAATTATAATATAGAAGATTTAATAATAATAAAGCATCCATGGATTACATGACCAGAGTAGTTCAGCTGATTTTGGGGGATGCTGATACATCCCATGGGACTGGCATCCTCCATGCCCCCATTCTTAAGAAACCAGCACCCTGTATATATAAACATGAAGTTTAAGGAGCTCCACAGAACTCGGGAGTTTCTAAGCTTCAAAATTAGTCAAATCCTATTGTTTTGTGCCCAGGTTACACTCCAAAAATGGAAACACGCAGCACTGTCAGCACAGGAAGGCAGAACACGCTGCCTGGTGTAAGTGCCCTGAAATATCGGCCACGATTCTCTTGCGTTTGCAATTGTTGGCACAGACTCCAGGCTTGCTCCTTCTCCGGCATGTCCAGCTCCTTCCTACACAGTCATCCTCCCGATGCCGCCAGAGGATTCCCGTTCCACCTCTCCCGGGGCACAGGCGGGCGGGGAGATGGGACCAGAGCGAGATTGGCCCAAACAGCTGCTCCAAGCAGGATTGTTAAAGCAAATAAAACCCCTCCGTTTCTTAGAACGCCTGAACCCGCTGCTGGGGGGGCTAAAGGCCCACTACACCTCTCATACACCTACTGTCCCCACAGGCCCATGCGGATGTACCCCCCCACACAGACACCTCACAGGCCCATATGGATTTACCCCCCACACACAGACACCTCACAGGCCCATATGGATGTACCCCACACACACAGACACCTCACAGGCCCGCACGGATGTACCCCCCACACCCACACAGATGTAGCCCCGGCCCCGCAGCCCCCGCTGTCCCCACAGCAGCCCGTGTCCCCGGTTCCTCCCCGTGCCTTACACCTCCATCTTGTCCGCCCCGCCGCGGCCTCCCTGAGGCTCCTCCCGCTCGGCTCGGGCACCCGCGGCCCGGTGGGAGACGGAGGGGGAAGAGCGGGGCAAAAGGGGAGGCTGAGCCGAAGGAAGGTTTGGCGGCCGCGACGGAAGCGGAAAGGGAA
This sequence comes from Pseudopipra pipra, assembly GCF_036250125.1. Lineage (NCBI taxonomy): Eukaryota > Metazoa > Chordata > Aves > Passeriformes > Pipridae > Pseudopipra > Pseudopipra pipra. The sequence goes on along the minus strand of NC_087569.1, from coordinate 6,018,669 downwards.
GGAGAAATAAGGAGGAAGGGGGGAAAAAAAAAAAAAAAAAGAGAAAAGGGCGACTGCATTGGCCGGGAATCGAACCCGGGCCTCCCGCGTGGCAGGCGAGAATTCTACCACTGAACCACCAATGCCGGCGATGAAGATTCTCTTCCCGCATCTCGCTTTGTACGCATTCTAGAAAAAGAAGTTAAAATTGCCCTGAAAATTCGCCCAGATCGACAATTAGCCGCTATTAAATATGATAAAGTCAAAGCAGTGTCGCGAAGGTCCTTCCAAATCTCATCTCTAGCCATGTGCTGCGAGGCTGAAGTAGTTGTGTAATACTCCTGTTGTCTTTTAAAGCACCCGTCGACTCGTCAGCGCCGGGTGTCTTATCAGCCATCACCATGATGCTTTCCCATTTGATCTATGTGCTATTAAATGTTGCAAGAGCCCTTTTCGTTCTCAGTAAACCTGAAGACACTTCACTGAGTCCAAATAGCTGAAAATCCCATAGGCAACAGCAGGGAAAATTGTCTGGCTCAGAGACTGAGAGCCTGTGAAACATTAATTCCTTAATTCTGACATTATCTCTCGGGCAAAAGTTTTTATCCAGATACACCACTAACTCCCTGAGGAGTCACATACAGATACACGTGGTTTTTTGCAGCAGGGATTTAAGAGCCATTTAGGGAACCAAATGGGTTTGACTTGTGCTCCCAACGTCCGTCTTGCAATGCCAGCACAAAATCCACCAGCTGCTTTTCTCTCCAGAATCAAACCACTCCCACTTTTAGGACTTTTCTTCTCCTTGGGGTTTTGTAAATCCTAAATCAATTCTGAATAATATGGGCAAACTGCAGTGCTTCAGGAACAGTCCTCAGCGCCAGGACAGCCCTGGCAGCTCCCAGCTCTCCAGGAACCTTCATCTTCAGATATAGAAGTGCTGGGCAAAGTTTAAAAGCCACCTGCAAAGGTTTTTCAGCCCTTTTCAGTTGAAACCCCCACCAAAAAGTTTCGATGGACAAGTAAAGCCCATCACACACAGATTGTAGTGCTGATAGAAATTCATTTATCCTTCAGAATCACTTATTGTGGAGTCCTGTGGAAAAAAAGCCAGGAGAAAGGTCTCCAAAAGCAGACTGAGAGCTGTTGGTCTGACTCAGTGCACAGGATGCAATGGATGCTGCCCTTTTTCATGTCAGGATTAACTGGACTTGTAAGTTGGCCAAAACTGGCACAGCAAATGCTCTGTAACTTCTCTGCCATGTTTCCAACCCTGCACATGAAACTGCCTGTACACCAGCTCCCAACAGGTCTAGGGGGAAGGAAAGAAGAGAAAGGATGTCAGCTTACAGTGCAAACATGGTATTTCAGAGGTTTGTTCCACAAATCTACTAATCCTTGCCTGCCTCTCATCACTCTCTTCAGATAAGGGTTCAGAATCTTCAGCATATTAATTTCATTTCTCCTTTGCAACTCTTTATATCTCTCCCTCAGCACCAACTTGTCATCTTTATTTCCACTGTTTCTCCAAAAGTTTCCCCCAAGACCTTTGCTGATACACTTTTTCAAGCTATGATGCTTTTTACAATCCGTGATGATGATGCAGCTGGGAATGAATGGGCATAATAAAAATGCCTCTCTCAACAGCTCTCAATTCTTTTTCTAATAGAGATATTATTCCTAAATATTTTCCAATGGACACATAAAGCCTGTCAGGGTGTAAATACATGTACGGGTCAGCTACAGGTCCACTGACATCATGAGAAGGGGAATATCTAAGAGAGCTCATTGCCCTCACAACTGTTCAGGAGGTGAGGTGATTAGGCCAGTTCACTGGTTTTAATTGCTGCTCTTTAGGTGTTAGACAGTTATGCTACACCATCCATAGGGAATGCAGACATAGGTTTTTCTAAATGTGCTTAGCATGTCAACATTTTAAGCATTGGCTTGTGATTGTTACCACTAAGGCTTGGGGAGAGAGGGGCCTCGGTATTAACTATTGAAAGCAGGGGGCCTAGGACTTGCTATTGAAAGCAGATCTGCAGGGTATTTGTATTCTTTGTCATGAAAGATGTTTACTGTATTCAGCATTTCGCTGATCACCCTATAGTGTCTTTTTTTTTTCCTTTTACATTCGAAATTCATTAAACAAAGTTGGGGGGTTTTTTAACAAAAAATGTCAGCACGGCTTCACATCAGCCGAGCTGACAGTGCGTTTGACCAGCACTTTCAGCCCATAGAGCTATTTTCTTTTTCTAAACCAAAATGACGGTTAAAAAAGGATGTTTTTAAAGAAGCCATCCTTTTTCTTCGCTGGACTCAGTTATGAAAACCAGTCCTATTGTGAAAAGTGTATTTCTAGAACCATTAAAGCTCTTTTGGAGCATTGCACTCTTCCAACAAAACAAAAGGAAATAGTAAGGCTGTGACAGATTAAAAAAGGAAGTGAAAATAAAGTTCAGATCTTTGAGTACACTAAAATATATTTAATTAAACTTCTCCATGCTGCAAAATGGGCAATTTACTCTCTAGCACTACCTCATTGTACCTTAATGAATGATTTGCCATCCACTGTGCCAGAAAGGAAAATAAGTGGAAGACCTTTCCCTCAGACCTTCCTTGATATTAATTGTGGTGTGAAGATTTTGGGGGTTAATCTTTCCATTTCACAAAGCAAATAAAATACTGAAAAAAGATGATGGGAAATGGAGAGCCATCCAAACCAGAACAAATGGAGAAGATAGGAATGAGAATGCACATCAGTATGCCTTAAAAAAACAATTTTGCAATGCTATTTTACCATTTTCCCCTCAAAAAAAGTCCAGCTCTCCAGCTCCAGCATCTTTAAGAAATCACAGTTCTTCAATGTTCATTTTTGTATTTACAGTTTCACTTCTATTTTTATTACAAAAATATTAGTCTATATTCTACATTATTATACAGAAAAGGTAGTTATTGTTTATTTCATCTAAAAATAGGAAAGAGAATTAATAATTTCCTAGATACGAACTGGGACAAGAGTTGAGCAGCGTACTACAAGCCAACTAATCCCTGTGAAGTTTGCTAAACACACAGTGACACTGCTGACAGATCCCATGTGGAAGCACATGTCCCTGCCACATGTAATATCAGACACAGATTAATAAGATCTTACTGACATAGATTCACTCTGGTTATAAACTCACTGATTACTGGTTCCCCAACACATCAGCAATCTCCTGTCAAAGCCCAGAGTAAGGAAAAGGACACTTCAAAAGGGTGAAGGAGACAAGAAAAGTGGTAAAAATTAGGGATTTCACGGTAGGAAAGAACATGACTGCAAAAGGATCAAGCACTGCTTCCTGGTGTAAGTGTCCTAGAAGAAAAAGGAAAAAGAGATAATGTTGTAGAACTGAGAGAACAGTAAAAAAGAAAAAGAGGATCAGTTACAGGGAAAAAAATAACCCGACAAAATGTGGATGAGAAAGCTGGAATATGTTTCCTGAGCGCTGTGAAGGGTTTGGACAATGCAGGTGGGAAAATATTACACTGCAGAGGCTCACTCAGTAAGACAAAGCAGCAAATATTCAGCTTTCTGGGAAGTGGCTGCAGAAAATTCTCTGTCTGAGGAGTTAATGAGAAAGTGGTGCTGAGCTGAAGCTTTGCTGCTCCCAAAGCTCTCTTGTATTTTCAATCAGTTGTTTATTTCCACGATATTTAGAGTGTGATGAGTTTAAGACACGGGCTATTGCCAAAAGCACAACCTCGCACCCCACAGCCACAGCTCACAGGAGCCTCTTGACAAGTGACCCCGTGGAACTGGTGGCAGCAGGGAAGCCCCAAAGCTGGGGCTGCAGTGTCCCTACGAGTGGGGAGAAAAGTCTCATCCACGCAGGAATGGGAAAGGGGAACCGGCTCCCATCTGTTTTATTCCGGTGTGTTCACCGGGGTGGCAATGGGGACAGAGCACTTTATCAATTACATTCATATCAAAGACTGCTCATTAAGGGGCGTGACACCGAGTGATGTGGCTCCTTCAGTACAAGTATATTGCCAGGGAAGGAGCTGCCCTGTCCACACACGAGACCCTCAGGCAGTGCGGGAGCACCGCCGGGAACTTCTCTAAGAAGCAACACGGGAGCATCCCTCTCAACCCTCCTCCTCGCAGCAAACCTCTCCCCAAAAGAAACTTCTCTCCCCGACCACGCGCTGGGCGAGCCGGGGCCGGAGGCAGCGGAGGGGTGTGAAGGGAGCAGGGGGCTGCGGGGGGGAGCGGAGCGGGGCCGGCCCCGGGGACACCCCGCCCCGGCGGGGCGGGACGAGCCGCCTGCCCCGCACCGAGGCGTGTAAAAGCGGAGCGGCGGGGCCGGGGAGCAGCGAGCGAGTGGCCGGGGCTGCGGGACGAGCAGGTGAGCGGGGCCCGGAGGGGCCGGGAGGGCAGCGGGACCGCGGCGGGACCGCGGCGGGACCGCGGCGGGCTCGGGGCAGGGCTGAGCATCACCCGCGCTGTCCCGCAGGTTGCACCAGTTGCCAGGATCGCCGCACAAACGAGCAAAACGTCGTCCGAAATGGCAGCCGAGGTGAGAGGGACCTTTGCTTTCCCGGCGGGGTGGTCTCCGGGTTCTCTGGAGTTCGTGAGCTTCGAGTCTTCCCCTATTTCGTTTGGAAAAGGCTCCCCGGGGGTGTGGTGGAATCAACATCCCTGGGAGGGTTCAAAAAACGTGTAGTTGTGATCCTCAGGGACATGGGGTAGTGGTGAACCCGGCAGTATTAGGTTAACGGTTGGACTCGGTGATCTTGGAGATCTTTCACAACCTTAATGATTCTACGATTCGTTTTCCCGGGTTTTAAATGGAGAAGGGGACAGTAAATATCTTTGCTGCAATAGCCCAACGCCCCACTTCTGATGCTGGGCATGGCCCACAGCAGCAAAGATGTACCTGGACACGTCTTGCCCATCTCAGCCCTTACCTCCCATCATCCCCTTTTCCCTCCCGGTCCCCTCTCCCATCACTGGCATGGGATTCCCAGCGAGGAGCTGCACAACTTTGGCTTTTTCAACTCCCATTTCCCTCCCACCCCCCCCAGCAGCTCCTGCTGACAAACCTGCTCCACACCCAGAGCTCCAGCACCCCGAGCCTGCACCCTGGCTCCGCAGGCTCCCTCCTGCTCTTCCCTCGACAGCAATTTGGGGAAAGGGCTGCTCCGGTCCCCGGTCCGGTCCCGCCGCCGCCCGCTGTCCATGGTAGCTCGGCCGCCCGCCCGGCGCCGCGCATCTTCCGAGCCCTTCCGGCGGTACTTTGGGCTTTTTTCTCTTCCTTTTTTCGCTTTACGCTAACATTTGTAACACTGAACGGCACCCAGACCTCCCTTTCTGCAATCGGCACCTTTGCCGGTTTTATCTCAATTTTGTGCCAAAACTTGCAAGAACGTCGTGGACTCTGGAGATGCTTCAAACGGTAACTTCACACACTTGAGAGTTAGAGGAGTGTTTGACAGGATGTGGCTTCTGCTGGCCCACAGCTCTTTGTCAGCTCAATGTTTTCTAACATTCTCTCTAAAAGAGTGGGATTTTTTTTAGTATTTCAAATAGTAGTAGATACCAGCTTTCAGTATATCTCCCTGACTTTTTTTCCCTGTCAGGAGACTCTCAAAGGGTCAGTGATCAGCAGCTGCCTTAAAAGAGAGTGCCATGCTGGTCTTGCACCCCATTGCCTGATACTTATCACAGACAGGACATACTCCCTGCAGAGTCCTGCAGGGGTAAAATGTCTTGGAGGATTCCCAAGCCAGACCTGTAACCTCAAGGGCTAAATTCTAGTGACAGCAACATGTGCTCCACCTCTACAACTACTGGCCAAAGGCATTAGAGTCCAAGGGGTTTCAGGTCAATGGTATAGACTGAAAAAATTCCATTCCTGAGATTGTCCTCAGTTTTAGTTTGATAAGGAGTGGAATGGACACTGACTGATTTTTAGCAGATATATCCATAAGTCTTTTGAACATGCCTCTCGACTTCATTACTTGCAGGGGGATAAAATGATGGCGGGAAGGTTTGTTGGAAGCACAGATCCAATCATGGAGATGCTCAGCGCTTCCATTACTGTTGATCAGAGACTGTCTGAAGTTGATATTCAGGGGAGCATGGCTTATGCTAAAGCCTTGGAGAAGGCTGGAATCCTGTCTAAAACTGAGCTGGAGAAGATCCTGAGTGGCCTGGAAAAGGTATGTCTCTCCTTCACAAACTGTGATGTGTGCTGGAATGAATGGCTCTGTACCTGACAGCATCTGAGCTGCTGCTCTAAAGAGCGTCCTTAAATGTCCTCGTGTCCCATCCTCTTCAGACTGAACATTCACTAGGAATCATTTCAGTATGAAGTAAGAACATTCTTTTCCTGCTGGCACGTGGGATCCTTTAGAGTCTGGCTGCCCTCTGGTAGGAGGCAATGCATAGCATGTGTAGGGGGGAAGAGGAGTCAGCAGCAAAGCGCTTTTTTTAAAATATCCATTGTTGTTCCTCACCCACCACGGACAACAGTGAGTCTGTACAATGTTTTATAGGAAAACCTTTGTGGACAGTGCTAAAGCAATCACTGATGTTTTGGCTCACTTCTTCCTTGCAATGCTTAAATCCTCCTAGAGCCATAACACTGCAGGATTGCCATGGGTAGAGAGATGAATCCCAGCAGTACAGGATAGCAGGATACAGCAAGCAGCCAGCCTTGGCCTGAATACCAGAGCTCACATGAGACTTAACTCTTTGGGGTTAAATTTTCATGGGGATGGCAGGAATTTGCTGGGGACCCTTACAGCCCCCTCACACTGTTGTAGCTGACTGGTGTTTCTGCTGGTGTTTGTAGATCTCTGAGGAATGGTCCAAAGGAGTCTTTGGTGTGATCCAAACTGATGAGGATATCCACACTGCCAACGAACGCAGGCTAAAGGTTTGGGTTCTCTATCCTCTTGTTCCTGTTCCTCTGTAGCTGGATCTGCCTGATGTTAAGGGCATGTGCCTCTGTCCCTCTGTGAAATTCCTCTGGACCCCAAGTGCACAGGCCAGTGTCTCCAAGCCCCCTTCTTTGGAAGTGCCACTGTACAAACACAGAACCCAAACTTGCCCTTCCCCAGAACACATCCCATGGCTACTCACAGGCAGGGAGATCTGCTCATGGAGTCTCTTGCTTAAAATACAGAGATACTGATAGAAATCCTCCTCTTGTCCTCAGGAGCTGATTGGAGATGTAGCTGGAAAGTTGCACACTGGAAGAAGCAGGAATGATCAGGTATGTACAGAATCACTTTTTTCCTTTGTATTTCCCCCCCTTCCCCTCATATCAGGAGACCTCAGAGCAGCATGGCCTTTGGAACTCTTCCCGGAGAGCAAGAAATAGTGACATCACCACATAAATATGACCAAATGATGAGAAGAAGATGCACCTTTCCCATCACCCAAGACAAGGAGGGGTTTACTTTGCAGTAAAAGTGGGCAGTCACCACGTGTCACATTCTGTGTTGTCTGACCGTGGCCAATCTCACCCAGGTTGTGACTGACTTGAAGCTGTTCATGAAGAATTCCCTCTCCATCATCTCCACACACCTCCTGCAGCTCATTAAGACCCTGGTGGAACGCGCTGCCATGTGAGTCCTTCTCCAAATCCAGGGCCTTGCTGGGCCAGGAGACCTGTAGGTTTGTTCTTTGACTGACACCAGTGGGGCAGCAGCAGGGGGGAGTTACAGCCCTGCCCCTGCCCTCCATCCTGGCAGCTGCTCTCACCTCCTTCTCTCCTCTGCCACGCAGAGAAATCGATGTCATCCTGCCTGGCTACACCCACCTGCAGAAAGCTCAGCCCATCCGATGGAGCCAGTTCTTGCTCAGGTCAGCACCTTTCAGCCCTGGCTGGAGGAGCCTTCTCCAGCCTGGGGGCCCTGCTCTGCTGGAGCCCAGGAGTGCCTCCCCCTCTGAGGGGGTGGGGACAAACCAGAGGGAAACCTGCAGACTGGGACAGGACCTCCCCATGTTCCTGTGTGGCTCTGACCAACTGGGAACCCAGCAGGGGTTGGGCAGTGGTGACCAACTCCCTGCTCTCCATCCTTTGGCCACAGTTACACCCTGGCTGATGAGGTAACATGGAGAATCTTGTGTTCTGCTGCCTGTCCAGCTAAGGCCTTAGTGCCTTGGCTTCATTCCACCCTCTTGTTGGAGAGGGGATCCCAGGCTCCAGGCATGACAGAGTAGAGATTGGAAAGGAAAGAGACATTCTCTGATTCATGTGCTCCATCTCCCTTGTCCTTCCCCAGCCATGCTGTTGCTCTGACCCGTGACTCTGAGCGCCTGGGAGAGATAAAAAAGAGGATCAATGTCCTGCCTTTGGGAAGGTAAGATCTACTGTTTGTGTAATCAGTCGGCCTTGCTTTGCTCTGCAAAGTGTTCAGAGGTGCCTTCCCTGCTTCTTAGAGCTCAGTTTTGGATGAGATATGCAAAGTATCTTGTGTGACTCCTGTTTCTTTCTCCCCTGGCAGTGGTGCTCTGGCTGGCAACCCACTGGAGATTGATAGAGAGCTTCTGCGCAGTGGTAAATGTCTCCCTGTGGCTGAGGGGCTTAGAACTACCTGTAATAACTAGGAGGGAGGGAAGCATTGACACAGGGCTCCCAATGGCACTGTAATGCCCTGTCCTGGAGCCTAAGCCTTTCCTTCTTCAGGCTTTCTACTGCAATGAGACAGGCAATGCCTGTGAGGTGGGAGGAGGAAGAGCCACCCCTGCTGCACACTGGCTGGCTGGGCTCACAGTAAAGACCCCAGCTGGTGCAACATTAGAGCGTGTTTGTGTTCCTGGGACCACTCAGGCTCACAGTCACCTGCACACTGGGGCACCCTGGGGCATTCAAGCTCCTGTCATGCCAAGCCTGACCTCCTGTGTCCATCACCTTCCTTGCAGAGCTGGACTTTGCTTCCATCAGCCTGAACAGCATGGATGCTGTTAGTGAGAGAGACTTTGTGGGTAAGCACAACTCCATCACTTCTTCCCAGCACTCTTAGAAGCAGGTTCTGAGAGCTTTCCAGTTAACCTCCTTTAGTAAGGGCACTGAAATCCACCATCAGGAAATAAAGCTCTAGTCAGGGCTCCCTAGGCTGTCATGCAAACCAGCACCTTTTCCCCCTGCTGATTTCCTGCCTTGTCTGCAGTGGAATTCCTGTCTGTTGCCACCCTGCTGATGATCCACCTTAGCAAGATGGCAGAGGATCTCATCATCTACAGCACCAGCGAGTTTGGCTTTCTGACCCTTTCTGATACCTACTGGTAGGTTTCTGGTCTCTGTGATGTAATTCTCCTTAGCTGTCCTCACTTGAGAGCGTGGGGCAGTGGTTGGGGTCTCTCTGTGCACAAGGCTGACACAGCATTAAAAGGCTGGCACAAGGGAGGCCTCAGGGGGAATATTCCTCAGCAATGGTCACTTATTTCTCATTCTGGTAACTCAGCCTAGTCTGAGTTCAGCCCAGCGATTCCTTCCTGGCAACTGCTGGCAGAGAGAACTTCCTCCTCAGCTGGGAATGCTGCCAAAGCCCTTCCTTCACTAGTCAGGTTTGCAATCCCAACAGACTCCTTGTCTCTCAGAGTGGCACAACCACAGCCCTCCCTCCTTGAGATCACTTAGGCTGGCCTGCAGAAACCACCTCTGCAGGGGCGTGGAGGGGGAGCCTCCTTTTTCCTTCCTCTTTGGGAGGTGGGACTGTGTGGCTGCTCCAGACAAGTTGCAAAACCGAAGGCTTTGCTGTGGGAAACATGAGAAACTCAACACTCAGTTCACTGCTTTCCTGCACCATAAAGAGCTGTACAAGGAAAGGTGGCCCACACGTTCCTTTTGAAAGGCTGGGTCAGTAGCAATGCATGGCCTGTGTCTGTATGGATGGGGATCTGACTCACCATTGCACTCCAAACACCTTCCTTGCAGCTCTGGCAGCAGCCTGATGCCTCAGAAGAAGAATCCTGACAGTCTGGAACTGATCCGCAGCAAAGCTGGACGAGTGTTCGGACGGGTGAGCCTGAGAAAGAAGCAAATGGGAGGGGAAACTGCTCCTACCAGGGCTGAAGCATCTTCCTTCTCCCTCTGCATAAAGAGCAGTGCCCAGTCTGGGCTCTGAACCTGTGCTGGGGGATGTGCCTGGCTCTGTAACTCACTGCCCTGCCTGTTTCTCTCTGCAGTTGGCTGCTATTCTCATGGTCCTCAAAGGACTCCCCAGCACTTACAACAAGGACCTGCAGGTAAAGCACTTGTTAGTTTTCACACCATCTCTGAGCAGACACAGTTGTCCACTACTGTTGAGCTGTCCTGTCACTCCATTTCCCTGCACAGCCCCTGCCTGGGTGCAGGGTGCTGGGAAAGGGGCTGAGGCACTGCAGTGCTGCAGGTGACACTCTGGCCATGGCAGGAGCCTCTGGGACGACACATCTCTGCTGGCTGGGCTGCTCAGCCTCTTGGGCTCTGTCAGATTGACTTACAGCCATTTCCATCCCTGTTCTGACACAGGAGGACAAGGAGGCCGTCTTTGATGTTGTAGACACCCTGAATGCTGTGCTCCAGGTTGCCACAGGAGTGATTTCAACCCTCCAGGTCAGTTCAGTCTATACTACTGAACATGGTCATGGTGCACATTCTGTGAGTGACACAGGAAACAGAGCTCCAGCCTGGTCCTGAGATGAAGGCTCTTGGCTGCCTTGCCCATACTGCTCACTATGGCCCCCACTGTCAGCCCATGTGTCCCCAAAGAGGAGCTGATGATAACACCTCCCTCTCACCTCCCTTCTGCAGATCAACAAGGAGAACATGGAGAAGGCACTGAGCCCCGAGATCCTGTCATCTGACCTGGCTCTCTACTTGGTTCATAAAGGAGTAAGTATCAGAGACTTGGAGCTGTGATTTCTCTGGATGCAGAGTGCTGCGTATTGAGGCCCTGAGATAAGGCCTTCTGTTCTGTCCCCAGGTCATGAGCAGTCTGGCTCAACAAACACAAAAGCTGGAAATGCATTCCTTACATGTATCCCAAGCAGTGGAACTGCTGCCAGGGAGGGGCTTGATAGTAATTTACAGGTGGAGTGTTACCTCCTAAAGCCTCCCCTCTTCCACCCCAGAAAACCTGGATTCGGATTGCCTTAAGGGAAAACAGGACACCCAAAAATGACAGCACATCCAATTTTTTTTCACTGAAAAGCACCCCAGTTGCCTGGTCACTGAATGCAACCTCTGCTTCTCACTGCAGATGCCGTTCAGACAAGCCCACATCGCCGCTGGCAAGGCCGTCCACCTCGCCGAGACCAAAGGCACCACCATCAATAACCTCAGCCTGGAGGACCTGAAGAGCATCAGGTTTGTGTCACTGTTACCTTGCCTTGACTTCCCTCCACAGACAGGGATCAACCTCCCTGGGAATGAGCCCTTCCCCAGAGTGCCTGGGCCAGGCAGCACCCAAAATCCTCCTGGCCTGAATACCAAGGCTGTTCCTGCTGGGGCTGAAAACACTGAAGGGGGACAACATTGCTTCCGTTCTGCTGCAGCTGGACATGTGCATCAGCTCTTGGGAGGGACTGGGAGAAACTCATGCCCTGCCCTAGAGGCACCAGTCCCTTGAGGGGTTTGGCTGTGAACTTCCTTGGTCTCCCCTTGGAGCTGACTCTTTGGTCTGCCACCAGCAGCTTCTGTCAGGCTCTGCAGAAACAAGGCCGCAGGAGGCCTTTCCCCTGCTCTGCCCTCACTCCTGCACCCTCTCTGCAGACACAGAGCACATAAAGCAGCCCAGAGCCCCCCGTGCTGTCCACTGACCGCCCTCCCTTTGCCCCCAGCCCCCTGTTTGGCAGCGACGTGTCCCAGGTGTTCAGCGTGGTCAGCAGCGTGGAGCAGTACACGGCCATGGGCGGCACCGCCAAGAGCAGCGTGTCCGCCCAGATCGAGCAGCTGCGGGAGCTGCTCAAGAGGCTGAAGGAACAAGCTTAGAGTGTGGGGAGAGATCCCGTGGATGCAGCGTTGTGCCTATCCCACTAATCTGGAGTTAATAAACACTGGGGTGTCTGTAGTTCGCTGAAACTCCTGTCTTGTGTCTTTCTTCTTCAGCGCAAATTTGGGCTCCCTCAGCTCTCGTGAGGTTTGGGCTTTGAGAGAAAGTGGGCTCTTCCCTCGCTTGTAAATGTGTCTCTTGGAGGGGAGGCTGGCAGAATTGAAAAAGGGAATTGATTGTCCCTTTTTACCCAGCAAAATTTCTTTTCTGACACAACATTGTAAAGCCAGTGTCTTGCTCAGCACCTTCTCTCCGTGCTGATGCAGCAACACGTTGTTGACTCAGACTCTGTGAGACACACAGGTAATGGCAGTAACACAAGTGTTGCCTCACCAAGTTTGGGGCAAGGGCTGCAGCACAGACAGTACAAACTGCCAGGAGCTAAATCTCCTACCATTAACAAAGTACCCCAGGAGACACAGTGCCTTCATTCTACTTTGGACTGTTTGTGCTTTGAACATGTGGTAGAAGGACCAGCAATAGCAAACTTCCCTTTTTTCAACACATCTTACCACTCTCTCTCCTTTTTCTGGCCCTAAATCTGATCCACTTTCCTGGCATTTAAAGAACAGCACATTTCAAGTACCTGTCCACAACCCTTCTTTCTGTTTGCTCCTTTACTTCCTGCTGTGTTTCTGTTTTGGCTCCTGTCTCACTCTCCAGATCTGTTGCCAGAAAATCACTTAAGCACACCGAGTTGACAGGCTAAAGGAACAAGAAAGTTATAGGGAGCCCCAAGACTCAGCACCTACAGAGTCAGAAGAAGGGAGTTTTCCTCATCCCCAACTTGTAGTTCCTTTTCCTCCCATAAATGTCCTTAATCTGTGCCCCTCATTTTCCCTATTTGTATCTTCCAGCTCCTGCTAAGTACCTTCAGAGGCCTCAGCTGAACAGATTTCCTCTTGCTCCCAGCAGCAAATGCCTGGCATTGTTCCTCATGGCCAGTGCTGAGTGACACAGGGCCCTGCCAAACTGAAAGGAAAAGGGAAGTTTTAGCAGATTATCACATCTCAGTCTCTTACTTAAATAAGTAGTTCATAGTCACTGGTACTTCCCACCCATCCACCCCTTTCTTAAAATTGTGAAATAATTTAGATTGGAGGGGCCTGTGAAGGTCTCTGAAGTTCCACAAACATTACAGGAGTGTGTGGTATCTTCAGACTTTCACCATCACCCCACTATGACTCATTGTGATTTGGGTTTTGGTCTCAAATCCCTACTCATTACAGACCACAGGAAGGCACTTAAGCCAAGAATTCATGTAGGCTGATTATCAAGTGGTTTGTTATGGATGTAAATCTAGCACTCACTGCTTTTTCAAACCCTCAGCAACCTCCTGTCAAAGCCTGGAGTACAGACACCCATAAAAGATGAACATGACAAAAGAAGCACTAAAAGTGAGAGACTGCAGAAGAGGAAGAACCTGGCAACAAAATGGTTCAAAGAGGTGTTCTCAGGGTAGACATCACGATGCTCTGTGCATCTGGAAGTCTGAAAGAGGAAAGGAAATAATCATAAGTGGAAATGTTTGAGAAGCAGCTCAAACATTTGAGAAGCAGAATTAATTGCTGGCTAGGTACAGAGTCTGAGCCCTGTTCTGGACTGATACTGGAGTACACTGGAAATGCAGCTGCAAAAGGTCCTTGCTGGGCAGCCAGAGGCAGCATCCTCTCTGCTCCAGAAAGGAGCATTCCCGTGCACATCCATGCAATCCCACCGTGCCCCAGAGTTCAACTCAGAGAGGGGGTGGATAACGGGACAGGGAAAAACATAGGAAAGACACTTGGACTAGGTCCCTTCCCACATGAATTATCCCAGGTCCTGCGGCAACAGGACTGGTTAAAGGGCAGAAAAACCCGCAAAGGGACAAGAAAACGGGGGACGCCGTTCCTGAACCTCCTCTAAGGCATCCGACGGCGCACAGGGACAATCCGCGCCGTGCTCTCGCACTCCGGCACAGCAGGACCAGCCCGTGCGAGGGGAGGGGGGAGAGGAGCGGGGACATCGAGGGAGGTGGACAGGAGCGGGGACATCGAGGGAGGGGGCTCAGGAACGGGGCTGGCCCGGGGACACTCCGCCCCGGCGGGGCGGGACGAGCCGCCGGCCCCGCACCGAGGGCTGTGAACGCGGGGAGCGGCGAGAGAGCGGCCGGGGCTGCGGGCGGAGCGGGGCCGAGGGGCGGCGGGACCCCGTCGGGGATCGGGACCGGGACTGGGACTGGGATCGGGCCCTGGATCAGAGCCTGACCGCCCCACCGGTCCCGCAGCTCGCTGCAGTTGCGGGGTCGCCAAAGGCCGTCCGGAATGGCAGCCGAGGTGAGGGTGAACTTTGCTTCTCCGGGGGGCTCAGCCGAGTTAAACTGTAAGTCCCAGAGCCTCCAGGTTCTGCCCCGGACCTGAGGAAGGCCAATAAGCGATGCGGTTCGTGCCTGACGACTTGTGTTTGGGCAGGAGGCGCTTTCCAGCAGCTTGGGTAAACAGCTCCCTGAACAAAAGCTGCGTTTTCGGTTTCCTTCCCTGGTGAGACGTGACCAGGCAGCTTGGCGAGTCACACTTGCTGCTTCCAAATAGCTGCTACAGCCCCGGCCTCCTCTGCTCCAGGTTACAGCCCATCATCTGTCAGGCTGTACAGCCACTGCTCCAACCAGAGCCCTGCGGCTGCCTAAAATTAATCTTTCAGTTTAGATTTCCTGATTGCAAATGGATGTGTTGCAATGTTTCTGCTGACCCACTTCTTACTTTGATGGAAACCTGTAATACTTAAGTTATACCTAGAAATTTCTGTTCCCCAGTCCAGTGCTTAACCTCTGGAATGGCCTTTAATTTAGCATCCCCTGTGCCGTGCTCCTGGGGGCACCAAATGAGTGCACCAAATGACATTTCTTTTTAAATTCTGATCCCCCCATCTGCCTTCCCTCAGCTTTCTGACAAAGCTGCCTTAAAGATACCCAAAAGCACATTGCCCACACTCCTACCTCTGCAGGCTCTCTCCTGCTGTCCTCTCAGGCCCGTTGTTTCAGCAGGGATCAGCACAGACACGGAGACAGTCACTAGGGAAAAAATTCCTGAGGTTACTCAACAGTGCTTTGTGTGACTGGTAAAGCCCCAGCACAGATCAGTTTACAACTGTCCTGCCAGCTCCTTGCTGTCCATGGTAGTTGTAGTGAACAGCAGGAGAAGAGACTTGGCAGGGCTGTTTAGAAAATCAAGTAGATTATTAATTATTATCCACTTCAAGTGTCCTTCAATTGCTTTTTTTTGGTGCCTGAGAGCCCTGCAGAGTTGAAGTTTTTGATAAGCTGTAAGGCCTCTGCCCGGGTAAAATTCTTACCCACTTCAGTGCAAGTCTGGTGGAGTTTGGGCTTGGGGGGGTGTCTTACCTGGGCAAGCAAAAAGCTTCTCAACAAGTGACACACGTGGGCTGAGCCAGTGAGTCCATCCAGGTGCTGAATCACTGGAGGCAGAGGGTCACACACACCCTGCTGGGATTGTGTACCTGCCTTTGGTCACCCAGTGAAGGAGCTGTGCAGGGGACACATTCCAGTGTGTGAGGTCACTGTGTGAATCCTGCTTTGGGTGGCAAAAAGCCCCTTTTGTTTCCATGTGTTTCAACACCTTTTTGTTGATTTATTTTTCCGAACATTCCTGAACCCGGAATTCCCTTTCTGCCATGTGCTGATTTTACACCAAAGCCTGCAAGCACATCATGAAGTCTGGAGATGCTTCAAATGGTAACTTCAAACACTTCATAATGTGGCTTGTGCTGGCCCACAGCTCTTTGTCAATCAAAGAACAATCTGTTAGTTATAACAGCACAAAAAGGGCTTAGAGGATACTAACTTTTACTCTAATCCTTACTGCTTTACTTTTTACCCCCTTTAAAGGGCTGTCAAAGGGTTGTTGACCTGCAGCTGCCTCAAAAGAGAAATCCATGCTGGTCTGGCACCAGGTGCCCTGATATTAATTTCAAGGACTCCCTGCAGAGTCCTCCAGAGGTAAAGTATCTTGGATGGTTCCTGAGCTAGACATCACAGCTCAGAGGTAAATAATACTGACAATGATGTGTTCTCCTTGTCTTCAACTACTTCCAAAGATCCTGAAGTCCAGGGGTGTTTCTGGCCAGAAAGGACAGTGGCATGGCCACCGTGTTGGATAAACAGATCATTAGATATTACATAGTACACAGAAGCTGAAATGAAGTTATCAGGCCTCTTTAACTTGTTTCTTTCTCTCTCAGGGGGATAAACTCTGGGGAGGAAGATTCAGTGGAAGCACAGATCCAGTCATGGAGATGCTCAATGCTTCCATTTCCTATGATCAGAGACTGTCTGAAGTTGATATTCAGGGGAGCATGGCTTATGCTAAAGCCTTGGAGAAGGCTGGAATCCTGTCTAAAACTGAGCTGGAGAAGATCCTGGGTGGCCTGGAAAAGGTATGTCTTTCCTTCACAAACTGTGATGTGTGCTGGAATGAATGGCTCTGTACCTGACAGTAGCTTCCCTGTATTTAATAATCATGGTATAAATATGGTGTGATAATAAACATCATCTGCTGATGTTTGTAGATCTCTGAGGAATGGTCCAAAGGAGTCTTTGTGCTGAAACCAACTGATGAGGATATCCACACTGCCAACGAACGCAGGCTAAAGGTTTGGGTTCTCTAATCTCTTGTTCCTGTTCCTCTGTAGCTGGATCTGCCTGATGTTAAGGGCATGTGCCTCTGTCCCTCTGTGAAATTCCTCTGGACCCCAAGTGCACAGGCCAGTGTCTCCAAGCCCCCTTCTTTGCAAGTGCCACTGTACAAACACAGAACCCAAACCTGCCCTTCCCCAGAACACATCCCATGGCTACTCACAGGATCCTCGAGCTGAGTCCCTTCCAGGCAGGGAGATGTGCTCATGTGGAGTCTCTTGCTTAGAATACAGAGACACTGACAGAAATCCTCCTCTTGTCCTCAGGAGCTGATTGGAGACGTAGCTGGAAAGTTGCACACTGGAAGAAGTAGGAATGATCAGGTATGTACAGAATCTTTTTTTTTTTAACTCCTTCTGTATTCCTCCCCCATCTCAGGTCCTTAATTGAATTTTTTATGCCATCTTTCACATGCCCTGACACTCTCCAGCATGTACTTGGGCTTTAAACTAGTTATGCTGCAATGACTCATCCACATAGGAGAATGGGATCTGCAGGATTGCTTCCTGGTGGTAAAAGGCCACAAACCTCCCCTGACATTGCTTTGAAAGCCCAAAGAAACCCTGACTCTGCTGGCTGGGATCAGTCCTTCTACTGATGACTGACTTGTGTTTGTTGAAGATTCTCTGATTCAAACTTAACAAATACCTGGGAAGTCCACGGAAAAGAACAGGCTCTAGTTCTGTTCATGGAAAGCAGCACACAGCAGCTTTCACAGACAGTGACCAGGGACAGATCTGGTGGGAGGAAGATGCACCTTCCCACTACATAGAACAAGGAGGGGATAACTGTGCCAAGGCTTTCTGCTGAGCAATATTTGGTCACCAGATCTGTCACGTTTTGCTTGGTCTGACCGTGGCCAATCTCACCCAGGTTGTGACTGACTTGAAGCTGTTCATGAAGAATTCCCTCTCCATCATCTCCACACACCTCCTGCAGCTCATTAAGACCCTGGTGGAACGCGCTGCCATGTGAGTCCTTCTCCAAATCCAGGGCCTTGCTGGGCCAGGAGACCTTAGGCTTGTTCTTTGACTGACACCAGTGGGGCAGCAGCAGGGGGGAGTTACAGCCCTGCCCCTGCCCTCCATCCTGGCAGCTGCTCTCACCTCCTTCTCTCCTCTGCCACGCAGAGAAATCGATGTCATCCTGCCTGGCTACACCCACCTGCAGAAAGCTCAGCCCATCCGATGGAGCCAGTTCTTGCTCAGGTCAGCACCTTTCAGCCCTGGCTGGAGGAGCCTTCTCCAGCCTCGGGGCCCTGCTCTGCTGGAGCCCAGGAGTGCCTCCCCCTCTGAGGGGGTGGGGACAAACCAGAGGGAAACCTGCAGACTGGGACAGGACCTCCCCATGTTCCTGTGTGGTTCTGACCAACTGGGAACCCAGCAGGGGTTGGGCAGTGGTGACCAACTCCCTGCTCTCCATCCTTTGGCCATTGTTACCTCCTGGGTTGTGACATTTTCCAGCTTCAGGTGTTTCATCTCTCCTGTCCTTTCCCAGCCATGCTGTTGCTCTGACCCGTGACTCTGAGCGCCTGGGGGAGGTGAAGAGGAGGATCAACGTCCTGCCTTTGGGAAGGTAACATTTACTTGTGTAACCCTCAGCCCTCACTTTGCTCTGAGACATGACCAAGAGGCAGATCTCTACATCCCCCTGGACCACGTGGGTCTCTATACCACAGGGACTGGAGAGCTGTGAGGGGGCAAGCCCAGCTTCTCTCACCAAAGAGAAGACTTTAACCATAAAAATACTGCTCTTATTCCTTCTTGAAATCAAGAACCAAAAGGCTTTTCCTCTTTGGAAGAAAAATTCTGGTTTACTCCAGACTTTGATGAGCTTCAGAGCACACCAAAATGAACTGGGGGAGGGACATCTTCAGAGAGGTGTCATGACTGCCTCTAGAGCTCAGTTTTGGTTGGAATGTGCAGAATATCATGCATGACTCCTGTTTCTTTCTCCCCTGGCAGTGGTGCTCTGGCTGGCAACCCACTGGGAATTGATAGAGAGCTTCTGTGTAGTGGTAAATATCTCATTGTTACTGAGAGGCACAGAACTACTCAGAATATCTGTCACCTGGGGAAGCATTGGCACATTGGCCTGATGTTATTTTGCATGTGTTGCAGCACCTTAGTATGGGGGTGGAGGGTAATAAATAAATAAGAAAGAGGATGATCTGATACTCAGGAACAGGATGTGGGATACCAGGAGACTTGGTAAGCCAGGAGGCTTTTTAGTGCATTGAGACAGGAGGTGCCTGTAAGGTGGGAGCATAAGCAGAACCACCCCTGGCTGTCTGGGATAAAAGCAAAGACCTCTCTAAGGATGTTTGTGTTCCTGGGACCACTCCAGGGCTCACAGTCACCTGCACACTGGGGCACCCTGGGGCATTCAAGCTCCTGTCATGCCAAGCCTGACCTCCTGTGTCCATCACCTTCCTTGCAGAGCTGGACTTTGCTTCCATCAGCCTGAACAGCATGGATGCTGTTAGTGAGAGAGACTTTGTGGGTAAGCACAACTCCATCACTTCTTCTCAGCACTCTTAGAAGCAGGTTCTGAGAGCTTTCCAGTTAACCTCCTTTAATAAGGGCACTGAAATCCACCATCAGGAAATAAAGCTCTAGTCAGGGCTCCCTGGTTGTCAAGCAAACCAGCACCTTTTCCCCCTGCTGATTTCCTGCCTTGTCTGCAGTGGAATTCCTGTCTGTTGCCACCCTGCTGATGATCCACCTTAGCAAGATGGCAGAGGATCTCATCATCTACAGCACCAGCGAGTTTGGCTTTCTGACCCTCTCTGATGCCTACAGGTAAGTCTCAACTCCGGGCTGAAAGCCTTTCCCTCAGTCTCTCCTTAGCTTTTCCCTCCTGAGAGCATGGGGCAGTGGTTGGGGTCTCTCTGTGCACAAGGCTGACACAGCATTAAAAGGCTGGCACAAAGGCAGCCTCAGGGGGAATATTCCTCAGCAATGGTCACTTATTTCTGGTTCTGGTAACTCAGCCTAGTCTGCATTCACCAGACACTCCTCCCTGGCAACTGCTGGCAGAGAGAACTTCCTCCTCAGCTGGGAATGCTGCCAAAGCCCTTCCTTGACTAGCAGGGTTTGCAACCCCAACAGACTCCTTGTCTCTCAGAGTGGCACAACCACAACCCTCCCTCTCTGAGGTCACAGCATCACTTAGGCTGGCCTGCTGAAACCACCCTGAAGGGGCTTGGGTGGGAGGAGCCTCCTTTTTCCTTCCTCTTTGAGAGGTGGGACTGTGTGGCTGCTCCAGACAAGCAGTTCACTGCTTTCCTGCACTATGAAGAGGTGTACAGGGAAGAGGGATCTATGTGTTGCCTTTGATGGGCTGTGTCTATATGGATGGGGATCTGACTCACCATTGCACTCCAAACACCTTCCTTGCAGCACTGGCAGCAGCCTGATGCCTCAGAAGAAGAATCCTGACAGTCTGGAACTGATCCGCAGCAAAGCTGGACGAGTGTTCGGACGGGTGAGCCTGAGAAAGAAGCAAGTGGGAGGGGAAACTGCTCCTACCAGGGCTGAAGCATCTTCCTTCTCCCTCTGCACAAAAAGCTGGGCTCTGAACCTGTGCTGGGGGATGTGCCTGGCTCTGTAACTCACTGCCCTGCCTGTTTCTCTCTGCAGTTGGCTGCTATTCTCATGGTCCTCAAAGGACTCCCCAGCACTTACAACAAGGACCTGCAGGTAAAGCACTTGTTAGTTTTCACACCATCTCTCTGAGCACATACAACTGTCTTCTGCTCTCTTGAGGAGTCAGAAGAGCTATTGGGTTTTTGGGCTGTATCACGTTGACTTACAGCCATTTCCATCCCTGTTCTGACACAGGAGGACAAGGAGGCTGTTTTTGATGTTGTGGACACCCTGAATGCTGTGCTCCAGGTTGCCACAGGAGTGATTTCAACCCTCCAAGTAAGGCTTCTTCTTCAGATTCTTGCTATTGAACATGGTCATGGTGCACATTCTGTGAGTGACACAGGGAACAAAACTCTAGTCCCAAGATGAAAACTCTTCAGTGCCTCACCCATACTGCTCATTTTGGTCCCCTCTGTCAACTGCTCAGGGGGTCAGAGCATCCTTTTAGAGCCAGGACCTTTCCAGAGGAATTCCCCTCACTTTGACCATTAATGTGCCCCCAAGGAGGAGCTGATGATAACATCTCCACATGACTGTCCTTCTACAGATCAACAAGGAGAACATGGAGAGGGCACTGAGCCCGGAGATGTTGGCTACTGACCTGGCTCTCTACTTGGTTCGGAAAGGAGTGAGTATCAGAGGGAAACCTGGAGCTGTGAGTTCTTTGGATGCAGAGAATTGCTCAGTGAGATGAGGCCCTGTGTCCTGTCCCCTTCTCACTGCAGATGCCGTTCAGACAAGCCCACGTTGCCTCTGGCAAGGCCGTCCACCTCGCCGAGACCAAAGGCACCACCATCAATAACCTCAGCCTGGAGGACCTGAAGAGCATCAGGTTTGTGTCACTGTTACCTTGCCTTGACTTCCCTCCACAGACACGGATCTATCTCCCTGGGAATGGCCATCCTCATGGTGCCCTTCCCCAAAGTGCCTGGGCCAGGCAGCACCCCAAAATCCTCCTGGCCTGAATATCAAGGCTGTTCCTGCTGGGGCTGAAAACACTGAAGGGGGACAATGTCACTTCCATTCCACTCCAGTGGGGCACAGGCAGCAGCTCTTGGGAGGGACTGGGAGAAACTCATGCCCTGCCCTAAAGGCACCAGTCCCCTGAGGGGTTTGGCTCCAAACTTCCTCCATCTCTCCTTGGAGCTGACTCTTGGTCTGCCACCAGCAGCTTCTGTCAGGCTCTGCAGAAACAAGGCTGCAGGAGGCCTTTCCCTTTGGAAAAAGGCTCCATCCTCACTCTCTCACCGCCTCTACAAACAATGAGCATCTTTAGCAGCCCAGAGCCCCCCGTGCTGTCCACTGACCGCCCTCCCTTTGCCCCCAGCCCCCTGTTTGGCAGCGACGTGTCCCAGGTGTTCAGCGTGGTCAGCAGCGTGGAGCAGTACACGGCCATGGGCGGCACCGCCAAGAGCAGCGTGTCCGCCCAGATCGAGCAGCTGCGGGAGCTGCTCAAGAGGCTGAAGGAACAAGCTTAGAGCGTGGGGAGAGATCCTGTGGATGCAGCGTTGTGCCTATCCCACTAATCTGGAGTTAATAAACACTGGGGTATCTGTAGTTTGCCGAAACTCGTCTTGCTTCTTTTTTCTTCAGGGCTGGGGTTCCCCAGCCCTGGCGAGGGTTGGTGTGTGAACCTGGCAGAGGAGCTGGTTATGGGGTGTGCAAGCTCCTGAGGGATGGTAAGTGCAGAGCAGCACAGTGTCTGTGTTTTGGGGGAGGCTGCTGTTTGTCCACATGGTGCCTTCACACATCTTAGTCAATCAGACCTTCATTGTTCCCAGCTGCTCACTCCCACTCCCAGGCAATGGATAAATGAAAACCCCTAAGCAATTACACAGTAAATAAATCATAGAATCACAGAATCAGCTGGGTTGGAAGGGACCTCCGAGATCATCGAGTGCAACCGTTGATCCACTACCATTGTGGTTCCCAGCCCACGGCACTGATGCCACATCCAGTCTTATCCTAAAAACCTCCAGAGACGGAGAATCCCCTACTTCCCTGGGCAGTCCATTCCAATATCTGATTACCCTCTCTGTAAAGAAATTCTTTCTAATATCCAACCTAAACCTCCCCTGGCACAGCTTAAGACCATTGGCACAGGTTAAGACCATAAAACAAACAAACAAACAAACAAATAAAATTAGGCGATTAATAACTTTAAGGCCCTAAGTAAGGAAACAATAAATAAATAAATAAATAAACCAGCAAATAAAGGCAATGAATAACTTTAACTCCCTAACTAAGGAAACAATAAATAAATAAAGGCAATGAATAACGTAACCCCCCAAATAATTAAAGAATAAATAAATAAAAGTAGGCACTAAATAACTGAACACCCCTAAGCAACGAAACAATAAATAAATAAATAAATAAATAAATAAATTAATAAAGTCGGTAATACATAAAACCCCTTAAGAAACGAAACAATAAATAAATAAACAAACAAATAAATAAAGTAGGTAATACATAAAACCCCTTAAGAAACGAAACAATAAATAAATAAATTAATAAATGGATAGATAAATAATTAAATAAACAAACGGAAGCCGTTCGAGGAAATCCCCCAATCCCGGGCACAGCCCCACACTTACAAGTTCCTTCACGCCAGGATAGCGGCTGCTTTGCCCGCAGGTGACGCGTGGGGCAGGACGCGGTCCCATCCCGTCGGGGCGGGACCGGGATCGGGACCGGGACCGGGATCGGGCCGGCCCCGCCCCCTTGGCCCCGCCCCCCTGGCCCCGCCCCCGGCCGGGCACTGCCCACACCCAAGATGGCGGCGGCGGCGCCGGGCGGGAGCGTGGCCGGGCTGTGCCCGCTGCTCCTGCTGCTGCCGCTGCTCCCGGGGCGGGCGGCGGCGCTGCCCGGGATGCTGCAGCCCCGGGACACCCCCTCCCGCGAGCGCAAGGAGCTCGGCGGCCTCTGGAGCTTCCGCGCCGACTTGTCCCCGGGCAGGGACGCCGGGTTCGCGCAGCGCTGGTACCGGCAGCCGCTCCGGCAGGTAGCGGGGGCGGCGGGGCCGGGGGGGCATCCCGGGGCTCGGGGTGCGGGACCCCTCCAAACCAGGCTTCATCCCGCCCCGACAGCACCGTTTCCCCCTTTCCTTCCTTCCTCCTTTCCTTCCCCCCTTCCCTCCCCGCCGGGCTTGCGGAGCCGCTGCCCTTCGCCCCCCGCTCTGCGCTCAGTTAGGGCCGGGCAGAGGTTATTAAGGCAGTTCCTAATTATCAGCAGCCTCTGGTGATCCTTCTGATGATCCCGCAGCTGCTGAGAGGCCAGGAACCGTCTGAATGAACTCCAGCCACCTTCAGCTGCCCTGTGCTGCAGGAGCCAGCTGGCCTTGCACAGCATTGACCTGCCCGTCAGCAGCTCAGAATAAACAGAAATGTGCCTGGAGAGGGCACTGGAATTATTTATTTCGAAGTTGCTGATAAGCAAAGTTTTAGTGTAACTGAAATATGTTAGAAAATTAAGACCATTAACCTAAAAAAAAGAAGTTATGTATTCCATGCATAAAGTATATAAGTCATTCACAATTACTATTTTTAGTCTTTTGGCTAAATTTTTGGTCAAACTGTGGAAGGGGAGAAGAGCTGAAAGACACTGTGCTGCTGGAAGTTATTGCAAAAAGTGCTAGCCAGGGGAGAGGAGTCCTGAACTATTCCCCCACAAAGGGAGGCTTAGACATGTACACTTAACCATCAGAGAATCTCCCAGAAGGAGACACTTGTTCTGGCCATCCCAGTCAAAGGATGTCCTGCATCAAATACTAGAAAATCCGCTTCACCATCCAAGGATTTTCCCTCTGGGATTTTCTAGTGTCTGATAAAGGCACCGAGTTCTCTGCAGTGCTGGTGCTGAGTCAGCCCTGCACATGATGCTCACCCTGGGCAACCGCACCTTCCTTGTTCCCCTTTCCATGGAAAGGCTTCCTCAGGAAAGGGGAAGCTGCTGCAGCACTTGTTTGTGCAACATCATGAGCTCAGCAGGTGCTAAAAATGAGCTGCTCTGTTTGGCAATAGCACCTCGATGTTCAGTGTGCTGTGACACTGCCTCCCTCTAACCCTTACCTTAAAACAATCAAGTGAAGTGATTCCGTTGAATCCCTGCTGCTTTCAGGGGCTGAGAAAGGCTGAACTCATTCCAAACAGTCTCCACGAACCTTCCCTGAGGAATCTGTCCCAAAATATCCATTAGTCTTGCCGCTCTTTTACTACAGCTCTTAGCCTGACAAGCAGCACCCCAACAACCCCTGCATTGCTCACCCAGCAGCTGGAGCTGTGCAGGAAAGAATACAGGCTGTGGGAAGCCCTGGGCTAAAACAACAACCTGGGTGGTTTTTTTCCCCCCCTCACCTCTCTGATTCCATGACACCAGAGCCATTAGTGGAAGCACTTCATTGTACATCAGGAGGGGAAAAGATATGAGCAGCTGTTTCCTGCAGGAACAGGCACATTCCCGTGCCTGCTGCTAATCAGGACTTGTGTAGGACCTGTGACAGACCACACCAGTTTCTAAACAGGTTTTCCTGAGTTATTTCCCCCTTGGCAAAGAGACTGTAAGGCTGTCGTGGTAGGGGACACCTCCAGCAGTAAAATTTCTCTTTTTAAATGATCTCTTCCTTCCCTTTCCATGAAATTCCTGCCAGACCGGCCCTGTGATTGACATGCCAGTGCCTGCCAGCTTCAACGACCTGACCCAGGACCCCAGTCTGGAGAACTACATCGGCTGGGTGTGGTATGAGAAGGAGGTGCTGCTCCCTGCCCGCTGGCTGCAGGACTCCCCCAGCACCAGGGTGGTGCTGCGTTTTGGGAGTGCCCACTACTACTCCATCGTGGTACGTGAGATTGTCCGTGTGCTCCCAAAACTGTGCTGCACTGGAACTGGGCTCATGGCATCTCTGCCTAGAGTTTGTATCCCTTTGCTGTTTTCTTCGCTCTTGCCTGTTTTCCCCCAGCCAAGAACTTGGCCGTGATTTCCAGTATCTCTTTGCTCCAATATCAGGACTAGTTCCTAAATATTTCCTCGCTAAACTGTGTCTCTCAGTGACATTTGTAGGTAAACCAGACCTACCTCCTGGCAAAGGAAGGGCTTCTGGATTGATCCTTTGAGGATCAAGAGCCCAGAAAAAGGTTCAGTGTTGCTGGGGATCCCGACTGCCCTTTGCTGGGCTCCTTCCCTTCTCTGCGCTTTGCTTGCCACAAAACCCCAATAACTCCATTTTTTTGGGTGTCTTCTCTTGCAGTGGGTCAACGGGGTGCAAGTGGTGGAGCATGAAGGGGGACACCTCCCTTTTGAAGCTGATATCAGCAGCATTGTCCAGGGCAGCCCAGGGACCCTCTGCCGTGTCACTGTTGCGCTCAACAACACCCTGACACCCCACACTCTGCCCCCGGGGTCCATCCAGTACATGACTGACAAAACAAGGTGAGTTGCCGAGGTGCTGCACTGCTGGGCTAATCCCAGGGATGGGGGAGTGGGAGTTTATTCAGCTGCTGGTGCATGAAACCCTCCAAGCAACTCACAAAAGCACGGGATTGTATTTATGCTGAAATTCAGCAGTCGAGCAGGGAGGAGTTTAAGCTTTGGTGCTACAAGAAATCAGCACTGAGTTATTGCATCTCTTTTATACACAGGGAGCTGAGATTAAGTGATTTGTCAAGCTGAATCAATGGCAGATTTGAGAAGCTTGAATTCAGCTGGAAACTGCAAGTACCTGCTATCCTGAAGGATCAAACTCTTTGGGCTCCACATGTTTGTTAGCTGGCAGAATCCTTTAGTGTAGCAGCAGTAGCACCACTGAAAGACAGATCCACCCTGTTGTAAAGACTGTTTTACCAGCCAGCAGCTGTGATTACTTGACTATTTTGCATTGCCAGCATCCATATGCTGCCTTCAGTTCTTGTGTAATGAAGCATAATGTAGCCATTTCTCCTTGTCTTGCTCACTCAGGTATCCCAAGAACTATTTTGTGCAGAACACCAGGTTTGATTTCTTTAATTATGCTGGAATCCATCGCCCGGTTGTGCTTTACACCACTCCTTCTGCCTACATAGATGATATTACTGTGACAACTACTTCATCAGAGCATGTTGGTAGGTCCAGAACAATTACAGCAGCTACCTCAGGCTCCAAATGGAGATGACAAGGGCAGCAGAGAGAATATTCTGCAAAAGCCTGACTGAATTTGTTTCCTTGTGGCTTTCTCTTGAACCTGAGCTGGCCTATTGCACAGCTCAGCAGCTGCAAGAATGTGGTAAAGCATTCAGAAACAATAACAAAACCAAGAAGTTGTTGCAAGTTAAAGTCAAGGGACGATCAGGTGTTTCTCAAAGTAGAATTTCTCAGTAGGAGCAGTCTTCCTGCCACTTAAAGCAGGATTATCTCTAAGTGAGAGTTGTGTGATACACAAACCTTGTTGGAAAATTCTGGGCCACAAGACAGGCAAGTCCTGCTTCTTACACTCGATTCATGCCACTGTTGTTGTTCTACATCTCCCTCATTTTTAATGCTGTTGTTTGTGAAAAGCCCCCAACATGTGATACAAGTATTCCCCCTGCTGTGTCAGTCTCTGATAGTCTTTTGTTTCCTTTGAACCAGCAATGGTGCAGTACGAGGTGTCAGTTGTTGGCAGCACAGCCTATTCCTTGTCCCTGAGTTTACTTGACCAGGAGGGGAAAGTGGTTGCTACAGGAGATGGGCCAGAGGGAGAGCTCAAAGTCCTGAACCCAAATCTTTGGTGGCCTTACCTGATGCATGAGAACCCTGGATACCTTTACTCCTTAGAGGTAAAGTGGCATTTCTTCCTTTCTGTGTGTTCTCTCTGTCTAATTGGGTTAAGGAACTGCCCTATGGACCATCTTCTCTCACAGCTCCTGTTCATGTGACCAGCGTGGCATTGCTAATTAGGCAGTAATCAAATCAAGCTTTGGCAGCTCCCTGGGTGCTGAACTGCAAGGTCTGGCAGTGAGAAGGGCATGCCTGGAGTGCACACATGTACTCTGAGGTCCTTCACCTTTAGGGCCCAGTCCATCCCATTTGAGACCATACAGGGGAGGAGATGCCCTGCAAGTTGAGAGCAGAGTCTCTGAGGAGCAGGCTGCCAACCTCTTCCACAGGCTTTGCCATGCAGTCAGCTTTCTTTCTACTCTGCAAGAATTCAGCTTTAATAGCTGGAGCCTTGGAGGACTCTCTGTGAGTTAAGGATCAGTAGTGATGTTTTGATGCAGAAATCAGGGCAGATGAGCTGCTGTGAGTCTCCAGGGTCTCAGGTCTGTATCTCTTGTGACACGTCAGTCGCTGCCTGGTGCAGGGCAGAGAAGTGGTCCTACTGTCTTGCTTGGGGGGGATGAAATGGGCCAGACGAGTATGGGGGAAAGACACTGCAGCTCTTGGGGTGAGCAAGCCCCAGAAGGGTCATCCAGCAGCTCATCAGCTCATTCTTCATCCTTTAACTTGCCCAGCTTGGATTTCTATTTTCTGTTTGGTCAGACCTTGCTCCTACCCTGAGGACAGCGGATGAAGCAGCAGTGAGGAGCAGGCTCTGTGCCGAGGCAGGGCTGGGAAGCGGACGGGAGGTCAAAATAGCTCTCCCAGACAGAGGGGAGGGAGCACAGGGCGTCCCTGTGAACCCCAGCACATCCCTTACCTTCCTCCTTGGCAATCCAGGTGAAAATGCAGGCGCAGGTGGAGGGGGCGTTGCTGGAGGACGTGTACACACTCCCGGTCGGCATCCGCACCGTCCACGTCACCAGCACCCAGTTCCTCATCAACGGCAGGCCCTTCTACTTCCACGGCGTCAACAAGCACGAGGATTCAGATGTGAGTGTGGGCACCCATGGGCCCCTCACCTCACCTGCCTGCCTCCCCTCCAAGGGGCTGTTTCCTCACACCCTTCTCCCAGGCTGGGAGCTGCCAGGGGTGAACTCCTATTGGCACTAAGGGGACACCATGCCATAGTCCCAACATCCCTCAGGGTGCATGGGTGGGCCTGGGGTGTGCTGGTGGAGATGCTGAGCCATCTCCAGCCGTGGCTTCCAGTCAGACATGCTGACATACAGTCAGTCAGCAGTGGGGGTGGTGGGGCCCCCCACAGAGAAGCTGTGGCTGCCCCATCCCTGGAAGTGTTCAAGGCCAGGTTGAACGGGGCTTGGAACAATGTGGGGTAGTGGAAGGTGTCCTTGCCCATGGCAGGGGGTGGAACAGGATGGTCTTTAAGGTTCCTTCCTCCCCAAACCCCTCTGACTGTGATAGCTGCTCTTGGATTCCCAGCCCCTGGCAGTGCTGGAGATGGATCCCGCAGGGAAGCTGTGGTGCTTGGCTAACACGTGGGGAGAAGCCCCAGCCCAGCAGTGGGACAGGGAGTGATCTCTCTCTCTCCCCAGATCCGTGGCAAAGGCCTTGACTGGGCCTTGATTATGAAGGACTTCAACCTGCTGCGCTGGCTGGGGGCAAACTCGTTCCGCACCAGCCACTACCCCTACGCCGAGGAGATCATGGACCTGTGCGACGCCTACGGCATCGTGGTCATCGACGAGTGCCCGGGGGTGGGCATCAAACTGCCGTAAGGAACCGCTCAGCACACCCTGCCCTTGTTCCTCTCTGAGCCACCTCAAAGCTGTCCCCTCCCGCTGTCCCGATAACGGGAGTACTTTGCTCTGTTTAGAAATCGCCCCATTGCGCCACGTGTGCCTGGAGGGGTTGGGCAACCCAGGGGCATTTTGCCACATGGCTCAATTAATGAGCCCAAACCACGGCCCTGAACTGTGCAGAGACCTTTGGGGAAGTAGGGCACGAGCCATACTCAGTGTCAAGGCTCAGCTGGGCTCGTGCACCCCAGAGTTTTCACAGGGAAAGGCAAAAGGGGATGGATTTTACACCCTCACCTCACTGGGTCTCACCTCTTGTCTTTAAGCGAGAGCTTTGGGAACAAGTCCTTGCAGCACCACCTGGCTGTGATGGAGGAGCTGATCCGCAGGGATAAGAACAGGCCCTCAGTTGTGATGTGGTCGGTGGCCAACGAGCCGGCCTCGGAGCTGCCCCCAGCAGGCTTCTACTTTAAGTAAGTGCATCTCCTTGTACAGAGCTGAGGTCTGAATATTGGCAGATGATGCATCTTCTTCCTTTGGGATGGCACAGAGAAGCAGTTAAAGAGAGGGCAGGCGTTTTTTGGGAACCCTGAAGCCATATGTGCAGATGAAAACTGAAAGTGTAACTGCTGCATGTGTGGAACTGATGCTCAACTGTCTCAACCTGTTGGCTTTGAACCAGTAAGGTTCTGCAAAATTACCAGGAATCCATGTGGTCTGAGCATCTCTTCTTGAGCTAAGGATAAAGCAAAATCAGACCTGATGGCAACAGAATATTCCTTGTTACCACTGGAAGTGCTAAATTCTTTGAGAATTACGGCAACGCTGTAAAATAATTGGCCTTTCATTCTGAAGACAAAGTTCTTCAGTCAGTGCCAGTTACTTGTTCTGCAGGAGACTGTGACACCCCACTTCAAAGCCACTGCTTCAAGTCCCTACAGACCCTTTGGTTTTATTTTTAAAGAGATTTAAGCTTTGGATAGCCAAGAGGCAGCTCTGCAGTGGGGTAGCAGACTGTCCCTTGTAGCTGTAGGTGCTTTAAGAGGTAACTGTGAAGTTTAATTCATCAGAATGATCCACCACCCCCCTGCCACGCTGGGGTTGCAGCAGGGCTTGACCCTCCCCTTCTGTCTCATCTCCCTCAACTCAGGGTTTCCTCAAAAGCAGCCAACCTCTGCCTGCTCTGGCACAGGGATAGGGCCTTGTGCTTCTGCAGGAACACATCCCAAGAGTTGTTCACAAACTTCCCATTACCCTTTTTATAGTTTTGTCCTCAAACTCGCTGTCCCTTCTCCAACTCCTAAGCTGCTGGCACCAACAGACAAATTCAGGTGCCTGTGCTTGGTGTGCTTCCACTCTGCTCTTCTTCAGGTGGGACAGCAACCAATATGTGACAAATAATCTATTTAATTAAAAATACCAGCTGCTAAATCAAAAACCAGCTCGAGGGGGGTGGAAGGACAGAGAGCCTGGGGAAATGGGGCTGGGCTTCTCCATGCTGTTGTTGAACTCTGTTTTACTGTTTGCAAACAGGACAGTGATAGCTCACACTAAAGCTCTGGATCCCTCCAGACCAGTAACCTTTGTGACAGAGGCTAATTACGCCCTTGACCGTGGTGTAAGTTTACTTTATTTTCTAGCCCTTTTTATTTTTTTTAAATTCATACATTAAATTTCCTCTTCTTGTCTCTTGCTTTACAGTCCTTTCCCCCCCCACCTCCCCAGATTTACTGGAGATATTTAACAGGGAAAGGCAGAGGAAAACTTATGGTTTTGTTTCTAGTACAAAGCACCTTGCCCTGTAGTTGTAGTCCTGCTGGAAAAAAAAGTATCTGTAAGAGAGAACAGTTCTTTGTGTGCAGGATTATACCCCTGGATTCCATTAATATTGTCATGCTTTGCTATTCCCATTGATTGTGTTTACAAATGCTCAGGATTTTCACTTGCAATTAAGCCAAAGCTTAAACCTCTTTAAAACACTAACAACCCTTGTGGAAGTCTAAAGGAAGGAAGCTTTGCTTTAATTCCTGCTTTAAACTGCTCTAGATCTTCTCTGGCAGATGTCTATTTGTGTTGAATAATCTAAAAAGCTCTTCCAGCTTCATAATTAAAGCCCTAGAGCTGGATAAATAGCCAAGGGGTATTTTTCTTGGATGTCTGTGCCTTTGGCCATAGCATGAACCAAGGGATTTAAACACATACATTTGTTTCCAGGGTAGTTCCTGTGTAATTTTTAATTTTTCAAGGTGGCTTTATAATGCTTGTCACTGCTGTACCACAAACACTTGGAGCAGGTGAGTCTGGAGGTACCTGGTACTACCACAGGTCTGTGCTACAGGTTACACTTTGTGTTGCTTCTAAGCTGTTCTACACTTACCAGTCTGTAACTCCAAGGTCTGTTCCTGCCCACCCCAGGAAAAAAAAATCACCTGATGGCCTCAGTTTTGAAGGAGCCCAGTAGGAATCTGCTCTTGGATATTGCTGTTGAATCAGGCACTCGCACACCAACTCCAATATCCTGTCCCTGTGAGATGCTCTGACCACCCTGAGCACGGGAAAACAAAGCCAAAGAACAGATCTCATACACTGATGTGATATTAGAACTTTTTTTCCTTTTATTACAAAACATGTTAAGAGAACATTGAACAAGTTACATACAACATCACTTTATCTTTAGTGGGCTTTTGTGCCCTTTTTTTCATACTGTCCATGTGGTAGAAATGGCATAGAACTTGCAGAATGCTCAGTCTTAGTATTGCACCATCGATGCACAAATTTAGCTGCTTGCCAAAATATTTGACCACTGACTTGGTTATCACATTCCAATACTCAAAAAGTACATCTAAATGTACCTGCAAGCCAGAGACATCTTGGAAAGAAAAGCTTCTAACAAACCTGAGATGAAATGGGCTGATCTTGTCTAACTCTTTGCTGTGACTTCCTAAGTCTGTAAGAAAAATACCAAATTAATATGCTATTAGCTTATTAAATTTATCCTGCCTTTTTTTTTTTTTTTTCTGGGAAAGGTATGTTTGGAGGGCCTGAGTAATGGGGAAAAAGACTTCATTCTACATGTAATAAACCTGGATTCCATTAAATGAACCCGAAGGAGGATTTAGCTTTACGAGAGAAGGTTGTCTCCGTTGAGCTCTGTGACAAAACACTCTCACCTTGTTTTTTTTGTAGGCTCCCTACGTGGATGTGATTTGTGTAAATAGCTACTTCTCCTGGTACCACGACCCAGGCCATCTGGAAGTGATTCCACTACAACTCACAGCACAGTTTGAGAACTGGTATAAAACCTACCAAAAGCCCATCATCCAGAGTGAATACGGAGCAGACTCGGTTCCTGGACTCCACAGTGTAAGTGTTGTAGATGTCCCAGGTGGAAACAGCTCTGCTGCTCTTACAGGGCAGCACAATTTAATTGGCAGAGATGGGCCCTGAGCCTGCCTTTGTTTTGAGATGCAGTAGCTGTCAGTGCCTGGAAGACTCCAGGATTGTAATCCTGCTCCACCAAAATCAATGAGCTTTGCCACCAGCAGAGGTTAGAGTCTACCTAAAGAGGAGCTCTCAGCTTTGACTGAGAGCACTGAGCACTCTGAAATCTGTACTTTGGCAGTGGTAGAAAATGCTGAATTGGAAGATGCAACATTGGATGGTGATGTCATGGTGCTGTCACACACAGAAGGGGGTGGCACTGCTGTCCCTGCCATGACAAAGACCACCACAGCCTCTCCCCAGGAATACCTGGAATTCTGTTTGTAGGTTATGTGTGTGGCCCCTTGCAATGTCAGTAGTTGCCAGCTGTCACTCCACAGCCATTGTTAACACAGCAGCAATGAAAAGACCAAGCAACCACCAAGTTTGTCTTCAGGAAGCAGGTCCCCAGTAATGGGAAGTGCCTTTCCTGGGATTAACTGTCACCTGCACTCAAGGCCACCTCTTTTCCCTGGCTGTAGGATCCACCCCTCATGTTCAGTGAGGAGTACCAGAAGGCCATGCTAAAGGAGTACCATGCTGTTTTTGACAAGAAGAGGAAGGAATATGTGATTGGGGAGCTCATATGGAATTTTGCTGATTTCATGACTAATCAAGGTAAGCTTCTATCTGTGCTCCAAACAACTCTCCATCCTCCCTGGTTTATGCCACACAAACAATATTGGGCTGTAGGGTAGGACAAAGGGCCCTCTGTTTACCAAGACAGAGCACTGCTGGTTCCTGTGACAAAATCCAGCATGACCAGAGCCAAGGGGGAAGAGGGAAGGTCCTGCCTGTACTTAATGCATCCTCTCTCCAGCCTGAGGTCCTGCAGAGATGATCCCCAGAACACGAGATAGTGCACTAGGGCAGAGCAAGAGAAGCTTGTGAGCAGACCCAGATTGCTCCTGTTTCTTGGCCACCCTCAATTCAGAGCTCATTCAGCTGTCAGGATGTGTCTCGCTTCCTATTTAATCTACAGCTGCCCTTAGCAACAGAGCACCCTAAATAATGGATCATTAACTTGGTAGAGGTTTAGCAACAGAGGAGCAGATGCCACACTGGCAGACAACTGTCTATCATGACACTCCATCCACCATTAATAAATGAGAAGTGCAGTCACAAAGTACTGGGCATTCCTTAATCTACAGTGCAGTCACAGAGAAATTAAACAATTACAGCTCAGGGGACCTGGTAAGGAACCACTTCTGCTTGTGCCACCTGCAGTGAGCTCAGGGGTGAACAGTCAGTGTTGACTGCAGGCAGAGAAAACCACTAAGAATAATCCAGAGAGCACCAATACAGGCAGTAGAAAGCTCAGTCAGTGCAGTGCAGGGTCAGAAAAGTAGTATCAGCTTCAAACAGGAGGATGGAGAAAATGTAGACAAGTTCACATACACAGATGCAGTTCCAGTCTCTCTCTGTGCTGCAGTCCTCTTTTCTACTTTCCTTTGAGAACTAAAATAGGCTAAAAGGACAGACACCAGGACAGTCAAATAGTCATCAACATTTTCCAACCATCAAATTTCAAGGTGGAACCAGTGGCAGGAATATCTATTGTAAATATAATACTGCTCAAGTTAATGGGCACACCCAAATTAAGTGCCATCGATTTCCCAGCTGTAAATACACTGAATTGCAGCTGTATTGCTCTGTGACATCAAATCATTGTGCCAAGGTGACACAAGTTACATCAGCCAAGTTCCCCGTTGTACCTTGACTGTGTGGAGAAGAAAGTGCATAGGTCTCTTCCTCCTAACCTGATTTAGTACATACACTGTAACAGTTCAAGTAGGGCATACAAGAGCATGTTATATATCCTTGCTTTATTTTATAACCTCTACAGGGACCACACGTGTTTTGGGGAACAAGAAAGGAATATTTACCCGCCAGCGACAGCCCAAAGCAGCTGCTTTTGTTCTTAGAGAAAGATACTGGAAGATTGCAAATGAATCAAGCTGTCTTCCTCCTGTAATAACATCACATGCCCTCTTTTTAAAATGAAATCAAAGGGTATTACGCTGAACTTGTTATTAAATTTCTGTTTAAATAACTTTTGTGCCTGACTCAAGTCTTGCAAGTCTAATGCGATTTCTAGTCCACCTGAAGGAGTTACTATGATGTGAAGCAGATCAGAAACACTGGTTTCCTCTGCTTAGCCATGTCTGAAGGCTTCCTGTTTCCAGAGAGTAAAACAAATATTCAGAGTTTCAAGGAGCTGAAGTTAGAGATCCTGACTGAGGTATCTGTTTATGGCAAAAAACCCCAACACAAATATTACATGACACAAATCAATGCTGAAGACTTAAAAAAAAAAATAAATCTAAGTTACTGTAAACGAACATCACATCCCCCTAATGCAAATGAGGTTTTCCAGTTATACTCCCCTAACAGTTACACTACTCAGATCACAGCAAATTGTCCACAGAGGAGCAGAGTTTATGCAGCTTCTCCTGCCTGACAGGATGTGTGTGTGAGAACTCCTGAGCACTCACAGCATTCAGGAAGGGTAAGAACCACTATGAGGACACCCAACATACTCCCAACACAGTATGGAATTCATACTAGAGCAGCAAGGTGGAATATGTTAGATAGGCAGGTACTACAGCAACTGAACTTTAATAAAACTATTTATTTCACTCACAGTACCAAAACTGCCACTATTCGATGCAGTTTTACCTTCCAGCACGGAAGGGCTTCCTTCATATTAAACTGTCACCATGGACTACAGCAACAGCAGTCTAAGAGGGCAAGTTTGTTCTAAACCTTTCTGGTAGTGGCCTGGAGTAGTCTGGGGTAGGGCCATGTGTAAATTAACGTGTAATAACATCCCTTTTGGGCTGCACACCAGTCTTAGGGGACTCCAAAGGCCTGGCTCTAGACTGTCACAGATCACAGCAACACTCAGAGGAGCTCAGAACACTTAGTCTGCACACATCTTACAGCAACATCCCAGGGTTGTCCCAAGAGCAGCATCACAGGGAGCAGAACGACAAAACTGGAGGCTGCCCAGTGAATTTGGGAAGTTGGTACAATTAGGTAGTTTTAATGATTCACAGACTCTGTGTGAAACTCTTGCTATGACTCCCTTTTCTAACGCTTTCCTGTGTTAGTGGCTCAGGAAAGTGACCAAAATCTGACAATATAAAGAAAATATTTGCTCTTATGTTTTGTGGTGGCCAAATTCTCTTTCCTTTAGAGGTGGTACATTAGGAATCAACCCCACCTTCCACCCTGCCACACGCAGAATGAGGGCACAGATGTTTGCTGCAGACTTCAAAACAATTATGAAGTTCTTAAGGGAAAAGAAACAACACACCATCGACATTCCTCACACCATGTTAGGTCTAGATCTTCTATATAACTAAAGTCCCAGAATATAAAAGTCTATGCACAGTAAAAAGACACTTGTTCAAATGTACCATGGTAGAAGCAATGACCATATTTAAGCCCACTACCAGTGTTTGAAAGTCATCTCAACTTCTCCATCTCCAGACACCATTATTTAAAGAAGAAAATCATTTTCTTCCCCGTTTCACCCGACAGGACATACCAAAACACAGAGAAGGATCTGACACTGCTCACCCATTACAAACCAGGGCTCAGATCCCCGTGGTAACAATGGGGCTGGCAGCTGCAGAAGAGGCAGTTTTAACTTCATTCAGTCCAACACAACAGATGCAGAGTTTAATAGCCATATGTATGAAAAGCACACATTTGAGCTCAGTTCCTGCTTGTTCTGACCAGCTCAGTGCAATCATAAACCCAAGCCCTCCTACCCAACCCTTCCCAGCAGCTCCCTCAGCCCCCCAAAGCCAGGAACACACACAGCATTTTCCAGATCCTTTGTGATCTTGTGGGAGTGGGTTCAAGCAGACCCACAGAACCAATAAAGCAGGAAGTGATAAAGATCACACACTGAATGTTAGGTGGTTTGGTTTTTTTTTTGCACGTTGCTTAAAGAACTGTAAACAATTAAAGCCTCAAGTCAACGCTGCTCAGCCTCTACACACCCAGTGCACACAACCTGATGAAGCTGCAGGAATTCTATAAACTGGGATCTGTGGGGAATCAAGTGCTTTAAACTACTGCTAACACACACAATGTCTTTGAAAAAAAGCCCACAACTTAGTACATTTCTAGAAACAGAATTACAGTACTGACGTTAAAAACAGTTTCTAAGGCTCAGACTGAGTCCAAAAAGGCCTCTGATTGGGTTCATTCAAGCTCTTATGTTTGGACTGCATGAATGCAGCATAAGAATGATTGCAGCAAGACGTCCACAGGTAATTTCTACATTTATTTTTTTTTTTTTTATACCAAAAAAGTTATGTGCAACAAATAGAATTCGTACATATTTACATTGTTTTACCTGTTAGCAAAATTGTATCCTAAACCTCTGATATAGAATCTCTCAGCCTGTATCGATGAAAGGAACATCTGCCCAATGACTCCATTTCAATGGGTGTTTAATTTGGAGTTTAAAGCACTAGGAATAAATAGTTGATGGAACATACTATACAGAACAAACACCTAATATTTAGGCCATGCTTAATACAGTTTTATGGTAACAGAATACTTCATCTTTTCTGGAACGGTTTTGTCTAGTTCACGTTTAAACAACATTGGCAGAATCAAAGCCATTCAATCTCTGACTTCAGCCCACATAAATCAGGAGCATCAAGTGCTGCCTGAAGCACCTCACCAACCTCCTGGAACAATTGAGGGACTCTGTACAGCAGCAGACAAACACTACAGAATGCAGAAACCTCCTCACAAGAGATCTGTTGCCACTTCAGGCATCAAAGGTGGTCGGGAATGTTTCATTGGCCTCAGCATCGTGAACACCTTACACCGAGAAACTTCCAAGAACACTCATTTCCTCAACGAGACTTGAATGCTTTGTTGGCCTTTAAGAGTAGCAAGTACGTTACAGTAAGAGGATTTCAGGAATGTTTAATTCCTAAGCAGGTTTTGGGATGAGGTTCTTTTGCCTTTCCAATCCGCCCCTCGCCGAGGAACTTCCAACTGAGAATATTCGGTGACTCTGAGAGCCAAAGAGGGGGAGGAAGGACCCAAATTCAGAACCACTGTTTGGATATTGTGGATTTTTTCCCTCCATTCTCATGAGTGTTGAAACCACAACGAGGATCTGTGTAACATCCCCCTGTCCCTTGCCAGCCCAGGTATTATTTACCTGTGTTTTCCTGTATCCTCAAGATTTCTCAGAATTTGCCTTTGGGTTTGGAAGGGTGAAATCAGAATCAACCACACGTTTCTCACCACGTTTGTTCTGGCTGGGGTAGGCAGGGGGGCACTCCTCTGAGTTCCATCACATCACAACCTGTGCCATTTTACTGGAAGAAAGATGCTGTTTCTATCATTGGGAGCAACAAGGAGAGTCAAAGAACTGGAAGCAAAGAGGTCCAAATTTCTACTGCTAAGATTATTTTGCCCTTTATTCAGGCCAACTGCATTTCTGAAGCACGAGAGAGAAATAGAAGAGTCAGGGCCGTTTCTAGCAAATCACTTCCAGTAAAAAGTAACTGCAAGAAAAGCACACAAGACAAAAGAGTTCACAATTAAGGATCAGATTTGCAAGTCTGTGCACAAAGTGTAGCTGCAAATTCTTCCAGAGACCAAACTCCAGTTCCATTTGATCCCCATGTGCACACAAACAAGGACTGCAGACACGACTGCTGGAAATCCGGCCCTAAACATTTTTACTAAACAAACTGAATTAACAGACTATGCCCACACAAACAAGCACAAGACACAGTGAAGTTAAGTCAACACCAATACTTTCAGCTGATGGGGCTTTTTTTCCTTTTTTTTCCCAGAAATTGGACCAAGTACTCATTGATTATACTTGTCTCCATGGCTGCTTGTTCTGAGATATGAGCACTGCCACTGACCATTTCAGGCAGCACGTGTTCACCTCTTCCTTGGATGAAAAAAAAAGATGCCTTAGTGTAGATCACAGGAATGCATCAAAATAAATCTATACCACATATTAAACAGTGATACTGCCTCAAGGCTTGTGAGAGAACAAAGGCAAGCCTTGAGGGACCAGTTTAACATCATTCATTCCCCTCATAACAAAGTTCAAGGCATTTGAGAGACAGAACTAAACATCAAGACAAGCTTTAACTATACTCTGGTCAATACAAAATGCATTTAATGAATTGTTGTCTAAAACTGTCAGACAAGAGGGACAAGTAATTTAGTGTTACATGCAACAGATGTTACTCATACCACAGAACTCTATACATAAAAGCAGTTTCCACCTACATCCTTGATACAAACCAGAAAATGACTTCAGTAGTAATTTAAATACTATTTTGTGGATTCAATCTAAAAATTCTATTTGCTCTACGGAAACACTGCATGTTTCACAGTCAAGTTTCTCCTCAGCAACTTAGTGTTTATAATCCACTTATCCATACAACAGAAGTGTCTCTCTGACATTCATGTTTGAGAAAAAAAATCCAAAAAAGTAGTTAAATTAATTCCTTAAATAACTGGTATGCAGTTGGAATTCTTCATATTTAGAAGCTGACAAGGGCAAAAAGCAGCACAGCACCAATTACAGAAAGTAACTGAACCTACACGTTTTCGTGTCACAGAGTCTGAAACACAAATATTTTACTTTTCCAAATTGCCATCAACCTTTTTTAATTAAACTGAAACAATATTGCTACCACTTCTCAGTCTAAAAACTAAACATATCTCTTAATACTCCTCTATCCCCAGCAAGTTTGCTGGGAATTTTGTTTGTTTGTTTGTTCATTTTTAAAGCAAGGACACTTCTGCCTGCCAAGTTCAACGCAAAGTATTTGGTTTAAGATTTTAAGACAGAAGGCACTTTTAACATTCAGCCTTAGAATACTGAGTGCAGAAACAACATGTACAATTTTGTTCCTTTAAATCCGCAGTTTAATATTTTTTTTTTCCCAATTAGTTATTAGAAAGAGCAATGATAGCACTACATCACATTTCATTTTCAGGAGCACATTTACTCACTTATCCCATTAAACAGCTTGCCCTTCCAAGGGATC
Source organism: Pseudopipra pipra (assembly GCF_036250125.1). NCBI lineage: Eukaryota > Metazoa > Chordata > Aves > Passeriformes > Pipridae > Pseudopipra > Pseudopipra pipra. The sequence continues at coordinate 5,979,197 of NC_087569.1, read as the reverse complement.
TTGTGTGTGTGTGTCAGGCCTAAAGTTCATTTCCCAATATAGCACAAACCAAGGATCCTGACGAAGATCAATTAAGTAACTGCTTTTTCAGTGCACGACTTGGTTACCCCGCTCAGTCAGTGGTTTCCACTGCAATTGCAATCCTATACTGCAGCATTCATAGAACATCAAACATTAGTAACACTGGCTGGCTGACCACAGCTTAAAAATGAAACAGCTCTGCATGGAAACTGAGTCCTTTCAAAGAACACTTTGATACACCAACCCCCAACCTGCACAGAATATCCTGGTGGCGGCTTTCCATCGACCACACGGAGCTATTTTCACTCGGTACAGAATTAACGAGGTTGTGGTTTAATGAACACGCTTCAGGTTTCAGCTTTAATTCCATTTTTCGATACTGGAGACAAAAAGAAAGACAGGAGAGAAAAAAAAAAAAATGGAACCAACCCCAAGCATCATTCTTGGGACAGCACGAGCAGTGAGTGCAGCAACTCCGTGTTCTCTTCAGAGGTCACTTCTTCCATCGTGGCAGTCGACTGTGAGCTGAACCCTCTGACAGCTCCTAACAAAACCCATTGTACAGTGAGTTCTCCAGGGATGAAACCAATAGTTCTAATTTTATTTACAGTGTAAGTCCTAGTCAAATCTAAGTCCATCAGCTAAAAAAAAAAAAAAAAAACCAAAACGAAAACAAAAAAGTAATACACATACTGTAAACATGGCAACATTAAATATGGTGATGCTAGTCTAGAATATTTAATTTCATGATCACATCTTGTTATACCTGAATTTATATACAGGATATTTTATAGCAAGTGTTACCCACTTCACAAGTGGAGGGGGAAGAGAGAGTCTAGGTTTTGCTGTGGCTAAAACTCCTTCAAAGTAAAGTTAAAGCTTGTCTTTGATTGTATTAGAGCTTTCTTTCACAACCACATTTAAACTGAAGATTAGCACAGAAAAATTATCGGGGGCCCCTTCAAATTTATAATTAAAAATTCAGTTATGATTCTCGGGGAGAGTGTCTGATATGGAGAATAAAAAATTACTGCAAAATAAACTTAATGGAAGTTGGGTCTTCAGACTGTCAGTCAAGAGTTCAAACAGGGGTTATTCCTGTTTGGGTTGGAGTTGCCGTTTCCAGGCCTCGTTCAAATAAACTAGTCGTTTGTAGTTGATGATAAAGAGAATGAAGTTCAGCAAATATGTGATGACGCAGACAATGCAAAATTCCTTCAGCACGAAGTACAGAATGTATGCCAAGTACAATGACCCTACTACAGACACTATGGAGGATGTCATGAGGATTAGAGCTGCTACTGCACTTGCTGTCATACCTGCAACAAGAGAGAGAGAGTTACTAGGGCTGCTCTCGCCCCCCCTCCATGCACAGCACAAAGCCCAAGCACTAACTCAGACTGAGGGCTCCTCAGCAAGTCTGTCTTACAGAAAAGTCTGGTTAAAACACCATGACAAATCAAGACAAATCACTCTTCGGAAGGGAGCATCTAAGTTCTGTCTGACAGTCCTGTGATAAGGAGTATGTTTACATCAACCATCCTCTGTATTCCTGAGTTAGGGGAAAGTTACAGGCTGATCAAGTTATTTCTATCAAAGTTAACAGCTTTAGAGCAGACCATGTTTACCAACATGTATACAACACATCTCATGCACTTTTTTGCCTACTACTCCTGCAAAACTTGCAAATTCCATTTTTATTTCCTCTCTTTTCTATCACGCAATCCCATGCTAAATATACTGAAGTGAAAATACCAGCACAGAAACTGTCTTGACACCCTATATTATTAATAGCATAGCAGAGGAAAATGCAATTATTCTTATTATCAGTTGGGTTTTTAAGCCCTTTGGACAGATGTATCATTAGGCTGGTGCTAAGAAAAAAAAGATATAAAAACCACAAGCATTTATCTGGTTTCTTGCAGATTGTACAATCTGTATTGCACTCCTCCTTCAACACCACAGACCAGCTACATGCTTTAGGCTTTAAGCAGAATTAATACTTACCAAGTAGCATTTGTAGTATATAAAACACGAGTCCAAAAACACTGTTTGACTGATTTATTGCACTGTCCTTTCCAAAGATGGAACCCAACAGACCGAATCCTCGACCCCATCTGTAAAACAGTGAAACTAATTAACACCTGTTTGGGCACCTATTGCTTTTACATCAGTGTTTTCAGTCCATCTCTGTTGGGAAAAGAAAAAAAGAGGTACATATATTCTGACATGACCACTGGAGTCCTATGGGAAGTTCAGAGTTATCCTGGAAAATCAAGCAGCTTGCAACAGGGGGAGCACTTTATCCACAGGTACAGCTTTATCCCACACCTGGAGGATTATAAAGTCATTCAACACACCAGAAACTACAAATTCATGCAGCTGCAACTTCAAACACCACCTTTGCTTCTGTTTGAAGCTGTTTTGTCAAGCACCCAACAGCTTTAGCAGCTCCCTCCACCACAGCAAGCTGGACACTTGGTCACTAAACAGGGACGATGGCACAAGGGGTAAGGATTCGTTTCCAGCTCTGCTGGCATCAGAGCAAGCAAACCAGGACATATGTTTGCACCTCAGCTGCTCCTGATCAGTCTCTCACCTCAGGAGGAACCCCAATCTGCCAGGCAGACAAGCTGGGGATGGCACCAGAATGAGATCCACAGACCTCGTTTGTCAGAGCACAGTGTGACACTTTGAACCAACACCTGAATTCCCCACAAAGTGACTTTCAACTTTCTAGTGATAAGACAGAAAGCAGCACAAGCCCTACAAAACTGCTGCTGCACTGAGGATAAAAGATGAAATTACCAAATGTATTTGTGCTAGAAACCAGGAATTTGATGCCCCAAGGCAGATCATGACTTGTAAAAGCAAAGTGAGGACCTTATTTGTTAGTGTCACTTGAAAATATGAAGTTCATGCTATCCAACAGGTAACTTAACTCACTTACAAGAGAACATCAGGATATCTTCCAGCATGATTTTGGAGCACCAAGCCAAGCATTAACACTTGGCTTGGTTCCCATTATCAGGTTAACTGCCACAGAACTATGTAAAAAAGCACCATTCCTCATTCCTGTTGCAGCAGAAAATGCCAGTGTGCTACATTTATGCCAAGAAAAGTGCAGTTTCTAGATAATTTCTTGTACTAGAGGCAATGCCCTGCTAAACCAAGACACAGCACAGGTCTGCTCTCTGCCCAGGGCAGGAACATTGCTGATGTAACTCACCACACACCTGGGATCAGTGACAGGCTACCAACACATGACAAGCAGTTTCCTCACAGAAAAAGGGACCACAGCAAGTACAGTTTAAACCATCTCCAAAACACTTCACAGTCTCACAGCCATCTGTGCAGTATTTGCAAAACATATTCAAATTAATAATTTTAATTGCAGACAGTTACTAAATTTGAATTAACTATTATAGGCAAGTCTTGTGCTCTTCTCCCCAAGAAACCCAGCAGAAAATTGGGTCCCAGTTCCTAGAAAGTACATTTACTGCATAAAAAGTAAAAAAACCCAGACTTTCAACTAGTTTGGTCTCAAATCTTGTAAAGGAGTGAAGTGAATTTGTGCCAATTCAACCAATGCTGCTTCACCAGGGGACAGTGGCTCAGCATTCCCGAGGCTGCCAGGGGTCATACACACAGGGATTTGTGAGGGGAGCAGTGCAGAACTGCCTGGCTCCCTGCACTCATCCCAGGGCACTTCTGGGGCTATGGGAAATGTGGGGGACACAGCACCTCCTCCCTGCTGCATAGGAAGGCAAACAGTCCCACTGCTTGTGGGCAAAGCAGCATCGAGGAGGGATCCCAAAGATCTGGAAAAGCTGCAGACAGAGATGTGATTGCAGCACTCACAGAAAAGGGAGCCACACTTCCCAGAGAGGGATTCAAAAAAAGGCCAAACACCATGGAAAAACAGATCAGCAAACATAAAGAAATACTGCCAATCCAAGGAATCTCTGCTATGACGAGATTTTTCTCCCACATGTTGAATGTTATCTGGATTTTAAGTGAGACTTGTTTATTTTTTAGCCTTCCTTTGCTAAGATGTCACAGCACATGTAACAATTGTCTCATGTTCTCCAGCTGCCAAAGGCAGTATTAAAGAGCCAGGCAAATATACTAAAGGTATCATCCTTTTGCATTTAGCAGTTGATTTTTATTTTTCTGTATTACTACATTTATAGATACTTCAGCTTACTATCCACAGGTGAAATGTATTATTCTAGTCTCCAAGTGAGACTTCTTTGTAGGGTGACATTAAACTGTGTCTGAACACACTCAGGCTTTCCTCACCAAGAGACTGCACAGCTCAACTCCAGGTGTGCCAAGTCTGTGATGCTCAATCCCTCCCCGGCCCTGCCCTCCCTGTGTGCTCCCACCTCTGATGCTCATCAGATCCTGTCGTGTTTGAAGGCAAACTCAAGCTTAAAAAAAACATCAGAAACTTTCCTCTACAGAACCTGACCCTGCAGTGATTCTGCAAGAGAATAAAATGTTGCTGGTGGAAGGATAAGGAGTTCCAGCCCTTCCCGACAGTCAGCACCAGGCCTGAGCTGTTCAGAGCTGCAAGGTCAGAGCACGGAGAGGGCTTTTTCCATGTGCAATAGTTCATTAAGTATCTTGTTGGCCTTGTAGCAGCTTTAAGGACATGAAGTATTAAATTTCAGTCCATGGAGTACAGCTCTAATCTCACATCTTATTCCACACCCTTGAAGACAGCTAAGCAGCCTGTGGTTTAACATAAAGCCCTTTTCTCAGCCTTGCAAGGGTTGAAGCGTGAGCAAGTTTTCTGCATCAAACTGAAAAGTATTAAGACTTTGTATATTTTTATTTGAATCTAATTTCTCTACTGAAGAGGCTAAATCAGCTCTTAATTTTATTGAGGAGGTCCTAAAACCCACTAAAATGCAAAATGAACCAAGAACTTTAGCAAGCAATTGGAGGAAGGATAAAAAATGAGTAGGATAATCTTCCTTCTCGCACCAAAATCAGGCAAAACACACCTGAGTTACAATAATTTAGAGGTCTAAAAAAAATACAGCAAACAAATAACAAGAAGAAAGTCCAAATAAAAGGATAAGCAACAAGAAATAAAACATCAGAAGTTCTTCACAGAACCTGCCTTTCTTACAAAGAACGTAACTTAGAATAACTGTTATTAACTTGTATCAATTTTTTTGGATACAGAATACTAAGTAAAATGAACTTGCACTAATGACAGAGTTGCTTGCACAGCAGGATAAAAGCACAGCCCAATATCACCAACTTTTTCCTGGTCCTGACTTGTGGCTCCCATCCTTGAAGTGCCAAGAATTCCAGAGTGAGAACTGCAGTGACCCGGGGTGACTCAGAGCACGGTGACAAACACGGGAGCCAAGCCCACTTTCACCACACCCGAGTTTCACTCCCATTAAAAATAAAAAGCCATCTGAACTAACTACAAGGGAGATTTCAAATGAACCATGAACACATCTTTGTGCATGTTTCAAGTAATTCAACTCCCCTCTCTGTTCAAGACCACAGTCTGCTCCACTCCCCACCTGCATGTACAACTCTGAATGCTCTTTAAAAAGTTAAATAGTGATTCAAGAAATCCAAGATAAAGTGGTGAGAACTGTTTATGTAGTTTCCCAACATCTAAAATCGAACACTACAGTGATTTCCAGTCCAATGTGCATTAGGTCTTGAAAGTTATTATTATTCACCCTCTAAACAGTGTCCCCTTTGGTCTGAGGTATTTAAAGCTGTTGCATTTTTACAAGTTTAAAGCAGTATTTGTGTTCACCTGCCACTTCTTAACAGGAAAACTAGAACTGAGGTCACTGTGATCCACAAGTGACACACCTCCAAGAAAGTCTTACACTTTTCAATCATTACCTCATTTGCACAATTATGAACATCCCCTGTGTTCCAGAACAGCCTATTATGAGATGCACTTTAAACACTTTACCATAATTTAGCAGAGAAAATGCCACTGGCAGAAAGGGAACCATGAGAACCACACTTAGTACACTAGTATCTGACCCATTTTAGAGGACAAGTAAACAACCTTCATGTTTAACAAGGTAAAAGCTGTAAGAGTTATCAGTTTTGGCTCAAAAAGCAGCAGAATTCCAAGCCTGCCAAGCACAGCGAGTCAAACAAACAAAACAAGAAGTATTTATTTAGCCAGGAGTTACCTCACTGTCCCATCCACTCTGTAAGAAATGCTATAGGGTTTTTCTAGCCAAGCACCCCAGTTCTGACAAGTACTGCCAGAAGGAGATGTTTTTAACACTTTTGATGAAGAGATCATTCCTCAAGATGCTTTCCTTCTCCTCAATCACCGTGAAGTTAAGAATTAGCTTAACAAACTTCTGAACTGGGGTTTCACCTGCACCAACACACTCAGCAGCCCACCTTGAAAAACCTTCCTGGTCCTTTCTGAGCACTTCCTTTTGACCTCCACAACCACCCCTGGTGATGACCAGAATCACATCACCTCCATTTCACCTGGCAATCCTTAGTTCTCATGCCCAGAAGAGAACTAAGCACTGTATATTCATTTGAACATGAAGATAACCATATTAGATGGGGTCAGGTCCAGCTGGCTTCAGATCACGTCCCTGACATCAGCCAGCAGCAGATGCCTTGAACAAGCATGTATTTCCCAGGTTACAGTCCAGTCTCCTCAAGGACTAGTTGCAAATGCTCAAATCCTTCAGGGGACTATGATAGGATATGACCCAAAATCTGAGGACATTCTGCATTTGTGCAGCAGCAGCTTTCCCCACACATTTCTCTCTCTCAGCTGTTGGGTTTGCTGCAATAAAAAGGGAAAACAATAAAAGAGATTTTGTTTTCAGAAAACTGTAAGTAAAGAGCTCAAGTTTTGTTTCCTGAGCAGCAGCAGGTTACTTAAAGCCCCCTATTTCAGGATTATTAATCATCCCATAAGCATGATTTTGTTATCAACAGCAAGCAACACTTACCACTTTGTAACCCTGAGGGAACAATAAATCTAATTTTCCTACAAAAAGGCTACACTTGACAAGTGATGTGCACATTTCCTTAGGCACCACTGGACTTCTGAGATAAGTTATGGTCCAGAATGGAAGTTCTCAGAGGGGAGCAGAGCTGGCCTGTGCTCACACACTGCCTTCAGTGAAAGCTCAGATAAAGGTCAAAGGATCTGGAGCACAACAGTGCTTAGCAATGTTAAGAAACTTTGGTTGCAGCTTCTTTCCAGCTTCACTAGAGGATTTTGGATTAAACCTAATTCATGGTTTCAAGGTTGCTTAGGCCACTCTTAACAGTTTTAATAAATTAAGTAAAAGCCTTCAATTAGAAGCCACAAGAAAAGAGATTAAAAATTCCCATTTGTAAACTTGCCAGGACTGCTCAAAAATTTTGTTACACTTAATTTCACATTTAAATCTATTAGCAGTATTTAGCATAAACAAATGAGATTTTGTTCTATATATCCTCCAGCTCTATTTCAGAAACAGTCTCTAAAAATCTCACTGTCTAGATCAGCAAAATCTCAAGCAGACAGTGGTTAATTATTTTATAGCAGCCTTTACAGAAGCACAGGCCATTCAAGCTACAAGCCAACAGCACTGTATCCCTTCTACATAATCTCTTCTATTAAGCTGTCATAAATGAAGCCTGAGTTTGAACTATAGGCACTTTGTTAAATTTACTTTGCACCAAGCAAAATAATTCTCAGCCCTATTGCAAATTCCAGTCAAGCCAGAAATGATATATTTATGAAAAGCAAAAACACATGTGGTTGTGTAAGCGCTGTAAGGATGGAAAATAAAAGACAAGACTCCCATAGCTTGGGCACTGCTGTGTTTTATAAAAGATGTCCCTCAGCCAGGAAGTATTTTATCAGTCAGAAGTATTAAATCATCGATTTTCTACTAGAAAGATGGGAGAAGGAAAAAAAAAATCACTTGAATTATCAGCTTCTGCAGCTTTAGGAGCAACTATAATGAAGCTGGTTTCTACAAGCATTCCTGAAACACCTTCCTTCCCAGCTCACACCCTCCAGCCCCTGCTCCTGCCTCCCAGTCAGTCCCAGTTGGACATGTGCTGCCAGCCCAGCTGGCAGTGCCAGGGCACAGGGAACCTTGGCTCCCTTCAGCAGAGGAGTTCCTGTGAGCCTCCCTCCCCTTTGGCACTGAATTTGTCTACTCCAACTCCCCCCTGCCCCATCTACAAACCGGAGGTCCCCAAACCTTCCCTGAGGCAGCAAACCCAATGAATCCAGAGGAACTGCAGAAGCCCCATTTCAGCTGCTGTCTAACACCTGGGAATGCTCTGAAATGACCACCCACCCACGGTAAATGCCAGGACAGACTGTAGCTGAGTTCAGGAGGCTACATTTTCATGTAAACTCTTTCTGTAGCCTAAGAACAACAAATATGATTCCTGCTGAATGATCACCCTTTGCTCCACATTCCACCCTCAGTTTAATCAAACTTCTACCTTCTTCTATCCAGAATCAAAGATGCCTGACAAAAACAATTAACTTGGCTCACATGAAAGATATTACTGACTAAAAAACCCAAAGACCTGCAAAACTAAGACAATGCTTTTAAAAAGCACATGGGCCTCATTTGTGTGCACTGGTTCACAAGAACAGACTAGACAAACTTCTCCCACTACCTGCATAAAGCTACTTTTAACTTTTGCCACCTTACATCAGTCACTAACTGCAAACCTCAAACATATCTGAATGCCTGCTTGCAGGTACAGCAATAAAAAAATCCTGGGATATCAGGAATTCAATATTAATAAGAATGATAACTGCTATATCATGTTCTCAACCTGGAACGAAGTAAACTGGACAGACACCAAGTTTACAGGAACTGCCCCACAACAGAACTGCAGTTTAAATATCGGGTTAGGAGGAGGTCTGAGAAGTTTGGTTCCATGTCCCATTTCCTCAGATAATGGGGTTGTTCCTGTTAACCTGATCAGTGCCACAGTCTGCATTCTGTAAGGATGCACCAGAACAGTTCTAGCAAGGTGTTCTTCACTGAGAAACCAGCACAGGTCAGTTCTGCCTGCAGTTCCTTACAGCACAATGCACACCCACCCTGCAGAGGAATGAGCTCTCCACCACTACCCTCACACAACAGAGAGCTTAAGTACTGTGGCACAAGGCAAAGCAAACATAACATTTAAGACAGGTGTAAATTCACTGCTCACAATGATTTATAGGTGAGCAGAGCAACACAATAATCCTCCAGTTGTCACAGGCCACCCTTGGCAAACTGCAAACAGACCTGTGCCCAACACACACATTTTACAGATATGCATTTGCAGGAACTACCAAGTGATGAGTTTGGTGCATCCACCAGGAGACACAAGGCAGATATGCAACTTGGTCTAGTGGGAGGTGTCCCTGCCAACAGCAGGGGGCTGGAAATATATGATCTTTAAGGTCCCTTCCAACCCAAAATGTTCTGGGATATTAGGGTTTTTCAGACCAGGCATTTCAGAGCGGCTCAAACACAAGATGACAACCCAAGACCTCCCCCATTAGCATGAAGTTAGAACAGGGAATTCCTAAAATCTGCCATCTCTCAATGAGATCCAATTAATCCACAGATTCTTAAAATCCTATTTGGACTCCAGAACTTCTAAAGACGTTAACCTAGATCAATATTGACTATTGCCAAAGCTCTTCACTTACGCAGCTGCAAATATTGCTAAAGATATACAGTGACAGGTGCCCTTTGGTCCTTCGTGCTGTCTCAGGCTGTGTCACACTTGTCACAGCATTAGTGCACTCCAGGCCACAAAAATTCCTTCAAAAAGAGAGCCACCCACTAATCCCCTCTGCAGAAATCTTCAATTAATCAAGACAGAAAGTAGAAATGTATTAGAAGACTCCAAAATCTCCCAGGGCAAGCAAAAGATCACAGCAAAAGGCTCTGGGTCTCTGCTTTACAACTTAAAGGTCACATTTTATTTCAAGCTGTAGCACTCTCAACATTACTTGAAACGTGTCTATTGGTTTCATTCCTTCTGTGGAACTACTGTAACAACAAGACCAGAAATATTTTTCAGGAACTGCCATAGGCCAGTTTCATTATAAGGCAACTCTTGCCACTTATTCTCAAATATAAGACAGCAATTCATTTAAAACAGCTACAGCAATTGCCAATGAAAACGTTTGGTATTTCCCTAATACCTTCCTTTACTATACAGCCCTTAGCAGCTTTTATTTTTAAACTACTTCATGAACTTTCCCCACGATAAAAGCTTGAAATATGCTGACCATTCCTGTTTTGAATAAGGGATAGTGGGAAGGTATTGCTCCAACCTAATCTTCTGTATGAGTCAGGCTCTGATAGGAGATTCTCTGTGCTCCTCCCTCTGCGTGCTGGCAATCTTTACATTTCTGTTCCTGTGGTTCTGCCAATACCAGATTGGGTTTAAAAGCAAGACTTTGAAATACTAACAGCTTATTAGCAAAAAAAACCCTCACCCTCAAATACCAGAAAGTCAGCTCAGGGAAGAATAAACTAATTTATTCTAATTATTCTCTACACTTAAAATGAATCCCACCACCATTAAGCGCTTTCTAAAGTTCAGTCCACTGTGGGAGTCAGGACTCAAAATGTGAAGACTGTTACATTCCAAGTTCCATCAGCAAATCCAGCTTAAATAAAAGTCACACAACTGAATGAACACTCTAGAAGCCAGTAAAAGCCACAAAGTATAAGTCTGTCACGCATTTAACTCTGTAGAGTGAACTCTGCTAATCAGCTAATCAAATAATTTCTGACTGCCAGGGTAACAGCTTAATGAGGAAAGAAACACATGAAGGTTAAATCTGCAGTACATGTGGAAAAGCTGGAACACAAGATTCAAAACTCCACTACCCCAGTAAAATCTAAATTGTAGTTCAAACTCCCTTCTAGAAATCAAGTTTCACAGAAACCTTGGTGATGTGGGGACAAGGAACGCTCGGCTGAGAGAGAGTGACTGATGGACGGGGAGCTGTGGCAACACGGAAAAGAAGTTAAATTTCTTCCAATGTTATTCTTATTTCAAAGTTTAACCACTTGCCCTCCTGTCTTACTTTTAATGCAACAACACTCCTCTGTGTCCTGCACAGCCTGGAAAGCACATTCTTCTCCAAATATGGTTTGACTGAACAGAACTTGCATGTTCCTTTTCCACAAACTCCTTTTACCACCTGCTCTAATCACCACGAGATATCCTCACATTTGCAATAGGAGAACTCTAAGTATGTTCTCCTAGCAACTGCTGGTGAGATTTTCAGTTGATTTTATCCCTGACTCTTCATATTACTACAAAGAATTCCTACAGTAAAGTATTTCTAGGCCTTGCCATGGCACACTCAGCATGTCAGCTGCTGCATTACTAATGAACATTATAATTACCAAGCATGATTCCATAATCAGAAATAATTCCAATTATATCTTTAAGTGTTTTCCTTCTCCCAAGCATTTAGTAAACACACATCAAAACTATTGCATCGAATTGCCTGTCTCAGTAGCAGCATTTGCAGCAACAATAAAAAGCTGTTGGAGAACCAATTCTGTACAAGAACAGGCTGCTATGGAGGTGATTTATGATGATTAAATCCCTGTTATTCTCTTTTTGCTCCTGGTGGTGAAAGTTATTTTACTGATGAGACTCACGTGGTTTAATCTCAGTGGCCTATGCATAACTTCAATTTATACAGTTTTATGTTATTTGGCAAGTTTGTAGAAGTCTTCTCCCTAGTTAGAGCAAAACTCGTCACTTCAGGACACTTCCCAAACAAAGACATGAACAAGCACCTCCACAAACTAAAGATCACCTGAGGACAGACAGAAAAGCAGAGTTAAAGCCCTCACTTAATCACAAGAGTCCCCTCTCAGACATCCAGAGATACAGATCTCTGTAACACAATCCCACTGCTGTCACCACAGAAGAGGTTTTCAGAATATGAGATCCCTGTGTGTTTTACCTCAACAATTTAACAGCTTCCACCTGATAGGAGTATGGGCATGTTCTGCACAACTGGTTTTTCATGATGGTACAACGAATACCTTGATAAAAACTGGGACAGCTTTTACACAGGTTACACTGAGAGGAGGAAAAAATAAATCCCAAGTGCTCATTCAGCTGAAGGCACTCACATGGTAGTAATAAAATTCTCATTAAAAGAAAAGGAGGAAGCATTTAATACATAATAGGGTTTTGCTCAAGAACCAAACCCCTCCCTTCCCACTTCCTTATAGTGGATGTTCTTATGTGCCTGTATATCTACACATACACACAGACATATGTTCTATGCTCTGAGCAATTTTGAGATTGATGGATAAATCCTCTTATTTCTTTAGCTATCTGACAATATGCTTTTAAGAGAGTTTCTTGGCCAAATTACACCTGGAACCATAAAATCATGAAGGCTGGAAAAGACACCTAAGATCTAGTCCACCTGAAACTATTCCCTGTGCCATGTTTGTACTTGAATCACTTGTAACTGCACAGCAGGGCAAGTCTTTTCATTTTTGTAACTCAACCAACTACTTACACGACAAGTCAAGTTAATAGAATATTACAGACTGACTCTCCTAACAGAAATATGAGCCACTGACCTCTAGGAAACAACTGCTAAGACTGGACACCTGCAAAACAACTCAGGGTCTGGGCTGAGCTTTTGCTGCAGAGGGATTCAAGTCTCTCTTGAATGAAACACTTCCTCTGTACCACAAAACCGTCTCCTGCGCTGCCAGGTGACATTTCAATGAAAACGCAGTACAAGATACCGCAATTAAAACCACCCAAAGCAAACCACCTGCAATCGCCCTTGTTTACATTGGCCTCAGCCACCACTCACAGCCGCACCACTCCGCTCTAAGGAGCGTTTACCACTAAAACGCCCGTCGCTCCACCTAATTGCCACTGATTTCGACACGGGAATTGCGGGTGCCTCACCCTCTGGCCCGTGGTGATCCCGAAAAAAGCCGGTGATCCAGAAAAAAGCCGCTCCCTCACCGGCCCTCCGGCGCTGGGGTTGCCCCGGCCGGGAGCGCTGACCCCCCTCCCCCTGCCCTGTGCCCCCACCACAGGCCCCTCCGCGCCCGCACCCGCTCAGAAAACCTCCCCGCACCCCCAGCGGCCCCCGAGGCCCCGGGGGCAGCGCTCCCTTGGCCGCCCCGCCGGCGAGAACGGGGCGAGGGGTGGCCGGTCCCACCCCCGCCTCACCTGGAGGTGATGGCGGCGGAGCAGCGCACCCGCTCGCTGAGGTCGCACAGGGCCTGGTAGTGGCTGTCGCGGCCCTTCTCGCGCTCCAGGTGGCAGGCGTAGAGGGACAGCAGGATGCCGGCGGCGCACACGGCGGACCGCGCCACCCGCTCCCAGCGCGGCACCGACACCCGCAGCAGGACGGGCGCCGCCATCTTTGCCCCGTCCCTCCGCCTCAGACCGCGACGCGCGCCCGGCGCCCGCGCCCCCCGCGCACGCGCGCGCGCCCCTCATTGGCCCGCCGCGCGCTCGCGCGTGCCCTTCATTGGCCCGCCCGCGCCCCCCGGCCCCGCCCCCCACCCCCCGCCGCTCGCGCCGGACGTGGCGCCTCGCGACGACGTCACGTCAGGCCCGGCGGGGGGTGCCGGGGGGGGTGTGCGGCGCCCCCTGGCGGCCATGAGGGGCGCTGCAGAGCGGCTTCGGCCCCACCACTCCCGCCCCTCACAGATTTCTGCAGGAAAATGAGCTTTTCCCCCTTTTTTTTCCCTCAGATTGAGCGGTCAGGGGAAACTTGGCAGCTCTGAGGAATGCTACAAAAGTCGACACGGCTGATATGACCCCTCGGGGATAATATGTCGCTTCACTATAACGTGGGTCTCGGGCAGGTTCTCCAGTGAAGCTCCAGGTGTTTTCCATGGTTTTGGACAGAACGAGCCTGCAGACACACAGAGCCCATCTGGTGTGCAGAGGGATCTCCCTGGGGGCCTGTTAACATTCCCAAGGATTTTCTGGGATGTGTAATTTGGACAAGCACTATAAAAAGCACATTAAAAGTTTGTTAATTCTAGCACGCACCGTAGCCTGGTGCTCCGCCTGGCTCCAGAACAGCTGCTGATGGATTCTCCCAAGCCTCGCTCGGCCTTGGAAGAACAAATACGCTTCGCACTTGAGCAATGGGATTTCATCACCTGGGACCAGATTCCATCACTCCTCACAGCCAGAACTGTGAATCCACAGCACTGGTCACAATCAGACCAACACAACCCAAGGCAATCAAGGCTGGATCTTCTTTCTTTCACATGGCTCTGGTTTCTATCAAAAGCAGCATCAACACCTGGCTGTAGCTGAAGAACCAGCCAATGTCTCTGGTCTACTCACACAAAAGTCACGGCAGCTGAAAATAAACAATCTTTGCTCACTGTAAACACCACCAAAACCACTGGTACTGCTGCGTTTGGGAGTGGCCACCAGCTACTCCTTCTCCCGCCCTTCCCCAGTTCCTTGTAGCCCGTTATTGGGGGCATTAGGAGATGCGGGAGTGAGTCAGTACAAAAGGAAGCTCTGGAGTTTTCCCAAGGAAGGCAGGAGGACAAAGCACAAAGGCAGCATTCATCCCATCCTGCCCTCATTGTTCCGCAGAACAAAACCAACTCAAAGAGGGACGCGCTGCAAAATGACTTCAAGCACCAAGAATCCCTCTGCCAGCAAAAAAAAGGGAGTCAAAAACCATTAATTAAAAAGAGTTGAGAAAACCACTCATTAAGAAATGAGTTGTTTGAACACTGGAAAAAGTATAAACAAAATTATAAATCTCCCGCTCTCTGTGCCACGATTTGCTGTCAATGGGAACAAGGGGAGAGAGACAATGGGAAAGGATTGCAGATGACGTACACAGGAGAACATGAAATGTTATTTATATTTATCTCCTAATAATTTTGACATTAACAACTGCTTTTCTTAACTGTGCTTCTGGATTACCACTATATAAACTCACAATTTAATGCTTCCTTCATCAGACAAGAGTTACATCCCCTGACACAGATGTTGAAATGACTAATCTCATACAGCTCCCTCCTTTACAACTGCAGAAACTGTGAACAAGCAATTTTTTGTCATGAATTACCACGGCTGGTGACTGTGGCGCTGTCATGACGTATCCCTTATAATTGCTGCTGTCTATAAAAATAATTAATACAATAATGAATAAATTGATTAAAAAATACATTTCTCCAAGTAGACAGTGACTCTAAAGCAGGGAGAGTCAGCCCATGCAGATGACCTTGTGCATGGAGCTGAGGGGGCAGCTCATATATCTCATATATGTATATCATACATGTACCATACATATATATAAATATATATATATAAATTATATATAACAATTATTTATTTTATATATAAAAATATATATAAATATATAAAAATATTTCAATGTATAAAAATATATATTTAGATATGTATACACATATATACATTTAGATACATATATACACATATAGATATCTTTTATATATATGCATATACACATATATACATACACATATATATCTATATGCATATTTATATAAATATATGCATATATATACATGTATACGTACATATTTTTATATATACATATTTGTGTATATACATGTATATATACCTATAATTAATGAGATCCCCTCAGTCTTCTCTGGGCTAAAATCCAACACCTTCAATTCTACCGAAGGGCTGAATTCTGAAGGGCTTTTGGGCGGGTTCCTTCTCCACAGAGAACGATTCCCTGAGGGCTGGAACACGTTTAACCGTAGCTTAGGTATTTATTGCGACTGTGGGTCCCGCCGGCGCGGGTTTAAACCGCAGTCCATGCGTTCATTTTGAACCGAGTGTCCCGCAGGCGCGGGTTTATCGCCGCAGGCGCGGGTTTATCGCCGTTTACGTGTTTATTTTGCCCTGAGGGTCCCGCAGGCGCGGGTTTATCGCCCTTTACGCGTTTATTTTCACCGCAGACTCCGCCGCCATCGCGGCCCCTCGCGGGGGTTCCAGC
Source organism: Pseudopipra pipra (assembly GCF_036250125.1). Lineage (NCBI taxonomy): Eukaryota > Metazoa > Chordata > Aves > Passeriformes > Pipridae > Pseudopipra > Pseudopipra pipra. Next base: position 5,963,161 of record NC_087569.1, on the reverse strand, counting down.
GCGTCCCCTCAGGCGGGCGGAGGGGGCGTGGCCTCTACAAGGCCCCGCCCACCGCCACCCGCGCGCACGCGGAAGTGACGCGCACGCGGTGACCTTCAGAGGAGGCGGGCGGGTGTTGGACAGGCCGCGCTTTCTCTTTCTTCCGAGTTCCCTCCGCTCCGGCTCCTGCTCCTGCTCTGCTCCCCGCCGCCATGCCCAGGGGCAGCCGCAGCCGCACGTCCCGGGTGCCGCCCCCCGCCAGGTGAGGGCCACCCGGGCCGCCTCCTCCTCTCCGTCCCCTCTCCTTCCTGAGGGCCCCGCGCAGGCCGCAGCGGCCGCAGTGCAATGGCGGACAGGCCGCTGCGGCCCGGCGGGTTGGAGCTGCGGTGGCTCTGGGGGAGCGGGACCGGGTGCTTGTTGGGGGGGTGGAAGTGGGTCTGCTCGGCCACAAGGCCTGGCCATCCCCCGTCTGGACTTTAAGGCCTTATTAACCCTTAAGGGTTAATCAACCCCATTTGGGTCATACCTCATTTTTTTGCGCAAGATTTTGCAGTCCTTTGTGGAGTGGGGGGACGGCGAGGCTTTAAAACAGCCAGAAAGAAACCTGTAAATATGACCCTGTCTTGCATAAGTCGCTCACCAGAACACCGAGTTCCTGCCCTCGGGGTGTAACTCTGTGACTCTTCCGGAGGGACAGTGACCTCCTGGCCCTGCAGCCACGTGGGCTCTGCCCGGAGCGGTTTGGAGTGATGATGATGATGATAGTGATATGAGGTTTCTCTCTCTCATCGCAGCCGGGCCCCGCCGATGAGAGCCGCGTCCCCAGCGCCGGCTCCTCGGGCCCAGGTCCCGGCCGCGGCTCCGCCTTCTGCCGTGGCGGCTCCGGCGCCGAGGCAGCCAGGGCTGATGGCCCAGATGGCCTCGACCGCCGCCGGGGTCGCCGTGGGCTCGGCCGTGGGACACACCATCGGCCACGCCATCACCGGAGGGTTCAGTGGAGGGAGTGGCCACGAGGCTGCTCGGCCCGATATCACTTACCAGGTGAGGGGAAGCACAGCGGGACACCACTAGTGCCTTGACAGATCAGCCTACGGGCTGAGGTAGTTGCTAGCGACATAAAACACCTCACAAGTCACAACTAGGGTATATAATTATAATCTCTCTGTATATAGTCTATATATATAATCATATATAGTCTGTAGTTAAATTGAATCTCCAAGATAACCACCACACTCACCATGAGTATCTTAAAAGTAGCTCAGAAGGATGCACGAGTGATGTATGCTTGTGGCAGGGTGTTGTTTTCTACTGTAGTGTTCCCCTTATTCAGGCAGGACTTCCATGTTCCAGGTCTGATGATGGTAAGATCTATTGCAAGACCTTTTTGTGCTGCTCAGACATTTTTTTGCCCAGATGCCATTCAGAGTTACCTGAGCATATCCAAAATCACCCAAGTGTTTCTCAATTAAAGAACTACACTGAATGTGTCATGCCTCTGCTGGAAACTTACTTTGTACTTCAGCCCATTATATTTTTTTCCATTTAAAAAGCAACATTTTCACTAAAACACAGGGAAGAAACCTCAGCTAGCAGCACGGGGGTGGTTTGGCTTTGAGCTGGAGCTGTTGGAAGGGCCCTTACAGGGTTGTGTGCTGTTTCAGGAGCCCCAGGCAGCTCAGGCTGCCCAGCAGCAGCAGCAGGCTGGTCCTTGCCAGTACGAGATCAAACAATTCCTGGAGTGTGCACAGAACCAGACTGACCTCAAGCTGTGTGAGGGCTTCAGCGAGGTGCTGAAGCAGTGCAGGTTTGCTAATGGTAAGTAGGCAGTGCTGACAGTAAACTACTAAATGGGCTAATCAGTAGAATTATTGTGGGAATGATGTCCTGGGGTTTTGATCTGTCTGGTGAGGAATGGGGAGTGATGGCAGGTGCACCAAAGTCAGGTAAAGCAGCTGCTGTTCTGTTGGGCTTCCTGCTTTGGTACTGTACATGTAGCTGGAGGTGATGGGGTGGAGAGGGGGTGAATTCCTGAAGTTTTGTGCTGGTGCATGGATTGAAGCTGATGGGAAAGTGGCAGCAGCACACTTGGAGAATCAACAGGGCACTGTGAGCCTGTAGGAAGGACAACAGCCAAACCATCCTGACCTGGGAGGGTGGGGATGCTGCACACCAGGGTGCTCTGCTGGTGTCTGCAGTTCAGCATGTCCTAGCAAATGGATGAGGGGAAGGGGGAACATCCTAGCAAATCTGCTTTATGGCAAGGAAAACCAGCTGCCATTCAGGGATCCAAAACTTACTGACATAACTCCTTACCTTGCAGGTTTGGCCTAAGCCTGCAGGACAAGGCTGCTGAAGACCATCTTTCAAGAACTGACCTATGAATGAAAAAAAAAAAGCTTCAATAATAAAGTTTAAAGCTGTCTGATATCTTGTTAGTTCATATATTCACACTCATCCTGCCATAGCTGCCTCTGATGTGATACAACTTAACAAACAGCCGCAGATTAATTTAGCACAAAATGGAAGAAGGAACAATAAAAGCAGAATGAGCTAATGTGAGTTCACTGGTTTGCTGCTCATGTTGGATATATGTGATATGGTGTATGAATAAACTTCTCTCTCCAGAAGTACCATCTGTGCTTGTTGAGTTTGAGTGGAAGGGTGACGAGGTGAGAACTGATTTTGGCAGCTGTGCTGCCAGCAAGGGTGCCTGGAGGGCTGGAGCTGCAGGAGTTCAGGAATGCTGGTAGCTCAGTGGTTACCTCTGCCTGCCAGGTATCTCCTCCTTGAGCATTTGCACCCCACAGGCAACTTCTGCTGATGGAAATGGGTAGTGACAGGGAAGGCTGTGGCTGACTCTACACTGTTCTGCACAGTGGGTGTCAGTCCCCCAGCAACCTCCTGTATACCTTAAAAACAAGCTCTGTGTTCAGATTCAAGGGATTCTGAGCATCACACTCCAGTTCCCAGTAACACAGAAGCTGTAGGTGTTTCCTTCATCCTGTGACAGGAGCTGAGGGCTGAAAGATTAGAGGATGGTCCTGTGGCCTTTCCCTCCTGCCTGGCTCGGGCAGGTGGCAAAGCCACTGCTGCTGCGTGAACCAAGAATAATAATCATCACTATTTTAAGAGTATTTACTGCTGCAAAATGCAAACCCTCCTCTTTCCATCGGAGGGAGCAACCAGCTCATGCCTTGCTCAAATCCTTGGAGCTTGCAGAGTAAACACCTTGATGCACTTCTCTGGTAAACCCTGGATAGGGTGTACTCCTACATGGGAGTGTGGTGGGGAATAACCCTGCTCTGAAAAGTGCAATTCCTGATAAAAATATGGCATGACCTGTTTTTCCTGAACTGCTTTTATGCTGCTGGATATTCTGCCTGTTCCTAAAGCCCTCCGCTTCTCATCTGCAGTTCCTGGAAGTGAAATGATTAAATCAGTGTTCAAAATCATAGAATATTGAGTTGGAAGGAACCCACCGGGATCATGAAGTCCAACTCCTGGGGGACGGGTCACCTCACATGAGGAATGAGGGCTGGTGACACAAGTAGCTTTGCCTCTGCTGATGAAGCTCCCAGCTCACTTCCGAGGTGCAACAGAAATAAAACCAGTTTTGGCCAATCTGTGAGAGGAAATGACCTTAAGATGAGACAGGAAATTCAGATTAGATACTATAAAAACTTTTTTCATTGTTGGGGTGGTCAGGTCACCTTGGAACAGGTTGCCCAGGGAGGTGGTGGAGTCGCCATACCTGGAGGTGTTCAAGAGGAGCTGCGTGATGTGGTTTAGGGGTTACCGGGTGCACGGCTGGACTGGATGACTTCGAAGCTCCTTTCCCACCTTGATAATTCCACGACTCCACGCTCCCACGCTCCCCACGCCCGCCCTTTCCATCCCCGCAGCGCTGCCCCCGGGCGGGCCCGGCGACGCACCGGGGGAATCCCGGACGCCGCAGCCGCCTGCACGGCAACACCCCCGCGGGAGGAGCGAGCGGCGCGGGGGCCCCGCGGGGCTCAGCCGCCCAAGGGTTAATTAAACCCGGGCGGCGCGGCGGGGAAGTCCCGCAGCTCCGGGGCGGCCCCCGGGCCCCCCCCTCGCCCCTTGCCCGGCCATGCCCGCCCGGCGCCCGCCGCTGCCAACTCGCGCTGCGCTTTATCCGCGGCCGGGCGGCGGCGGGCGGCCCTGAGCGCTCGGATCCCCGGCCCTGAGCGCTCGGATCCCGGCCCCGAGCGCCCGGATCCCGGCCCCGAGCGCCCGGATCCCGGCGGCGGCTCCTGCCGCCAGGCCTGGGCCCAGCCCGGGCCGCCCTCAGCGAGGTGAGGCCCCGCCGGGGCGGGGGGGACCGGCCGCGTTCGGGGCGGGCGAAAAAGGGGCTGGTGGTGGTGGTGGGGTGTGTGCGTGTGTGTGTGTGTGGGGGTGTCGCTGCCCCGCAAAACTCCTGTTTTTTCAGCGTTTTTATTTGTCTCCGGGTGCGGCGGCGGGAGGGTCGCGGTAGAAACACCCCCCCCGTCTCCCTTGGAGGGGGGTCGGCGGCGCTGCTGGAGCCGGTTTTCGGCCGGGGGCGAGAGGGGGGAGCTCCAGTGCTAAAAACCGGCCTAAAAGCTGACTTTAGCTTGAGCTTTCCAGGTTTATCCCGGTCGGTATTTGCACGTTATTTGATATCGGTGAAGGCGAACTTTGGACCCCCTCCCCGGTGGCAGCTGCGGGCGGGGGGCGATGCCCGGCGCGTCTCCCCCAGAGAGAAAATTGCCCCCTCTGCCCCTTCCCTGCAGTCCCAGCGTATCCCGTTAGTGCCATGGACCGGCTGCTTATATAATTCCAGGGTGTTATGCACAAACTCCCGGGCTTTCTCGTCCCGGGAGAAGGCGGCACATGGATCCCACACTTCTCCCGGCAGTGCTCCACGGATGCACCCCCCCAACCTCCAGCCCTTCCCCACAACACCAACCCCTCCAGGATGTGGATTTTTTCACTTCAAAAAGAATCAAAGTTGTTGGTTCTCCTCCACCTCAGAGATATTTTATTTTCCCTACTTCCTGATCCCGCCTCTCGTTTATAATTCCAGCTCAGGCTTGCTTTGGCATTGCTTGTAATATTTCCAACGGCTAACATTTTATAAATGAAGTCGAACTTACGGCTGTTTAGAACAGCCCGTGTTAGACATCACTCCCAGCAGCAACAGCCAGACACCCAAAACACCCCATCGGTCTTTACAACCAGGTCAGGACAGATACACACTGATAATGAGATTTAAATGTACTTAGAGATGCCAGTGCCCTGGAGAGGGGGGGTGAGGAAAAGCCTGCAGTACTGGGGATCTCCTGCCTGCCTCTCTCCCCTGCCCAGCAACAAACTGTCACCCCAAAGTGACAGTTTTGCTGCCCAAGCTTGTAAGAGCTGCTTTCCATCCTAATTGCTTGGACTCCGTGTATGGGCACAGAAAGAAGCTGAAAACATCCAGTTCCCAGAGCTTAAAGGGAAAAGCCAGTAAAAATTAAGGATCAGGAGTACTGATGATATCCCACACCCCTTCCAAAATACTGTCAAACCGCTCCTCCTCTGGCAAAAAACCCCAACCCCGAAATAGGAAAAAGAAATGAGATAAGAGCCTTACAGGAGTTTTGGAGCCTGCTGGCAGCTGCACACAAGTGGCTGAGGAAGCTTGTTCAGCTGCTGTCCTCATGCTGGCTTGGCCCTGACTGACCCCACAGCACTCAGTTCCCCACCTGCACACTGACCCACTGAGCCCCTCTTGCTGCTTCACTGGCTCTCACCACCTGTTTTCCCTCCTTAGTCCTTTTCCCTTCCCTTTAAACACTATTTTTTCCTCCCTGTTCTCAGGCAAAGATAATTTTGTCATCTTAAAAATAATAAGGAAAAAAAAAAAGGCAAGAAAAAAAAGGCAGATTCCAGTGCTTGGCAAGGGACTTTGGGTGGTGTTGGCATTGGGTGATGATCCTGAAGGTTGCTACTTGCCCTGTGAGCTGGGTGTGGGGAAGGGATCAGGTTTTGAGGTGCTGCAGTGCTCCCCAAAGCCTTGCCCCAGCCAGGGGTAAGCTCTGCCCCTTGGGACAGCCAGGCTATGGGGGAATCCAGTGGGATTTCTCCTGTTCTCAGTGGGATCTGCACAAGGTCCCAAGGGCAAAGCTTGGCTTTTCCAACCAGAAAAATAATCCTGTTGGTCTTTGGTCCAGGATTGTCCTCCTCCTCCTCCTTCCTCCTCAGTATTTTCTCCTCCAGAAGGCATCAAGAGTCCCAGCCCCGGGAGCAGCCAGTGCCTGTCCTCACTCTTTTCTCCTTGCAGTCCCTTTGTGCCTGCAGACGAGCCCAGAGTGCTGCCAGATAGGAGCCAGAGATGACCAAGGAAGAAGAGCTACCAGACTGGAACTCATCCAAGGAGTTTTATGAAAAATATGAGCCGAAGGAGGTTTTGGGCAGGTAAAGCCTGTTCTTGGCAAACAGCTTGTTTTGGTTTCGCGCATTCCAGTACCCGATAGGAACAGTGTTCCCTGGGAATCTGATACAAACAGGGCCCACAGCAGCATGGGGCTAAAAATAGCATGGAACAGCACTTTCCATCAGCTCAAAAACCTCCTGTCCCACCGAGACAGGGCGACAGAGCGAGACCCGCTCGTGCATGAAATACCGACCGGCCCAGGTGCCGATGGCACGGCCATGGGGTCGGGTTGGGGTGGGCAGGGGTGGAACCCCCATCCTGTCTGTGCTGTCCCTGGCAGGGGGGTGAGCAGCGTCGTCCGTCGGTGCATCCACAAAACCACCAGGCAGGAATATGCCGTGAAGATCATCGACATCACGGCGGGAAACATCTCCCCCAAGGAGGTGCAGGAGCTGCGGGAAGCCACCACGAAGGAGATCGACATCCTCCGCAAAGTCTCGGGCCACCCCAACGTCAGTAAGTCAGGGCAAGGGGGTTTTCTGCCCTGTTTAATTCTCCAGTGTGTCCCCCAGGAAGGGTTTCAGGGATGAAATCCCTGGAAGGTCAGAGCTCGGATGGTCGTAACACAACACAGGGCACCTGCTCAGAGTGTTGTTTGTTCTGCCTCGACACACCCCAGCAGTGCCCATGCTGTCTCCCAGCCAAAACACTAGTGCAGATCAACTCCTCATTAATTCTATTAGCAATTAAATCAGCAATTTTAGCCTGTTAACAGACAGGAAAATGCTATACACTGTGCTCACAGCCCCCTTGTTTTATTGCAGTCCAGCTGAAGGACAGCTATGAATCCAGCACCTTCTTCTTCTTGGTGTTTGACCTGTAAGTACCAGCTTGCCCAGCATCCCAGGCCCATTCCCTCTCTGCAGATTGGCCCCAGATTTTTATGGCCCAGACAGGGCAAAGTTGGGGCACAACCAGCTCTTGCTTAAGGTAGAATCGAGCCAGCTCATTGCAGCCTTGCTGCCAGCACTGTTTCCCCTCCGTCAGCAGCTCAGGTTTCCCTGTAACATTTGGTGGGAGCTGTCATGCACCCCTGTGGGTTATTTATATGCTCAGTGGGACCAGGGTGTCTGTGATGCCACAGCTCTTGATGCCAGGGCAGTGGGATGGATGTCAGTGGAGGGGGATGGCACTGCGAGAACCCCGTCCCTGTCCCATCTTTCATGGCTGGACTTGATGATCTTAAAGGTCTTTTCCAACCTTAACAATACTGTGATTCTGTCCAAAACCTGCCCTCTCTAGACACAGCCTTTTCTCCTGCCACCCAATGTTTTACAGAAATATATAAAGGCATTTTTACCTCTTCTTACTAACAAGTCAGCTGCTTATTTTGTGCAGTGGGTGCCCTGGGTTGTTAAGGGACAGCAACCCCTGGCTGCCACCACCCTGGTTTGCCATTACAGCTCAGCCACTGCCTGACTCTATTTCCCCCACCTCGTGCAGGATGAAGAGAGGGGAGCTCTTCGACTACCTCACCGAGAAAGTCACCTTGAGTGAGAAAGAAACCAGGTAAGGCCAGAGGCAGATGGCTGAAAATCATGTTGCAAAAGCACAGTGTGGTCTTGAGGGACAACCTTGCAGCCAGCACGGCACCCATGGACAAAACAGCACCCCAGGCTGTGCTCCTGTGCTGTGTCCCTCTCCCCATCCCCATCCCTGGGAGCGTGGTGCATTTGGGATAGGACAAGTGTTGCCATCCATCCCCAGGAAGATCATGCGAGCGCTGCTGGAAGTGATCCAGTACCTCCATTCCATCAACATTGTCCACCGGGACCTGAAGCCGGAGAACATCCTCCTGGATGATGACATGAACATTAAGCTGACAGATTTTGGCTTCTCCTGCCAGCTGAACGAGAATGAGAAGCTCAAAGGTAGGAGGATGGCAAGGTGAGGGTGATGCTGGAATGTTGTTGCAGTGCCCATGGGAGTCAGTGGAGTTTTTCCAGCCCCACTATCTCCTTGGGCCAGTCTCTGCCATGGGTGCAAACTGGTGCTGGTCTTGGGGTGCTCTCCTGCTCACACACAAGTTCTGCCTGCCCTTGGCCTCCACACTGCTTTCCTTGCCATGAAAAAGTTGCTGCCCCTTAGGAAAACCATCCTATTCTTTCCATATCTTTTTTCCTCCATCAATGAGTTGATCCTCATTACCCCATCCATGTACTGCCCAACATTTTTTCCCCCAACTCGTACCTGCAAAGAGCCACAGATCCAACAACAGGCATTCCCTCCCAGCAGCATCCCCATCCCTCTGTTCACTCACTTTTTAGCCACTATAACTGACCAAGAAAAGCCACCTCTGAGTTGCAGTTACTCCTGGGAGCACCATCCCACAGCAAAGATCCCACCTGGGATCCAGTTCCCTCAATGACTGCTTGGGGGTGGGTGGGGGTGGCACAACCCCCCTGGGTGGCTCAGGGGGATGCTCTGCCCTGTCTCCTCAGAGATCTGTGGCACACCTGGATACCTGGCCCCCGAGATCCTGCAGTGCTCCATGGATGACGAGCACCAAGGCTACGGGAAGGAGGTCGATATGTGAGTGAGACGCTGCCCCCACACCTCCCCTTGGGCTGTTCCCAAAACACACGTGGTTTGAGGCACAGCCAGAGTTGTGCCAATAGAAACCCATTAGAGTGTTTGAAAAGAGTTAAATGACAACCCTGGCAGCTGCAAGGGGCTGTCCTGGTGACCATGGAGCTCAGGCACAGAGCAGGGGGAGAAGCAGCCTTTGCCCCATCAGGGAGGAAGCAAAGCAACACTTTCTGTTCATAAAAGTCAACTCAGCTGAGCTCCAAGACACATCACATACCTTGTTTAAACATACATGAACCCGAGGCAGCCCCTGGGAGAGCAGCCAGCTCAGGACAGCCTGTCAGAGCCCCACAGGAACTTTGCCACCATCTCTGCTGGCTTCAGGCTCAGGTCCTCAGTGGTCAGAGCCGTAACCAAGCACTCAAAACACACCAGGGCGTTTCAGTCCCTTTCCAGTTTAAATATCACTGTTAACTGCCATGGCAGGACACTTTGCACACCACAGCCTGAGCTGAACATCTCAGAGCACCACTGCATCCCACCCTCCCACATCCTCTCCTTCCCCTAAAAAACCCAAGAAAGGCAAATACCTCCATCTCTCAGCTTCGTCCTGCAGCATCCAGGGAGCAGCTCCACATCAGCTCAGCTCAAACCCCTCCCCAGCAGCAGGGCAGCCCCTGCTCCTCATCACCCCTCAGAGTTAACAAGCCTCAGCCGCAGCTCAGCTGCCCTCATTGACACCACCCAGCGCAGTTTCCTCCTGGTTTTCCAGGGAGGCAAAGGCAAGTGTAGCCACCGCTGAGGTGCCACATGGGGGGCTGGAGGCTCAGTTTGGGCTGCCTGCAGGTGGAGCACCGGGGTGATCATGTACACCTTGCTGGCCGGCTCCCCTCCCTTCTGGCACCGCAAGCAGATGCTGATGCTGCGGATGATCATGAACGGGGACTACCAGTTCAGCTCCCCGGAGTGGGACGACCGCTCCGACACCGTCAAGGACCTGGTAGGTGCTTGGGATGGGAAGAATCGGAGTGGAGGGGGGTGTTGCAGACACCTGGGATACATCTGGGTGTCCCCCTGCAGATCTCCCGGTTCCTTGTGGTGGACCCCCGGCAGCGGTACACGGCTGGACAGGCGCTGGCACACCCCTTCTTCCAGCAGTACGACACGGAGGAGGTCCGGCACTTCAGCCCCTTCCGGAAATTCAAGGTGAGGAGGAGCTTGGGAGCTGCAGGAGCCAGCGGGAGGAGGGGTTTCCCAGCTGAGCCGAGAGAAACTGGGAGTTCAGCAAGGCTGATGGAGCTGGGCTTTGGGAGGATGCGGCAGCCTGGGTGAGGATTGCTATCCAAGCACTTCAGTGTACTGGTACTTCCTAAGGGCTTTATCACAGGATGGGGGTTAAATAAGAGAAAACTTGCCTCTCCTTCCAAAAAAAACATATAAGAGATGGGGTTGTTAAGTGTGGAGAAGAGAAGGCTCCAGGGAGACCTCAGAGCCACTTCCAGTGCCTAAAGGGGCTCCAAGAGAGCTGGAGAGGGACTTTGGACAAGAGTCTGGAGTGACAGGACAAGGGGGAATAGCTTCACACTGACAGAGAGCAGGGTTATATTAAATATAAGGAAGAAATTCTTCTCTGTGAGGGTGGGGAGGCCCTGGCACAGGTTGCCCAGAGAAATTGTGGATGCTGCAGCCCTGGAAGTGTTCAAGGCCAGGGCTTGGAGCAACCTGGTCTAGTGGAAGGTGTCCCTGCCCACTGCAGGGGGCTGGGACAAGATGAGCTTTAAGGTCCCTTCCAACCCAAACCATTCTATGATTCCCTGGCACAAATCCATGCCCTCTGCCAGCCCCTCATGGACTAAACACCCGTGCCAGGAGCCGGGCTCTCTCCCAGCTCCTCCACACGGATAAGCGGCCGCATGGGACACGCTGGGGCCAACCTGGCCGTGTTGTAGGAGTGCCCAGGGATTCCAGCCTGTCCCCCTGTGCTGCAGGTGATCTGCCTGACCGTCCTGGCCTCAGTCCGAATTTACTACCAGTACCGGCTGGTGAAGGCGGTCACCAGGGAGCTGGTGGTGCGCGACCCCTACGCCCTGAAGCCCGTCCGGAAGCTCATCGACGCCTGTGCCTTCAGGACCTACCGGCACTGGGTGAAGAAGGGGGAGGCCCAGAACAGGGCTGCCCTCTTCGAAAACACCTGCAAGGCCATCCTGCTGACCCTGGCAGCCGAGGAAGAGCTGTTGTGATCACCCTGTGGAAGCCTGTGATTTGGCTCTCGATAGGCGAGTAAAATCTCTGGAAACGAAGTGGGGATTTCTTTTTTTCTTTCCTTCTCTTTCGCTGGCCTGGGGTCAGGTGCAAATGCAGACCCAGCTGCAATTTGCCCCTGGGGTTTGTCCCACTGTAAGAATGGGTTTGGAGAAGCCACCTTTTAATAGAGGCATAACCAGCTGCAGCTCCCTACAGGGAAGGCTCAGCCCTTGGCAAAGCCCAGCACCACAGCATGACCCTTTTGGGACAGTCAGAGGTGCAGGACTGATGAGCAGTGCCCTGAGTGGTATCCCCGCCCACCCACGTGCTTGGGGCTCCTCCTCCCATCAGGTTTGGTGCAGAGCTCCTGCACAGACAGTTTGTAGCCTTTGTGCTGGTTGTAACACCTGGGAGAGGTGGGTCACTGGTTTGTGACACCTGTGCACTTAGAAACCAGCAAACACGTTATTTTGTCACTGCTCAAGGGTAAATAAAGGTGCCTCTTTTTATTTCTGGGAAGGCTCAGCAGGTGGTTGAAGCTGGGACTTCCCAAGGGAATGGAGACTGATATATGAAGGAATCCCCATTCCAGGGATGTGCCCCCATCACTTCCCCCCCAGCTGCCTCTCATGGCAGCCCCACACACACCACAGGGGGGCTGTGGGTGTGGGGCTGGAGGTCAGAGAAGCTCTTGCCTGGTCCCACACACATACACCCCTTTGCTTATTTAAAAAGGACACCAAAAGGAGAGCTGGAATATCTACCACACCAAATGGATACTAAAGACAAACCCCCCTGCCTGCCGTTCCCGGTCGCTGCTCCCGCCCAGACATCCCAGTGCCCAAAGGAGTTATAGCTGAAAGTATTTATTTTTAATTTTTTAAAACCATCAGGGTTTAATGGAATTGACAGCTGGGGGTTACTGATCATCTCCACAGGAGAAAATGCCTCAGGTCTTCCCAAGTGACCCCTCAGAGCTCGGGTTTGGTCCGGCTTTTCCAGGCTGTGACAGGCGGGATGTCGGCAGCGCAGCGGAAGCTGAGGTTGTCAGAGGCCGAGTCTGGTGTGTTCCCCATTCTCAACAGTGAAAAAGAAACCCCAAATTAACCCTTCCTAGTTAACACTTAGATCATTTAATGTGACCTGCTGTAACTGACTAGAAACATCTTCCATTTCCCTTGAATAACTTCAAGAAAAGCATTTAATTCTAAATACACGATGGAAAACACTCATGGTTTGAGAAGCAGTTTGGGCTGGATTTATAGCAGGAATGTTTTAGCAGTATTTGTAGTGTGTTCTCCCAACTGCTTCTCAAAAAAACCCTGAGTAGGAACAAATAATTATCTTTCAAAACAAACCTCCATTCCAAATAAAACCAGGCCAGAGGAAATCCCTGCAAGGCAGCACCTGGGCCTTGCCCAGACCTACCTGGTGGTAACACGAGCTCTGTGGTTTGCAGACCCATCTGCAGTGTCGATCCACGAGGCCCCTCTCAGGACCTGCATGTGCTGAGCCCCCTGCCTGGGTGGCCTTCCCGGAGCCAGGAACTCCGACGCCGTCCACTCCCAGGTGTTTCCCAGCAGGTCGTAGAGCCCTGAGACAGGGATGGTTTTGTGTCAGGATTACAAGAGCACATTTGTGAGGGCTGCAAAAGCACTTTGGGGTGTGAGGGGGGGCACAACATTCAAACCATTTTATAACAAGTGTTAATTTAGGAAGCAGATCCCCCAGAGCAGGAGGAGGATGTACCGTAGCTGTTCTGAGGGGGGAACGCTGTCACCGGTGAGACGCCGTGATAACCGTCCTCAGCTGTGTCCACCCGCGGGAAATCGCCCTGGGGGAACAGACATCACTCCAAGCAAAGAACCACCCCAGAAACAACATAAAATCTTGCTTTTCACGGTGCTGTGTCGCACTTAAATTAGGCAAATAACATTCTGTTGCAAATTTATGCAGCATTTCTGGCCAAAGGAGATCAACCACCTAAGGTTCTCCCAAGACAACCCCCTTTTTCAAACAAATTTATGTATGAATTTTAAGAAGCACTGATATCCTGGTTTCCCAGGGAAGCTGGGGTGACCCTGCTCTCTCTAAAGGTATTTTGGACAACCCACCAGGAGCTGAGTTTCAGTACTCTGCAGTTAAGTCCCCAGTGCTCCCCAGCACCAGCAGCCAGTGCAGTGGTCGAGTTCACCACCACCCTCAGGAGAGCTCAGCGCAGATGGGATGATTTTTAGGATCTCACCTGCCACAGATTTGTACGGTTTGGCTGGAACTTGTTTCCCCAGGGATACAGCCTTTCTGCCAAGGAGGAAAAGACACCTGTTACTCCTGTGTCACTCCAGTTTTTAACCAGGCTTTTATGATTGGTTTTATAATTATATGAACAGGGCTTGTGGGTCTAATCCCTACAGACACTGCCAAGGAAGCGAGGAGAGATGGGAATCAGCAACATCTTAATTATTTACTTATTGTTATTATTATTAGACTCCCAGGCCAAAAGAAGTGGTTTACCTCCTCCCCGTCCCTTTTCTCCCCCCAGTTAACCTGTGAAAACACCCCAGGATGGAGGTTTGGATCTGGTGGAACTAACACTACTCGATGCCTTGGTTTGGAAAAGGGTCAGAGCTTGTGGTACATACGCTCCAGTCCTCCCCTGGCAGCAAATTCCCACTCCTCCTCTGTCGGGAGCCTCTTCCCTTTCCAGGCACAGAAAGCCTGTGCATCGTTCCAGCTCACGTGCAGCACCGGGTAATCCAGCCTGTCCTTTATGCTGGAGCCAGGGCCTGAGGGCTGGGAAGAATTGCAGCAAGCAGATTCGAAATGATTGTATCAAATTTTCAATTAGAAAGGGACTGGGGGGTGGAGGAGGTGAAGGGATGGAAAATGCAGCAGAGCTGCTATTTCCCCCCCCCCATTTTCGGTCGATGAGGTTCGGCACACGCTGACACACACACGAGCTCCCAGCACAGAGAGGATTCACCACAGCTGGTTTTTCACTCACCTGTCGCCAAAAAGCCTTTTCGATGGGCAGCCACCACGGGGCCGACTGGGGAAAGAAACACCACCAGATTAAAGGTAAACTGGTGACACCTGAACTGGTGACACCCCCTGACACCGTCCCACAGCAGCGTGTGTTAGTCTGGAAATGGGTCAAAGCCACAGTTTGAGCTGGGTTATCACAGGCATTGGGATGGTGCTTTCCCACAGAGCAGAGGCATCTGATTTTAAGAGTGAAAATAGATCAAGAGGCTCGTGCTGGTTTAGTTTTTCTGTTCAAAGTTTGATTATTGAAGTACTTTGAGACGTGCTTTGCTCTGTCACAGCTCCCTGGAGCAGCTCTGACAGTGCCCACAGAGGATGTGAACAGAGGAGCACCAGGAATCAACCCCAGCTCAGCCTGGGGTTCAAAACCCTCTCAGGTTCAAAAGCAAAACCACCCCAGACTAAAGAAAAACCCCTGAGAACAGCCAGGCCCTGCACTGAGAGGCACCTGCTCCTCAGTGGAAAAGCAAACCCATCATCAGTGAAACTCATCCCCGTGGGGTTTAGATTTACCTCCAGTTTTTGGGTGACTTTTTTTTTCAGCTCTTCGGACACGAAATCCTCAAAGACAAAGCTCCAGCCAAACGCTTCTGCTTCTGTTTTGTATTTCTTTTCTCTAACAAACTCCCTGGCATAAATACAACATGCTCAGGCTTCTGGGTAAGAAATCTTCAAGTGCTGCCCCACCAAATACAGCAGTGTGTGCATGCAGCAAGTTCAGAGCAAGGCAAAAGGTACATGCCCCACAGACACCCCCCTGCTCCAGAGAGTCCTGGCTCCTCCCCAGCACAGTTCCATATGGACTGATATAGATTTAACAGAAAAACCATATAGATCTAACAGATAAAACCATTCAATATGCATCTGTTCACAGATCTGATCGTTTTTATGTTACCTGTGCAGGTAAACTCACCCTGAACTCAGGTCTTCCATAACATGTAACAATTGCAGAGATTCTAAATCCCTTAAAAGCCAATAAAACCTGCAGCTGCTGTTGTAAATGCCCCCAAAATGCAAAAAAATGTCACATACTACTGAATAATCTCACTCTGCTTCTACACCATTTGTTTCCCCGTTGCCTAAGTTGCAATAATTGCCATTACTGGGCAGTTTCTGGTGCAAGGAAGCGTTTTTAACCAACAAGGGCTCAGCCAGGCAAGCAAAGGCATTTCCCCCTGTGCATTTATTAGTGCTCTGTACAAGGGCTTTGATAAAATTCATGGAGTGGTCTGGTATTTACAAATGGGAATTGAACCTACAGGAACCTGAAACCTGAAGTAGAACAGCCCTATTAGTAAAAAAGAGGCACATACACAAAAAATAGACGTGTTTGGAAGAGGAGTAGCAGAGAAGCAGAGGAGCAGGAGGACAAAAGGAAGAAGAAAAGGAAGAAGGGAAGGGGGGAAAGAAGAGAAGCAGGAGAAAAGGAAGAAAATGAAGAGAAAAGGAGGAGAAGAAGAAGAGAAGGAAGAAGAGGAGAGGAAAAAGAAGAGGCTAAAGAGGAGAAGAATAAGAGGAAAAAGGGGGAGGGGGATGAGAAGAGAAGGAAGAGAAGGGAAGAAGCGGAAAGAAAGAGGAAAGGATAAAAAAAATGAAGGATGTTTGCAAGGTACACTGGTAAGATGCTTTGGCCTGCACTCGTAGGGTTATTTATTACTGACAGACACATTTCTGGGAGCACCCAAGCGTTGGCTTTTAGACCGCAGGCACCAGCCCCAAACGAGCCGGCACCCACACCCAGAGCAGCACCCTCCCCTCAGCCACCTGAGGCACTTTAGGGCTCGCCCGGCAGAGCCTTCGCTCTCACCTGAAATCCCTGTTGGTGACGGGGTGTTTGTCGACAGCGAACGGCTTCACTGTCACCTCCCGGACGGGCCCCTCCTCGCCCCTCCTCTCCAGGGAGCTGGATCCCATCTGGAACGTCCCTCCGGGCAGCTGCACCATGCCTTCATCCTTTCCGGGAGCTGAAAGGGGAAGAGATTCAGCACGAGAAGTTCAATTTTCAAGCGCGGCTCCTGCAGGAACACCCCTGGATGTTCGTGCTGGAGGGGGGTGCGCTGCGGCAGCGACTGCGAGCGGCGCTTCTACAGGTCCGGGGGGTCCGGTTACGAGGTTTAAAACATTCCCAGCCCCGTTTTCAGTGTTTGCCGGGCAGGGAGTGGCTCCCCTCTCGGGGGAGGATGGGCAGGGAGCTCGGGGGAGGGCAGGGTTGGCTGCGCGGGGGTCTCGGCTCTCACCGCGCTGAGCCCCGCAGCACAGCAGGACCAGGACCAGGAGCAGGAGCAGAACCGGCCCCGCCGTCCCGGCCATCCCGGGGGATCCGACCCGGAGGTGCTGCGGGCTCGGGAAGCGCTTCCGGGCCCTGCCCCACGTGGATGGTCCGTTCTGTGAGAGAAGGGGCATTTCCTTCTCCAGCAACTACAAACACAGAGGTTAAAATCGTTTCGCCTTCTGGCACCGGGACCACCCGCAAACCCCTCCACCCAGGCATGCAAGGGGGGCTTCTTTTGGTGTTTGAGGGGTTTTTTTGTGGTGGGTTATTGATTTTTAAGGTTTCTTTTATGGTCATTCAGCAGCCACGTGAGCGAGGA
Organism: Pseudopipra pipra; assembly: GCF_036250125.1. Taxonomy (NCBI): domain Eukaryota; kingdom Metazoa; phylum Chordata; class Aves; order Passeriformes; family Pipridae; genus Pseudopipra; species Pseudopipra pipra. The sequence goes on along the minus strand of NC_087569.1, from coordinate 5,946,316 downwards.
AGGGGATTCCTGTCTGTTAACACAAAGCAGCACTGGGATTAGGAAAAATCCTTTAGGAGGGCAGGGGCCTGTTCCCCTCCCATAATCCCGATCTGAAACTGCAGCTCTGCTTAGACCTGCTCTAGCACCCATCCATAAATACATTAATGCATCAGTATCAGTGTTAAAAATTCACCCCTCTGTTGTGACAAGGGTGATAACCATGGACAGGTCCTTCCTTCCACCCACTTCTACCCATTCTCCAGTAAGTGAACTCAGTTTGATTCATAAGCAAGTACAAAACTATTAAGTTTTGTCTATTGTCTTAATCCCAGGTCTGATCCCACCCTATTCCCACAGCAGACCCTTGAGCAGTAGTTTGACAGCACTCCCAAGAGCAGGAATCAGGAATGCAGCCCATCACTGCTGGGAAGGCAGGAAGCAGAATGTTAGGAGGAGGTGAAGTTTGAAAGAACCAACACACATAAAGCACAGAACAGAACAGTTTATTGGGTAAAAATGAAAGCAACTGCAGCCGTACACTTCAGTGAAATCAAAAATAAATAACTCATTTTTAGAGCCAAATCTTTGATTAAGTTGATAATATTTTGAGTGGCCGTGTTTACCAAAGGGGCTGCCCCTTATGGCAGAGTGACTTCCATTGCTGGGAATCCACCAGGGCCAAGGATATGGCCATCAGGGGGATTCCTTGGAGACATTCCATGGGGCACAACGGCAGGTGCCACTGTCCCACCAGCAGATCCAACTCAGCCTTTCAGAGAGGACATCCCAGCTCGCATGATTTCATCCACCAGGAGAATATTGCTGGCAATCACCGTGCTAGAAACAGTAAATAAATACTGTTAGAATTGCCATGTTGACATAGTTCAAGAACACTCAGGTTTATTTTCCTGTTTCCAGGCAGCTTCCTCTGTCTGGGATATCCCAGTTCCACATTATCATTTAAATGATCAGCCATTGCTGTTTCAAGGGGAAATCCTGTAACCCTTACCATGAATGGAGCAGCTGCTTTTTGACATTGTAATTATCCCAGATTCCAGCTGCTGCAGCCACCATTGGCTCCCCTACAACAGAAGTGAAACAATCTTTAAACACAGTTCACACAACAAAGTGAGACTTTCTGCTGACATCTGGTATCACTCAGTACCTCCAACACAGTGTTACCCCGTGTTTTATCTTCACTACAAACCCTTAAATCAGAATGCACTGCAGTACAGCACACCCAACTGCAGCAACAGGACACCTGCCAAGGCTTTTGTGTAGCTTTTAATGGAAATGGGTAAAACTTTCTGCATTCAGAGCAACTTTGTTCTTCAGAGCTGAGCCAAGACGGGTTCTTTACTAGAGCATCACCCCATTGTTCAGGAAGTCCTTACCAGTGTTCAGATCCACCCCAGTGAGCTGCCCAGACTCCACGTGCTCCGTCTGAACCTTCACTAAGGTCTCCTGGGGATCGTACCCGGAGTTCTGAGCGAGAACCTGGGACAGAACAGACTCATCACTTCATGTTGTTAATTAAAGAGCCCTCCAGCAGGAAAAGCAATGGGTCTGCACGTGCTTTAATGTCAGTTTATTCAGGAACTTCTTTACCTTAGGAATGATGAGCAGAGCATCAGCAAAAGCCTGAACTCCAAGCTGGGCTCTTCCTTTCACGCTGGGTTTATGCTTAACAAGAGCATTAGCTACTGCCACCTCCAGTGCCCCTGCTCCTGGAACCACACACCCTGCAAGGGAAAGCATGATATCAAACCAAAGCAAGCACCTACTCTCATTCAAACAGTTCATTTTCAGTGCACTTTGATCTCTTCCTTCGTTCTCTAAAAAGACAGCTCGTACCTGAGCAGGTGAGTAATTACACAGTTGTAAACTACTTGTAAACGACGAGGTGGCAGAGCTGTAACTGTAACTTGGAAACTACAAAGTGGCAGAGCTGTAACACTCGGTTTTGGGCTCTGACTGCAGGGGTACCAAGGAGGGTGATACAGAACTCCCTAATTCTGCAGTGAGATTCCACGGGAGACCCTTCACATCCCTGCCAGAGCAGCCTCACCGTCCTCGATGGCGTTCTTCACGGCTCGCAGCCCGTCCCTCACGGCGTCCTTGATCTGGGTCAGCGTGTGCTTGTTGGGGCCCCTGATCAGCAGGGTCACGGAGCGCGGGTTCTCACACTTCTCAATGAAGGTGTATTTCTCTTCACCCTGCGAGAAACAGGGTGGTGTATCCCTGTCAGGCACTTGCTTTATCCATTTGTACACTGAATAAAAAAACTGCACGTGTTCAGGTTCAGTTCTGCACTACCAGCACTTCGAGAAGTGGTGAGAACCAGCAGGATCTTTTTTTCCTCTTTTTTTTTCAGTTTTACAGACAACACCAAGAAAATACACTATGACCAGAGCAAACACCCAGGCAGATGTTCACAGGGATGTGAAATGCCACCAGCCTTTAATTCAATACCCCAGCACAGCTCTTGGTTGTACTCACCAGTGTGTACTCATAGACAAGCCCTGCGTGCCCCAGGCAGTCAGGAGTGAGATCCTCCACAGAGTTCATGGCAGTGCCACCACACGCCAGGGTCAGCCTGGCACAGAACACACACAGCTCAGCACTTGCTTTGTGGTCAGTAAAACCTGAAGTCACTAACATAAGGGCAGTATTTTAGCATGCACAACACACTCCCTAGGCCTGGAACAGTTTGCTTCTGTTCATCAAAGAGCTCTTCACAAAAATAAGTTTGTAGAACTTTTTGTAGTCTCTTTTACATTTGAAGCATACTGAGAGCTCAAACTCCCCCATCCCTCAGTGTGCTGAACTGACCTTTGTACACACCTACAGTGTGTACAAACTACCCTGAGTTACACCAGGAGGAGCTGGACAGATTAAAGGGGACTTTTTAGTTCGAGTTCTTGACGTTGGATTGAAGCCAGACTTGACTCACTGTCCCAGTTTGGAAGAGGAGGTTATTTTACCCTCTCCTCTCCCCAGGAACTGACCTTTCCATGTTCCTCCTTTTAGCTCTCCGCAAAGCAACGATTCCTTCTTTCGCAAGTGCATCCAAGGAAAATGGGTCGATTCCCTGGAAGTGAAGGAAGTGACCATCAGGATAAAGAAAAAGCTAAAACCAACCTCTCTCAGTCTGACACTAACGAGTCATTTCTTCCTCAGGGCTCACAGAGTATTTCAAGTAGGAACTGTACACACAAATTCACAAGTACCAGCCTAAATTCAGCTATGTCTGTACCAAGTGAGTCAAACAGCAAGAAATGGCCAAGAAATCAATTTTTAGTTACACCCTTCATCTCACCTTCTGGTTGATCAAAACAAATCCTTTATCTGAATCGCCACAGACTTTCCTTTTCAAGTCTATGATTTTGTTCACTCTGTCTTCAATGAACTTTCGTTCTGCTTTCACCAACTTCTCCCTCTCTTCAGCACTTTTATAGAAGAATCCAGAGCTCACCTCTCTGAAGGAGAAAAAACAAACCACTAAAGTAGTAAGAAAACTATCCTCTGCTGTAGAAACAAGCATGAGGGCTGATCTTTTCAGCAACATTCTGAAGATCTCAAATCAAAACAAACAAGACCCCCCTCAACCCAAACTGCTCTTCCTGCTCTTTAGTTCAGAGCTTTTCCACTACAAGAAATAAGGCAGACACTTGAAACTAAGAGAACTCTGAAGTGTTTGCTGTAGAATATCCAATTATGCCCAAGAAAGGAAAGACTTTCAGCCTTTCCTCAATGAAACAACAAAATAAAAACCACTACAAAGCTCAGCCTCTCACAGACATTATTTCATCCCCCAGCTTTCCCTTTCCCAAAGGGCTGCAGAAGGGGCATCACCTCTTCCCTTTCACCTTCCACACCTGTGCAGTCCTTTTGGTTGGGATTTAAGCACAAGTTAATGAAGAGTCATTAAGACATGAGCACTTTCTGCTCCTCACCTCGCTGCTGTGTACTTACGTTTTCTCATACTCCAGAGACACATTGCAGGTAAGAATATAAGCATCTTCCACCCTTTTCCTCATGTCAGGATGGCGAGCACCATGATCCAGAACCAGCCCCCTGATCAGCCTGGAAGATTAAAAAAAACATTTTGTGTGTCAATGGATGTGTAGGAAGATAGGAATTCCATGGAAGTGCAGGCTAGTGAGAGAACTGCCAGAGCAACTGGTCCAACACGAAGTTGTGTTGGGAGTAAACAAGGATTATGTATTCCCCTTCCAAGGGCATGCCCATTCCCATAGGAAAAGCACACCAAGCAGAGTGAAAAAGGAATTTGCTCTGGCATGGTGTCTGACTGCATTAGCTACTGAGGAAAGCTAGTGCAGAATTCAGCCATGCCACTGAGGTAAATACAAAGCCTATGGAATATCCACCTAATTACCACAAAGCAGTTTCCATTTATCAAATGCTATTTTGCATTTCACAGATACAAATCTAAAGAATAACCAAGCCACAGATGCAATTACTAAGGGAAAAAGTCTTTCTGTTGTGTAAAAGCTTAAGCCAGTGTTGATCTTTGCTATTCAAAAATTTTATCAGGGAATGAAGTTCAGTGACTGATGAACTTCTGCTGCCAAATTATTTATGGTTGAAATCTCTATTTCTGCCTTTCTTTCAGCCCTTTCCTAGTAATTTTTCCAGCGGTAGCCCAAGCTCTCCTAAAAAGAAACCAAAACCCCACAGACCACTCAAACCTCAGGGGAGCTCAAGGATACTCCTGACTCACGTTGTGTCAGTCTCTGATTTGTGCTTCATCTCCATGATTTCCACCATGTAGAGGTCAATGGGCTCATCTGGTTTTCTGACTGTCAAAACAGAATCTACGACAGCCTGGAACAGAATGGGGGTGAAATGGTAACAATCCCAGCACTTTAACATCCCTGGAGCTCTTCCCACAAAGAGGCAGAGCAGACCCCTGCACTCACCTCTGTCAGGATGTCAGCAAGCTCAGCATGAACTTTAGTACGGAGGGATGTTCTGGCAACATCTATGAGGGTCTCCCTGTCCATCTCCTTGGTCACTTTGACCTGCTCCAAAACTTCAAGTGCTTTTTCCTTTGCGATCTCAAATCCTTCTGCTACTATTCTAGGGTGCAAACCCTAATGCAAGGGAAGAGAAATCATTAGACAACTGAAGACAAAATGGTACTTTTACAGAAATAGAGCCTGTGGTTTCAATATTCCACGTAATGTAAAACACAGGGAATATGCATGCTGCAAAGATGTGTTCTGTCCTTCTGAATACATATAAAAGGAATGCAAATCCTTTCAATGCAGAGGAAAAGTACAGATTATTCTAGCACAGAACTGAAACCAAGGGAACTACAAAGCACACTTGGGTGTTCACTGTGCAATATGAATGTCTACTCATAACTTACAATACCCAAAAGACCTGCCCTTGGGGAGGATCTCCTTTTTAACACCAAGAAGTGTTTTAACACAGATAAAACAAAGTAACAGAAGGTATCAGATAAAAACCTTATTAAAAGTTACAGTATCCACAATAAGTGGATTTGATTTTGAACAAGTCTTAAGTCATCCTCTCCAGCTTTTTCCCTTTTTACAACTTCTGTGATGCACTCTCTTTAAGCAGAAATATCCATTTATGTTTCACTTGTATTAAACATTAAACAAAACAAGCTGCAGGGTCTCAGTGAAGCTTTTAACTCGCCCACCTACAACAGAAACACTGCGTACACACCTCAGAAATATAGAGATCTGCCTGCTTTAGGAGCTCCCCAATGATCAGGACATTTGAGGTGGTGCCATCTCCGGTGATGTCATCTTGTGCTGTTGCTACTTTTGCTATCAAGGAGGCCGTGGGGTGTTGGATTTGCTAGACAAAAATAAGAAGCTGAGCAGGAAGTCTCACTGCACTGGTACACAAAGCAACAATCTGAGATCAGCTAAAGAAAGTATTTAAAGACTTGGTGATGTTTTAATGGTTTATGTCAATTCAACATGTTTCAACTAACAACATCATTTAACAGCAACAGTTGTAAGTTGATGGAATTTACCCTTTGTAACACTATTTCCCCCTTTAGATTATGCATCTATACACAAAATATTGAGTGCTCAGAGCCAAACTAGTCCTCAGCTCACTGTGAGCTTGAGAGAAAGGATGCACCACCATCACATCCAAGCTGCTGCTGGCACTAAATCCACCATGTTTAGAGCTAATTTAGCAATCTCTGCATCATCAGTGCTGTGCACCCCCTAATTTGTTTGGTATGTACTTGCTACTAACTTGCTACTTCTTTGGTTGGTTATTTTACTCCTTATTATGAAACCAAAGAACATTCAATGAGTTTGTCTCTTTGCAGTTCCTCTGCTGAGCAGCACATTTGGTGCTGGAGCCGTGAGCACCGTGCCCGTCTGTCCACTCTCCACAGCCACCACAGGACTTCAGCTCACTTCGAGAAGTCAGTCTTTTGATGTAAGGCACACACACATCACTTGGCATCACCAGAGGCTGACTGAAGGGTATTTTAACAGATTAGAAGCTCACAAACCTACAACAGTATCCACATTTGAAAAGATCAGTGCTTAGTAACTGTACTACAGTGAAATAAAACCCAATGGGACTATTTATGGTGCCGTTTAGCTTTTTATCATTGTTTTCCTCACAGTACTACCTCTAGCATGAAAGAACTCATTTTAGTTCTTTCCCTTCCTCCCAAGGGACATTTTGCTCTCAGTGCACAGGGGCAAACACCACAGTGGTGGACGTGGTCCCCCCTCAGCCACAGGTACTCACTGGCACTACCAGCAGGCTCCTGCCTCCCTAAATCCCCTCCCCGGCGAGGCCCATCAGCAGCTCACCATTTCCTGCAGCAGCACGTTGCCATCTTTGGTCAGCTTGATGTCTCCGGAGCCCGACACGAGCCTGTGTGGGGGACCCGCAGGGTGAGCGGCGCCTCGGCCCCGACACACGTGCGCGGCCAGGGCCCGCACGGCTCCCGCCCCACCCATCCATCCACCCACCCATCCATTCATCCATCCATCCATCCACACATCCATCCATCCATTCATCCATCCCTTTGTTCCCCTCCGCACGTCTCGGCCCTCCCGAGCCTCCCGAGCCTCTCCCCTCACGCCTCCCCTCAGCCCGTGCGACCCCCCACCCCCCAACCCCGCCCGCGGCGGGAGGGCTCCCTCACATCTTCATGGTGCCCTTGGGGCCCAGGTTGGTCCTCAGCACGTCCTGCAGCCCTCGGGCCGCGCTGATGTTCACGGCCAGCGCGGCCTGGGCGCGGGCCACCTCTGCCTTGGGATTGAGCGCCTTCACCGCCATGTTCCCCGCTCCGCTCTGTGCCGCGCGGGCGGGGCAGGACGGGCACGGGCAAACCCCGCCCCTTCTAGAAGTCTCCGGGCGCGCTCATTGGCTTCCGCTGCACCAGGCGCGTTTCTATTGGCTGCGGCACCTGTCGCTCCGCCCGCCGCGGGAGGGCGCGGGGCGGAGTGGGAGCAGGCGCGGCGCTCATTGGCTGGCCGGAGCGCCGGCCGCGTTCCTATTGGCTGTGGCGGCTGTCGCTCCGTCTGGCCCCGCCCCCGCGCCACCGCTGGGGAGACGGGGCCATGAAGGGCGGTCGGTCACTGTGTCAGGGTGTCTGAAAGGTCTGGGTCATGCGGTTCTTAACCCGCCTTCTCATGTCACAGACACCCCTAGCAGCCTTGCAGAGCTGGGGGAATAAATAATTGAACCCAGCGATTTAACATTAGACCGGTGGAATTAATAGTTAAGCGGATCGGATTAATAATCAGAATGGTTAAAATGCAAGGTTGAGGTTGATTAAAACTCGTCTTCTCATAACACAGAAGCTGCTGTGTGGGGCACCAGAGCCTGTACAGGCCCCAGCACAACCCCTGTACCCAGGGCATTTCTAGCCTGAACCCCTCACAGGGGTTCCAAGGATTGGGATGATCCTTCCCAAGGCCAGAGGTTTCCCTGCGGAAGAAAAACAGAAATACTGTCCAGGCAACCTTGATGGGTGCTGAAGGGTTTACCCTACGTGGCCTGTCAGGGCTCACACCTTGAGACACTGAAATATTTGTGTTTTCGGGCTATGAAATGGAGCACAATTGAGTTTCCCCGGGGAGGAGCCTGAGAAGAAGCTCCTGCCATGGTTCCTCACACCCCTGTGGGTACAGATTGCACCAGGTTTGGAGACCCCATTGCCCCATCTGGGCTTGTAACCCCAAACACCCATTGGAGCACCTGCCAACATCAGATGTGACACAACTCTCTTGTGATTTCAAGTATTGCATAAAGAAGATGCCCAGTCCGAGAATAATCCTGTCCTGGCTGCAGAGTGCCAGGGACATCCAGGTGGTTCCTGGTGTTCCAGCTGCTCCAGAGGGTGCTGAACCACATCAAACAGGGACAACTGCCCCCAGGCCAGGATTTTGTCAGTATTTGGTACGGAGAAGACAGAGACCCTTCCCCAGCTCTCACCCACCAGATGTGACGCTGCCCAGAGAAGCTGTGGCTGCCCCGTGCCTGGAAGTGTCCAAGGCCAGGTTGGACAGGGCTTGGAGCAACCTGTGATAGTGGAAGGTGTCCCTGCCCAGGGCAGGAGGTTGGAACTGGATGGTCTTTAAGGTCCCTTCCAACCTAAGCCATTCTGTGACTATGAAATCTCCCCCACTTCATCCCACTTTTTGCAGCAGGGAGCTCTGGATGCAGCCCTGGACACTGGGCCTTGGCAACCCACCGGGCAGTGATGCAACGAGCCAAACATGTTTTCATGCCACTTCCAGGAATAAAGTCTGAGCCTGCTGCTGGGTCCAGTTTTGCTGCACAGGAGTTTTGGGGGAGCTCGATGGAAGCAGTGTCAAGTGTCAGGGCAGCCTCGCTGGGTTTGGCTGTTGGCTGTGGCACTTGCTTTGGGTGAGGATCTCAGTTTCCAGGCAAAGTGCCATGTTGTGCAGGACAGGAGGACTCCCATGCGTGGCCTGTCTGTCTGACTTGGCACCTCTGGAAGGGACTAATATCCCTGGAGCTGCTCATATCCTTGGGGTGCTGGTTTTTAAAAGTTTTAGGTGGAGTTGGTGTTTGAACATCAGTCAACACAGGTTTGGATCCCTTTTGTTTAGCTGAGCAGTGCGCATGTCTTGTGAAATATTTTAATGCTGACTCTAGTAGAGTGGCTGGGCTTTCTCTTCTGTTGTTGCAATCATTAGAAATAAACATTAAACATTGCAAAATGCAGGAAATCACACTTGGCATTCCTTATTGGCTCTGGAACTCTGCTGAAGTTTTGTCTTCACTTCATTGGGATGCTGCTGGCCTGCTGAATCCATAATAAAACAAAATATCCAACCCAGCTCCGAGAGGGTGCAGTGGGAATATCTGAGGTGCCTGGATGCAATGTCCAGGTAAAACACTTGGATCCCCAGCTCTGCCCTCGATTCTGTAGCCCACAGGTAACACATAAATATTTTGCTGTTCTTGCTTCTCTGGTTTGTCATTTTTCTGCCTGTTCCTCTCAGGGCTGTTCTCAGCAGAGGGCAGCCTTGTCAAACCCATACTAGCAGGCTTGTTATATTTTATGTTTTCCTTGCTGATGCCTGTGGAAAGGCAGGAATTATCCATCCTAAGCACCTGTGCCATGGGGGGCTGGCTGCTGGCAGGGATGTGGCCATTCCCCAGGCAGGTTCAGGTTTGTGAGGACAATTATTACTGCAGGAAAAATTTAGTTGGAATTTTAGATGTTTTTAACGGGGAAAAAGAAAAAGGTGTTTTCAAAGGCATTCTAATCCTTTATGCAGGTGTTCTCTGCTTTTTTTGTACGACTGGAGAGGTTCTCTAAAAGTCATGTACAAGAGTTGGGTGCTGTGCTTTTATCAGCAGTCACACATCCACAACCTGTGCTTTTCACTCCTGAACATCCTCCTAAAGCTTCCAAGCAGAGCTCTCTGTGTTTCTTTGCTGGATCACATGCCTGAGGATAGCTATTTCTCATGTGCATTTTCACATTAAATGCCCATTTTGCAGCATTTTTCAGCCATCAGGACAAGCTTTTCTTCCTTTTTTAGTCTGAGCTGTAGTTGTTGAATTGTTCTGTGTATTTGGTTTTAATGTCTAGTAAAAATACAGGGCAAATGCTTATTAGACTCAAATTGTCCTTTGAATTCAATGGATTACACCAGATTAGAATCAAAATATTTAACTGAATTAAAACCAACATGTCTGTTAAACTAATCCAAATAAAGGGAATATCCTTCATGAAATATTCAGCAGCAATTCTCTTAGTCAAGCCATGCACTGCTTATCTTGGCCAAAAACCCCTCTGAGATTCTCAGTAAAAGCCATTTCCTTTTATCTTTATCAAGATCTGTTTTCCTTTAACCTCATTCACAGAAATGATTTCTAAATCTGCTTTAAACAACATGCTGTCCTGCCACGATAAAGCTGACAAACAGGACCAGACTGAAGGGTGATTGGTGTCACTGGTGAATTTTGCAGCAAAGGGGCTTGGTCCCATTTTTTCCTGACACCACAAGTTACTGACAGATGCTCCTGTCCCCAAATGGTCGTGTACTGAGAACTTCTGAAAGAAATATAAAGGAAAACATGTGAGGAGAGGCACACAGGGTGATTGATTTTAATTAGTACATGTAGTTTGGAGGGGCAATACTGCCTGGATGGCAAATGAGGTCATGCCTAGAATGTGACTGGTGCATCCAGTGGTGCAGAACAGACTGTCAAGATGGGCAGCAGTCACAGGACTCTTATCACAAGTGAACAAAAGTAGCTACATCAGCTAAATTCGGCTTTCTTGACCTCGAACAGCTTCTGGGTTGGCACTCTCCTGTTTCCTCACCAGTACCCACAGCAGTGTCAGAGGGAAGCTCTTCTGTGGGATCCCAAACACGAGCACAGGCAGGTTCTGCAGTTTTCCCATTGCTTTTGACAACACTGCATTTGGGGACACAAAACAGAGCCTTGTTATACGCCGAAGTTTTCGTTTTGCTCCGTAGCTTTTGATGAGTTTTGATTTGATTTGTGGAACTTTGCACAGTGATGCTTAAGCCAAAAGGCAGCACTGAATCAGCAATCCTTTCATCTCTCCCTCAGCCAAAGAGAACAGTGTCCCTGCTTTGCCTCTGATTTCATGCCAAGAGAAATTCCTGACTGCTGCCTGTCGGAGCTGCTCCTCGGGCTCATCCCTGTGCTCAGACCCCTCTGGTTGTCCACGCCCATGGCACAGGATGAGGGGTGAGCGAGCTCCCCACCGTGCTGGGCTCTGGCCAAGCCGTGCCTACCCAAGCCAGGCCCAGCGGCTCCTCCCCCGACGTAGGAAGGTTACACCTCTCCTCCTTTCCCTGTCAGCGAACAGCTGGACTTCTCTGGTTACATGTGTGCAACCATTTCAAACAAACCACCCGGGCTGGCTTACTCAGCACGTTATCGGAGCGTGATTTACAAAATGCGGCTCCCGTCCAGCGCAGCCCGTGCCGAGTGTTTGTGCGACTGAAGGTCTCAGCTGATCCCTTCTTGTCCTGTGCAAGCCAAGAGGTTTGTTTGCAGCAGCAGCGGCGGCAGCCACGGCCAGTTCAATACCGTAAGTCACTGGGATCTTTTCTCTCAGTTCGTTTGGTTCTCAGCTCTGTAACGCTGTATTTTTTCTAGCATAGGAAACGAAGGGTGTCCTGTGCCGGGGCCGTGCCCCGCGGGGCACAGCAGCAGCGTGGTGCCTGTTTTATAACAGCAGCATGAATGAATGATGCAATCGTGCAGGGGGGGAGCACCATCGTTTTGTCAGGACAGGCGAGAGGGGATTGGAGAGCTGGGAGGTGTCTGTCAACATCCATCAGGTTCCTGCTGCCCCTTTTCAACTGCTTTTCACAAGGTGCTTCAGTGAGTTCACTGTGAGGCACTGCTGTTCAGATAATAGTGCACAGCTACAAACAGCACATCCCTTGGACTGCACACAGGTTTGTATCACTGCCTTTACAAACTGAACAGAAAACAGCAGGTTAAGGACTGAATCTTTATATTCTCACCCTGAAAACCACTGCAACTCACAGTTATGGGTGGATGGGTTGAACTTTTAAAACTTGCAGGGATATAACAGCCATGATTTGCTTAAATAAAACTAATCTGCTTAAATGTATCACTTTTTCTCTAAAGCTTGTTGTTAATTCTGAGAATCACCTCAGCACAGAAAAGCCGTCATTATATTATTCCTATTTTACAGACACAAGACTAGAAACAATGAGAATTAAATGGTTTGTTTAAACTAATACCATGGAAACACTCCTGGGAATGTTCTTAGAAGCAGAACCACTCCTGCAGTCAGAAAAGGTCCCCAAAAAAGTTTCAAGAACTATTTTCTCCAAATCCCTTATTCTAAGCTGCAGTTTCCCTTCAATGCAACAGAAACAGTTTAATGTGGTTGAACTTCTGTTGATGGCACTGCATGTTAACATTTCCCATGTTAAACAGGAAAGTGGATCAGAAACACCAGGGATTGTTTGCAAACAAGGATATTCCTGAGTGCTGGGTAATATTTCATTGAGATTCACTTAATCTTTATTCTTTCACAGCAATAAGTGTGAACAAAATGCAAAGTAGGAGCGTGGCAGCACTTGTGAAAGCTGAAATGATAACAAGTGAGGTTTAGTCACAACGAGGATTTTGAGATCTTGTCAGGATCTCATTGAAATATTCCAGCCCCAAACACCTGCAGTTCTGAGCACCACTTTCTCCTTCCATTTACATTACATGTAGGTCAGTGAGGCAAGTGCCCTTCCTTGAAGGGACAGCAAACAGAGAGGATTTCAGCTGTTTTCCTTTGACATGTGGTCTTGCATAATTCCCATGTTTGCTTCTGTGACTCTGCATTATGACTCATTATGAAAGAGAATTATTTTTTGTGAAAATGCCTTTTTTTTTTTCCCAGTACTTCATAGTCTGGAGGCAAGGAGATCTCATGGGAATTCTGCTTTTCCCCTGTGAATTCCTTTTTCTCCATCTTTATCTCAAGTTTCACCCAACCTCCCTCCCTCTGTTGCTCTTATGTCTTCTCTAGTCAGTTCTTTGCCAATTGTTTCTTCTCTTGTTTCCAGCTTTTCCCCTCAATATTTTATGAGACCTGTTGAAATGTTTGCTGCTTGGATGCTTTACCAGCATGCAAATAATAGGCTAGGAATAAATTACCAATCTGAAATTCACTGGCAGCAAGATCAGAGATTCTCTACCCGTGTTTTTCATATGGAGACAGAACTCGCTGTGAGAATTTCTTTTTTCTTACTGTCTCCATAAAGTATTGACAGATTTAAGCAATCAGATGCCCTGTATTTCAGAGTAATTAATCTCTGCCAACTGCAGAGGCCTGTACCAGTCTGGAATAAAACATTGGTGTTCCCTTACACAGAGATTTGTTAGAGATTTGTCCAGCTTCAATTCTTTTTGCCCTGATGAACTACTGGTGGTTTCTGCATTTCCAACTCCAGTTCTTCCCTTCCAACTTGTCACTTTTAGGCAATAGAAACCACAGTCTGAAACTATTTTGGAAGAGTTATCATTGCATGGAATAAAGAGAGGACAGGGTTAATTCCAACCATGGCTCTACAAGTGGTAACCATAATTCTTCCTCTAACTGCTTCATTTGTCCATCAAAGTGCAAAGTCCATCACAGCACTGGTCTCATCATTGTGAGGAACACCCAGAAGGGAAAGGATTGTGGGAAATGTGGATATCAGAGAGAAGGAAAAGTTGATGTCTCTTCCTTCCTGCTCCTAATGTGTGTTTATGGCGACAATGTTTTCCTGAGCGAAATTAAAATTTTGAAGACATGTATGCAGAGATATATCCCAGGTTCTCACCAAGAAACCACGTCACAGTGCAGTGTCCTGACATTGCATCACGATGTGGCAGAGTTGCAGTGCAGCCCCAGGTGAGCATGAGGCAATACAGGATGGTTTTGCATAATAAGGGCTCAGTGCTGGAACACCGTGACGCCCATGTCACGCCACAGCGATGCCTGACCTAAAATCAAAGCCCTGCTGCTTGGAAAATCACAATATTTCACTGCAAACACAAACGACGTCAAGTCAAGGCTAATGCAAAGTAAACATGGAATTCACGTGCCACCTGTTCATCCACTGCCAAGTATGACCTCAGCACTGGTCTCTGGCAGAGGGAAGTGGCCACTAAAGAGAGAGAGGGTTCTTTTATGTGCTGTGCTGATGGCATATGACTGTATTTCTTATATGTCCAGTGCAGTTTTTATAGAAAAGATTAAAAAAAAATATGTGGTCTGCAGGAAATAATTCTTTAGTCACGATTCAAAGGCTAGAGCAGAGTTTTACAGTGTCCATGCACCTGCCAAACTGCAGTTCAGTCCTTGTCTCTGCCTTTCCCAGGGATGGTCTGTAAAAGCCCTTTTCTGGAATATCTCCTCTTTGCTGTGCCCCCACTCCCCCTTGTTCTCTGGCACACTGGGGAGGTTGAGCCCAGGCTCTGTCCTACCTTCCCACACCTCACCCAAGTGCACAGGAGGGAAGTGTGGGCTGGGTGGTACCTGCTCTGCCCTTCTCACTCACATCTGGGATGCAGGTGAGCACTGAAGAAGCTCCTGTGTCACCTTCTTGGCCTTGTGCAAATGCCAATGGGTTCCTGCAGAGGTGTGTTCACAGCAAAACACTCAAGGATAGCAGAACAGCCCAAAGGACTGGAGTATTCTCTTGTATTTGATACACAGGAACAGATAAAAGGGATGTGTGTGTGTTCCACAAATTTTTAGTGATTATGGTAATTTCTCATTAAGGCTTTTGTATCCCAATATTTGCCACGTGGTTACTTCTCATGGAAATAAACCCAAAGGTTCCTGTTCCTGCTTTGAGCATTAACTATTTAGCTGTGATCTCGTGGTGAGCACATAAAGTCACCTCAGCAGACAGCACTGGTGCTTACCATGGGTGATCCCTGGATTACTCCTGTCTGGCAGTGAGGGACATCAGTGCCTGTCAGCTCCTGTACTTTTCCACAGCAAGGCACATAGTGATCATCTTCTCCATCTTCACTGGGTGTCTTTTGTGTCTGGGGGTGCAAAGTTTGTAAAAAAAGGGCAAAAAAATAAATGGGAATTTGTGTATATAAAACCTCTCAACTTCAAAATTCACATGATATATAGAACATTAAATTACCTTAGTGAGAGATGAAGGTATATAAAGACATCCATAATTCTTTAGAACGTGCTGTTTTATGGTGTTTTTCCCCATCCCAGAAAAAGAGAGAACCTGTTACCCAGATCAATTATACAAGACATGTCCTGAGAGATGTCTAAGAGATTAGAAGGAAGAAGCAAACAAAACCTTTTACAAAAAGCTGGGAAGTGATATAGATAGGAAGCTGTTGTTTGTGTCTAAATGTACAGATTAGTAAATAGTAAAGTCCACAGTGAATTAATTACAAAAGGATGAAGCACAAGATGAGTAGGGAAGAGTAAGAAGATACTTAACTCCTCGAGCTCCTGATCTGCAGAAGTGCTGAACATATTTAGGTGGACAGATATAAAAGGGAAGAAAATAAACTTTTATCAGGGCATTGTTATGGAAAATGTGATGTCTTAATGGGTTGAGTGAAGTTCTCAAAGCCCAAGACTTTAATGGATTTTATAAGGCTAATCCCCAATGTTAATGTCCCAATCTTTTATGCATTCACAGATGATGGAAATATTTAGTTTGTATTAATCAGGACACAGAAAAGGATCTAAACCTTCTTGATTTAGGGACAACCACTCACTGACTGATTTAGGATAGCTATGTCTACCACAATTAAACAAATCCTTGAGGGCTGGGTGTCCTGGAGCAACCAATCTGACACGGATGGGTCAGGTGAGAAATCAAGACCCATCTGAGTGGCAGGGGCAAGATGAAACAGAGAACTGCAAGTCCCACACAGCCGCTGGCAGCCCGGTGGTTCAGCAGATGCCAAGTATCACAACCTTGAACCCCAAGGGAACATCAAGGGGCTGAGCCAGCAGAGAGCAAATCAGCAGCTGCCCAAGGCTCCACGGCCCACCTGTAATGCAAGTTGCCCATCAGCAGGCAGCAACAGCAGGGAGCAAATCAGCAGCTGAGCCAGACCCCCACCACCGCTCCCCCTGCCATAAAAGCTGGCGACCAGGCTGTGCTCGGCCCTTCTCGCACGAGCCAGGACAGCAGCACCAATGGCTCAGGAAACAGTGCACTACTGCCACTCTGAGAAAGACTACATCTTGTCCCCTCACAGTAAGAAGGCTCCCAAAAGGATGGCGTCCCTCATGGAGATGAAGGAGATCTTCCGCAGCGCCGACGCCGTGTGCTTCGACGTGGACAGCACGGTCATCAGGGAGGAGGGGATCGACGAGCTCGCCAAGTTCTGCGGCGTCGGCGACGCCGTGGCGGAGATGTGAGTATGGTTCAGGAAAGATGTTGAGGTGCTGGAGCAGGTGCAGAGAAGGGCAACGAGGCTGGTGAAGGGACTTGAACACAAGTCCTATGAGGAGAGGCTGAGGGAGCTGGGGTTGTTTAGCCTTGAGAAGAGAAGGCTCAGGGGAGACCTCATCGCTCTCTACAACTACTTGAGAGGAGGCTGTAGGCAGGTGGGGGTTTGTCTCTTCTCCCAGGCACTCAGCAGTAGGACAAGAGGACATGGCCTTAAGCTGTGCCAGGGGAGGTTTAGGTTGGATATTAGAAAGAAATTCTTTACAGAGAGGGTAATCAGCCATTGGAATGGGCTGCCCAGGGAAGTGGTGGATTCTCCGTCCCTGGAAGTTTTTAAGATGAGGCTGGATGTGGCACTTAGTGCCATGGTCTAGCAACTGTGGTGGTAGTGGGTCAAGGGTTGGACTTGATGATCTCTGAGGTCCCTTCCAACCCGTCTGATTCTATGATTCTATGATTCTATGGTTGGGGTTTGGCCTGCAGAAATTCATAAAATATAGGCATGGACAAGGTTAATCTGCGACGGGGAATTTACAGCGGGGATTTGCTCAGCTCTGTCACAGGTTATTACAGTTTAAAAAGGATTTTGGGAATAACAAGTGGAATTAGTGCGTAGTGAAGGAGCTTGTTTTGGAATTGTGAAGCCACCCAACAAAACTGATGCGCATTCTACATATATATCGGTTTATATACTGATATAAATTCTGTAATGTAAATTTTGATTGACTAAGATCAGCCCTCATCATTGAACTTGGCTAAGCACTAGTAAACCTTATTATGAAGCAGCAAACCTTATTATGAGATGGAGGAGAGAGGACAACTCTCCTAACCCTTCTCTGAGGCTGATGTTTCCATTGAAGATTGTGGCAAAAGTTAAGTTCAGAGAAGGGCACCTGAGGTGCAGGTCAGGAACACTGGTCCCAGTGGCTCATGGCACTCAGAGAGAGAATGAATTTGTTTTCCTTTCCCTCACTGGTTTTCCAATCCATGGAGATCTCCTACCAGTGCATGCTACCAGTGTACCAACCTCCTCCTTTACCACACAGGTTCAGTATAACCTACAACTATAACCACTTATGTGTTTCCTCATCACCCTTTGTTAACTAAATCTTCTTGGGAGAAGCCTCAACTTGTTAAGTGCCACTGATTTGGTTTCTTTGGATCCCAATTCAGGACCCGCAGGGCCATGGGTGGCACTGTGACATTCAAAGCAGCTTTGACAGCACGACTCGGTCTCATCCGGCCCTCCTACGAACAAGTGCAGAAATTAATATCTGACAACCCACCTCAGCTCACACCAGGAATAAGGTAAGAAAGAATTTCAGCTTATTTTGAAATTGATTTTGGCGTAAATAAACAAAATCCTGCGCCATCACTGAAGCTGTAAGAACACAGAGCTGGTCTGGATTGCCTTCCTGCTCCATCTCCATGCTGCTTGTGTACAAAGCTTGTATCAGGAGCTGAGTCCATGTCAAGTGGTTAAGCACCCATGTAAAAAGAAAATAAATATTAGCTGGCACTTTTAATCCTCCTGGCTTGAGGATTAAATGGGCATGCAAAATAATCTGTCCAATCACATCTGGTATTTCATGGGTGATGGAACTGGAAGGAGATTTAATACCCAGTAGGAACTACTGGCTGGTTTATTCCACAACTCTATTACCTCTTACACTCCTCTGTGCAGCCATACTTCTGACTCAGGGGATTCATTGCTCAGAGCTGCCCATTCTGTCCTGAAGTCCCTAAAAAGTATTAAAAAACTCATTTAGCAAATAGACATATATATGTGTATTCATTCATTTTTAGGCTTGGAATGAATTTTAACTATATAAACAGAAAAGGTTTAGGTTCTTTTCTCCTATTCAAATAGTTTCAAACAGCTGAGAATAAATTCTTTACTACAAAATTCAACCATAATTCCAAGTCCAAAGTATTTTAGCACATAACAGGAGCTTTAGATGATTCTGTGCTTGTATTTTCTCCTTAAAATGAGGCACATGCTCAGCTTTTTCTGTAGAAGACATAGCTAGATGTAACTACAAAGAGCATATTGTTTCCTTGTTTAGAATCATGTGATTTTCCTTTTCATTCCTTCCTTTTCTTCCTCCTTTTCAGTCCTTCCCTTTCTTCCTCCTTTTCTGTTTAGGCTGCTTTGAGCCTCCACTTTGCTTTTCAGTCTTTAGCCTTTCTGCTGTTACTGCTACCACTTCTACTGCTCAGCACTGCTGCAGGCTGATCTTCCTGCTTCCAGAGCCAAATCCCTAAAACTTTTAACTGCCTTCAAGTGTCCCTCTGACACTAACTGGGTCTACAGACTTCTTTTTTTATTCCTTTTCTGTAGCTGGTGCCTTCTTCTAAAGATGGCATCCATGTCCAATGTCTGGGGAACCAACTCTGAGTTAGAAAACATTTGCACTTTGCTCTTTTCATCCCACTTTTGCATTCTGAAGCAGTGGCTTTATCTCCCCCACATTCCCTACTTTTTTCTGCAGATTAATTCTCTTGCTATTGTTTTACTTCAGAAAAAAAGTCTGAGCTGGCTCTGCTCTTGTTTGTTCAAGGGAACTAATATGACCAATATGAAAGTGTAAAGAAAACATTTCTAGGGCGTGCTTGTTTTCAAGGAAGTAAATACCTGTTTGTCTCTAGATGTGATGGTTTTGCCCAGCACTTTCTTTTGTGTGCACAAACTGCCAGGGAAAGGAGGAAAAGCTTTGGGCAGCAGAGATGGATGGAGCTGGAAAGCAGCACAGATCCAAACTGAACTGGAATAACACAGAGCATGGGCAGGCCTAGGAAAGCTGCATTTTAACTTTCTGCTCTGTCTTCTCAGGGAGCTGGTGAGCAGACTTCACCAACGGGGGGTTCAGGTCTTCTTGGTCTCCGGGGGGTTTCAGAGCATCGTGGAACACGTGGCCTTGCAGCTGAACATTCCCACAGCAAACGTCTTTGCCAACAGGTTGAAGTTTTACTTTAACGGTGAGATTCCCTCCAAGTCTCTTTTCTCTGATAATTAATGCCACTTTTTTGGCTCCAGCTGCCAGATATTGGGCTGCAGACACTGCCCAGCCTATCTGTTGATACCAATCCAGCTAAACTCCAACTAGGAAAATTACAAGACTTTATCAAAACCAAGTTCAGGTCATTGTCCAGGTATGAAACAGAGCTGCAGTGACTTTTTAATGGCAAGCTGTGCCAAAGGTAAAACATGTTACAGTTGCTGACAGCAGAGTTTAATTTTTTCTTGCTCCTTCAAGTTAAAAGAGTTCATTACACTGACCTGCTCTCACAACTTCCCTTTCAGTGACTTTGGGGCATGTGTGAGGTTCTGGAGCAGAGCTGGTGTAACCAAGCACAACTCTAGTTAGTGAGGTTGTTCCTTACTCAGTGTTTCCTACACTGTTTATACATCATCCTGGATGCTGCTTATGCAATGTTTACACCAGAATGACTGAACCAGAGGGACTGGGAATGGATTTGTAGCACTGCTCACACAGGGTTTCTGTTTTGAAAATATCCCTTTGAAAATATTCCCACTGAAGACTTAGGTAAAATCCCAGTTTTCACTCTTACCTTCCACTTATTTTTTGGGGAGGCTGATACTGTGAGCTTTACAGACTGCTGTTTTCTGAAGTACAGACCACAGGCATAGATCTCTCTTCATTTACAAGAAAATGTGCTGTATGTCCAACCTGTCCTTCCACCGTGTTCTAGGAGAATACGCAGGATTTGATGAAACACAACCAACAGCTGAATCAGGGGGGAAAGGAAAGGTTATTGCTCACCTGAAAGAACAGTTCCACTTTAAGAAAGTAGTTATGATTGGAGATGGAGCTACAGACATGGAAGCCTGCCCCCCTGCTGTAAGTATCACAGAAATTCTAAATTCCTTTGGGGGGGGAAAAAAAACCCCAAAAATGGAAAAGTGAGGTTTTAATTCCTGACAGGACTTCAGGGACTGATTAAAGGTGCTGAGTGTGAAGGTCTGGCACAGATCTGGTGCACATTTACCTGATATGACCTAGCAAGAGGGTTCATCTCACTGCACAGTGAGGAAATCTTTGCAGACATCAGCTCTGACGGGGTGAAATAATAAAAGAAATTAATAGAAAGACAACTTTTATAAATGATCTTAATTCCATCTCCCCTTTAACATCTTTATCCTTTCTCACCCATGCTGAGGGACAGCTGGTCCCTCACTGTTCAACATGAGTGACCAAAGCAGCTCAGTATTTGCTTAATGCTTCCCAGCTCCAGGCAAAAAAGCGGCAGTGGAAATTTTAAACCCTGCACTTTCACTGCAGGTGGTTTTCTGAGATGTAGAAATGATGATTGCTCCTGGTTAATGATTGAAGACAGGGTTAATGTTTGCTTTTGGTATCTATCAAATGGGGTAAACAGAGGTAAGATAAACAGAAGAGGGATAATTGTGGGATGCTCATGCATGTTCCAACATTTACTCATTCTTGAATAGAATTGCATCACAATTACATCAGGTTTTCAGCAAAATCTCAGTTCTGAACAATCTTGAATCTACAGGGCACTGAGACAACTCTCCTATTGGAATAAAACTCCAATTAACAAAGTGCTGCAAAATTAATTGTTAATGAAGTCCTTGTTAATAAATCTGAAAGGTGAACATGCAAAGTAAAACAGGGGAAGAGGTGAGGGGGGAATGACATACTTTTAAAATCCAACCTTAAAAGCAAACTCAATAGCTGAGAAGCTCCATTCCTTCCATGGGCCTGGAATAATCAGTGTGCCTGTTCTTTGTGTTTTTCCAGGATTGTTTCATTGGATTTGGAGGAAATGTAATGAGAAAGCAAGTAAAGGAGAAAGCAAAATGGTACATTACTCACTTTGACGAGCTGCTGAAGGAACTGGAAGAGCGATAAATTATACAGTAAATTAATCTATTTAACACCTGTAAATCCATTATACAATGAAATTAAACATTTATTTGTTTGCAAAGTTGTGTGCTGGAGTTTTTAATGATTCTGGGTGTTGGGTACCTTCATTCTTTGGCCTGAAACTCGTGTGGCAAATGGCACCATTCAACTCAAATATGTTGTAATGAAAATGGTAAGATTTTTTTATATGTCTTTCCCATGCTGGAAGAAATCAGTTGGTTATTCACTCACAAGTGAAGACCAAAGGCAGAAAATAATAAGTTAAAAATACCTTAATGGATTGGCCCCTGGTCAATTCTGCATATCTGTTGTTTCAGAAGCACTGAAGTTAACACATCTGCTTATTTTGGGTGGCAAAAGAAGGGGGCCACAAACAAGAACTTTGCCTAATCAAGAAGTAATATAGTCTAAAAGGTGAATAGTATGGCAAATACTTTTCACTGCACAGAATCTCAGAATTAGGTTAATCAGTGAGCAGAGAGATAAGAAACATCACTAAGTATCTCTGATTTCATTAAAATAGGGCTACAGTAGAACCTGAGGGAGAACTGTCACTTAACTTCACTGTTGCTCAGCCTCTCTGAAAGACATGAGTTGCATGTAAAGCTGAGACAGATGCAATATTCATCCCTCTCCAAGATGCAATATTCATCCCTCTCCAAGAAATTTATTTTAAGGCAAGTGATACAGTGGTTCCCAAACTTCACTAAAATACTCCAAACTAAACTCCAAAATGGTGATTCTGTAAAATGGCCACACTGTTTACTTAACTGTTTTATTTATTTAACAACCCACCCCCATCAGCCTATAACTGGATGGAAGCTAATTCATCAACCTTTAAAAAACAAATGGTCTACTGATTAAGAAAATTCTGTGAAACTTCAGTCTCTTCCTCTGCCTCAAATGTGGATTAACCACACCTAAGCTGCTCTAGAGATAAGTCTGACCTGTTCTGAGCACTTCTCTGAGCTTCACTAAGGAATCCTAGTTTCCTAAGGATGCCTCCTTTGTGGCTGCAGTGTCTGATCCAAGAGAACATTCTTAGGAAATGCTGCCTTTTTGTCAGCAGTTCCTGACAGCTCTTCTGAGTGTGTCTTTTCAACCAGCTTTGCTGGCACATCATGGGACTTTTATTTCCCTGTCTTGTAAGAATATCACCTGTGATAATGTGAAAAGCTTTACTAACGTGAACTAACATGATTTGTACTTGAAAAACAACTCTCTGCAGGCTTTTACCTTCTGGGTGCTTGCAAAGAGTCCCAGTATTTTTCTAGAGACTGAAGATTATTCTGAGTGTGCCAATTCTCTTTCATCCCACCACAGATTTCTAGATGGTATAGGAAGAAGTGATGTCCCCACATTTCAAAAGGTCACACTGTCTAATAATAATCAGGTTTTCATGATTAACACCAGATTTCCTTAACTTAAATCAAGGTGCCATGAGACAGCTCCTGTCCAGTTGTTAAAGCATCACCAACAATTAAAACAAATTCTGGTTTTGTCCATTCTCTGACATCACTGGGAAGGATTTTGGGGAAAGAGGAGTTAACAAAGCCCCAGAGTGAGGGATGGCAGCTCTCAGTGATGCCATCGAATATTTTTGGCAAAAAAATTGAGGCAATAATTGCTTGAAGCTACAACAGCATTTAAATACTAGAGAAGTAGAAGGGTTAAAAGAAAACAAACCCAGAAACAAACTTCTGATGGCTTTTTAGAGAAGGCAGACATGTAACAGCCACACTGAGTATCTGTACACAGAGTTTAGAAAACTTCACAAAAGCCAAGGCAGACAATGGCTGGCAGTGCTCCCCAGAACTTCTGGGAGTATTAAAGATGGGCTCTTTTAAATTCTTCCTGAGAAAAGTCTCAGCCAGCTCCAAGGGCAGCTCCTGTACAATCCTGCTTTTGTTTAGTTAAGACTGCACGAGCAGAGCAAGCACAAAGTCCTTCTGCTCCCATTGTGCCCCTCTGCAAACCTACAGTTATGAAGCAGAAATGTTTGCTTGCTGCAGTTTTTCTGCTGAACTACAAGGCCACTAAAAAAATAAATCTAACATGGAGCTGATCAGCTCCAGGTACAGGCCCTGACCCTGCAAACACTGGGACATGGCTCAAGTCAGTGTAATTTCCCTAATGCCCCAGTCAGAAGCCATGCAGGGGCTCTGTGCCACAGGGATGTTAACATTCCCAGCAGGATCCTCTGCCAGTCGGAGCGCTATGGAAACATGGTGCCGTGCCAGGGATTTCACAACAGCTCTTTAGGTCAGACTGGTTTGGAAGAAAATACCACTCCCCTTCCACTGGGCAAACATCAAGCCTGACCTCTAGCCCAGGAGGTACCAGGAGGATTACTGAGCTCAGTGAGTGGCTGAGCTCTTTTGTCTGTGAAATAGTGGAAAAAACCCAGGAGGGAATAAAGCAGTGAGAGGGAAGTTCCAACATTACAGCCAAGCTACTGATTTGCCTGAACATATCCCACCCCAGCAGGGCAAAGTCTGGAGAGCAGCTCATGTCAGGCAAGTAATAGCTGATCTCCTGACCACGAGCATGGGGAGGTACATGTCTTTATGGAAAGCTTTCTAATGTGATTATTCAGTGAGGCAGAATTGTTTAAAATTATATATTCAATTTGCATGAGGAGCCTTCTAAAAAAAAACAGCTTTCAGTCTTCGCTAAGAAGGGCACAGGACAACTAAATTGGAGTTTTAATTGTGTCTTCATTACAGTGAAGAGCTGATAATTACCAGAGACCCTTCCAGGCATTGTTCCCCACCTTCCAACCACTGGAGAGTGACTTCAGTTCTGAACTCTACCAGTTTTGCTCTAAGAAATGTTGAAGTATTGCTCATCAAAGGAAAAAGGCAGACTGGGCTTTGAATTAAGAGGGAAAATCACAACAGTGTTCACACAATAGGGAAAAGCTAACCTCAGGAAAGGTTCAGGCAAAAAAAAAAACCAAGAAGAGATTGGAACTACTTATTTATCTATTGCATCATGTTCAGTGAGTTTACATAGTTATCTGTAAGTAAAATAAAAGGAATTAATCTGTCTCTGATGGCAGCCAGAGCATGAGCATGAAGCTCAGAACAGGAGGCACATTCATTACACACCCCAGCACCACTAGTGGGAATTCAGGGGGGTGGGTATGAGACCTGTGCTGTGTGATGTCACCCCACAGAACATCCAGTTATTCCTCTGATTTCTTACTCATGCAAAACTTCATGATCCTTGAACATGACAGAATCCTCTGCCAGACAGAATTTAATTCCTAGTGCTCCTGGTTGAGGTGGGAAACAGGGATTGCATCAGAACCCACAAAATCCTGTAGCTCCAAAAATGCTTTTTGCCGTTTGTCTCTGAGATTGCTGGTTATGAGGGGTTAGTTACAAGGATAATTCTCTAGGAACAAGAAATATAGGAGGATACTGGGAGAAATAATAAGGACTGGAAGCTGATATTGTCATCCTTTGTCTCCTTTTGTAGCTAAACAGTAGCCCCAAAAGTCTGGAACAATGACAGCCCCAGACGACAGTCCTGCTCGGGGCTGGGTTACAAGAAGGATCAGCTCAAATGATTTCCTTGGCCCACTGAGCAAGCCAAGCTGAGAACTTTAAGCTGATGTAATGCAGAATTTCACTCAGTAAAATCCCATAATCAGTTGACAACAGGAGGAAAACATGAAAACAGATAAGAACCAGATCAAATAATGACTTTGTTCAAGATGGAATTCAAGCAAAGGCACAAGTGCAGCATATTTCATGTGAGCAGAAAAGAAGAAACCAGACATGAAAAATGCAGCACAATTTGTGGAGAAAAATCAAAAGGAAAAGTATCTTGTATTTATCACCACAGCACTTACGACCTCTAGAACACTCAGCAAAATGGGAGGTGATGGAGAGATTGTAAATCCACTTTGGAGAAGGAGAGCAGGATACTGGGAAATGCTGTCCCTGTCCCTGAGAAATGATATTAGCTGGGCTGAAATATTCTGTGCAATTATTTGAATTTTCCACAATAAACACTGCAAGAGGAGAGAAAACACAGGTGGTGCAATACATATAAGGTGCCAGCAAAATGTGAAAATTAAAAGGATTTTATTGACTGATATGTTCTTCCTGAAAACTCATTGAAATGTACAAACTGGACATTCAG
The DNA here is from genome assembly GCF_036250125.1 of Pseudopipra pipra. Classification (NCBI taxonomy): domain Eukaryota; kingdom Metazoa; phylum Chordata; class Aves; order Passeriformes; family Pipridae; genus Pseudopipra; species Pseudopipra pipra. The sequence goes on along the minus strand of NC_087569.1, from coordinate 5,920,818 downwards.
TTACTGATTTGTACATTCAGTTATGTTACACTGATTCTTGTAGCCACTTGAAAGAGAGAATATTATTTTCACTGACAGGATGTTCACATCATTGCAGACACCAAAAGTGTTGATACATTCTAGACTAAAGTGAAACCAAAACAGAACTGGACATCATGGGACACCGAAATGCCAATTCCATCGACTCGACATGCGCCAGTCTCACACACCAATTCAGGAGTACCTACTGGACAGGGAGTGAAACACCCCACCAAGCATATGTCTGAAGTCACAAGTGCTTATTAAATTAAACCCCTTTTCCCAGATTTCTGAGCTATTTGTAGAGAGAAATGTATTGAACTGAATCGATTCCCTGCAGAGTGTTCAGCCAGCCACGCCTTGGCAGTATTTCTTTGAAAACCGTGGGCCACACTTCACAGAACTCACTTTGTGTCACGAGTTTCGACAGGTTTCAGAGTCCTTGCCAACCAGAATTCCCTATTCTCTGTCCATAAGCCATCACCTGACACAGTATTATCCCCAATTAATGACTGCCTGTATGTAAATCCAGAGCTACTGACTGATTTCAGGCCTGCTCCAACAGCCAGGTGTAGTTCCGAGCTCCCCGAGGGCTTCAGAGCTTCTGATTTCACAACTCCCACGTTTGTTTTTAAAACCTGCAGTCATTAAAATGCTACAAAAAGGCCACAGCAATGGCAATCCTCCGTTCTGCTGCTGTTACTGAACACTGGGCAGTGCCTATGTAGCAGGAGATATTAAATACTGGAGGCCATACCTCACCTGGGGAGCTGTCTCACAAAGAACTCCTGTCTCTGGGCTTGTTTTCAACTAACCGACCTTTTAATTACAGTCCTGTGTATTTTCTCCCCCCTGGTACAATCCTAAGAGCAAAAGGTCATGGGTTCTGAAGAAAAGAGGTCTTTTTTATAAGCTCAGTACAGTACTTTTATATTTCATACTATGATATACAGTGTATACCATAAATTAAGACAAATACTTGTCACTTTATCTATGTAGGCACAAGTAAATCAGTGACTTTACTGAAGTGGAGAAATCTTCAACGGGATCATGATTCTGGATTCCATTTCCTGAATAAGGGGCACTGGGAAAAAAAAAAAAAAAGACAGGGTTTAATTTCACTAACAGAGACCATGAGCACACTCTCAGTTTGAACAGCTTTTATTGTCTTCAAACTACTCCCCCTGCCAAGTCATCAGTAACACCAACATCCCTGTAACTGAAGCACAACAGCTTTGAGGACAAGTGATTTTAATACACTCTCTCTGCTCCTTTGAAGACAAATATTTCTGTTCCTTTTCACCACAATGGAAGTTATCTTACATTTTTCTGGTATACTTCCTTTGAAATGCACTCCATGGAACCCAAACCTGACATGCTTGGCGTGCTTTCGTGAGTTTTGTTATGAAAGCTTTCTTTGATCTCAAAGATCTCCTGGCTTCTGGTTCCAAAGTCTAAATTCCCTTTCCCAAGGAATGCATTTAACAAAGCTCTCGTATTTCATGAAATATTAGAGGTAATAATTTAATATAAACATAAATTTCACTGTTGGCTCCCTAAATTTTTGGGCACAAGCATTTACATGAATCTGTTCTAGAGGAGTGCTCATATAAAAGTTTACTATTAATGTAGTGATGTTTTAGCACTTTTCCAAGTTTGTAAAATCAACAGCAAAATTCACTTTACAGTTTAAGGCAACGTCCCTCCTTTCTTTTAGAGCACAAAAACTAACTCACAGACACACACACACGCTCCCCACTGAGGTGCAAAACTTTTTACTGTTGTGGGATGTGCTGAGGAACAGAAATGATGGCACACATCAAAGTCTGCCCCCAGCATTCCAGTGAAGTTAATAGGTTACCTGTGTAATAGACTAGTTCATCCCAGCCAGGTTTATGCCACGCAGCATTCCTTATATCTTCTCTGGTTTGAAGATCTTTGTAGGCTGGGGAGGGAAAACAAGCACAAAGCTTAGAAGTAACTCCTTTTCCTTCTGCACAAGAATGGCTCTCTTAAAAAGTATGCTAGGGAATAATTAGGAGGCTGCAAACACTGGGAAGGAAAAGTCTGTTGCTCTCCATGAAAAGGAAAAGCTCCCAAACCAAGGCAAACAGAAGGAATCGGGGAAGAGAGAGAATGTCTCGGACACAGGTAAGACAAATAATGCAAGAGTACAGTTCTACATGAGTGGTGTCAGATTTATAATGCTGGAATATAATATTCTGAATTGTCAGATGTGAAATCTGCACATTTTCTAACATCAATATTAGACTGAGTTTCTCCGAGTTGAAGCAATCCTAACGTGTGAAAACAGCTGGGTGTTTGTGGAGATTAATGCACAGAGAAAGCCAAGACACCTCGATGCAGGAATGTAAATAAATGCTCCACTTTCCTTTTTGCAGGTGTGGGATATGGGATGCTTGAAATGAAACTGTAAAAACCTGATTTCAGCATGAATGGGGCTGGCAGGACGTGGTGTGTCATGGTTATGGTACCAAGAGCAAATAGGTGGTTCCTAATAAGAAAGGGACATGAGAAAGTGTTGATGGAAACAGAACAAAACAGGAAATGTTCACTTTTCCTTGCTTGTTAAAGAATCAAGTTACCTACACAAAAATTAGGATCAATAGTGTGGATGCAAAACGAAACAAAATAACCCCTTCTGAGATACTCCTTTGCCTTTTGTAGAAACTTTGTCTCCTGGGCAAAGTCCCCAGTCTGTGAGGGGCTGACTCAGTGAGGAAAAAAAAAGCACAAAGCACAAGAATTTACCCCAAAGGTGATGAACCATATACAGCTGTCCAATTTGTGAGAAAAATCCTCCAACTGCTTCATTATTGTCCTGTCGGAAGCGAATCGCACGAGCCCTAGAGAGGAGCAAAGCAGGCATTAGGACCAGCAGGGCTGGGGAGGAAAGAAGGGATAAGTGAGAGGAAAACACAGCTGAAAGGAAGCTGAAATGTTAAACAGCATTTGCAGTATAATTCAGCAATTAAAAATAATAAAAAGTCTGCAATGCACTGATTTTTAGCACTAAGTAGTGAAGATATATCCACGTATCTTGTTAGAATGCATTAAAATTGGAGGTCTGCAGTTTCACTCGACTGCATTAATCATTTTTCAACAGCAGATTCAGTATAAAGATAATTGCTGGAGCAGTGTAAAGTGGTCTTTTTATACCAGGTTGTTCTAAAGCTAAATCCATAATTTTTGCCATTCGTTTTCCACAGACTGGAATTTCCACAGGGTGGAATACAACTTTTTTACTCACACACACCTCTGTACAAATAAGTGTTGTATAAATAAGATCAATATTTCTCTTAATTATAAATCTGTTGCATCTTATAAAACAGACTGGCTACCAGTATGGATACATTCATTTTATATCCTAAATTCGGTTTGTTCAAATTACTGTAATTGAAAAAATTATATCAATGACCATGACACATCTGAAAGGCCTCACCTTTGTCAAAATAACTGAAAATAGTCCAAATTGTTTAACTATCAACCACTAGAATTGCAAGGACAGTGAATGTAAATGGAAAGAAACTCACACTGGTTTTAAGTAAGACAAAATCAGAAGCATATAATCAACAGAAAAATATCTCAAAAGCTTTTAACCTATCTATTAAAATGGAAATGTAACTTTTCAAGAAACAACTTGACTTTTAAAGATTCAAAGAGCCAAGATTTAGCCCATTTAAACCGAAAGTGGTCTTGTGAAAGATGAACTTAGTTTCCCAGTTAACTGCCACACTTCCCCAAGAAGTGCTTTCTGCTGAAAATCAATGGTTTCTGCTATACTGCAGCAAACTGAAAGGGTTCTGTGAAGGAAAGCCAAACCACAGAGCCCACAGTGTTGTTTGTGTACAAAATTCCTCTTTCTTTCCTCAAAGGATAAATTAAGGGTTGAAGGACTGCTTTACAAGTCGTGCAAGTAGAGCAGCAGGTCATTAACTGGGGGATTGGCTTTGGTACCATCCTGCCACCTCCAGTCCATGGATTTTAAACATACCTCTCTCAAACAGGAGAATTCAAGTGCTAAGGCAACACTCACCAGTAATTCCCCCACTCAATCATTGTTCCAGGCTGTGAAAACAAAACAGAAAGTTAAAACTGCACTTTAAAGAAAAGTCAGGACAGCTTTCACAACATTTATGTATGGAAAACACTCTGTATTAACAAAATCACTTCCTTCCAGTGATAAGCATGTTAGAATAATCTATAATTACTCTGTTTACTGACTGTATTACCTCTTAGTCATCTGCCTGAAGTATCCAAACAAACCACAGGGTTTTCAGCCCTGCAGACATCAGTATCTTGTTGGAACCTGCCTTCACTTTGGACTCCACACTTGGAGAGCAACAATGACTCAGATTCCAGCTTTGATAAGATCCAGGTTTTTAAGACAAGCTCCGTTTTCCATCTGCATCTTATAAACACCCTTCGAGCATTTTTACGACAGCACGGAGCTTAAAAAAATAATAATAATAAAAAAAATTTAAACTTACTCTGAGTTGATAGGATCTCAATTCATAAATATTGGGCCCATCTCTGGGAACAGGTTCATTCCAGAAACTGAACTCCAGCAGTAACTGGTTCTTGCGTGAGAGGAGCATGTTACCTCGTTCTTTGCGGAACTCTATGAATTCCTAAAAAACAATCAGGAGATCCCTGTCAGACTGGGGGTTATCCTTCAACAACAAAAAGCAGTACAGCATATGGCAGTGCAGATTTTTTTTTAATGCTGTCACGGGGTTTTAGGAGAAATCCTTTCAGTTGTAAAGGCATTTGAATTCCTCTGACACAGCTGAAAATTCCAAGGACCGTGTTGATGCAGCAATAAATGTGTTCCCTAAAGCATTCAGGTGCTAAACCTCAGTATTTCTGAATATGAAAAAAAATCCTTTTCCAAAGAGGTTTCTGAACTTGCACAGGAAATTATGAGACACTGAAGTAAAAGTTGGTATCCAAACCTGCAGGTTTTTTTGTTCTGTCCTTTGTTCTGAGTAAAATAATCCATTGTAACAAAATCAATGCTTTTTACCTTATTTTGACGAAGTTTATTCATGACCTCATTGAGAGCTGGATAACCTCCTTCATATCTCCACAAATGAACTGAAACAGAGAAAAGGAACCTTTTTCAGGGATGTCACAGACCAGTGCTAAACCTCGTGGAAAAATCACAGTACAAAATGCTCTTCACACTACAGAATTACACAAAAATAGGAATCAGGTAGCAGGCTTAAAAACAGATTTTCATTAACAAAAGTACTACACATTGGGATATTTTAAGAATTATGGAATCATCTGCTTTTTGAAAAGGGTTCTCTTCAAAAATTTTGCAGTTTACTCTGAAGATAACAGGGAAATTTCTGAAAGGGCTTTTTGTTGCCATGCTAGTAAGATGTGATGACTTGACATGACTGTTATTGAAACTAAGATTCAATTTAAGAGGATGACTTAATTCCAAAAACGTGCTTTATACCAATTTCATCTAAGAGCAGTAGAGGGGCAGACTTTTCAGTTCAGTAAATTACTCCAGCACAAAAGCAACACACTTTCTGTAGGACATGAAAAATTATGCAAATGTTATTTTTGAGATAAACATCAATAAAAGCAGAAGATATATGAACATACTAGAACTGTTACATTTGCTAGGATTTTCCCCATAAAAACAATTCCAGAATGTGCATCTACACTGAGTTTTTTTTCAAAGCATCCTGTCTTTAACAAATCAGAATAAATCCCTTTAACAAATCACAAAAAGATTTATTTACAAGCACTTAACAGAGCAAGGCAATAATCTCACCTCGCAGAATCACAAAAGCTATTTTCTCTCCTCTAAAGCAGTTCTGTGCATTTTCCAGGAGAGCACATGAGACTAATGTGAGGCTCTTCCCTGTGACAGCAGATTCACCCAGTGCTCCTGCTGCCTCACCCCCAGGGCAAATTTGATAGATCCACCTAATGCTAACACAGCCTGGGCACAGGTACTGAACAAGTCACACCCCATAATCTGCTTTATTACACTGCTAGAACTGCTGCAATAACACTGCCAGGGCAGGCTGTGGATGCAATTACAGATACAGTCTGTGTTAATATGTTACAAAAGCAGCCACTGAGAAATTCCCAATTCAATTGTCTCCATTCCCCAATTCCCCTTCAACTTCCAGAACTGTCTCTTGGACATTGTTTGGTTTATCTGCTGTTATTTCTCTGCTGTTATTTCTTTGCATTTTTTTCAGTGTCAATATTGCAATATGCTGTGAGTGCAGGGAAAATTAACGTGTGCACAAGAATATTTTTCAATTACAAAGCACTGACACTGATCCTGGTGTGGCTCTAACCACAGAGCTACAGAACCTCTGTGTATTTGTATTTGTGGCTTCCCATTCCTTCAGTTTCCCAGAGTTTAGGACATTTTTCAGGTTTTCTCTCTGCACTAGACTTTTTGGAGTTACCTCTGTAGCAGCTCTTCAGTCATTTCTAGTTCCAATGTTTTCAATCTGCATAGTTAGGCAGTACCCTTGTATGAACATGAACAGAAATACTTTTAATTTTCCCCAGTAAAGCCCGAGTTTATTGTTAAGTTTACAATGCAGTGATTTCTTTCAGATGGTTTGAATGATTTGCATTTCATTATCATACAGCAATTACAGCATGAGAGCCTGAGTAAAGCCTTTATACTGGCCAATGAGGGATTAATAAACTCTGGCTCTGCAAGCCTTTGCCTTTACCCTAAATATTCAGGAACACGATCTGTGCCCATGAAAAGGACCACATTTTACAAGCATTTCCCCAAAAAACTGTTAATCTACCACCTGGAAAACATGAAAGTGTATTAACAACAGGACAAATTTTAGGGATTAAAGCTTTACTGTCAAACTCAGCACGACAAAAGCAAGCACTGCAAATGTTAACACGGCCAGTAACTGATGCACCACCCCCTTGCTGAACACATTGCCACAGGTTTTACTGTCAACAGAGATGATTTAAAGAGAAGAAACCTGCCAAGCACACGTTTCACTTGCATGGTTTTACATTCTGTTGTACTTCTATCTCCTACCAGCCTGATCTTGCTCTCCGTACCACGTGTTCCAAGTCCCCACCAGTGCACATGGGTAGTGTTTTTCTTCATGAATCTTTGGCAGCACCTCTTGACTTGAAAACAAGGAATACAGACACTAGGTTGCATTGCCTTCAGGGAGGCCACAGTTGATATGTATAACAAATCACCACACAGCATTTATGCTAGGAAAATTCACAAGCTCTACTTTTCAGAGGGGAAAGCTGAAATACTGAAATCTGCTACACAGGGGGGAAAGGGTTGCTACAGCAGTGTGAAAAATTAAGGTCTGTGTTACCATTAGACTGCAGGACAAATACAAAGCATGGGAGGATTCTTTCGATGCAATAAATTATGTCTATCACCTAAAAGGTTAAACAACACATTAGGAAAACAAATATCAGGGTGTCTCCCTTACAGAAAATGCAGCCTAACTACACGGGTGACTTGTTTGAGGAAAAGCTTTTCTTTTTCAAGGGAGGGAGAATAAACAAAATTAGGAAAGCACAGTCTTCTGTAGCAGTTACAATGCTATTAATTGCTGGGCTGAATGAATAAAAATGAGTATTTTGACAGACGAAATGATGACTGGTACTCACACACTTATTGGTTTCTACCATTTCAGAAAGTGGTCTTAGTTTGAAGGCAACTTACCCACCAAAGCATACAGTGAAACTGCCTTAAAAATACCTCCAACACAAAATTTCTGTTTTGACTATTTTCAGTATTTCTAACATTTTTTCAAACTTCAGAAGTGGCCTACATTAGCATAAGGAAATTAAGTTTTACTGATTGCTGACTTGGCCAAGAAAGCCTTCACTGCACTGTGCTTTGATGAGTAAGTCAATTAGTCTGGTTGAACTTTGCCTTTTATATTTTTCCCTGAATAATTACTCTTCTTACTCAGTTTGGCTCATAAGCAATGAGTCTCTGCACAGTATCAAATAATAAAAAGTAGGCTGGTCTGGGGCTGGGAGTCATTAGATGTGAGTTTTCCTCTTGATTCTGCCACTGACTTTGCAGACAACCTTGAGCAAATCTCATTACCAATTTGTACTTCTAGATTTCTCACTACACAGTGTAAATAATATGATAAAATGACTCTCCAAGGACATTTTCAAGGACGTTTGACCATCAGTTCATTTTTTCAGAGCAGCATGAGATCCTAGAAAGGCAGTTTTAAACAGGAATGATAAATTATTACATAACCCTACAGTATACTGTTGCAAATTATAGGAAAAAAATGCCCACAGAATACCTTAGGAACACTATCTTTTTCCTTTTCAGAGATAACTGTCCCTAATTCTTCAGAAAGGGTCCTTAACCACAGTGATTCACAAAGTGCTCTTGTAATTGTCCTCATTACATTGTTTTTTTATTAGCACATGATGACTAATCCTTATTCTGATTTGATACAGAATTAACCTGTTCATCTTTTATTTAGGGAGAGGAAGGAGGGAAGTTCAGAGAGGTCTAGTTTTGTTTATTACTCCTTTCAAGTTTTCTCCTTCCCCGAAATACTTAAAATTTGCTTTGGAAAGAATAAATCTAACCACACATATTTCATCTACATGCTGTCAGCAGTTTCTTTCTTTGCTATTGTCTCTTTCCTTGCAAATAGAAACCTCTGCTTTCACTCAACATTTAGGCAGCTCATGAAATAATGCAGAGAAGTGGTTCCCTGTCTTGCATAATTGGAGATGTTTATATTAAGCTTTTAAACAGAAAGCTGGTTGAATGCTAATTGTCCTTCCCTGTGTATTTATGTTAAACAACAAACAAAAAAAGCTAAAAATACCTCGAATGAACGTTATTCTAGTGGATTTCTGTGTTTTTACAGAAAGGAAAACAGCTCTGGGTTATCCAGCCCCATTTCAAAGCTGAACAGATGAAGGTGCTGGATGAGCCACTCACGGCTGTGCAACCAACCAGTAACAGTGGGGGACATGAACTGGGAGTTGGGAACTTCTTCTCCTCCCTCCAGCCCAGCTGGTGCTCACCAACACAAGTAAAAAATTGGTTGCAGTGGGGTATCATTATGCTGGGAATGTTTTATTTAACTGACAAGTTGGCCACTGTCAGTGTGAAAGCATTGCTGAGCGTGAGGCTCACAATTCCCAATTTAAACATCCAGTTCTTTAAAGGCAGCTGTTCTGGCTCCAGAGGGGTGATTGTGTAGGCAGAAGAGGACTAATATTTCTGCAGTTTCATCCTTAAAGTACTAAGTTAAAAATGTGATTAATTAATATGTTTATAAAGCTGTAACTTTTCGGAAAACCTGTAACACTAACCCTCCCTTTGGAAGAAATCACCCCAGTGTAAATACTCTATCCAAGGGTTTGTGTAATTCTTTAGGAGCAGATCTCAGTAAAAGGACTTGTGGAAAGGGAGATAAATGAGCTGAGAGAAAATCAACCCCGTGGTTTTTAACATCTCCTCAAAATTGTACTTCACTCTAATAGTGGTGTGTAGTTTTACTTATAGATGATCTCTCCCTTTCCTCCCTGCATGCAGACAATAATCATCCTCAAGACATTCCTACCTGGCAGCTGCAGTGGGACATGCTAACATTCCAGCTGCAAGGATCAGTAATTTTAAGACCATTAAGGGAAGGGGGAAGAGCTGTTCCAACAAATGTCACCCAAGCTCTCACAACAGGAATCATCCTGAATTGCAGCTTAGGAAAACACCACCTCCAAGAGGGAAGGGAGGGGTGAACTGAACAAAGGATCTTTTGCCATCTCTTTCCAAGAATAATATGATCTCTTTAATACCAAATCCTAAAAAAGCAGAATTTTGCCACCTCCCCTCTAAATAACTACAATATCAGCCAATTTTCAGACCAGCTTGTGATCAAATGAACATGTCTAAAACATGAAAACATAACACACACACTTACCAAAGCTTGTTGTAGGCCTCTAGACATTCTGGTTTTACATTGTGAACTGAAACAACAACAGGACGTGAGACATGGGGGACCAGAATAAAAGAACTGGTAACATTAAATACCAAACCACCACTCACACTGTATTTTGTACAGACTGCTGGTCTCTCTTTTGGCCAAAAGGTTGGAGTGGGCATCTTTCCTCGGATCCACTTTGCGGACGAAGAGGGATTTTAACCAGCTGTCCTCGCGAGGTCTGTGAGCTGAGGATCCCAGGCCCCTGCAGGGAAACAAGGAGCTTTAACTGGCACCAAGGAAATTCCCACCATGAAGGGAACACAGGCACAACCAAGTTTAATACAAACAGCACCATAACACACACTTACACGTATCTATTACTAAAAATTCCCACTGTTTTTTTTTTTTTCCTAGCAAGGAAAAGGCTGTTCATTCCCCACTGAGATTTATCCTCTCTCAACCCATTTCACCAGCTACAGTTAACCACACACTATCCATGTTAATTCTCTCTGCACAGGACAGGGAATGGCTGCTTTTCCTCCCTCTTTATCTCCTTTTTAATCTTTTCTTAGGTCAGGGCTGGGTCTGTCATGATGTAGACAGACAGGAGTGAAAAAGAGCAAAAAACTGTGTACGGTGTAAATAGGAAACAAACTGCCATATGTTCCCGTGTTGCTTAAATACAGCTCTACAAAAGGAAAAGTTAAATGGCTTGTCTTTCAGGAGAAAAAAAAAATAGCATGAAAGTCTAATTTGGGAGAAAAAAAAAATACAAGTGGCAGGAAACAAACAGCCTGCAAATACTCCAGTTCCAAATTCTGGCAGCTGCACCACGTAGAGGTACCACATCCATGCTCTTTGCACTACATTCACATTTCCCTTTCTTTGAAACACAAGAATTTCACTGTCCTTTTTTTATCTAATCCTTATTCACTTTCAGCAAGTACTCTTTCAAAATAATATCAGCTCCCTTTACATCGCAGAGCACACGAAACAACTGATAACTGTGATTTTTTGAAATGATGTGTTAAAGGAATTGTTCTTCTCTTTTTCAGCTCAAGAGCCCTCAATCACCAAAAACTGTGCAGAAGGACAAGAAATCTGATAAATTTAACTGATTCTCTACAATGTCTGACAGGGGGACCCCAGGCTCAAATGTTCTTTTCTTCCATCTCATAAAATCACTTCCTTCAATTTACTTTTCTTTGATAGCCCTACACCTGCCAGTGTGGAGAAAACTAATTCCAACTCAATCCTCTCCTGAAATACTAAAGTATTTCTCTGACATACTAAAAATGTGGTATTTATACCACATACATTTATTTATAAGCTGAAAATTTAAACCTTTTCCTGCCTCAGATGTCAAGTTCTCGCCCTTAATTACTGACTGGGAGAGTCAGAAGATAGCTATCAACCTTCAATCCAAAGCTGTCTTCCAGATATCAAAAGTTTGTGACAGTCATTCAAATTGAAAAAAAAACAGGGAAGAAAAATCTCAATTTCCTTTGGGAAAAATATCCTCATGAACACGCCTGTCTGCATCACACAAAAGTAGTTCACACTAGCAGTGTTTTACAACAATCAACCTTTTAATCCCAGTGTCTGAAAATAACACAATGAACTGGTTCACCCCGTGGAAGCAGGATGGAGGAAAGGAAAAGCATTCCATAGCAGAGGAACAACCACCAGAGAAGAACAGCTGCAGCTGAGATGACCTTCAGCATTAAGGAGGAGTCTGTAAACACCTTATTGGTGTATTTATTGAAAATGGTGCCTTCCCTGGCCCTGGGCAAACACACAAACATGTGGCTGTGCTGAAAGCCAAGCAGCTATTCCTGAGTGCAGGCATTTGAAGGGCATTCCACGATAAGGCTGTTGCTGGAGTGGAGCTATCTCTGATCTCAGCTGGAGCAGGCCAGGCACAGGTGACTGCAGTTGTGTTGTCACATCAAGTGCCACAGCAGCACAAGCTGTCCCAGAGGACAGGGGGTAAAACCCACTGAATAAATCCGAGTTGTTTTAAAAAGCTCCCTTAAAGTAAGCACTAAATGCTCAGTGCACACCAGAGACAGAACTCAGTCCCAGTCCTGCAATACTCAGTTTTCAGCTCAGACCTGTAAACCATTATCATTTCCTCCCCTTTATTAAAGAAAATTAGCTAACTAATAATCCTCTTCTATGAGGATCATTGCAGCAAACTTTAAGAGAGAAATAATCACAGTGCTTTTTCTGTGAACCAGCTTTATCTGCAGTAAGAGTAAGCTGGAGTTACAGGGATAACACTAAGAAGCAAAAACCAAATTCTTTTGCTATAAGGAGAATCTCATGACTTGAATGTTAAACTGCATCTAAAACTGGAGGGATAGTTCATTACAATACAATGAAATGAGTAATACTTTACATTTATGTAAAATCTTTTACCCAGCAACTGTAAAGTTCCTCATGAGCATTGACTAACAAATCACAACTATCCACCTAAATATACACCTTAGTTAGAATAAAGGCAGGAGCTAAATTTATTAAAGCAGATATTCACTGCACCCACCCTGAGATGCAAGGGCCTGATTTTTAATCAATATCCTCAGAGAAGCCCTAAAATACCCCTGTCATTCTAGATACTCACAAATCAAGAAGCCCTGATTACTGTTTCACTTGTGTGGGCAGAATGTACCCAAAATTAGCTCTGGAAGAGAAGGGACTGAATTCATGTCTTTGGACTGTCAGTTGTGAGCATCAACTTGACTTTGGTAGCAGGTTCTTATCCTACAAATATTAACTATGGGCTTAGCTTTCTTGCTACAAAGATTGGGCTGTGAACATAAAAGGATAACACTGAACAGTTTGCTTAGATTAGATTAAAATTGTCAGTGAAAACACTTCTATCCCCCTTAGCTTCTGCTTTAGCACAAAATATAACCTGGGTGGGAGATATCAGGTCAAGCATTTACATTTTGTAGTAACCCATGTCTGCCTGGAAGAGAAAGAAAAACAACTTGTCTTTCACTTGACAGTTTTTGATTTGTGATCTGAACAAAGTTTATTTGAAACTAAAATAACCCCAAAACATGCCCATAAAACCTCACAACATATAATTCCTACAGCCCTCCCTGTTCCTGTGTTAAACTGCTGCCAGGGATGCTTTTAGTCTTGCACAGGGGCTGCTGCCCATTTTGAGGCTTGTGGCAGCAGCTTTCCTTGTCTCAAAGAAAAGGGAGGAAAAAATGTGTAGATCCATCCCAGCTTGGAAACTCAGGCACTTCTGTGTCTCCAACATCCTGGGAGCACATCCTGGGAGCTTCCTACACCCAAGAGGTGTCCCGAGAGCTCTGTGTGTGCCTGACCCTGCACACATCAGATGTGGCCATGCAAATCTGTGCACCCCAAAACCTGATGGATGTGCCTCTGTGTGCCCTGACACCGGGGGGTGCACACACATCCCAGCTCCCAAGGAAAGCACGGATACATGTGCCCTGGCTCCCAAGGGGGGCACACACACAAGCAAGGTGTGTGTGTGCCTGTGCACGAAGGCAGGAAGATGTTGGGGTGCACAGTCCTGCACCCCAACACCTGGAAGACGTGGATGTTGGGCAGGGGTGCAGCAGCTCTGCATCCCGACGGGAGATGCTGCTGGGTGTGCACCCTGTTGCTCAGAGGAGCTGGGATATGGAGCAGCTACACAACCCAACTTCGGAGGGGTGTGGAGCACCCAGACACTTCAGCCCCAGGGATACATGAGTGCAGGGCAGCTGAGCACCCCGAAACACGGAGGTACGGGATTGTGGGGTGCCTGTGCTCCCTGCTGTGTGCAGGGCAGGAGTGTCCAAGCAGGGGAAAGGGGTCGGTGCAGGGGAGGGATGGCAGTTCATGGGTGGGGTGGCAGCGCAGGGCTGAGCTGTCCGTGCAGGGGAGGGGTGTCCAAGCAGGGCAGGGGGGTCGGTGCACGGGTGAGGTGTCAGTGCCGGGCTGAAGTGTCCGTGCAGGGGTGAGGGATCCGTGCAGGGGAGGTGCATGGATGAGGTGTCCGTGAAGGAGTGAGGTGTCCGTGCAGCAGAGGGGTGTCGGTGCATCCTGAGCCCGTCCCCAGCGGGTCAGCAGCGCGGCCATCATCCCACCCAGCGGCGGACTCCGAAGAGGGAAGGAAGGGGCCGGCCTTGCGGCCCGTGACCTTGAGGGACACCCCGCCGAGCCGCACTCCCCGCCCCAGGCCCGGGGCGCCATTTCCAGCCGGGGAAGGGGAGAGGCGCGGGCGGGGGGGGAGGAAGCTCTGCGCGGGCGGCACCGGCTCCACCGCCCAGCCTCCCGCGGCGGCCCCGTCCCGCCCGCTCGCCCCCTCGGGGCTCACCTGAGGGCCAGCCCGCCGCCGGGCGGCAGGCGCGGCACAGCGGCCGCTCCCGCCAGGCTCCTCCGCAGCAGCACTCGCGCCGCCATCTTGCTCAGGCCGCCTCCCTGCTGGGCCGGGGGCTGCGGCCACGCCCCCTGGCGGGGACCCGCCTGTGCGCATGCGCGGCTGCCCCGGCGCGGGCCCCCCTCACGGCCTCTCAGCTCTGGGGGGACCCGCACCCGGGTTTAGGGGGATCCAGAGTCGTTTGGGGGGCACAGTCCCGCTGTGAGGGTCCCATCCTGGTTCGAGGGAGACCCAAGCCTCCTGTTTTGGGGAATCCCAGGCCCCTGTTTAGGGGGGGATCCAGACTACTTGGGGGGGGGTATTTCCCAACCCCGTATTTAGGGGACCCCAGCCCCAGTTTGGGGGTTACTCCTCGTCCCGGTTTGTGGGTGACCCCTCTTTACCGTCTCACCTCAAAACCACTAAGAGCAAGCCCAGGCGTTTTTTGAATCACGTGCAACATCTTGTCCCTCATTCTCCTGCTATATTTTTCCCCACAGTGCAGTTGAAGGGTTTTCTTCACACTCTGTTCAGCCACAGTCAGGGATAATTTGGTTGAACGGGTGGTGTGTGATGGTATCCAATCTTTAAGTAACTTGAAATTAAGGATAAACTGATAACTAGACTAATACTTAAAGAACAGTTCTAAAAACAACCAGCGAATAAACACAGAAAAGTCAATGACTAATCCTTATCTTTCCACATAATATCTATAACATTTTTATCACATCACTGCACACATTCCCTTGCCTTTTTATGATTTCGCTATCAGCACTCTTGTGAGAGTAATCCCAAAGATAACATCTAAGATATGCTTTAACATCACTAAAGTACAGTTGTTGTGCTGCCTCTTTAAAACAGTTTAACCTACAATTGCCATCACTCTATTAAATAACAATTTGAAATGTTATTTGTTTTTAGTCACATTTTGAACTGACAGCATGTTGAGTTCTTGAGCAACCCTCCCAGAGCCCACCTGTACACTGGAAAAGCGATAACCTTCTGTGATGAATCAGTCTTAGAAAAAAAGACTTAGAAAAAAAAGCTGTGGCATTTTCACAGCTACTCGAGAGAAACTGCAGGAAATAAAAGTATTTACTTCCCTAATTACATGTAAGTGCAACTACAACCAAGCAGGAAACTTATCCTATTTCTTATAAATACTATGTCTAGTTATTAGAACACTCATATCCCCATGTACTGAGGGTCAAGTTCCTTTACTCCCTTCTTTGACACAACTTCAGTGTATTTTCTACAGCCCAGGGCCATGTTCTGCCCCAAGTCTGATTTCTCTCAATCTCTGCTTGGATAAAGTTTCACATTTTACATTCACTTGGACAGGAGTCAAAGCCCAGGCTTCCTTCCCTTGGCTGAGGGCCTCCATCAACCAGCTACAGTTACTGAGTAATTTACATAAACCTAAACCTTTGCAACAAACATCAGTAAGAATAACCTACAGCCATCTGCTTAAAGCACCTCCTCAAACTCAGAGATCATGGCCATATTATTTTACACAGGGATATTTAAATCAAGGTGTCTTCACATCCCACCCCACCGACCTGACACACAGGACAGCACGTGAGGACAAGCATCCAAAGAGCAGCAATTTTTTGGTTTGGAACACTGAAGGAATTTTAAGTTTCTCATGCTTCCTGTCCCAAATAAGTTGCTGAGTAAAATCAGGCTTTTTTAGTGGTCTGTGGGTAGCCAAAACTGATTTTGTGCAGGTGCAGGAAGCTAAAGGGCAAATGATTTACACAGTGGAAGAGAACATAACTGGTAGCTACTAGTGCAAGATGGCTCAGTTTCTTTAAGGAAATTAAATTATTTTAGGTCAGAAGAACTCTGTTCAGATACACCTTGTTTTGCTTCTGATCTTAAACAAAGGCCAATGACACAGGCAGACACTTCAAAAAACTTTCTCACAACTTTCATACCCCACATTCCTCTCCTGCAACTGCTGGGTTTTGAGGCAGATGCTCCTTTAGATCTAAAGGAGAAGTCAGGAACACAAGGCTGCTGCAACAACTGCACGCTCTCAGCTTGCTGTTTGTCCTGGAAGGCAGGACACAACACCCCCAGAGCTGTATCAGGATAAAGTGGTCTTTTATCATTAACTGCTATGGCCTTCCAGCTCCATACTAAAGCATGCAGCAAATCAGCACCTGTATCTCCCCAAAATGTGTTGTTTTAATTAGCTTTTCTGATGGGACTAAATCTAACCATCTTTACTTTTTTGGCTTTGTGTTCTCACCAGCTTCTCTGTCCTGCTGGCAGTTCAAAGAGAGCCAGCTATCCCAGAACTAAATACTCCCTTTGGACAAGTTACCAAGCCAACCATTCTAAGCTGCCCAAAAGTTTTATTCTCACCTTACTGCCACTAGAAAAGCAAGGGGCTGTGTTTCTGTTAGAGATTTTGGAAGTCAGAAGGCACTGCAGTGTGGGATGAGTGACTGTAAGTGGAAATAAGGACACAAGCATGTAGCTGGTTTTAAAATTCTACACTTCCTTTCAAAAGCTTTAATAGCATTATCTCCAGTAATCCTACAAACCACAAAAGACTGTCTGAAACACAGAACAATCAAATAATATAATGGCCCTCCCACCAAAATGAAACATTATACAGTTGTACTTTCTTTTCTCAATACACAAGAGTCATTCCAGGAGGGCAGCTGGCTTTGGGAACTGTCACTGCTTGTGGCAAAACTATAGGCAATAAAATGAAGTGTTAACACTAAACTTGCATTTCCTCTATATTTTCATTCAAAGCTCTGGAGTGCTCATCAATCTGTGCCATCTCTTTGGATAAGCAACTACATTTACTATTTATTTTGACTACAGATTTCACTGAAACATTTAACATACCACAACAGGGCCTCAAACACCCCTGACAGAGAGAGAGAAGCTGGAAGCCCTCTGCTTAAATATTTCGCCCGCTATTTGTCTGTTGAACAGACTTTCAGTTCCTGAAGTTTTTCACTTAGATAGGTAGTATCTGCCTCTGTCAGGTTTTCCGAATCTGACAGATTTTCCAGGAATCTGGTTCCTGCACAGGGCTTCCCCGTGATTGGATCTATGACATTTCCAACCTTGAACACAATTTCAGCCAGTTCGTGTTTCACGTGTTTGCTCCTTCGCTCAGGCAGAGCTTTCAGCAGAACAATGTCTCCAACAACACACTGCTGCAGTGGATCGTGGGCAAAATAGGTTTTTCTTTTGTTAAAGAACTGTAAAAGAAAAAAAAAAAAAAAAAGAGAAACCCTGGCATTAGATTTCAAAGTTTCTTGCTCAATTCATTTTCTTTCACATAAAAATCTAATATTTGTTCTTATTGGTACAGTGGAATTCAGAATCTTTTGAGAAATAAATTAACAGGTTCTTCTGCTGGATAAAATATTGACATGGGTTCCACAAGATCCATATCCAACCCTGACTCTATCCTTAACCTTCTGCTCAAAGGCAAGTTATTCCACCTCCATGTACCACAGATTCCCCATATAAAAATTGAGAAAATATTATTTTAACATACTTGTTTGAAGTGCATCGACAAGAAATAAATACAAATTTGCATAGCACATCACAGCACAAACACTAAGCAATGTTACAATTATGCATACAGAAAAACAGCTATAAAACTTACTGTAAAAGTGACTAACATAATGTCAAGTTTCCAAAGCATACTCCACATCAACATGAAAAATTAAACCTAAGTGTGAAACAACAAAAACTTTACCTTCTCAGCTGAGATCAAATGAACTGCACTAACAAGGCACTTCAAAGAAATACATTTAGCAGACAATTTGTAAGTCCTCACCACACAGTGCTTTTCATCCTTTGCAGTCAACCCCACAGCCAAATCCTCATGCAAGTTTCTTAAGGAGTTTGCATTGCAGAGTCATCAAAAATTCTAAGAGTCAAATGAACAGAACACTCCTCCACAAAACCCACAAGCTGTTAACCAGCTGCTGTTACCTTCAGTAAGTAGGGATCCAGCACAAGCCTTGTCACTCTCACTTTGGCAGTTTTCTGCATTTTGGTTCCTATTACTTTCCCTACTATCCATTTTGCATGGACAGCTCCACGTGGGACAGACATTGTTTAGTTATGGTCATCCAGTGCCTGGCAACAAGCAAGCAGAGGTGCTATTTTAACAAAATAAAAAACATCACCAGTTCCTGATCAACACCAAAATTTTCCCATTTCAGACTGACAGCCTAATTAGGTAACTTTGTTGGAAAAGGGTAGATATAAACGGTTCCAAACTCCACATATTGCACCACCTCAGCCTTGTTTAACAATATAAGGGACATGAACGTGTCATCATTAGCAGGGAAAGTTACTTCAGGACAGCAATAAAAATGGACATAACACCATAAGGATGAGACCTTATCCCAAAGCCCACAAAACTCCTTTGAATCACACCAGTTCTCACACATGACAGAAACGTGGAAGTTATTAATGTAACTCACGCTCCAGCAGCTGTTTCAGCTGCAAACCTGTTCATCAGGTCCATGTGTGACCACAGTGCTCCCAAACAGGGAGCCTGGAGCTTTTGTTCAGAGTCATTTGCTGCTGGTGTGTATCACTGGTAGCTGAGCTGATGAAACCTAAGAAAGGTAATGAGCTTCCCAAGCCAGAAGTGACATATCAAAGAGCTGCCTGACTTGTAGTAAGTGTAATCACTTCTAAGGTAGTTCTTTCCTGCAAGTAATTATACTCCACTACCTTATTTTAATTAGGGAGAGCTTTCTGTGCTACTCTTGCAAGAGTCAGAGGCAAAAATCAATAGGTAAACACAGGAAGACTTGAACCAACATCATCACTGAGAAAGACCAGTGACCTTGTCCTCTCCCACTCAAATATATATTGTTAAGCACAAACACCACCTGTGAATTCTCCATCCACAGGTGGATCCTCTTACCACAGCTTGCAGGGTGCTTTATTTGATGTAGTAACACATCCAAAGAAGAGTTTAGGGGTATAGAGGCACACGAGGTGAAACCAAGCAGCGATACCTGGGGCTGCTCTTACCACCCCTGACTCCGCTGTGTGTCCACAGGGCTGGCGGGGGGAGTTAGTGCGGGGCTCTCCTGTCCCCCAGGGCTAAACACCACAGTTAGGCACGTACAGCACGGGCAGCACCCACCGAGCACCGGGAGCTACCGGGACAAAAGAGGAAATTCAAGCAGACTGTTGAGCTTTCAGCCCCCCCCGCCGCCAGGCCCCACAGCGCTCCGCGACAGGCCCTGTTCCAGCAGCACGGCAAAGAGGCCTCGCAGGCAGCAGGGCTCAGCTGAGCGGCTCAGAGAGCACCCGGCGAGGGATGTCAGCCCGAGGAAACCCCCAAAATCGCACTCGCACTCCCCATCCCCTCTCACCGCTGCCGCCGCCGCACCTCGGGGGCCTGACAGGGACGGACCCGGAACGGGCGGGGCCGCGCACGGAAGCGCCGCGCGGCAAAGGGGCGTGACCAACGGCACGGAGGCGTGGCCAGCGGCACGGAGGCGTGGCCAGTGGCGGGGGCGTGACAAGCAGCGGGAAGGGCGGGGCCAGCGGTGGGTGGGGCCTCCGGGGGTATTTAAAGGCGCAGGTGGGGGTTCCGCCTCCCTCAGAGGCGCTGAGGGGAAGGTGTTAAAGTCGGTGAGTCATCGAGTCATCGAGATTGAAACAGACCTTTAAAGTCTCTTTAGAGAGCGCAGTGAGGATGGTGAAGGGTCTGGAGGGGAAGCCTTATGAGGAGCACTTGGTTTGTTCAGCCTGGAGAAGGAGGAGGCTGAGGGGAGACTTCATTGGGGTCTTCACCGTCCTCATGAGGGGAAGCGGAGGGGCAGGTGCCCATCTCTGCTCTCTGTGACCAGTGACAGCACTCAAGGGAATGGCATGAAGCTGAGTCAGGGGAGGTTTAGGTTGGATGTCAGGAAAAGGTTTTTTAACTAGTGAGTGGTTGGGCACTGAACAGGCTCCCCAGGGCAGTGGTCACAGCACCAAGGCTGGCAGAGCTCAAGGAATGTTTGGACAGTGCTCTCAGGTACGTGGTGAGATTGTTGGGGTGTGCTGGGCAGGACTAGGAGTTGGACTTGATGATCCTGATGGGTCCCTTCCAACTCAGTATTCCATGATTCTTATGATCGTCCAGTCCAACCATTATCCCAGTGTAACCACTAAACCACATCACCCAGCGCCAGATCCAGACACCTCTTGAACACCTCCAGGGATGGTGACTCCACCACCTCCCTGGGCAACCTATTCTAATGTCTGACCACCCTAACAGTGACAAAAATTTTCTAATATCTAATCTGAATCTCCCCTGTCTCAGCTTAAGGCTGTTTCCTCTTGTCCTCTCACTACAGGCATGGTAGAAGAGACCCCACTCCCACCTCGCTGCAGCCTCCTTTCGGGTAGCTGTAGAGGGATGAGGTCCCCCCCTGAGCCTCCTCAAGATTAAACAACTAAACAATGGCTCCCTGAGCCATTCCTCAAAAGACATGTTTTCTAGACCCTTCACGAGCCTTGATGCCCTTTGCTGGTCATGCTCCAGTATCTCAATGTCCTTGTTAAAGTGAGGTCGTCTCTCTGCACTGCCCCTGATGGAAATGGTTTTTTCTGTGTCTCCTGAGCTGAGAGGGGCAAGAGGACCTGCAGTCAGCAGGGCTTGGGGTGCAGGTGCTGGGCCTGGACCCTGTTTCTTCAGGGCATCATTGTTTTGGGGGAGCCCTGCCCAGCCTCTGGCCCCTGTGGGCTCACACAGCTGAATCCAGCCTGGATTTTTGGTGTAAATAATTGGTCTCCTGCCCACATCCAGCAGTGATGTGCTGTGGGACTGGACAAAGCCTGCAGCAGGGAAGTGTTGGGCTGGAGGTGATGAGGGATGAGTGCTGAGGGGTCCCTTTACACTGAATTTCGAGGATGGAGCTGGCTGTCACCACTGCCTCTCTTTGTGGCACTGAGGTGTCCACACAGGAACAAGTTTTGTGCTCTTCCACCTGCTGTTAACTGATGTACATGAGCCAAATCTTGAAGGTTTTCTACGTAAATCTGGAATAATTATACCCATACAAAGTAAGAGCTGGCCTGTTGTCCTTGCTATCCATAACCTGGAAGATAATTAGTTTCTGTAAATCTGTATATAAAATGGAGGGCTGGGAAATAAAACCCGACCAAACCACTTATAAACTGAATAATAGCAAAAAAAGTTTTTACTTTACCACTTCCTTTGAGATAATATGCTCTCGGTCTCTGTCCCTGTGACTTCAGGCTGAGGCCATCCCTTTTTATTTAAGGGTGTTCATTTATAATTTTCTGCTGGTATTTTGGCTGCTGCCCAGTTTTCAGGCTTGTTCTCTTTTGGTGTTAGTGTCCCATCACCTCTCACCACAGGAAGAGGGCAGGTAGGGAATCATACTTATTTAATAGGACAACTCTGTGCAGCTTCCCTTCTAAAGGTGGCCGGTATGGGGAGAACAGACTGTTCTTTGTACAGCTGGAGACACTGTTGAAATAGTTTGATCAGATACTATCAAAGGAGTTATTTGGAAGTTCATTATCAGTTCTTACAGATATCCAAGTCAAGACTCGTTGGTTTCTCTTCTTTTAGTGCCTTGTTACTTGAATTACAGTGGAGAGGAGCTGGGAGGAGCCTTGTTGATGCAGGCAGGAAAAGGTTAAGAGCCGTTTGTATCACCTGGGAAAGCAATTCTTTGATTTTTCAGAGGGCGCTAACATGCTGCAGCTCATGGAAACAAAGGGAAGGGGATCAAGCAGAAAAGTTGTTCTTGGATTTTATTCTCAGTGGCAGAACTTGTGAGGGCTGGGTATTGATGTCTGCTGGAAAATACGGAGTTTCGGATTAAAAAGAATTTTTTTTTTTCCTTCTTCATTCAAAAAATGATCTGTGAGGTAAGTCTTGATTGCAACTGGTGACTTTAGGTAACTTCTTTTTAGATCGAGGGGTAAGAAAAACCTTTATCTTGCTGACCCATTTTAAAACAGTGAATTCTTTGCTTAAATTGTTCCTTGGGCAGGGAGCACAGGCAGGAGCGTGAGTCAACAACTGTAAAAAATCCCACAAGGCTTTCCTGTGTTGTCTGCATTCAAATTGCTTGCATTAATTTCCGAGCTGAAGTATGGAAATTCAGGAACTGGGAGAAGCATAATGAGTCAGGGGAATTTGGGACTCAGAGTTGCAGTAAATATTTCAGTGATGACAGGAGTCTTTCGAATTGTAGTATCTATGTTAATGTGCTTTTGCAGCTGATGCTTCAAGCATCTTCTGGTGGTGGCTCTTAAAGTGCTTCCCAAGCCTTGTCTCCTTCATCCTCACTGCACTCCCAAGGGTTTTGTATTTTCAGATCCTGTAAGGACTTCGGTGGCAGCTGGTTCAGTTGTTGCCCCTGTGCATGTGCTGATCCTTAAGGGCAGATTGCTTTAGGGGGTGTAAGAGAGGGGTCTCAATTGCCATTAATTCCTTGCCTATCTGCAGCTGAGACTGAGTTCTCACCTTAAAAAGTGCCGCTGATTTTTGTGTGTGTGTGTGAAAACAGCTGCTTCTTCACAGCAGTGTGTCTGACCAAAGTGTGATGGGTGGGAACAGCTCACACACAGTTGTCACTGAGAGCAAGTGCCCTGTGAAGGGAAGTTTTTGTATCCGGTGGAGAGCCCTGCAAAAACGATCCATTCACCTTGGAAATACTAAACTGGAAATAAAATGTACTCTCAACTCTTGGGCAGGTTTAACTGCAGCTTGTTCCTCGAGGTATTTCTCTGTGGCTGTCTCTAAGGTACTGAATTCTGGTGGAGTTATTGAACTTTGGGTGGGGGAAATGCTGATTTAATGTTTTTTTTTCTCTTTGCAATTGTCAGTGAATGCTGTAAGTCAGTGGTATCTGATGTGTGGGTTATTTGCCATCGGGATACAAGTGCAGCACTGTGGTGTAACTCGCTGCCCACCTGGTGCTGTGATACAGATAAGCATCAGTCCCTGCAAGAGTTGCCTTGCCAGTTCTTCCTGCTCTTCCCTGCTGTTCCCAGCTTCCCTTTCACCCCCACATTTTGCTCAGGCTCTGGTTTCCCATTGTCCATGAGGGACAAGACTATAATCCAGCCAGAGCTGGTGGATGTCACTTCTTTCATCTCAGACATGAACACGTTGAAAGGCAGAGTTGGGGCTGTTTGGTTCCTGCACATTTTGTTCCTCATCGCTGCCTTTCTGTTCCCCTCATCACACAAAGCTTTTATCATCTCCCTGTTGGTGTCCACAAAGTGCAGGAGGAGCTGTGGATGTTCACAGCTTCTGAACTGTCTGTTCCCAGATTCTGGCTGGACAGGAGTCTTTTATCACCCCGTCCTATTTTGGATTAATACGTTCTTTGGAAAGGTTATGACATGCTCTGATCTATCACATTCTGCTGCTTCTGGGTCTCGAGCCTGGATCCCTGTGGCAAGTGCAGAAGTAAATCCCTGGAGCCTGGTGTCAGAAACTCTATCTTGAAGCACATTGCACATGATTCACAGTTAAATGCTGTTCTTAGCAGGGATTGCTTTTGCATTAAACAAAAGATTGCAAACCCAGATTGTCTCATTCAGCAAGATTTCTCTTATATGAAGAAGTTATTTTTCTAAAAACTGGACTGTTAAGTGCTTTTTCTTCTGTTGTCAGTATCTGACATTCATTTAAGCTGCTCAGTGTGAATACCATTTCCAATTTCTTTACCAGTGCTATTGATTAAAATGCAGTTTACTTTTCTCGGGAAAAATTGATATTCAAAAATGTCTTTTCACTGTGAGTCAGAATGTACTTTTCCATGGAATAAAAATTCTGGAAAGAAAAAAAAAACCAGCTATTGGAAATGTTGAACAAATTATATTGTCATTTCAACCAGGTTATATAAGAAAAATGAAAGAACTTCAAAGTAAAAATGAAGGGCTCTGGTATTTTTCTCATATTTTGAGAAAATTAGTACATTTCTTTGCAGTTGTTAGATTTCATTTGTTCAGAGCTTTCCATATGAAACTCTCAGAATGTTCTGTACTGGCCCTAACTCCAAGTTCCTGTTTAATTCAACTGGCTGTTTCAAGTTACATATTAAAAATGAATTATGAACCTTTTTTCTCCTTTGTGTTCCGCCACTGGTCATTCTTTAGAAGTAATAGAAGAAGGGGGTGTTTCCAATATTGTACAGAAGTCTGTAGTTCTCATGCTATAAATGCTGTATCCCATGGTACAATTATTCACAGTAAGCCTCTGGTTTTGAAGAAAACTGGACAGAAAACACCTTTGGAGTGCAACAGGTTAAAATTTGATTTTGCTGTGAGCTGTGTTGCATCTTGCAGCTCAGAGATCAAAAAGTTACTGGGGTAATTCCTGCTGGTTTGGATGCCCTCCCATGGTGCTCTCGGTGTCAATATTGCTGTGGTCACGTTACCACACTGCTGGGGTCAGTTTTTGGGTTTTAATATTCCTTTCCCTTTAACTGAAAGCACTTTTCTGTGCTAAGTGGGAAGGAGCTGAGCTGTGCTCAGCTGTGTGCTCTGGGGTGTTGCCTAAATTATAGAGGAAACAAACTCTGTGGCAAAGGTCTGCTTTTCACTTACTTGAATAAATAATCCCTGAGGAGAAAGGGGGTACCCTGGGGGTGATAGGATTTGGGTTGAGGATGTGCCCATCCCTGAAGCACTCTGGATTACACTGATTGGTGTGAACTGGCCTCTCCTTGAACTGGTGGTGGGCACTGGCAGAAGGACCAACTTGGGGGGAATACTTTGAGGGTTGTAGGTCCCTCCAGTCTTCAGGAGAGAGCAGAAGCTGTCACACTGTTTTGGGTAGAAATTCAGAAAGACAGAAATGCCATTCTATGCTTTTCCAGCATCATAATATTCTTGTTATTCTTGATTTTTTTTTTTCCTCAGTGTGCAACCTGCCTGCAACTTGATGAAGCCCATTATTCCTTGTCCTGACTGTTGTGCTCATGAAGAACAGACATTATAATGTCTTGCCACACCTGTCCTTTCTCTGTACTAACCAGTACTTTCATTTTACCACAGATGATTTTCTAGCCCTTGGATCTCTCCTCTGGACTGTTTCCAGTTAGCACATTGTCTTTCCAGAAGTGTGTTGCCCCAAAACCAAGCAAGACTTCAGCAGAAGCTCTACCAAAACCAGCTGGAGGGAGAGGAGAACTCAACTGCTCTCACTGGTGCCAGAAAGATGAATTTCCTCACGAGCTTTTCTTCCCCTCTCTGAGTTGCCTCAAGCACCTGTTCTCACCTCTGCTGCTGATGTCCATATGATTTGGTAACTAACCCATGTGTTCTCTGCCTCAGCTTCCCTACAGTTTGAAAAGAAAAACTTCCATATGGATTTTACTGCCTATTTAACTACTTAAAATTTCTGGATGAGGGGCACAAAACAAGTGGAAAATAATCACTGCATGTGCAAGCCAATTTAGAGCTCAGAAGGAGCAAAGAAGAGGGCAAGACATTTTATAAAATCCTGGAAGGTTCAGGCAAATGGAACTTTTCAGTTTAAACTAGAACTTTATTTTGGAATTTCTTGAGGAGAGGTTGGAAGTCTGCCACACTGTAATAGCCTTATATTGTAGGAAACCAAGAATCCCTCAGTCTCTTGCCCTGTATAGTTCACAGATACTCACTGGGTCCTGCAAGTCTGAGCTGTTAATTTTACAAACTAAAAAGAAGAAAGAACTTTACAGGCTGATTTCCTGTGCTCAGAAATAAACACCTGAGAACTGCCTAGTGCAGATTCACGCTGTCATTTAACCTCAGCTTTCAATATTTGGTTTGAATGTATCCACAAAAAGCCCTTGTGGCTGTGGAAATAGCAGATCTCATCAATATTTTGAATGGCATGCAGTTGATTGCATTTAGAACAGAAGATCTGTGAAGGAATTTTCTGTCACCTTTGACAAAATTAAATTCATTTCACAAGAACTTCACTGGGAAAAATTCTGTTCTAAATAACTCATCCTTGTGAGTTTGGTAGCCCAAGAGAACGTGGTAAATTCAGCTTAATTTCACTGCATGTATTTTTGGCATTTGTATCATTTCAGGGAGTTGAGATCTCATGTTATAAAGAAATCCAATAGGTTAGTTGCTCAAGGAGCCATAAGTGATGGAACAGGATTGAGCTGATGATTTGACATCATAAGGTTTTGCTGCATTTTTGTGGTGTTCCACTGAGTGTAGATGCATTTGGTGTTGGTACCTGACCTTTGAGAAAGAGATTTTTTTCCTTGGATGGGGATGGATGAAAAATGTCCTATTTGTGTTGGCATTATTGGAAAGCCAGGCATTGCTTTTATGAAACTAAACACTCATCCACTGTAGAGTTTTGTTGCAAGAGATTCCTGATTTGCAGGGATGTGGCTGATTGTATGGAGCACAAGGGCTGGATTTGAGCTTCCCTACACGCCCTAAGCCATGGTTGGATCCTGCAATATAAGCCCTGAATGATGCTCTGTCTAGTACTGTAGGAACCCAGAATTTGCCAAGGTCTGAGAAGAGGCAGCAATGACACTTTTTGAGCAACTTATTTTAAGGAGCAGGCTAATTTTAAAGGTCGAACTGTATTTTTTGTTTCAATATTCTTCCTGTCTTGGGCACAGAAATGCATATTTAAAGGTGATTTTATTCTGCGTGTTTGAACTCATCCTACTTTGGGGTCTAGCCAAGAAAATGTTGCTGAATTTCCATCCCTAAGTGTAATGCATGTTTGATTTCAGGTGTGGCTGTCCTCATAAACTCAAAAATATGTCCATCCGAGGCCTGAAGAAGAAACAGCCGAAGACTTTTAAAGTCAAAATTATAACAGTGGATGCTGAAATGGAGTTCAGCTGTGAGGTGAGAGTGTCAGAATGCTGGGGAGGGGGGGACTGACCTGTGTATTAGCAAGGCAGAAATTCTGAAAGTTCAGATTATCTGTTCATGGATGGTCTTAAAACTGATCTCTTATGGATTTCTTAGTCTCAGATGCTTCCTTCTGTGAAACAAACTATTCAGAATTTAAAGCTCTTTGCATGAAATCCCTGTGGGTGACACAGCTAAATTAGCAGTAGGTCTGTTTTCTTCATAAGCATTCCAGGCCTTGTTTGTAAGTATTCCTACTTCTCCACAAAATTATTTTTTTTAATAAGTGACACAACACTTCAGGACAGTGCCAGCCTAAATGAAGAAATCTGGTTAAAGCTGGTGCTAAGATGTTACTTATAAAATAATTTATAAACTGGTATCTTTGTGCTCAGTTGATCTGGGACATTTTCTTCAATTTGGCCAATAAACTGCAGTTTATTTCTTTAACTGCAGTGGCTGTTTGGTATCTCTGGGCAAAGAGAAAAAGAATCAAATGAAAAAGCTGGCTTTTCTTCTATTAGTTATGGCTATCTAGTAAATTGGTTAGAGAAATCATGACTCAAATAAAATATAGCAAGTGATCAATTGCTAAATAAATTAGGCTGCACTATCAAGGAAATAGAACTGTGCCTGATTAATTCCTAATCATCCAGTAAAAGCAAAATAAGACATACAGTTATTTTGAGGAGTTACAAAACTGAGGTCCAATGGGACTGGCAATTTTTATGAGACTTGACTGATCTAGAGTTCTTGCAGGCAGAGTTGTGAAATTTTGATTTAGAGATCAGAGTCCTGGTTAACAAATCCAGCTTAATGTATTCCTTCCTTTGCTATCTCTCCCTTCTCCTCAGATATTGCTCTTTTGCTGGGATGGTTTCCAGCTTTCCACTCAAATACTGCCTAAAAGTTCACTTTTTTTTTTTTAATTGCCATTAAGTTTTTAGTGGCTGACCCAGGCAATTAGACAAACCCATCTCTTTAACATGTAGTCAAACAGATGAAACAGATGTGCAGCCTCTTTGAAAAAAAAAAAAAGAGGATCATGTCTGTGAATCTGGGACC
This sequence comes from Pseudopipra pipra, assembly GCF_036250125.1. NCBI lineage: Eukaryota > Metazoa > Chordata > Aves > Passeriformes > Pipridae > Pseudopipra > Pseudopipra pipra. The sequence continues at coordinate 5,892,519 of NC_087569.1, read as the reverse complement.
TTTAATCAAAGTTTGCTCTCTGTGGAGCCAGGCTCCTAAATTGCTGCAGAAGACAGGCTCCTGCTCATTTAAATCAGAGGAGCATAAAGGCTTGGCCTGGTGCCACTGAAATACCTGAGGTGTGTGAAAGGTGGATTTGCTTTCCTTGTTCAGCATTCCTAACCCGTGCCCTGACACTGCTTTGATTTCCCCTGGCCTTCCCTCAGTCTCTCCAGTTTGTGTAAACTATTGAGTAATATTTTTTTAACAAATATTAATAAAGCCTTGCTGTGTCCTAGGAAATCAATAGTACAATCCCCATCCCCTGTGCTCCTCAAGTTCTTGCTGTTGTGGCTAAATAACTCCAGTTGCTTTGTGGATGTGTCTCTGGAGGAGAAGGAGAGGAGGTGGAGCACAGTAACTCTTACACAGCAGTAGGAATATTTCATTGAAAATCTAAAGGTGAAATCAGAGTTCCCAGGAGAAAGACAAATGGAAAAAAATGCATTTAATAAGTTAATATAGTAATATTAATGTGTTAAAATACCTGTTTTTCTTAATTTTCTTTCTCTCTTTTAGATGAAGTGGAAGGGAAAGGACTTGTTTGACCTGGTGTGCCGAGCACTTGGTTTAAGGGAGACTTGGTTCTTTGGCCTGCAGTACACAATTAAAGGAATGTGCACCTGGTTAAAGATGGACAAGAAGGTATAGGAAACAAAATATTACAGTGTGGCAGTTACTTATAAAAAAGATTCACCTTTTCTAGCACAGGAGCTGAAGGAGTGTGTTACGTGACAACTCATAATTTTACATGGTAGCATTTTTAGGAATAAAATCGTATTATTTGGTCTGGTGGCTTCTATCCCATGTGACCTGGAGCCTCACATACTAATCACCACTATGTGCACTGATTGCTCTTAGATTAAAACTCAGCATTGCCCTTCCTGCTAAAATATGGGAAGGCTGCTTTAAGTGGATTATGGGCTGCTTTCTGGTTTTCCTTGGGATTATTATCTTGAGACACTTATGTATCATTTTCGCTGCTGATTTTATTTTATCTGTAAACAGGTTTTAGATCAAGAAATCCCCAAAGAAGATCCCATTAGCTTTCATTTTTTGGCTAAATTCTACCCAGAGAAGGTAGAAGAGGAACTATTACAGGAAATTACCCAGCATTTATTCTTCCTTCAGGTCAGAAATAATTTTTAACCATGAACTCCTTCTGTATTTACCCCAGTCCTTTTGTATTGTCTTTGATCTTGTTGGCAGCTGTTATTCTCAATGATTTTGCTTGCTTCAGCTGTATCAGCATCTCTCTAAATATTTTAATTTTATGAAATACAAATATCTCTCCTGACTGCTGTGGTTTTGTTCAGGTGAGCTGAATGTTTTGCCTTCTGTAGGTTTTTGTTCTCTTGATGGCTTCTCTTACCCTTCGTGCTGGGAATTGGAGTTAAATTACTGAAACCTGTAGTTTCATGTAAAATGACTTTTACACCCAGCAGTTTGGGTGATAATTACACATCTGGATATTCCAGACTTGGTTTTGCTCCTACAGTATTTGTTAAAAAATCCATGCAAGGCTGGCACTGCTTGGAGGACTGTGAGGCTTCTGCCCTAACTGGTCAGTGCTGAGAAGTATAAGTGAAACCATCCTTTTTATCAGTTTAAGAAGTTGTCTTGAGGACTGTGTCACCTGATCTGCTCTGGCTGCAGATAAGGTGGATGAAGAGAGTCCCAACAGCTCCTTGTCACTGTCATCTTAGACCTGCTGGTGTAACCTCTTGTTCCCTAACTCTGTTCTTTCAAAATGAGCAGAATTAGAAGAGGCCTGTTATTAAATGTCCACAGGCTGTGGGGGAGTGACTGCACAGGCAATTGTGGAACCAGTTGTGGAGGAGAGGGAAGGAATGGTAATAAGCAGCTGGGGACAGTAAGGTTTTTCACCCATATCAGCAGCAGATGGAACAAGACCTTTGGCTACAGCCCATCCCTGAAACTAAAACTCGTGAGTTCCTAAAAATAGTCCTGGTGGTTATTGGGAGATCTTCTTTTGCAGGACTGTAGAAAGCAAAACCACTAGCAAACAAGCACTCCCTGACATGGCCTTCTTAAATCTTCATTTTAGATTGTAGGGGTGAAAGAGCATAGAATTTGGCAGCCATTCTGAAACACAGGTTTGTTCATCTAGCAAGTTTTGAAAGGAACAGACAGCGGACACAATTTCTCAGCTCCATTAAAAAGCAGATGAAGGAGCAAATTCTTGGAGCTGGAGCAATGGGATACAGGCATTGAGATTTGGATGGTCACTCGTTGGTCAGCTGTTTGTTCCAATGTCTGGGACATCCACCTTCCCTCCCAAGTGGCTGGGGAGTCCCTCTGGAAGTTTGAGCCTTCTGGTGTGGTGCTTTATTCCGGTAGCTTTCAGCAGGATGTGTCTGTGCAGGTAGCTTGGGTGTATGGAATAAATTCAGCCTGCAGCTGTAGATAAACACAGTAAATACCCTTGTTCCCTGAGGAGGATGTGTTAATGAAATAATGGGAAAATCATGCTGTTCTGAGGGTTAATACACTAACCAGAACTTCATCCAGAACCCTTAACCACTTGGAAATTTGCTTGTTAAGGTAATTTTGGAAACGAATGAGAGGGGCAGAACTCTTTTCCTAGTCTTTTAATCCTGATTTTTTTCCCTGTTTTTTTTTCTTTTCTGCTTGAACCTGCCTTGACTAGCAGATATGCAATTAGCAAATTCTTGTCATTCCGAAGCAGGAAAACAAGACTGAAACAAATTTGAACTTGCAAAGTTTCCTGACTGTAAGAACTTAAGATCACACCTGGATGCTAATAGGAAAAACATGTACAGACATCTGGATGCCTACAGATTTCAGCTCTACTGACTATTCAGACCTTTGCAAATTAATGGGGCATAACAGCCTTCTGCAAAATTCCTGAATCAATGTAAATGACTGAAGTTAAATGTTGTCTGCTTAAAGATTAGGTAATTTATTCCTACTTTATGAAGTTTAACAAAAAGTCCTTGTAAAATCTGATCAGAAAAAAAAACCCCAGACACTTATGGGGGATTTATCTACATTGTTCTAAATTCTGGAACACGATATGCACCACGGAGTATGAAAGCTGGAGCTTTCCAGATTGGAAGAAAAGTCTAGTCAGTCTTTTCATTCTTTCCATTTTAACAGCTTAGAAAGAATTTTCCCTGTACTATAACTCAGGTTCATACATTGGACTCACCAGAGACTAAATTTAAAAGAAAAACTTTCTGGATGGTTCATTTCAGTTCACAGCACCTGCAGTGCCAGGGTGTATTTGTAAAGATAGCTTGGTGCTATCACAAGTAATTTTTCCTTTTGGAAATGTTTAAGTCTGTGTGCTACGCAAAATTTTGTTGTCTTGTGCTTGTTATTAGGCTAAAAACATTACACCTGAGAGGAGGATTTGTGAAGATTAATTTCCCCTTCCCTCTTTGGGCTTTCAAATAAAAATTGCACAACTGATTTAAAATCAAACAAAAGCTCACAAACAATTTATCACACCTCTGGTGTTGGTAGCACCACAGATTATTAAAATGAAAAGCAGATTAAAAGAACCCTTTACCATTTATACTGGGCTTTTATTTTAAGTCCCTATGTGCTTAGACCGCTGAAATGGAATAAATTAGTGCTCTATTAGCTTCCCTTTTTTAGGACTCCTTTATTTTCTCATTCTGGAAAGCTTGAGAACATACTATTATGGTTTCAGTATGTCCATGGCAATACCAGTCAGCCCTGAGCAATCTGGTCTAGTAGGTCCCAAGTGACCTCCAGAGCTCCCTTCCAACCTAAAATTTGATGTTTGACATGATCTAAAGCTAACTTTCCCAAAGCAGAAAGAAAAGGGGTTGTTAAAAGAAATGAAGTGCAGACAATAAAAATCATGCTTTATAACATTTTCTTTTCCAGGACTCCTTATATAACTGTGTGGAGATAGCTGACTGGCATTTTTGGTCTCATTAAATGCAATGTTAAGTAAAGGCTTCCTGTGTTCCTCAATGCCAATTTATTGCTGCTGTTATTAACTCATAATGGTGATGTTTGGTGCCAAGTTATGGTCTGGGCATGTCTAGTTTCATTTCAAGCCTTACATTAGTCCTGATTTTGAGCTTCTTTAACTTGCTCCCTTTTTCTGTCGGTGTAGGTTAAGAAACAAATCCTGGATGAGGAAATCTATTGCTCACCAGAAGCAACAGTTTTACTGGCTTCTTATGCTGTTCAGGCCAAGGTTTGTGCATAGAAGGTCTCTTTTATGGACTCTTTTTTAAATTTTTTTAACCAACACATCTACATGGTGGTGTGTAAAACACAGCAGTGTTAAAATTCCCCGTGAAAGAAGTAGGTCATCCTGGGAGGTACAGGCACAGTTAGAAAAATAAGCATTAGAGGCCACTACAAGAGGTTTTTTCTATACTATGCTTTCAAAATTTAGAGGACTGCTTTGGACTTAACATTTTAATGTAATCTTTCTCCCAGGTAGAATTATTTCCTGTTGTTTTAAAAAACAGCCATGGATACAGAAGGTGCTCACAATGGGAGGACATGATGTTTTTTAGTATCTCTCAGGACACAGTTCACTTCATGCCACCAAGGGTCAAACTCATCCAGTGGCAGGAGGTGAACACAGTTTCTTAGGAGGGCTGACCCTCTGCAGCAGCTCAGCTTATGTGCAGTTGGCTGTAGGAACAGGGGAGCTCACATTCCTCTGGTTCAGAGTATGAAGTCATGGGAGATCCCTTCCTTCCTGCAGTTTCCAAGAGCCACAGGTTAGGACTGAAGTCTAAGTTTAGAGGCCACCTTAGTGGCTGTGTTGCAGCCAGGTGCATAACAAGAGGCCTGGAAGTAACTTTCATGGACTGTTCAGATGAGAGGAGCCTGTTTATGTTGTTACCCTGTATACAAGAGAACCAAAATAAAGTCTGTCTCAAGCAATCACATTAAACTACACAAGCAACAAGTTCTTCAGCATTCTGCATCCAACAACCTGAACTATCTTTTCCTTTCTTGGCACAGTATGGTGACTACGACCCAAATTTTCATGAGCCAGGCTTTCTAGCCCATGATGAGCTTTTACCCAAAAGGGTAAGTCTTTTATTCTATATAAAACCAAATCTTTGAACCTACTCTGCAACACAAATATTGCTGTGGATTAACCAGAGCATTAGAAACTGTGCAAAGTGACTGAGCTGTGAACTGCACTGCTGCGCTCACATCGCTTGGGAGAGGCAGCACATGGATCTTGAAAGGACACCAACCTTCTTCCTTTCCCTGCAGGTCCTCAGGCAGTACCAGCTGACAGCAGAGATGTGGGAAGAGAAGATCACTGCCTGGTATGCTGAGCACAGGGGTATTGCCAGGTACTGAAATCATTGCAGTCTTTGGAAATCCCACACATTTCAGTCACCGGTTATTTGCTGTCTACAGTGAACTTTGGCTCTTGTACAGTGAACAAAGAAATACGGGTCTCCCAGCTGTGTTAATTAATTTATCACTAAGGATAAAAGCACCAGCTCATCTGGGGTAAAAAGTGTCTTGTGTAGGGCTCCAGGTGCTAAACTGGACTTGCTTTGAGGTGAACAGAGAAGCTGAGGGCTCCTGCAGAGAATCATAACCCAATACATGTGAAACAGGAGTCCTGCCTCCTAGTCCATATATGCCAGCAGAGAGAAGTTCCTGCAGAGTGTGAGTTGTGGTGAATCTGCAGGTAGCCCTGAGAGTTTTGCATTTTCATTTAAGGCCATTTGCCTCCTGGAGTTGCTGCTGTCTGTCCTGTGCAGGAGCTGCATTTCTGGAGCTGGATCACACCAGCCTCCTCCTAGAATAAAAACAACGAATCTGATATGTTTTATACTTTGTGAGAACCAGGGCTCAAAAGGGTGTCAGTGTACTTAGAAAGGAAGCAAAACGGTAAAGACACAGTATCATGACTTTTGGTGCTAACCCACGTGGACATTCAGCTACTTCAAGACATTCAGCACGTCCCAGAATTCAATTAAATGAGAAATAGGAGCTGCTGGCACCCAAGGGCAGCTTTTCTGAATATTTGGGCTCAATTTCTCTTTGGCTGTACAAGAGGCTTTTTAGCACTATTTTTATTGAATATTTTCCTCAAGACTTATTGATGCCTCACCTTGAAGAGAGGAGAAAAGTGGGTGGAGAGACCCTTCTTTGGCCTCGACCATAAGCTCTGTTTAGAGTTTGTTCAGGACTCATTTCTCAATGAACTCTATTTCCTGAAGGAAATATATTCATGTAAAGGAAAACAATAGCAGGGTAGGTTTCCAAGACATAATAATGATGGAGTGGCAAAACTAACACAAGGATAAGACTGGACTTGAATTTTAATAAAGATTACACTATACATGATTCATGAATCAAAATAGGTGTAACTTTACTGTCTTTTTTCCTGTTGAGTTGCTGGTTTTATTATCCTTTTTCTATTGTTGAGAGCAAGATGGCAAAATTTAAGTAAGCTTGTACAAAGGACCAGATTGCTTGTTCATGTCTAAGTGGGGAATGTAGAACCAGCCAGGAAAGAAAAGTTAGAAAGGAATCTTATAATCATGGCCTTATTCTCTAGGGATGAAGCTGAGATGAACTACCTGAAAATTGCCCAAGACTTGGAAATGTATGGTGTCAATTATTTTCCAATTGCTGTAAGTGCCTTATTTTAGCAGTTTTCAATTGCTGTAGATGATGGTGCTGTTCTTTTAAAATCCTCCAGGGAGTTTGGAACTGGGTCTCCTAACTTCTGCTTTTCCCTGCTGATGGTGGGCTGTGTGGTGATTGTCCTGACTTTTACTTGCCTGCTAAAGGAGTCGGTGAATAAAACATTTAAGATCAATGTTTTACAACCAGACAAAGGTCTTGAGTAGCTCCAGATATGTAACAGGAAGAAGGAGAAATAGTTTGAGCTACTGTAGTCAACCTAGAGGACTTGGGTTATCAGGTAGCAGTGACAACATTCTCTGTATTTTGTAGAAACACCGATTTCCTAAAAATACAGATAAATATCAATGCATTAGAACAAGTGTGGTTCTTGTCTGTGGTTGTTTAACGTCACCATAAATGCCATTTACTGATATCTCTTGTTTTTTAGCAAAATAAAAACCACACAGATCTCCTGCTTGGAGTTGATGCCAAAGGTATTCATATCTACAGCATTAATAACAGGTTCTCTCCAAACAAGTCGTTTGAGTGGAGCGCTATCAGAAACATTTCCTATAGTGAGAAAGAGGTAGGATGGCTTTGATGTATTATTCTTTTTATATGGGTGTGGACTGGGATTCTTGGAACGGGCTGAAAGCTTTCTCTGTTTAAATAATTTTGGGGGAGAAGGGGAAAATCCTGGGGAGCTTTGTTACAACACTAAAAATAACAGACCTGCCTTTCAGATGTGCTCGTAACCTCGGTTCCCCGAGGCGCCGGGGGCTGCTCTGAGCTCTCACACTCTGTTCTGGTTCCCTCCCTGCTGCTTGTCCTTTGCAAAACAAGTGTGTTGATCTCTGAAAAAGACAGATATTACAAATGCCACCGTGACTGGCTTCCTCAGTTATCCCAGTGGGAATTTGATGATCCATAAAAACTTAATGCCGTTTTCCCCAGCGGAAAACCTCCTTGTAGCTGGGGTTTGAAGCGCAGTGGCAAGAGGAGACATGCAGGGAGAGATCCATTTTTTTCTGCCTGAACTCTGCCACTTTGTCAGTGTGTGATGTCAGGCTCCAGCACAACCCTACCATTGCAATTTCCCTGTGATTTCAGAGCTTTTACCTGTAGGAAGTACCATGGAGAGTGGGTAGAATTTATTCTCATTACAAATCGTGGGCTACATGGAAGGCTATAATCAGAAAAACAAAATCAGGAAAACTACATTGGAACTGGCATACCTGGAGTTTGTCAGCCAAAGGACAGCACACCTTTTTCCCAATTTTCTTTGGGCTTTTTGGAAAACATTGAGATGAGATTTGCTCTTTGGAGTTAGGTGCATTGTACATTAAATCAGGCAGCCCTACAGGTCTTCTGCCTCCAAAGAGTTTTTGGTCCTTGATAACAATAAACTTCCCCTCAGGTGTGTGAATGAACTGTGTTAACTCACTGTTGTTGGGAAATTGGGCATCCCTGGGCTAAATCTCTACTATATTTAGTGACACATCACAGCCTTGCTCCTGACAAGTCATTACCTATGGGGTGAAATGAGCTGTAGGACCTCATGATCTTGGTGACTCAGATGCCCTGGAATTACACATTACAATGCAAATGAGTTATTGGAATAGAGTTCTGTCTAACTGTCCTGGTTCTGGAGAATACCATTCCTAAACCACCACACTAACCCACGAGTCACAGCAGACAGGATCTTAAAGAATGGAGCCATATTTTGTTATGCAGCCAAAGGTATGAGGTGGAGCAGTTTGTACTGACCTGGCAGCATGAAAGCCCTTCATGTCCTCTGGGAACAGCTTGAGGGATGGACTGAAAAACTGAGAAAGCAGGAGCTCTAGGACTGTTACCTGCTGGTCAGAGGAACAAGTCCTTTAGGCCCTTGCTATTATACCTGCAAGGACTGGTATTCTGAGAGGTGTTTGGCATCTCCCTTACTTTAAGAATGTGACTGCTTCTGGGGATTAGTAATGCATTCTGTTTCCTGATAACCAGTGCTTGTTCCAGAGTTCTTGTAGTGTACAGTGCACAGGTGGTGTTATTATGAAAACCACCATCCAAACTGGCACTGGGGTGGGTCTGTGGGAGGCTTTATCCTCTAACAGAGCCTGCTCTGGGAGCAGAGGAACCTCTGCAACAACAGCCCTGGTTCTGATTCTTTGGAGCCAAACAATTTTGCACCACTCTCCCCACATTTGTGGCATAAATCGCTGCTTCCCTGGAGAGAAGTGGAGATGAGCTGAAGTTTGCATTAGTATTAATAGTTTCAGCTTTGTTTTTCTCCTTCTTACTGTGCCTCCTTTTTCTTTTTAATTTTGCCTGTATAGTTAACTATCAAACCTCTTGACAAAAAAGCAGAAGTCTTCAAGTTCTTTTCCTCTCAACTCAAAGTGAACAAATTGGTAAGTGTCCTGCTTTCCTTCTTTAAATCTGAGCTTGGTAATACTGGCTGACACCTGAGTGAGAAACACTGCTTGTAAAACCTTTGGAGAGTAAGGGAACACTGAATTTCAGCATGTTTTCCTGGAGATTGTGCTGTCTAGGGAGTCAGGGAGAGTATCTCTGCCCTCTCTGGAGAGAAAAGTGAAATGTGAAAGAAGGCCCAAATCACAAAGGGAAAAAAAGATACTGGAAGGGGAGGATGTGGTGTATGGAAAAGTGCAAAGCCACTGCAGAAGCAGCTGCCTGTGTGGGGTGGGATCAGAGAAGGCTGAAGGACAGAAGGAACCTCTCATCTTGTTACAAACTTATCTAAACTGTTATATGAGCCTGCCCTCGGTGCTGATTTTCTTGGAAGGGAAGCAACTGCCAGCATTTGTGCTGAAATCTTGACTTGTCCTGTGAGGCCAGTGTGGGGCTCTTTGTCCCTCTGGCTGGGGCACAAGTACATCAAAATCACATTTGCTTTACCTTTCCTATCCAGATTTTCCAGTTGTGCATTGGAAACCATGACCTATTTATGAGGAGAAGAAAAGTGGACTCAATAGAGATCCAGCAAATGAAAGCACAAGCTAAGGAAGAAAAAGCTAGAAAAAAGGTAGGTTCTTTCTGCTCCTGTATTATTGAAAACAGTGATTATTATTCCAGCTGGTGCCCTTGCTGCCCATGCCTTGTGTGTGTGGGAGGTAAGAAAGTGCAGCAGGACTGAATGTGGGAACAGCTCCAGCGTGTGTGTGGCACCTGAGGATGTCAGTCCTGTTTGTGAGACTGAATAGGTGATAGCAAAGATTTGGGGTACATAACACATCAATCCAAGGGCTCTTCCAGCAGTCTGAAATAACCACTATTACCTGCTAGAGGAGTTCAGTGCTGCAAAGTGCAAGCAGCTTCATCACTGCATCTCTGGTGACTGTCAGTGCCCCAGACAGAGAGCAGCCTGTTCTTCATTGGATGCATTTGCTGCACTGCCTCAGGCCCAGGTGAGATTCTGCTGCAAACCCACAAACGTGGTGTTGCTCCTCCTATTCCCAGATGGAGAATCAGAGGCTGGCCAGGGAGAAGCAGCTCCGAGAAGAAGCTGAGAGAGCCAAAGAAGAGCTGGAAAGGCGGCTTTTCCAGCTGGAAGATGAAGCCAGGCAGGCAAATGAGGCCCTGGTGAGCAGCACGTTCATCTGAATATTCTTGTGCTTGAGGGGCTTTCTTGTTTGGGAAGGAGGATTTTTTTTTGTCTTATGGCTCCTGTGAGACACCAGGCATTATAGCTCAGGCAAAGCTGGAGAGTTTCTTATCCCTGGTGGAAAGGGCATGCAGGAATACCTGGGAAAATGCTGCTCTGCCATAGTCTCCCTTTGCTGTGAGCTATTCACTCCCTGTATTTGGCTCAAAGTGCTTTCTTCAGGCAAAGGGGGGAGAAAGGAAGCAACCTTGGAGCTGAAACTGGGAGAAAGGGGCACAGTGCACTGGCAACTGAAGGGGCTGACTTCAATTTTTGGTCGATACCTTTGTCCAGCTTTATGCACATGTGTCTCCTTGCTTTGTAGAGGTGAGAGGCAGGAAGTTCTGGAGCAGAGGAAGAACACCAGACCCTACAATTATATTTAATTTTTATTTAAGAAATAACATTTTTATCACTTGATCTTTTGGGAAAAGATACCTTCTTCCTGCCTGTCTGCAGGGGTGATTTTGGAGATGCCAGACAAGGAACTAAGAAAAATTGTTTCTTCTCAGCTTCGATCCCAGGAAGCAGCAGAGTTGCTGGCTGAGAAGGCTCAGATTGCAGAAGAAGAGGCAAAACTGCTGGCCCAGAACGCTGCAGAAGCCGAGCAGGAGCGACAGAGGCTGGAGATCACAGCCCTGAAAACCAAGGAGGAGAAACGCCTGATGGAGCAGAAGATGCGGGAGGCAGAGCTGATCGCGGTGAAGCTGGTGAAGGAGTCTGACCGCAGGTGGGGTTTGCTTGGTGGGGCTGTGTGGTCTCACCAGGGATGCCTGGGTGCAGAGACTGCTGCTTTTCTTACAGCTAAGCCCAGCAGGGGGGAATTGTTCCTGGAGTGACACTTCACAGTGACTAAACCTCCTTGCATCTTGTTTGTTCCACCTGGTCCCAGTGGTTGTGAGGCAGATCGAGAAGATGCAAAGCTTTAGAGATGTTTAGTAGGAAAGATCCAGGATGCAGAAGCATTTTCTGGCTACCTAACTATCTAAATTTCCCAATCTGTATACCTGTGAGTTAGGAGGCTGTTTTCCTTCATTAATACCAGGTGATGGTCTCTTGTATCCCATCAGATCTTTGAGAAGTGCAAACCAGGCAAACTCATGTGGAGTGTAAACCACTCCAAGTGTTTGCATGTTCCATAACACTGTGCTGCCTGAAAATGCAGAGCAGGCCAGTGTTGACAGAGGATGTTTAACCTTGCTATTAAGGGCCTTCTGCTTGTTTTAGGATACTGCCAAAAAGCTTTCCAGAATAAAGAGAAGATATGTTGCACTTCTCCCCACCTCAGGGAGGATCTCTGACAGCCTGGAGAATCTCTATCAGCAGGTCACAACTTAGCCCATGGAAATGAGGAATAAGAAAAACATGTTAATTCAGCCACTTTATGCAGGACTGTCTCTGAAAGTGTGTGTCATGCTGTGTGCAGTTAGTTCTCCACGTGACCATCCTACCACACATGCCCTGGGGTAAAGTTATCACAGTAGTGGACTTGTTCTCTGGAAGCTAGTGAGGTGCATAACTCTGAAATCCACGTGTTGCTTTATACTGGAAATCATCAGCCATTCACATCAGGATATTTATCTTTCAGAGCCAAGGAAGCAGAGCATCTGAAACAAGACCTGCATGAAGCCAGGGAGGCTGAACGGAAGGCGAAGCAGAAACTCTTGGACATAACCAGGCCTAATTATCCTGTAAGTTTCTGCTCTACTGGGCACCACTTCATCTTCAGGGACAGTCAGATGTTGATGGCATTTTTATAGCCCCCATCAAGCTGAGTAGTGACATTTCAGCATCCAAGTGGGGGACAAATACCTGAGGGACCAAGTGGTGCATAAACACAGTGTAGAGAGGATGGAAGTTGTGTTTGTCCAGGGCAGTGAGTCAGGCTGTAAAGAAAAGCAAGACAGAAGTTAAAAACAGGACTGGTGTTGGGACTTAGGGAGCAGAGACTGTCTTGCCTTCATGCCTAATACTGACTCTGTGCCATTTCAATCAGGCAGTACTTTGTGGAGATGGTTGTACTGAACCAGCTGTGTCATCCTGGCACAGGAATTGCCCATGAGTGTCATCAGGCAAAGTAGATGGAGCTGTCTCCAGCAAGAAGGCAGCACTAAGGATGTGTGCCCCAGCTTTCTTTTCTGCTCCAGTCTTGCAGAGGATGGATTTCCATTCTCAGCCAGGATACATCTCTGCCCTTGGATCTGTGGGCTGGCGACTTCAGCAGCTCAGCTGGGTACAGGGCTGCAGGAGCATCTGTGTGTCTCAGAATCTTATGAAATGGCTCAGCTGGACATTCTTGCAGAAGCTGAGGAGATAAACCCCAAACCAAACAATCAGATCTTACTGACAGTGCTTGTGTTGCCTCTTTCAGCACGTGGCCAAGTACCCACAGTACTCCCCAACTGACACCAGAGAGGCCAACTTTGACAAAGGATCCATAAAGCTGGATTTGAAGGACATTGACCTCAAGAGACTATCCTTTGAGATAGAGAAAGAGAGGTATCAGTATGCTTGTGGTGTAAATAAATGGGAATGTTAATCAAGGAAAGTGTAGAAAGGAAATCTCTGGGAATCTCAGTTCATCCTTTTAATAACTTGGGATGGCCTCCTACTTGTACATATGGCCTTTTACTGAGCTGGTGTGGATGATGCCCGTGTAAGACCAGCTATTTACACACAAGAAGAGTTTTCTGGTGGCATCAAGCCTTGAAAAGTGCAGAACCTTCTGTCTTGGGGAGCAGCATGTCAGGGACAAAGCACTTTGCTGAACTAACAGCTGGTGAGAGAAGTTTCCCTCTAGTGCTGAAGTGTGGTATTGCTGTGAGCTAATCCAGCAGAGGCTTTTCCTCCCTTGGTCTGGAAGGAAATGCTTGGTCAAAAGCTAGGAAGTGAAAAGAAGAAGGTGAACCTCCTTCTCACTGGGTCAGGGGAGCCAGACTGACATGTGCCAGACTTCATTTTGCTTATCAAACTCCAAAATGAATCAGAGAACAACTCTCCTCCTTCCACACACACCTGTTCTTGGGCTATGTGGTGTCACTAAGCTTTTTGTCTCCCATGTGTGGACTCAGGCTCGACTACTTAGAAAAGAGCAGAAAATTCGAAGATCGACTGAAAGAACTGAAGTCTGAGATCCATGCTTTGAAGCTGGAAGAAAAACAGTCTGGGCTTTACTCCCACTGGAATGAAGTCCTGGGCTCCTTGGATCGCTCCTTAGGGAATGTACGTACCCTAAATCCCTGCCCCTTTCCTCAGCATGGACCATAAAGGAGAACAGGGTGGCTGTGCCAAAGGTAGTTGCTGTATTTCAGCTCAAGGCTTTAGTACCCCTGATAGTAAAACATCAAAAGCACAAGCACAGAGGAGGAAAATTCATGTCAAAACAAAATCTAAGGCGTTTTTCCTGGGCGTGATACCAGTGCCATAAGCAAGAAATAATCAGCTTATTTTACAGATTATGAAATCACAATAAGGGTTTAAGGTCTTGCAGCAAACTAAATTGTTGTAACTAACACATTTAAATGTGGTTCCCTATGGTTTGCATCACATTCTCATTCATGTGCTTTGTGGTTGCTAAAGTCATAAAGTCTTGGTGTGTATTTTTTTTTTTTTTTTAAGGAATGAGGAACTAGACTCAGGTTTTTGTCATAAGTTGCTTGTTATTTATATAAACACTTCTTCCTGAAGCAGTGTGAAAATAGGGTTGGCTGTGTCTGCAGGTTGTTCCACATGTTACAAAAATGGCTCTGAGTCAACAGTTTTAGAGAGAGATGGGAGGCTTGGAAAAATTATGAGGAAAGATGGCCTTTATTTCCTGACTATTCATCTGATGTTCTTTTTGGCTTAATGAGTGTTGATATAGAGAGGGCATTAAATTTCCATGTGCTCTTTTCTTTTAAAGGCCCCATCATGGATGAAAACCTTTGAAGCTGGAGATTCATTGGATATAAATCTTCAAAGACCTTTCCCCGCTTACTTGTTAAACACTGCAAGCAGCTGGCCTTGTGCCAACAAAATTCAGCACACAGTGCCAATGGAAAGGTCATCTTCTCAAGCAAATTCATTGGTTGCCAACAGTGTGGGCACAGAAACCAGAAAACAGATTATAAAGGTAATCAGATTTGTAAGCAAATTCCCAAATATTGACTAAAAGTTTAGAGTTCAGAGAGAATGGCTGGTTGTAGGGACCTGGTTTGTCCAGCTCTGCCACAGCCCTCAGATGACAAGTCAGTGCAAGGCTGTTGCATGATTTTGGAGCCCCTGTGCTGGCACATCATTTGGGAGTGTTTGAGGCCACCTGTTTTCTCTCCCTTACGATCTAAGCTGGAATGCAAAGCTGTAAGCCTTGGTAAATGAAGCAGAGATGCCCATACACAGTAGGAGGATCTGTGTTAAATTTAATTTGTATCAACCAGGCTTGGAAATGAGAAATGTGCCCCCAGGTACAGAGAGCTTAAAACAGGCTGTCTTCTGGTTTTAAAAGGCAGGGAGGAAGACACCAATAAATACCCAGGCTTCCAACAGATCAGTTCTCTTCCATGTGTTCCCTGTCAAAGAGTCCAGAAGAGCTATAAGCTGGGTTTTATGAAAAAACAACCTGCTTTTTGATATCACTGGACTGGAGAATCAAGAAGGGTGTGTGGTCTTGAACACTGGGAAAGAAATCAGCTTTTCTGTAGGGAATGCTATTTGTGCAAGGTATTGGGAATGAAGAAAGCTTGATGTATTTGCTGCTGGCTTATATGAACAAAACTGAGGGGGTTCAGGATCAGTTAGAAGCTCTAGTATAGAACATTCAATATTTCAGTCTTCAGAGTTGTGTGATTAGAAGGAACACAGTTGAGTGTAGCAACAGATGAGAGATCAGCTCTTTCTGAGGCAAATAACAGAAGTGACTTTTAAGACCAACCTCATCTAGGTGGCAGGGGTGAGGCAAATACACTGATTTAAAGAAGGAAGAAAAAAATATTGCAGGGCATCTTGCAAAAGGCCCCAGAGTTGGAGGTAAAGGAAGACCCAGACCAAAGGGAGTTACTTTAAGGTGGAACTAATTTTGCCTCTTTGCTTTGCCTGCAGGTTCAGCAGCATGATTCAGATGTCATCTACATTTGAAGCATCTCGTTTCCTTGCCAGACTGGTAGGACTGGTGGCCTTCTTTTTGACTGCTGTAGAATGGACCTGTATAGGACACTTGGGCAGCTCTGCCTGTAAAGGGACATGGCACTGTGGTCAGAGAGGTGCCATTCAGCCTCCAGGCAGGGACATCAGCTGGGAGCACTAAAACTGCCCCTGCAAAACGTGACCAGTGTCTCTGGGTACAATGGTAAACATGCAAACCCAGAGGAGTGTTGTTTACTGCTTATGCACTTTTGAAGAGACACTTTACACTTTGCTAAACCTTCCTCCCCCAGGTGTTTTCACACACTGACTTACCAGTGCTGTGCTGTACTGCTGGAGGAAGCATGTGAGGCAGCAAGTGCCCAGGAGGTGTTTGGGATGAGAAAATTGTACACAAGCTTGGTGTTTACCTACACAATAGCATAATTATGTTTTTGGTCTGGTCCATGGGGCACAACTCCCACAGAGATGCTCAACGTTTTAGTGTTTGCCTGCCAAATATTTTCCTTTTCCTCCCCAAACATTTCTTGGATCACTTAATTGATTTGCATTTCTCTGTGAGAAATCTCAGCTTTTAATTCCAGATGTAGAAGTGGACATCTTCAAATACCTCTCATTCCTGGGGGAATCCTTTGTTTGGAATGAAAAGCTTCTGCTCTTACAGTCTCTGACTAGAGGAAGCACTTGCTGTTGCTTTTGCTGCTCGAGCAAACTTTGCATACATTAACTGGCTTCCCAGTTTTGTGTAACACAGAAACTCCCAAATTAGACAAAGACAAAAGATGCTGTTAGTGTCTGCTGAAGTTGGACTTGTTTCTGATGGAGAAATGCATGCAGCAAATTGCCTCATTGGTAAAACCCACTTGCATTTTCCAGGTTTGTGTGTGTTTAAGTGTCTGTTCCACCATAAATCTTCACTCTGAGAGCTTGTGGGGAAACTATGCAGCTGCAGCTAAAGTAGTAGCATGTGACGTGATGTAAAAATGAATGTTAATGTTGCTAAATATCTTGTTCTAAAAGCTAAGAGTAAAAAAAAAAAAAGTTCAATAAAAAGCTTCAATTTCCACTTGCTAGTAACAGCTTTGAGGGGAATGTTATGTCAATATTCCTACAACATTAACAAGGCAGGTTTGAAGAACAAACACACACATCTCTGTAGAGATCTGCAGCAGGCTGAGCACAGTGGGGGATGGCAACTGCAGCCAGCTCCGTGTCAGGCTTGTACCAGTCGTGGCAGCCCCACGTGGAGAGGGACAGAAGTGATCCTGAGTGTGTTCCCAGCCCTGGGAGCAATCGCTGCCTTGGGTAGGTGGGTTGGGGTGTGCTGATTCTCTCACAGCTCTATCTGGCATGTGATGTTTGCAGACTATTGGCTGTTACATAGTTTCTGAGCTGTCTGCAGCAGCCTTGTGCGTGAGAGGGAGAAGCTGTTCGAGATGCCAGAAGGATGAGGCAGATGCTGCCAAGGTCCCAGGGTTAGGGAGGGAGCACTGGCCGGGATTTGGGACAGTGAACCATGTCCTATATCAGATAGGAGATGGTCCTAGAGGGAAACAGCACAAAGCAACTCTGAGCATGGCATTCTCAGATTTGATGGTGGGGAGGAGTTCTGGGATTTCCCTGGTTCTTCTTTTCCCGTTCCCTCTTTCTTTTTTGCATGTCTCTTGCAACAGATAACTGAGCTTGTGCCCTCATCCTTCACACGTGCCTGAGCTTCCTTTTGCTGTTGTATCTGAGCTGCATCATGGGCATGGAGGGAGAGAACTGCTCCATGTGCACTACTGATTTACTTCTTTGGACTTGGTCCTGTATTTCACAGTGAAGAAAAGGACAAGGCCACCCTGCTGCCAGCTGGCTCACATGTGTTCTTGCTGTGCATTGCTCATGTGCAGCACCGTGTTCCTGCACATTTAATGGATGTTGGAATGATTTAGATGGGGCAAGAGGAGCTGGGATATGCAGGAGAAATGCTTCCACAACCACAGGTGGAGTCAGATGCACTGCAAAGAGAAGTGACACTGGGGTGTTAGTTTAAAGCCTGAATAAATATTTGCAGCAATTAAACCTTGTAAGTTGGTGCTTCTGATGCTCACATTCACTTGCAGTATTGACCACTGGATGTGAGATTCTCCTTCAGCTGATGGAAGTATGAGAAGCCTGAGCCCTGTTTTCCCCCAAGGCAGGGAAGAGAACACAGTTCTAATCAGTAATTACAAGATTTGTCACCCTGAAGAATGAGGTGTTTATCTGATGGTGCTGTCAGCTCAAAGCCCAGCTCAAGCTGCTTGGTGAGGACCTGAGGACCAGCAGGCAGCAGAGGGTGCTGTGATGCTGCTCTGTGCACAGCTCAGACGTGCTCAGAAAGACCTGGCTGGGAAACTCTGCATCGCTCCTTGGGAATCTCTGCCAATTCCTATGTTCCCACACTGCCATGAACTTGCTCCTGTTCTGTTCCTGGAGTTTAACTTGACATCATTCTTGACGGGGATTCAAAAATTGCAAGCACTATATTCCGAGAAGTGATTATTGCATGCACAGCTTAGTCCCGTGGGTATGAGCCAGCTCCCCAAATTACAAAAAAAATCCTCTATTGGTTCTGACACCTCATTGTCATTGTCAGACTGTGGAAATGGCCTTCTGAGTGGATTCCATCCATGACTGCCAGGAGCATGTGGGACCCCACAACTCCTGTGCTATGTGATATTTTTATTAATGCTATTTGTAACAAGCATTGGCCTGTTAAATTTGCAGAGCGTGGAAGAATCGTGGTGTGTAGTGCAAAGAGGGTGAGAGAGGCCTGAGAACAGTCTAACAAGGGTCACTGAACAATTTCAGTCTTTGTTTTCAGGCTGGAAAGGACATGATGTTCTGGTCTCAAACTACAACGAAGAAAAATGCTGCAGCAGTGAGAAAGTGCTGGGAGATCACCTGGAGAGTGAGGAATTCTGTTCCTAGAGTGAGTGGTGAGTGTTGATCTTCTGTGTGGAAGTTGATGACTCTCCCCAGCCCTCTTTTCTGTGTTTTCTCTGAAAAACCACTTGCTCTTACCCCAAGGGCCTCTCCCTTCCCTCATAGAAACCCGAGATGGGAACTGTTACTCTTGCTCGTCAGGGTGCTCCTGTGAGCAAATGCTGTTCATCCTTAGGGACAGCACATCCTCTCCTGGGACCTGTCTCTTAAAGACCAGCCAGTTCATATTCCACTCACCCGGGTGATCCAGGGTTGACTTGGCTCTGGAAGGTGGACACCACTGCCCATGTGGATCATCCCTGAGTCATCCTGACCTTTTCCTCCCTGTGCTGCTGCTAAGGAGTCCATCTACCAGCAGCAGGATGAGTTCACATCTTGCCTTCACAGACTGCTGTTGCAGAATTGCACACAAAGCAAACTCCTTCCTCTTTCTCCTTGCAGACAGGCTGTCATCCCTCTCTCTCTGTTGCTCCTTTGCTTCTCTCCAGCCTCGTGCCCTCTGAGCCAGCAAGGTCTGTTGGCTCCTGTGCTCCAGATATTTGTCCTCTTTTGCTGGAGGCAGCTGCCAACTGCCTGTGTCCTTCCCAGAGCATCCCTTGGCACTTGTGCTCCAGCCTCAGGAGTGTGCATGGAGCTCTAGGCTGGCACCCTGAATTTGCCATTGTCACATGTGCTCCCAGCCTGCTGCTCTTGGTGTTGGGGACTGTGGTGGGGACGCAGTCCTGGCACGGGGACAGCTGTGCTGAGTCCTTGGTGGCAAAAATCACAGGTCAAACTGTTTTTTTCGCACAGCTCTATGGGCAAAAGACAGACCCAGGTGCAAGACTCGGCTATGTTTTGTTATTTCTGGTTCTCTGCACTCTCTGGACTCTTCTCCCACCTTCCTGCAAGGCATTTTCAGGAGTAGCAGGGTCAGCTTTTTGAAGGGGCTCTTGGCACAGAGGGGAGCCCACCCTGGGACTGCACTGAGGCATTTAGCCCAGGGTAGAAAGCAGATTTCACACCAAAGAGCACTTTGAATCAGGAGTGATACCTCTCCTGGGAGGAGAAGGCTTTGTCACGCTGAATTACACCCAGCAGGGTTCAGACATGGAGTCTGCAGGAAGGAACTGGCTCTTAAAAGGATGGGAAAGGGCTAATGTTGGCCATTACCTCCAGGCCTGGTCCTAAAAGCAAAGCAGAGGTGTGGCAGTGTGTTACCTGCTGGGGCCATAATCCAGAGTGCTCTCCCTGGGGAATTCACAGAAGGAAAAATCAGTCCCCCTCAGCTGAAAAGTGGGAGAATGTCCAAGGAGCCAGCTTTGTGGCTGGGCTGTGGAAGTGGGGGATGCTGTGGGTGTTGGGGTTCACAGACCAGGGGGGATAGAAGAGAGGGACTATTAAGTAATCCTCCCTACAAGTGTGAGTCAGTCCTGCATCCTGTGGTCAAAAAGGAAAGGGGTACAAGCTGACCCCAGAATTAATCTTGTACCAGTAAATTTGAAAGGGAAATTCCAGAGAAAGAGGAAGTCAATACAAAAAGCCTGAAAATTTAAAATAGTGTTTATACAAGTCTTTCAACTCAGCAGTGAGGCAGCCCAGGAAGCTCTGAAGGACTTGCAGGAGATGATCAGAGAGAAGTGTCTGAAGGAAACTGAAACCAGAGAAATAGAAACCCCTGATGATCCCAAAGGAGATTTATTGTTCTTAGGCACTACAGAAACATTGACATGTTCCTGGGATATGGCAGCAAGGCTGGAATGCTGGGATGGGTGGTAGCTGGGATGGGTACATGCAGTGAATGTGAAGAGTAAAATGTAAGTTGTAAACTTTTAGTTTGTTGTAAAACTAAATTAATTCCCGGGGAGCTGGAGCAGCAAGAGGTCACCTTAGGAGATTGGGGTGTCTGCACTACCAGAGACTCTGCCTCAGCCCAGCCCGGCAGAGAAAGAGAAAGAGCTGTTAGAGATGGGAGTGTCCAGAAAAAGAGATTCTGGAGGAGATTTGGAAGAAGTGCTATTATTCCAGACTGAATGGTGGAGCTGAGCAGGCCAGAGCAGTTTCAGAGGGAAGCAGTTAATCACATACCAAAAAGCCACAACCACTGAAACCACCTGCAGTCCTGGAGGGGAACAAGTGAATCTGGTGCTTGTCCTGGGAATGGGAGCAGGCAGCTGCCACCTGCCCGGGCTCACAGGGGTTGTGCAGCCCTGTAGAACACTGGATTCCAAAACAACATTGCTGTTAGTGTCACCTTTTGAAACAGGACTCTAAACCACCACTGTGAATAGGCTCTTGTAAAGACAAAGCATTCACACTGAGAGGGAAGATCCCACCTCCAGTCTGGATGGGTTCTGGATCGTGCTGGTTGCACAGCAGGACTGATATCCACATGAGCGTGGTTGATTTTTGTCTGCCCTGCTGGGGTCAGAAACCTGCATGACAAAATTCTTTCATGTGGAAACCCAATTTCTCCTCTGTTGGTATTCCCAGCCAGTTTGTGTCCCCACTCCAGCAGTGCCCACTGCACCTCCTTCCAGCCCCGGGGCTGACTCTGGTGCCTTCACATGGATCAGTCCCTCGTTTCCTCAACCCCTCAACCCAAACTCTTCACATTTGACTCTTCTCATGCTGTTTAACACCAGGGTCATGGCACAGTCCTGTGATGTCTACTGTGGGTCTTTCCCTGCCCCAGACATTTCCAGCTGACAGGCTCCCAAACTGGAATGGCCATTGCTGCTCTCCCTTGTTCCCAACAGCACACTCACACAGTCTGCTCTGCTGACTCGAATCCCTTCTCTGTTACTCCAGCCCTCAAGGTCATTATAATCTTTCTCTGTGAGATCCTGGCCTGTTCTAGATTGATGATGCCATCTCGTTTTGCCTCATCAGCACATTGCCTTTGCCTTCTCCTGCTTTTTGTGCCAAGATCATTAAGGCAAATGTTAAGCAGAGTAATTTTTGAGGCAGAAACTCGAGGAACTGTACGGGTAACCCCCCTTTCAGCTGAAGCAATTATCCTGCTCCTTTCAGGCAGCTCTTCACCGAATTTACTTTTCGAATGCCAGTCACATCTTCTCTGCCTTATCTAATAATTTACTATGTGGCATCATTTCAAGTGCCTTCCTGAAGCTCAGACAAGAGAGATCTACTGAATTTCCTTCATCACAAATATCTCTGAGCTTATAAAAGGAAGCTATTAGGTTAATGTTGGTGTGCGTCAGGATATTTAAAGTATGTCAAGATAATAAATTAAAACAAAGATAGTATCAGCTATGTTGATTCTTTTATGGATTTTTGATTTTTTGGGGGATATTTGATGACGGATTCAGTGTGAGAATAATGTTGATAGCACAATGATGTTTTAGTTGTTCTTAAATAGTGTTTACCCTGGCCAAGGACTTGAGGAGCTGCACAAAAAGCTATGAGGGAGCATAGTTGGGACAGCTGACCTGAGCTGGCCAAAGGGATACTCCACCCCATAAAACATCATGCCCAGAAGGGCCAGTTGGGGTTTGGGGACAGGGTTTGGCATCAGTCAGCACCTGCTGAGCAGCTGAATTGTGCATCACTCGTTCTTCTTGCGTTTTCTCACTTTTAAATGACTATTATTATTATATTTTACTTTGTTTCAATTATTAACCCATTCTTAACTCACAAGTTTTATTCTTGATTCTCCTGCCCATCTCACCGGGGTGGGGGGAAGTGGTTGAGTGGCTGAGCCCAGTGGCCAGTTGGGCTTAGACCACGACAGCACCGCTCAGGGCCCTGGATGGATTGTCACCTCCATCCCACATGTCCTGCTGGAAGCACCAGCTGGAGCAGCAGGACCAGACTTTGCCTCATCAATCTGCAAGGGGGTCCCCGTGGATCCCTTCTCCCACATCAGGGCTCCAGCAGGGAGGCCTCAAAACTGACTCTTCACTGACAGACACGCTGATATAATTGAAATTATCTTTATTTTAGTGTATTATTTTGACATAATATAAATTATTTTTGTGCTTTCTTTTTTCTTCTTTTTTTTTTTTTTTTTTTTTAGAAAAAGATTATTTAGTTTAACTTAAATAAGTTAAATAAAACAATTTTCCCCCTTGAAGGAGGCTGCAGGTCAGGGGCTCTCTTGTGTGCCTGAGGCTGGAGGCCACGCAGGGGTGTGACCGTGGGCATCGCCGGTGGCAGCGAGGAAGAGTCAGGTCAGTTCTTTGGGGTCTGGAAGTGCTTCAGGCGCTCCTGCACCCAGGGTTCCCGGGGATCCACACACAGCTGCTTCCCCTTCTTGGTGACCATTCTGCCAGGAGAAAAAACCCGTGTTGAGGTGCTGCACAGAGGGCACGAGGTGCCCGCGCTGGGTCCCACCAGCAGCACCCTGAGTGTCCCCAGCCACGTCCCCAAGTCCCTCCCGGCCACCCCGAGCCCCTGGCAGTGGTGGGTACTCACATCACCCCCGGGTTGGTGCAGATGCTGCTGGTGGTGAAGGTGGAGTTGATGAGGCGAAGAGGGATGGGGCGTTGTTGGTAGGTGAAGCAGCAGGTGGTGGGAACGCCATCTGTGAGGGCAGAGGGACAGACAGACAGCCCTGGTGAGACCCCAGCTACAGCACAGGCTCTGGCCCCACTGGCACATGGTGTTCCCCAAGGATTTGCCATCTCCCACCCTCCCCTTGTGTCCTGTTCCCTGGCAATGGCTCTCAGGGAGAACCTCGGCCCCAAGCCTGCATCCCACAGTGTGACACAGACTCCTGCCCCCAACCCTCCATCCCACACTGGGACAAAGTCTCCTGCCCCCAACCCTCCATCCCACACTGGGAAAAGTCTCCTGCCCCCAACCCTCCCCACAGCCCCATGAGGGTCCTGCTGACAGGGATGGGGCTCTCCAGCAGCTCCCGTGGAGCGATGTCCCCCCCAGCCCCAGGAGGACACAGCGACTCACCGAGATGGGCCTCGGACAGGGAGCAGGAGGCCACGAGGAGCAGGGCGACCAGGGAGGCTGCCAGGACCTTCATGGTGCTGTGGGGCCGAGGGCTCTGTGAGCAGGGCTGGAGCTGGGGAGGCTGCAGGGCTCTCTCTGCACGATGCTCCACCGCTGTGGCCATGCTCTCCTTTTATCCCCATGCGCTGGGCGGGCACAGGGTTTCAAGGAAAGAAAGTGAGCGCATCATACTGGGGAAATTATGTCAGGATCGGCCAGTTTTGCTGAGCTGGAAAAGGAAAGGAAACCACAGAAGGGGAAGGGACTGCTGGCCACGAGGCTGCAACTTTCAAGATGCTCCTTGGGTGCCTGGTGGGGACTGGTTGGAGCCCAAATGCCGACAGTGACTCTGCCACTGCTGCAAGGGCTGCACAGGCCATGAGGCAGCTTGGGCTTGTGAAGCTCTGATGTCAATCCCAGAGCCAGAGCTCTGATGTCAATCCCAAGTAGGCAGCTGTGAAGGATCAACAGCAAGCAGACCCTGGGCAGGGATGTGCTCTGCAGCAGCCCCAGCAGCATCGCTGTGTTGGGGGCTGTGGAGATGGAGACCCCAGGCCAGCTCAGGGTCCCTGGCATGGACACCCCCAGCCACTGCTGCTGTTGCTGGCAGAAATCCACTGCCAGGAGGCAGATCCCAACTTCTGCCCGGGTTTGCCACAAATACCAGTTCTCTCCCTGCTGCACCACAGGGATCCAGAGTTCTCTCTGTCACGATGCATTGCACATGTTCATCTCCACTGACTGCTGTAGGTCTTGCTTGGACATCTAGGGAAGGAAGGATCATGTAGGAACAAGGTTGTGTTGAGTCACTGTGGGTCTCACATTTGTCCCTTTTTGCTGGTTTTAAGGTCAAAAGCAGTGTTCCCATATGGGAAAGTTTGCAGACCCATGGAGTCCCTGCATGTGCAGGCACTGGACTCTGTTGCCCTGCTCTGGGGCTGGAGCAGTGGGCTCAGCCACCCTCCCTGTCCCTGGGCTGAACACAGGATTTACACCTCTCTAAGGATTTTAGTTTGGGCTGCAGCCTCTTAATGGCCAAGCTGTTGCAATTGCCAGCCCACTTCTACCCAAACAGGATAATTTCATCCAATTTAAGGTCTCTCTTCTGACTAAGCCCCGAAAAGCAAAGACCCCCGTGTCAGGACACGTGAAGGGACTGAAAAGGGGCAGCATTTGCAATGCCAGAGGGCAATTCTCAAACATGCCCCTCTGTGGCACACCCAGAAAGAGGGAGCTGTCAAACTTGCTCCTTCTTCCATGTTTTTTTTTTCCTTTTCCATCCTTTCCCTGATGCTGCCCCATGGTGCCATGAAAGGTTTGTTTACTTGTCTCCCAGCTACCACACAAACCCCTGGCTTCCCCTGGCCTTCCTGCTGGCCCTGGCTCGGGCATGACTAATTCCTGCTGCCCTGATTCAGGGGAAAAGTCCCACTCACAGATATGCTGAGCAATGCCAGTGCTTGTCCTCCCATTCCCAGCACCTGCCGTGGCCTTTTGCCCAGCAAACCTTCCCCAGCCAACAGGGGCTGCATCGCTCCCAGGTGGGACAGAGGTGGGAATGGATGTAAATCATGCCCTGGAGTGGGTCAGGAGGAGCTGGGCAGTGCTGATCTGGCCTCTAGTGGAAGAACCAGTCCAGCTGTTCCAGCTGTTCCAGCTCCCTTCTCCAAGTGCCCAGGTTTCAGCTGTTTCTGTTTCAGCCACTCTCTGTGTGGGGCTACAGAGGAATAAATCCTTTGTATTTAACAGTGACCAGAGTTTTCATCTGTGACATTTGAGAAGGGCTTGGAGGAGAGGTAGTACCTGCTGTAAAAACTCCTGCTTGTCCCATGTCCCCAGATGCACAAAGGCAGAAGGAAGGGACTCAGTTCCTCAGAGGAATGGAGATCTGCATGAGTCTTTTCTGTTGAGGCCATTGCAGAGGCACTGAGTGGTTTCTCTTAAGCTCAAAGCATCCACTGTGTGCAGAGGAATCCCAAGTTTGGGGCCAGCCAACAGAAGCTTTTTGTGTTTTCATGAACCTCTCTGCCCATAAACCCTCAGGTGTCCCACAGAGACCTGCTCCAGACTCTGCCCTCCAGCCAGCCTGTCCTGGCACCTCTCCTGCCCTCACCAGAGCCAGCTCTGCTTGGTGCATGGAGGAGAAGTGGGAGGGAGGACAACAGTGTGCAACAGGCTTTTATGATGAAGGAAACCAGAAACTGCTGTCTGGGTCAACCACAGGAACAAGATGCTGAGCTACCTCAACACAGGGTGGGTTTTCTCTGGGGAGGCAGCCCCGAGCCAGGGGTGAGCTGGGCTTGGACAGGGGCCAACAGCCAGGGATGAGCAATGGCAGTGGACAAGACTGGCTTGGTGGGAGCCCCTTTGTTTGTCCAAGCAGGTGAAAAAGGGTGGGATGGGCAGGAGAGTAGCCCTGGGAACCCACAAGCACCAGGAGGGTGGTAAGGGATATCCCTCACCCAGGGGGGAGAGAAACTGAAATCAGGGCAGTGATAAACAGAATGATCTGTGGGCACTGGCCTCAGCAGTTACCAGAGGAAGACTTGTCATCCGGCAGGAACCGCAGGAAATCTCACAGTCACGAAGATTATTTCTGATGGAAAAGGCAGCAATATTTCCTCTTTGCTGTAGAAGTGACTGGCCAAGCTTTCAGTTCTCCATTTAGATGAGGGCCGGATGGGACTTCTTACTGGATGCCTGATGAAATACTTTCCATTATAACTGGAATCGAGGACATTTCAACGAATTGCACAGACCTGCAGCTCAACAAAAGTAGATAGTTTGTGTTTAAGGAATTAAATATAAGGAACTGGTGTAAAGGGAGAGTGAAGAAATGACTTGCAGTTTTATTTCTCCTGTCACGGAAGACCCTTGGAAGCAGGGCAGGAAACACAGGAAACCAGAAACTTCAGCTTTGCAAATACAAATGTGAAAAATAAAGGAAAGGAAAAGCCTATTAGTTAGGAAGAGGAGTAAATACCAAAGATGCCACTTCTTTTTGGCTTGTCTTTGCATAAACAAGGCAAGAGGTTATGGTCAAGTATTCAGCACAGTAAAAATTTAGTGCACCCAGGCGAGAAAAGGGAAAAGAGAACAAATAAGTAAGGAAGAGGTAGGTAGGGCAGGTGTGATCAAACAAAAAGGCCCCAAAGATATCCCTAACTTCCTCCTGAGCCTGGCTGTGGCCATCTCATTAGCAGGAAAAACTCACATGGAGTGGGAGAGGTACCACAAAGCCAGAGATGAGCAAACATGGCACTAGTCTTGCATGACCTGATGCTTTTGGCACTGCCTTGCTTGAGTGTCCCAAAGAAAATGAGGGAATTCAAGTCTCAAAACCACATCACCCTCTGGGGCTGTTGTTGATGAACCAGAGGGTTCATCCAGACTAGAAGGCAAGGGATGATCTCCATCCCAGAGTGTAAGAGCACAGGATTGCCTCTGGTCCCCAGGCCTGCTGAGGGAAGCCCAGGCTCTGCCTCAGCCTGCAGCCAACATTAGGAAAGCCTCTCCAGCTCTGCAGAGAGTTTTCCCCGAGGACAAAGCCCTGCTGCTGGCAGCAGGCTGCATTTCTGACCCTGAGTCAGGGCAGAGGGATGTTCTCAGCACCTCTTTCAAGAGAGACTTCCAGACACCCGGGACCCTGCAGCACTAATGGGGTGACAGCAGCCTCTGCCTGCCCTGTGCACCAGCCTGAGGCAGGAGGAAACCACAGGCAGAAAGAAATGAAAGAAACTGCTAACACCACCACTGTTGTTTCTTTGAAGAGAAAGCCACGTGGCATTATGCAACATCCATCTGGGAAGTGACACTCATTGATAAAAATTATGCAAAAGGGTCCCGTGGCTTGGGGTTATGAGGAGAACCCAGGTCAGCTGCCAGCCTCACCCTGCAGAGAGCTGTCACTGACCCTGGAGTGCATTGTTTTATGAGAGTAACTCAGCATTCAAAGCAGAATTCCTACACCAGTCCCCACTGAATACATTTTAAATTCCAATTCCCAAATGTCCCTTCCCCCTCCAAGGATCCTGTGCTGTGCCCTGCACAAAGAACCACAACCACAACCCAGGGCAGGGAGTTTTCTGTGGTCCTAAATCAAAGACAGCTCTTCTCCCTCCAGCTTAAGTGGCTTCTGCACCAGACTGGTGCAGGAAGGAGAGTGGTAAGAGCAGGAACAACCTCTCCCCCTGCAGGAGGCTGCAGTGCTCCCGTGGGGGCTGGCATTCCAAAAAATCCCAAGGGGAGCAGCAGCACCAAAGAGCAACTCTAGAAAAGCTGGAGATGTCAAATCTCATTTTCTAAAGAATGCCTGCAAAAATGCTTTGGCTGAGCATGTGCAATTACCCAGTCACAGGCAAGAATGTTCTTTTCAATTAAAAGGAACAATTCCAGATGATATGGTCCCATGGGGATTGTGGCAGATGACTGGGCCCAAGGTCGTTGGCTAGTACAGAAACACCCTAAAGGGGGGCAGATATGTGGCAACAAATCTGGCAATATGTATAAAGGTATCTTTAAAAGTAAAGCATGTCCCAGCTCATCAAAAAGATGATTCAAGTGAGTCACAAACTAATAGGGAAGTAGATAATACAGCATTCTTCTGGAGAAACTGGCTGCTCATGGCTTGGATGGGTGCCTTGTTCACTGGGTGACAAACTGGCTGATGGCTGGGCCCAGAGAGTGGTGGGAATGAAGTGACATCCAGCCACAGATGGTCACCAGTGGTGCTCCCCAGGGATCAGACCTTGGGCAATGGAGCTGGGGAGTGGCTGAGGGAGCTGGGGGAGGCTCAGCCTGAAGAAAAGGAGGCTCAGGGGGACTTTCTCTCTCTCTCCAAATCCCTGACAGGAGGTTGTAGCCAAGTGGGGTTCAGACTCTTCTCCCAGGTAACAAGTGACAGGACAAGAGGAAACAGCCTCAAGTTGCACCAGTGGAGGTTTAGATTGGATATTAGGGGAAAACTCTTCACTGGAAGGGTTGTCAGCACTGTCATAGGCTGCCCAGGGCAGTGGTGGAGTCACCATCCCTGCAGGGATTTATAAGACTTCCCAACTTCTCCCCAGGTGTGCCACAAATACCCTTCTCACCCTGCTCCACTGGTCACAGCAGGGACACAGAGTTAACTCCAGAGCTCCATGGCCAGTGTCCTGATGGGAACCAGGCAGATGAAGGATGCTCCAGCCTCCCTGCACCTGCTGGAAACCTGCCCAAAAGCATCTGCATGTTCCATTTCTTCTTCTCTTTTAAGGAATTTATTGACACGAGTGACAGGCCTGATATGGTTGATTTCCATTGTTTGCCACCCCCGTTGCTACCGTGGGTGGACGGGTTCTGGGGGCTGCAGGAGGGATTTTGCTATGAGACAAGGGGATTTCCAGGGACCTGGAGGATCACTCTCCCATGGCTGGCTCTCTCCAGGGGCCTGCCCAGGTCTGGAGGACAGTGCTAAACCTCCTGGCTCCACTCTCTCCTTCTGCAGCCACCCCTGTTTAACCACTTGATCCAGCCGGGACAAAACCAAACCAGCCCCTGAACCCCCCAAAGCCAACCCTTCTCCCATTGCCAACCTCACCTGCCTTTTCCCTGCCTCAATCCCCATCCCACCAGGCAGGCAGCTGCCCAGGGCATCCTTAAAGGCCACGTCTGGCCAGGGGCTGCTTCATCTTGGAGGTGAGCTGGGGGCGTCAGCCTTGGCCCTTTGGGTTTCCCTGCCCTCCCAGGGGCTCCTGGTCTATTCCTGGTTCTCTGTGGGAATGCTGAACCCTGTTATGACCCATTTTCTCCCACAGGGTTCACATCTCTCACTCCAGGTCAGCACGAGATGGTTTATTGATTCCACTGAGGGATGTACTGGACAGTGGAGGGGCCGATGACAGGGGAGGGGACGGAGCCAGCTCCATAAATTAATGACACAAGAACATACAGATAATTATGGGAAACAAATAAATAGAGCTTGTGGGGAAGGCAGCTTCACATGGAGGTGTTGATTAGCTTCTTTTCCTTCAGGTACTTCTGGAACCAGCTCACCTTTGGATCCACACAGACTGTCCCCTTCTCCAGCTTCAGACTTTGGGGGAAAGAGTATCCTGCATTAGCTCGGGATTGGGGGATGGATCCCTGCCAGCCTGGAGGTGCCTGCAGCATCCTGCCCCCCACTTTCCCTGGAAGTGCTGACTTTTGGCAATCTCTGCAATTTTGGCTTCCTTCCCGTTTTTCTGTCTGGCAGCTGAAATAGGGGGATTTTGGGGCTATTTGGGATTAAGCAGCGAGGAGGGAGGGGAATGTGAAGAGCCAGGTTAGGGCACCCCCACCCACAGAACCCTTGGCAGGGTGGCTTGTTTTGCCAAAGGCAGAACAACTGGTAGGAAAGGTGGGTGAGCGAGGGTGAGGAGTGGGATGCCAGGGAGGAAGGCTGGGTGGGAGCTGGGGTTACTCACATCACAGCCTTGCGGGAGCAGAGGGAAGGTGTGTTCTGGTAGCTCTTGATTTTGGATGCAGGGATTTTCTGCCAGATGAACATGCCCTTGTGGCAGCACATGGCGTGGGATGTGCGGACTAAGAGGAGACAAGAGGTTTTAGTGCTCTCCTATGCCTGGCATGAGGGGTGTGGGTGCTCTGCTGAGGGGTGTGGGTGCTCCCCTGGGAACTCTCCTGCTCCCTCGTGCTACAAGGGGTCTCTTCTTGCATCCTCAGTGGTGATGTTTGTCCCCAGGGAAGGAGCCCCCCATTCCTCTGCCTGTGGGGGTTTGCTGGGCAGAGCTCCCCAGCTGGGGCTCCGGGGCTGAAGCCATCCCCAAGCCTGGTTTTGCTCATTTTGAACAAGTCCACGACAGGCCTGTGCTGGGGCAGCTGGTGATGCCCCTCAGCCTCCCAGTCCTGTGGCAGAAGCAGGAGCTGAACTCTCATCCTCCTCCCAAATCCCATGAGTGGAGGGTCTGGGGCAGCCGTGGGGAAAGGCTCGGTGTCGGTACTTACGGGACATGCCCTGGCTTCCAGTCCAGGGGGCTGCCAGCAGCAGGGTGAGCAGGGCCAAGGAGCAGATCTTCATGTCCAATACAGGGCTCAGTCAGCACCAGCAGAAGGCAGCTCTCCCTGTCTCAGGCCACAGAGAGCTACCTGCCCCTCCTGCCTGCACCCTGGCACGATATATAACCCCTGCCAGGCGTTCCATGACAGCTCTGGACTCTCCCCACGGAAAGAACCACCTGGTAAAGGGCAAGTGGTGAAGGGAAATTCCTTCTCCCAGCCTGTTTGGCCACTGAGATACCCGAGGGCTGCTGGAAAGTGTGGCGGGCTGCTGGTGATGCACAGGGGCTGGGAGTCTATTTTGAGTCTGATTATCACCACCAGCAAACCACACAGGATGATGCTCAACTTGACAGAGTCCTGTGAGAGCTTCTTTTCAAAAACCAGCCATTGCCATCAGTTCTGATGCCTCTCTTGCAATTTTGCACTGGGTGAGTGGCTCAGTGGTGGCTGGATTTGCCCCAGCCCACCCTGAGACCCACTGCTGGCTGCCCGTCATGGTGCCTGTCCCTGTCTCAGTGTCCATCCTGTGGCATACTGGGATTTTGGGTTGTCAGTGGGGCCCCGACCAGGCATCCTTGAGGGGCTCCTCTGACAGAATTTGGGCCAGGGCTTTCCCCTCAGGGTGGTGGATGAGGAACACAGGAAGCCCCCTCCTCATGGGCTGTGCCCGCCTGTTGCTGCTCTCCCTGGTGCTTCCCCAAAGCATGGATGTGGTTTGGCCCCATGCTCACCCCGGACATCCTCACAGAGACGTGGCTGTGGCTTCAGCTCTTCCTGGCTCCATACTGATCCCAGCACCTGGCTGGGAAAGCCAGCAGCAGGATCTGCCCACTCCCAAGACATTCACACAGACAGATGTTTGCATGTGTGAGATCACGTTTAATTCTGCTCAGTGTGTCGTACAAAAAATAACTGTGGAGCTGCTCCCCCTGAACCCCTCGGCTGCTGCCAGGCTGGCAGGAGCAGCCTCTCTGCCATGGAATTCATGGGGACTGGCAGAGGATCCAGACCTGAGGGTCCCACAGGGTCAGCACACTCCATCCTGGTGGGATGCTGGGGTTGGCAAAGGCCCTTTGCCTTCAGGGAGATAGGCACGGTCATCCCAGCGTGGTGGGGAGGACGTCCCCGATGAGCTGCTCTGTCCCAATGTGTCCCCACAGCCACCTCTGCAGAGGGGTTGCCTTGGCGGTGTCCCCCGTGGAGAGGAGTCCCTGCTGCCTCTTGCCACCCCACTAGCTGGGGATGGAGAAGGAGCTGACTTGGAAGCTCTGCTGGTACCTCTTCACCCACGCCCTGCTTGCCTGGGTGCAGATCTCCTTCCCGTTCCTCACTCTGAAACTGGGGCAGAGAGAAGATGAGGTTAGTGGGGTGGTCATACAGGGACCCCAGCGATGAGTTTCCTAGAGGAGGCACAGGAGGTCAGGATTGGACCCACCAAAGCAAGGCAAGGGGTCTGGCAGGATCTAGAGGGGCTTTACCCCCAGGGTGGGCTTAGGGTACTCACATCACAGCCTGGTGTGGGCACTCGGGGCTGGTGGGGTAACAGGCAACGACGTTGTCTCTCTTGATCCTTCTCGTCTGGAAGTTGAAGCAGCACTTGTCCGGCATAGCTGGAGCTCCTGGGGGGACAGCACAAGCTCAGCTTAGCCTGGAGACCCCCACCTCCCACCTCAGCCTGCCAGCTGTGGGAACGACAGCTCTTTGGGAAGAGCCCACTTGCTCCCCATGCACGAGGCAAACCCGTCCCCACAGTCCCAGGGTCTGTCCCTGTCCCCCAGCCCGTGGTGCTCACTCTGAGCCAGGCTCTGCCAGCACAGCGTGGTGAGGAGGAGGAGGGTGCAGAAGATGCCGGTTGCCTTCACCATGGTGGATTGTGGCAGGGCTGCTCCGTGTGCCGGGCTCGGGGCTGCTCCGTGTGCCGGGCTTGGGGCTGCCCGGCTGCTTTTATGGGGGAGCAGGGGCCTGCCTTCCCCCAGGGCCAGCAGCTGCGTGAGCAGGGGGAGGACCTGGTCCCTCGCCACGTCCCAAAGCACAGAGGGTAAGTGATACTGATCCCCTCCCAGCTCAACCCTGGGAAAAGAAAAATCTGCTCCCAGGCCACGCTTTTGGCATCCAATGGGCTTGGGATTTTTCCTGAGCTCCTGCCTCCAGCGTTAGGGCTGATGGACAGGCTGTTCCCAAAGTTTGGCTCTGTGCCCTTATTCCCTGGGCAGGCTCTGTGCCCCATGGTGAGACCACAGGGTGGGTGAGAGAGTCTGGGGATCTCCTTTGGATGGGACCAGGGACAGGCACAGCATGCAGCAGGGTCCCTGGCAGCCCCACACATTCCAATGGTCCATGTCCTCCCCCTGCACCGTGAAATTTTGTATCCTATTGCTTTGCATCCTGGTCCAGGGGACCAACACTCAAATATGCCTCCTCCAAAAAGAAAGAAAAAAGCCATAGAGAAAATAAACCCACAGAGAAGCAGCTTCTGTTGGGTTGCATCAGGCACAGAAACGTCTCTGTGCTGGTTTTGGGGGTGTTTGGGGCCCACGGGGATGGGGGGAGGACGGGCAGGTGGCTCCACTTCCCTCCGCTTGGTGCCAAAGCAGCAGCTCATGTTCTTGGCCGTGCTGAGCTGGGAAAGGCAGAGGCCAGTTTGGGGCTTCCCTAGTGGATTTTGCCTGGCTGCAGCTGTCAAAAAAGCCCCTTCTTCCCCCAGCCCCTGCAAGTCCCAGGGTGCATCCCAGCTACCAGCAGCTGGCGGATGGGGGGAAGCAGTGGGGAGATGCAGACACACATTCCCACCAGCCCGGCTGTCCAGGCAGCCACATCCCACCACATGGGGCTGGGAATGCCGATGGCACCCTGTGGCATTCCGGACCCTCTGGGCTGTACTGCAGCCCTGATGTGGAGAAGACATGGGATGCTGATCCAGGCAGACTCCTGCCTGGATGGGAATGAGGACCACATCCATGGTGGGACCACACATAACCTTCCATTTGCTCTTCTCCAAAGCCATTTCCCAGAAATCAGCCTCAACTTGCTTGGGGTGGATGTGTGGGATAATAGTGAGGAAGTGGGGCGGGGTGATGCCCCAGGGCTGTCGGGTGCAGACAAGGGGGTTTGTGTTTGCCTGGCAGAGCAGAGCACCTTCCACCATCACCCAAACTCCCAGCTAATCTCTCCTCAGGGAGCAGAGGAAAGCAGATGAGAACTGGTTCTGGTCCGGCACAGCTGCCTGGCTCGCCTTTCCCTGACCGGATCCATCCTTTCCCTCATCCCTGTTCTTACCCCCACGCACCCAGGAGCTCATCTAAGGGCAGGAAATATTCCCTGCAAGAAGAAAATGAAACATAAGGAAAACCAAACAGCGTTTATTAGTCTGGGAAAAACCCCTTTTAAAGACTCCTAGGCAAAATACTGGGATGCAGCAGGCCAAAGAAGCCCAGGAATGACATTCCCAGCAGGTGCAGCATCCCTCTGCCCTGCCCTCAGGCCCTGGCATTGGCCCTGTGGGATGAGTGGACCCTGCGGACAGGGGATTTTGGAGCATGGGAGATCTTGGAACATGGGAGATTTCCAGCCCCAGCTGGGCCCCTGGATCTGGCAGCCCCTGAGCAACTCCAGGTCCCCTGGAATTGCCTGTAACTCTAGAGGAATATCCCCTTCCCATCCCCACATCTGCCAGGACGGGGCTCTACTGGGCTGCACAGACCTGGCGCCAGAGCTGGGGATGCCCATGGAGGCTCCAGAGGCAAAACCAGGTGTTCCTGTGGCTCTTGATGGATTTAGGAGGGACTGGTGTTTGCTCCCCTCCAGCTCATCAACCCTCTTGTGTTTGACACAGAGAAGGGCACGGGACACGGGCAGACCCAGTGCTGTGATGAGTGGAACTAGTCTCTGCTCTGGACTGGTCCCCTGGTCCCGCATGTGATCCGGGCTGAAAAGCACCCTTTTCCTCCCTTTTTCCTCTTTTCCTCCCTTTTCCCCCTTGTTTCATGGGGGGCTCCTTGCCAGCACTCCCAGCTCTGGCTCCAGACTTTGCTGCAGAGATGTTGGCCTCTGCAAAACAGATGGGACAGATCCTGCTCCTGCACGGGGGAAGGTGGCAAATCTGGGGGCTGGCAGAGGCACTTAGGACCCCACTGGGGGCTGAGCTTTCTCACCCCTTCAAAAAAATTTGCGGGTGCTCCAAATCTCCCACTGCTGGGTGGGATGTCCTGGCAGGTGCTGCAGCCCCACGTCTGCCCCGTGCAGGCTTTGCTCCCCACGACTTCTCATCGCTGAACAGAAAGCAGAGCAGCTCCTGGGGAAACCTCTGCCTCTACCAGCAGTGTCGGTGCCTTAATCACCCTCCGTGCTCGGAACCAGCCTCGCCGAGCTGTGTAGCGCTGGGGCTGCCAGAGAGAGCTACTGGGCACGCCGGGACCCCCGCTCGGCAGCACAGCCCCTCTGGAAACACCGCTCGCCCCTGGGTGAGAGCGGCTTTCCCAGCCGCGTGTGCAGACGCTTTATTGATGCTGCGGCACTTCCCGTTTCAGCCGATCAATAACCCCGCGGGAGGAAGATCTGAGTGCAGCGCCCGCGGGACGGGGCGGCTGCTGCAGCTGGGGCAGGCAAAGTCACGACCGTGATCAAAGCAGCTTTTGCCAGGTCAGGTCTGCTTCCATAAAGGATTTGTTTGATTTATTCTTCTCCCTTTTGAGTCTTGGTCGGATCAGCTTTTCCATTATCTTGCCGGGGCTGACGCTGAGACAACCACTGAATTCACACCCCTCTGTGTGCTATTTCCTTTTTTAATGTCCTTGTCCCCCAGGACTTCCCCAGCTGCTTGAAGAGATGGGTTATGTTGGGATGGGTCACCCACTCCTGTCCCTGGAAGAGGTGGCTCATAATCCTCCCCTGCCACCCACATCCCTGCAGAGCCCAGCTGGCTCCTGCCCAGATGCCATCACTTCCCCAAAAAGCAGTGGAGGCATTTTTTTTTTTATTCCAAGGCTGAAAAACCCAGTGGGCATCTGCATCCATCCCCAAAGTTGCTCACTCAGGTGGGAGCAGGTTGTGCAGCCCCTGAGGTGGGAGGGGGTACCTGGTACCCCGAGGCTGTGGGGATGAGCCCATCTCCTGCTGTTGGAACATGCAAACATACAGAAATAAGATGGAATTGGTGCTGCCATCCTTCTCCAGGGGATTTCACCAGGAAAGGCATGGCTATCCCCCAGTTTCAGCCATGGGAGCAATGTTGGACACGCCACAGATGTTGCTGGAAGAAGCTGCAGCCTCATTGCCAGGCCCGAATCAGGCTGTCTCACCCTCACCCACCTATCCTGGGCACAAGGAAGGTCTAGCAGTGATGCTCCCCACCTGTGGGAATTGAGAACCCAGCAAAACAAATGGCATTGTGTGGCTTTGATGTAGATCTCTGGGGGTTTTGGGTCCTCTCTTGGTTTTGGAGTCCTGGCTGGCGGCTGTGCCAGGGCAGCCCCTCCACTGCCCAGCTGCCAGTGCCCTACATCCCACTGGCCCAGTAACAGGGAAAGCAGCCCCAAAGGGAAGGGTTTTCAACCCAAAGCAGTGTGTGTGTGGGGTGCTCAGAACACCCATGGCAGAGCTGATCCCGAAGGTGAAAAGCTCTCGTCCGGGATGACAATCCCTCTCCCCATCACCCGAGGGAAGGGGCTTTGTGGTACCCATGTTGATCCATTCAGGAGACTTTTCCCTCAGCATTTCATCCTCTCTCAGCTGTCCCAGGCTGAACTGTCTCCCTTCCTCGATGTATCTGCTGTGTTCTGACTGACTCATTTCCCGTGTCCTTTGGCCCCCGGCATCCTGACAGCCCCCGCACAGGGACCAGCCCTGGCTCAAAACCTGCCTTCACACCAAACTCCTCTGCTTGAGATTGACATCAGAGCTGGGCTGCTCGAGTTGAGTGATCTCTTCCCTCTGCTCCCCAACCCTGGCCTTTGAAAACCCCGACTTGAAAATAAACCCAAACCCCCATCTGACTCCCGATCTGCACCCTGATTTCTGCAGGTTGCACATGCCTCATGATTTCCCAGTGACCTGGAAGGCACAAAGCAGGTGGGGAAAAAAAAACAAGGAAACCTAAAAACACAAGTAAGATACTCAAAAAATCCTCTGCATCCAGGAGCTGGGGGCAAAAGTAATTAAAAAATCCACACTAGGGACTTGCTGGGCTCTCTGGATTTTCTCCAGGTACAAGATCCAAAGCTAAGCAGTGCTGTCAGGATGCAGGGAGGCAGGGATGGGATCAGCATCTCCAGGGCGTGGGGGATTCTGTGGCACCTCCCTGAGTCCCCCCACGGTCTGGCCCTGGGTCCCCGTGGTGTTTTCCCAGCTTATCAGCAGCTACGATCTGCCTTTGTGGCCTTGGTGACTGTTGAGTTTTCACACATATTTTCTGACACCACCTGACCAGGGAGGAAAAGACACCCCACGGGAGATGAATTCATTTCCTCCAGCCCACCCCAGGGTATTTTCCTCGTGTATCCTACGCCTGGCATCGCTCCGAGCTGGTGGGAGCTGGAGCCGGTGTGGCCACGCAGCAGCCCTGCCATGGACACTCTGTCCCCTTGGTGTGAGTTGCTTTGGGCAATTTACCTAAAATACTTTTACAAATATTTCCTGGGCTGGCTGCGGGAAAAACCTCTCTCCTGCTGTCCCGACGAGTTTGCTGCGGGGGAAATTCAAAGTGAGAAACGTGGGATGTGGCGCTTCCATGGGGATGGGGGGGGGATGTGAGGAGATGATGGGGATGATGATGGGGATGAGCACCGGCTGTGCAGGGCTGGGTCCCGCTGGCCTTTGTCATTTTGGGAACCCCAGGGCTTGCTCGGGGTTCATGGCGGTGGCTGAGCCATGAGCTGGGCGAGGTGCCAGCCCGTGGGGGCATGAGCAGGGTTTGGGGTGCCTGCCTGGGGCGCGGCAGCAGTGGAGGGATCTTGGATGGTGTTTTCCCTCCGTTCGGCGCAAGATGTCAGTGCTGCCCAAGGAACGGCTGTCGGAGCTGTTCCACCGCGTGGCCTGGCCAGGCCAGGGTGCTCTTTCTTTTGGGATGCCCGGCCTGGGGTGCTGCACCCCGGGGCCCGGACGTGCCTCACCCCTGCGCCCGCAGGGACCCACCGGGGCTTCTCCTGACTGACGGAGGTGCACCGAGAGCGGCAGGTCTTACCCAGCCCCGTGGCCTTGGGGTCTTCCCCTTTGGAGACACCACAGGGCTCTCAGACACCCCCAGCACCATGGGAATCATCTGGGGAGAAATCCAGGAGGCCGGAAGAGAAAGGCTGGAAGGGATTCAGCCCCATCCCCACATCCCATGGCACTGCCATCACTGCTGCTGGCCATCCTCCCCCTCCCAGAGGTGTGCAAGGGATGGAGGGCAGCTCTCCCGGGGCTGGCATTCCTCGGGGAGGGATGAGAAACTCCTTGTGGGGAAAAGAAAATTAGGAAAGTGGATACAGAGGGGAAAGACACTGGGGATGAAAGAACTGAAACCCTCCACCAGCAACACGTGGAAAAGGGAGAAAAAAACCTCAAAAGAGCGTTGACAAGTCTGGAGGCTTCTGGGACCTTGGGTGACCAGAAAAATAACACATCAAAGACCCCACGTACGCCTGAAGACAGATGTAAACTCTGAGCCAAGTGTTCTATGAATATTTAACTACCATCAATATTTAATTAGCAGATAGAGAGAGATTAAGAGCAAAGGGATCCATTCTCCATGTTTGCTCCAGCCCCTCTCTGGGGGTGCAGGGGGGCCTGTGGTGCTGGTGGGGGGCATGGGGCTGCCTGCAGCCACACTTGGGGAAGAGATTGGGGGGCATAGGGACCCTGAAGGAAAGGAAGGAACCCCTTGAAAGGAAAGGCTCTGTTTTCCCAACCCCCTGCTATGGGGCTGGGTGGGAGAGGAGAGGGATAACTTGTGCATGACCTGGGTGCCACCCAACAAAAGTCTGCAAAAAGTCTTTTTGGAGGTTCAGGGTGCTCCAAAAGGAGCATCTTTGCCCACCAGCATAAAGAGCCCCCCTGTTTTGATGAACTGGCAACAACCAAGGGCAGCAAGTGGAGCTGGAGAGTGCAGAGAGTGGGTCAGGATCCAAGCTCCCAGCTTTCCCAGGGGACAGGGGGAGCTTTCCAGGAGTGCAGTGCTGCTGAGGGCTGCTCTGAGGGGCGAGGGCAGAGGGATTGGCCTCGGTGGGGGAGCACTGGAGGTGCCTTCTCCCCCTGCTCTGGATCCATGCAGCTTTAGGTCTATGTTTGTCCTCCTCTGGGCTTGAAATCCCCCTCCTGCCCCAGTGCCTGTGAAACCCTCTGCCTCTTGGGGGCAGAGAGGTGCCTGCTTGCCCCCCCTGGCTGCCCCCCAGTTGCCTCCCCAGCTGCCCCCCGGGCTGTCCCTGCCCTGCCCACTCAGTTCAGCTTCACTAATGCTTTGCCCGTGGTGTTTAAGCCATATGGGCCTGAGTGTCTAATCCACTATTAATCCCTAATGACTAATCCTTTTAGGTGACAGCAGCGGCAGAGGGGGTGGCAGGAGGGGAGGGGACGGACACTCTGGGTGCCGCTGTGGTCTCTCTCTCCTGGCCTGTGTCCTCATGTCCCCTGTGTCAGGGGATGTCTCAGCAGCCCCCAGCCTCCAGCCTGGCCACATGCATCCCACCCTTTGCCAGAAGCTCATCCTGGGCTACTCCAGTCACAGGGGGTGGGTGCTGGTAGAGGATTGAGGATTGGGACACCTTGCCTCTTCCTCATCCCTCATCCAGGGATGTCTGGTGCTGGGGGAAGAGCTGGGGGTCCCACCACAGCTCAGCCCTGGGCTTTGGGCCCCCCTCCCTTGCTTTCAGATGATTTCCCTCTCTGGGAGCTGGCTTGGCTGGAGGGAACTGGAAAGCCAAGCCCTGATGGGTTTTCCTTGCCTGCTGGGCCAGGCACAGGCAGGATCTGGGGGATGTGGGACAGGCACGTTGCAGAATGTTTGCAGCCCCTAAAGTGCCTCAAAAGCTTTTCCCAGCCAAACCATTGCTTGTGCAAGTGAAGCACCTTGTGGGTGCAACCATGAGGGTGTCTGGTTCTGGGCTTTTGGTCTGTACCAGGTCTTGGAGATAAGGGTGTGGGGCTGGGGTTGGGATGAGCCCAGGAACCCTCTGCACTGCCTTGTCCCCTCTCTCCATCCCTACAGCCCATGGCAGCTGGCCAGTGAGCCATGGTGCTGTGTCCTCTTGCATCTGGGGAAATCCTTGTGGCTTTGCCCTCCCAACCTGGTCCTCTGGCATCTCCTGAACTGTGGATGCAGCGAAATGGGGGATATTTCATGCCTGCTGATGGCTGCTGAAACCACTCTGGTAGATGCTTTGCCAGCAGCTGAAGAGGGTATTATTTTCCCCCTCTTCTTTTTGGTGGATTTGATTTTGATCTTGATTTTGATTGATCTTCTCCCTGCCAGAGCATCCAGGGCAGAACTGGACCCCGGGTGAGCAGCAGGAACCCGCCGGGCTGGGAATGCTCTCGGGGGGGTCCCCACCTCTCATCCCCCCAGCAATGCAGAGCCCGAGAGGTTCTCAGAGAATCAAACCACGTGCCCAAACCCCAGCGTGGGTGTCTTTAACCACCAACAAAACCAAGCCCAGCCGGCGCAGGGCCCGACACCCCTGCACACCCCGCAGCAGAGCTGTCACCCCGCAGCCACCCCCGCCCCCGGGAGCACCGGCATTGCACCGGATCACTCGTGTATAAAATTGCTCCTGGTTGGCAGGGGAAGCCACGAGGGGCTGCTCTGGCCTCCTCGGCGTGGGGACCTGCCGGGCCCTGTGCGGCGGCTGCAGTTCCCATATCTGGGCCATTCACCACTCGAGACTTTTAGCGCCCGGAGCAACGGCATGTACTGCTGATGAGTTCTTTCTGCTCCAGTAATTACAGTGAGGAATTTGTCAGAACGAGCTTTCTAAAACCTTCTTGTCTTGTTCTGATTTTACCTGGAGTGTAAAAAGTCATTAGTACAGTAAAACAGAGGCTGTGCTAAGCCAGCAAGCCACCCAGATAACGCAGTTTACATCCGCTACGCGCTCAATATGCACCTAAAGAAAAAAAGGGGGGGGGAAGGAGAAGAAAAAAAATTAAAATTGCTGGCTTTCTCTTTTATCCAGATGGAGTTTTCCGTGATTGAAATTAGCAGGATGAGGAGGGAAGCGGAGAAGGTGGCAGTCCTGTGGGCTGGGCACGGCGGGATGTGCTGATGCCTCCTCTTCCCTTGGCGTCTGTGTTGCTGGCTGACAAGGCACTAAATTCCTGGCCCCCTCTCCCCTCTGGGCTGGACCAGCCCTGCTATTTGTGGGAATCTGTGTTTCACCCTCATCCCCTTTTTCAGGAGCTTCTCCCCTGCCTGCAAACACGAGCCCAGGTTCATGGTGCACCTCCCGCCAGCCCCAACCCACGGCCTGTGACGGGGCTGTGCTGTCCCTGCACAACAAAGCCACCGGAAAACTCCCCTGGATGATGCCCTGGATCGCCCGGGGCTGCCGTGAGCATCCTGCTGCAAGAAGGATCCTGCTGCAAGGCATTGAGCCCAGGGTGGGGAAAACCCCTCCTGGTCCCATCATGGCCTGAAAATAGCATCGGTTGTGGTTTCAAAGCCTCCCGGCCCCTTCGGGCTCCAGTTTCAGGGATATTAACAGATGTCAGGGAGAGTCTGGGGAACTCAGGCTTGAAATGAGCCAGGAAAAAAAATCATATCAATAGCACAAAAAAAGGAACTGAGGACAGGAGGAGTAGTGAAGCGGGTGTCAGTACCCTCCCTGCTGTTTTTGGCAGGGAGCTGCAGCCCCTGTTCTCCTGCAGGGCGAGTGGAGCTCTGCCCACAGAGGGTCACCAACCCTTCCCCCGGGGGAGATGGATGGGTGTGATGAGACATAGGCTTTTTTTTTTAAAACTTTCCAGCCAAAAAGTAATCAAAATTTAGGAAAATATATGATGGGGCTAAGAGAATTTCTCTTACAGAACTCTCCTCGATCTGCCTCTGTGGGATGATGCCTGGCTGGGCACCACATCCAGCCCTGATGCTGCTTCATCTCTGTTCTACCTGAAACCAGGTGGGAAATCCCACCCTCACAGCTTCTGGTGGTTTTTTGTTACTAGGAAGGTTTGAAAAAAATTAGACATTTCTGTCTTGGGCTCTAATCAAAGAATTTTGTGTTGGATTTAATTAAATGATAACTTTGTGGGGGCTGCTCAGATTTCAGGTATTTCCAGCATCCCTGAAGGCAACTTTGAAGGGAAGAAGGAATTGCAAGGCAGAGCATCTCTCTCTGCCAAGGAGAAACCCAAACCATCAGATTTCCTCCCTTCTTATTTACTTCTGTGAGCAACTTGGTCAAGTTCAATCAAGTCTGGAACTGTTTGGTGTCACTAGATCTGTCTTTAGGGCCCAGAAATCCTGAGGAATGGGAGAACATTTCATCCCCAGTGTTAAATCCTGGAGACACAGTGACTCCCAGGTGCCAGGCAGATATTTGGTTGCTTAGGTGGGTATCTGGGGAATGATGTTTATAAAGCCAGGCAGCAGATAAATCCCCCCACACAATAAAACTCAGTTTCTGCTTTTCCCCTTCCTTCTCCTCTCTTGAGCAATTCTGGGTGTGTTTTTCACTTCTTTGCACCCCAACTCCACACACCTGAAGGACCCTGGAGTGCAATTTGCAGCCCTTCTGGTTAATATTGATGATTCCCTCTTTCAGCAATGTGATAGCCCATATCTGTGCACCCTGGAAAGGCTCCCTGCCTCCTGCTCTGCTCCCAGGGTAAATGGCAGGTGAATGAGATTAGGAGCTGTGAGTGAGCGCCGTCCAAGAGCCTTAACCAGCAATTCCCAGAAATGGCAGGGAAATAATTCAATATCATTTATGTGATGCCGTCCCGCCGGAGTCAGGCTCGGACCACAGCCCTCTCAGAGGGGATCCTTAATTCCACCCCCACCACGATTAGGCGCCAAACAGGATGTTAGAAGCAATAAATGGACAGATTTGGGAAAGCAGTGGTGAAGGGAAGGGTCTGTTTGCTTCGCTTTCCTCCCCAGGCTGCCCTTTCAGTGCTGCTGAGTGTCCCCAAGTGGCACCTGAGAATCCCCCCCCAGGCCTGGCTGTCACCCTGCGGTGGTGGCGAGGCCATGGAGGCAGGTCAGGGAGTTTGGGGTGCCAGTAAATCTGCCTTTGGTTCCAGTGCTGGAGAAGAACAGCAGCTCTCATCCAGCTACTATTTTTATTTTGCTGAAAACCTGGCAGTTCTGGGTTGGCAGAAGGAAAGGAGACACTTGTTCAAGGTCAAGCTCCAGCGGCTTTGGCCAAAAAACAGAAAAATAACCCCATGTGGGTGATTCAAACCATCCGACCCCGAGGTCCCACAGGGGGATTTTCTTTCCTCTCTTTGCCCAAACCCAGAGCCAGAATCCAGCTGCAGTCATGGAGAAGCGTGTGGGGCACTCTGCCACCCCACACTCACTGCTCTCCAAGGCTCTGGCTTGGCCCTCACCTGGTTTTTCTGCTCCTTTTTCTAGCCCTAGCTGCTGTTTCCAGCCTTTTGGCCATTGCAGTGCTGGCCTTGATGCTCCTCTTCCCCCTTTCATCACGAGGATGAGGAGGGTCTGAGGATGCTGCGGGATAGAGCATCCCTCAGGAACGACCACAGGGCTGATTTGAGA
Organism: Pseudopipra pipra; assembly: GCF_036250125.1. Lineage (NCBI taxonomy): Eukaryota > Metazoa > Chordata > Aves > Passeriformes > Pipridae > Pseudopipra > Pseudopipra pipra. The sequence continues at coordinate 5,849,419 of NC_087569.1, read as the reverse complement.
TGTTGGTTTGCTGTGAGTGCTGCACTTTACTCACTGAAAGAGCATCACCTTTCAAGCACATAACCTGGGACTCTGTCAGGAGGAAAGGCAGTTCAGTTATTTGCCAGAGGATAATCCCTGCCACTTGCAGCAGTTGGCCAGGGGAGGACCTGAAAGCTGCCTTGGTGGGATACACGCCTCCCATCCCATCCTGTCCCATCCCATCCCACTCCTGTGCCACCCAGACATGTTCCTCAGGGACACCTGTCCTCCCCAGTGCATCCCACCCCACTGAAGCACTGGTTTTACTGGGCTGGGCCAGGATTTCTCCACCTTCCCAGACCCTTTGGCATCCCTGGGTGAAGCAGTGGTGATGGGAGAGGGGAGTTCAAATGGCTGGAAAATGCTTCTAACGAGCCTTAAAGCCACTCTGCGTCCTCACATTGTTTCCAGCAATAAAGTTGGGTTATTACAAAAATCTATTGCCATCAAAAGCTGCTGATAAACCTCCAATCCATCCTCTGTGAGGTTTAATATTCCCCCTGGAGAGCTTTCCCTTTGCTGCAGCTCCGGGCCCTTATCTGCCATCAGTCACCTGGATGGCTGTGCTGGGATCAGATTGGATTTGCCATTTTGGGGTGTTTGGTTTCTAATTTGTGGGATTTTGGTCTCGGTGTGCTGGAGCTCTTGGATCCCACTGGGATGGAAAGGACCCATGTGGAGGGGGACAAGTGCTGATGGGCTGCTGGCAGAGCGATGGGAAATGGGATTTTTTTTCCCCAAGTTTCTGGCAGTTTTAGAAAATGGGGGAGTAGAAATCTGCTTTGGGATGGTTGGAATCTACTGCTTCTCCCTTGGTCAGAGGGAAACTTGGAGGAATAAGGAAATGAATAAGGACAAAGTAAGGAGGAATAAGGAATGAAAAATGATGAATAAGGAACGATGAATAAGGAATGAGGAATATAGAATAAGGAATAAGAAATAAAAAAATAAGAATAAAGAATAAGGCTTAAGGAATAGGGAAAAAGGAACGGGGAATAGGGAATAAGGAGTGAGGAATATGGAATAAGGAATAGGGAATAAGAATAAAGAATAAGGCATAAGGAATAGGGCACAAGGAATGAGAAATAAGGAATAGATAATAAGGAATAAAGAATCAGGAATAAAGAATAAGACATAAGGAATAAAAAATAAGGAATAAGGAACAAGGAATAAGAAATAAGGAAATAAGGAATAAGGACTAGGATAGGGTCTGTTCCTGGCCCCAGGCTCCCATCCCAGCCCCAAGGATTGGGACCACCTGCTGTCACAGACCCTGAACAGCGAATCATCCTCTTTGTCACCAGGTTTGGGGCTGGTCACGCAGGGATTGCTGCCGGAACTGCCGCTCCCTTTCCGCGTGGGTAAGAGCGGGAGTCTGGGACGGACACTTAAGTGACAAATTGTCTGCTTTTTAGTGGGATTAAAAATAGCCGTCGGGCTCCTGGGATGGCACTACCGCTCGGGCAGATCTGGCTCGGGGCCGGGCTGATAACGCTGGCACCGGCGTGTTTTCCAGGGAGCTCCGGGAGGCAGATGGGAGACGGCCAGTCGGGGGTCCCGGGGGGAGCGGGGCTCACCCTGGGCCAGCACCAGCATCGATCTGTTAATTGCTGCTGTTAATTGCTGTTAGAGCTACGGGGCCTCGGGGGCTGCTCCCCCAGCTTGGGCTGGGCTGCTCCCAGTCTGGGGGGCTACAATCCATGGGGAGGATGGCAGGGCTGGTCCAGACCTTTCCACTCTCCCTTTGGGGGTGGGAAGGATTTTTCTCCGGGTTTACCCGGCACCAGCACATCTGCAGGGACCCAGCACTCAGATCATGGCTCTGCACTGGGGAGAGGCTCGTTTGGGGTTCCTCTTCTCAGTTTGGGGTCCCTCTGCCTTGTTTCAGGATTCTTCTTCTCAGCTTGAGGTCCCTCTTGCTGCTGCCCAGGGGTCTCACAGACACATAACTAAGAGTGGGTAGTGCATGAGGTGGGTAATTAATTAAGATCACTAATGGATGGAGCCGAGCTGGACAGGTGCTCACACGCCCACTGACCTGGCTTTTCCCATGGGAATCACCCCTCCCGGGAGCATCCCTGGCACTGACCACCTCCACAGAGTCTGCGTGGTCTCGCCAGCTTCTGGAGGGAGAACATAAATCTTTCAAGGCTGCAAATGTCTTTTTCTTTTTTTTTTCTTTTTTTTTTTTCCTACTCTGGGTGAAGCAAATGGAGTTTTTTGCAGCTCCCTTCAATGTCACTGGCACGGAGCGTGAGGAGCGGGCGCTGTTTGTGCCACCACAGACCCCTCCCTGTGCAGCCAAGCAGAAACTCACTGTCTTCCCATGCCTGGCCTTTGCATATTCTTATTTTTCTTGCTGCCTGGTTGTTTTGGGAGAGTTCTGTGTGTGCCAGGGCAATGCCTGATGATACAGAGAAGAAACTTGTGCAGTGCCAGTGCTGTGACATCCCATGGGCCATCCTGGGGTCCCCCTGCACTGCAGCCTCTGGGCTGTACTTGTGACATGATCCCTCATACTGAGCTGCATTAAAAGGATGCTCTGATGGTAAAATTAAATCACCCACTGTCAGAGCCAGGGATGGGCCAACACCCTGTAGGATGCAAGGGGAAGGGCTCAGAAAAGCCTGCAAAGGGTGTTCAGCCCCTCAAGCCTTGAGGGTCTTGGGCATCTGCCCTCAGAGAGGGTGAGGAAGGGCTTTTCCATGGGAGCAGACAGCCTGGTTGCTTGGGGGGATATCTTGGAGGGACATATTGGTCAGGGCAGTTTGTAACAAATTCCAGTGGTTTGTGTGTCCTGGCTGTCATGAAACCCTAAATCAGTGCTGCTCAACCAAAATTCACCTTCAGGCAGAACTGGAACCAGGGCTGGAAGCAGCAGGGATGTGGGAGAGGAAGAAGCCCCATGGGGCAGGGAACTCGTGGAGGGCTGCAGTGGAACCCTCAGCCATGGGATGTGGTGGAAGGGCTCAGCCCCTCCTTTGCTGACCTTTCGTGGCCTTCTGGAAATGACCCAAAAAGCAAAACCATTTTGACCTGTGCACAGGGGCAATCAGGGGCACAGGGAAGGGAGGTGACAAAGGGCACCCTGTAAGTCAGTAGCAGGGGTTCAGTCCTTTTGACAGCCTCTTTTGACTTCACAAAGCACAATCCCAAGCTGGGGAAATGCAGCCCATGCCCTGGCAGCCCCTGGGTGAACGGGGGGCCCTCACTCTCCACACCCAGCTCTGGGAGAGAAAGATGAGGCTGAGGAAGGATGTGATCATCCATCAGACACCCCCTATCCTCCCAAAGGTTCAGAAAGGGCTGCAGACATCAGAAAAAACCATCCCCAGGCCCAGCCCCATTAGCAGGTCGATGGAGAGGATGCATCAGACACGTCACCGAAGACATCGAGGGCTTTAATTGAGATGTGACCACCTGTAGCCAAATACTGAATCATCTTTGGCCAGACACCATCAAGGGCACGAGTGTTTTGTTGAAAAACCACTCAGCTCTGATAGAAATTGTTGCTTGAAACCTTAAACACCAGATTTTGCCAGAAAATTGTGATTCTTTCCCTTCCTCTTCCCCGAGACAGCCCAGCAACTGTCCCGCTGGAGAATCCTCCCTCTCTCCTGGCCATTCCCCACCATCCCCTTCCATGTGTGGACTTTCCAGGGGTTTGGTTTTATTTTATTTTAAAGAGCTGCTGCATATTGAGCAGAGAAATGACGTTGAAGGAGGCTCTTTTGATCCCAGTGCTATATTTATTCCAGACTCCAGCAGTGGCTGTGGTTCAAATGCTATTTTCCCCGACGCCTCCCAGTCCTGTCTGGTGGCTCCTTTCTGTTGGACACAGATTGCCTGTGGTCCCAGAGGCTCAGTGCAGGTGATGGGAGATGCAGGCAAAGCCCTTTTCATGGGTTTCCCAGCAGGTTTTTGCATCCTGCAAATGCCCAGGTGCACTGGGAGGGGTTTTCCTGCTTGTTTAGGGTGTATTTTGGGCGAGACCCAGTTTTTGCTGCCTCCAGGGCTGCTGCTGCCCACTCCCTGCCAGCTCCAGCCCGTGGCGCAGGCAGCAGGTTGCTGTTGGCCACAGAGAGCAAACCAAGGAGCTGAACCCAGCTCCTGCTCCTACCTCTGCCTCCCCACTGCATTTTCCACCCCGGAATCACAGCAGCCCATTCCCATTCCTGATCTGCCTCCTCCATCCCCACCCCGGGGCTGCTGAAGGGGTTAATCCACTTTGCACAAAACCAGATGGGAAGATGTTCCCTGCTAAATGAGCCTCCTGAAAAATTCATGGTCCTAAATGGTCTTCCAGGGGGTTCTTCCCCTCCAGGAGGGATGGGAGCAGCCCAAATCCCAGCTGGGAGCTACTAATGGCAGGAAGGAAAGGGTTTTGCTGGACCCTGCTCCAGCTGGGATCCTGTACCCCCAGGACACCCTGGCCATTACCGGGGTGGCCATTAGGCAGCGCTGGGGCTGACCCAGATGAATTAGCAGCTGCTCCATCGTTATCCCACTGGACACGCCAGCCGGGCAGGCGCTGGGGATGGAGCTCCAAGCTCTGGGATAAAAGCCAGGCTCCGGTTTCGCCTCCCGAGGCTGGTGGGCGGGGAAGGTTTCGGCTTGCCAGGGTGGGCAGGTGCCCTATCTGCCTGCAGCAGAGCCCCGACAGCCTCCTGGGAGCCCCCGGAGGGAATTCGGGATGTGTTTGATTACTCCTTGCTTGCAATTACCACTCCAGCTCTCTGCCAGCCCTGGAGGGAGATCCCCTGGGGAAGTGTCTGCTGGTGTTAAACCACGTCCCGTGGGAGGAGGCACAGAGGGAGCACGGGGAAACCCCCCTCCTGCTGCTGGGGTTTGGTGTTTTGGAGACGCTTGGGTGGTTTTTGGGGTGCAGCAGAGTGCCTGGCTTGGGCAGTGGGTGTCCTGTAGGGAGGTGCGACCCCGGAGCTGCCACCAGCCCGTGACCGGGAGCAAACTCATTCTCCGAAAACAAGCCAGGCTGTGGGATGCTCAACTGGTCCCAGCCCTTCTCCCAGCGCCGCCCCTGCCCCCGACGAGTGCTGCTGTGACAGGGAAGGGAAGGGAAAAGGGAGGCCCTGCTCCCTGCCGGGGCCTCCCTGCTCGGCTAGGGAGCGGCCTCAGCCCCGGCCAGGGGGGCTGGAGGGACAGGGGGTGGAGGGACCCCCTGGTATGGGGATCCTCACCTGGAAAGGTGACGGTGGCCATGGGCAGAGAGGGGACAAGAGGTGAGGAGCATCTGGGGGAGGAGGCAGAGAAAGGGAGTGTGGGAGGGGTTGAGGGAGGGATAGGGGGAAGAAGGGATAAAGATGGGTGGAGGGAGGGTTAGAGGGATAGAGGATGGGTGAGGGATGGAGGAATGGATGGATGGGGTGGATGAGCAAAGAGAGGGAATAGAGGGATGGGTGGGCGGATGGATGGATAGATGGATGTGGGATGGATGGGATTGCAGTGAACACAGGTCTGAGCATCTGAGGAGCAGGAGAACTGGCCAAACAGCCTTTTTCATTCAATTCCTAGGTGAATCCACCCTGGAGATGATCAGCCTCTTCCTGGGAGGGAGCTACAGGGTGGCAGGATGCTGAAGACCCGCTGGTCAGTACACACCTCTCTGAGCACATCTTGCCTGGTTTGAGGCCTCCCAGAACATTTCTGTACCTCTCACCCTGCAAATCTACCCAACTGCAGCCCAATACTTCCATTGCCCACAAATCACCTGGGATATGACAGGCCAGAGCATCCCAGCTAGGGAGATGGAGAGGGCTGGAGAAAATTGCTTGGAGCTCGTGTGCTCCAGAGGGGGCTTGGCCAGGAGCTGTTTGGTGTGATGGACACCAAGACTGTGCCCCGTGGGGAGCTCGGTGAGCTCATCCCAACAACACCATTAAGGGCTGCACAGCCCCCAGTTCCCCCCACACCCACAGCCCCTGATCTGATTAGGGACCCAGGGAGGCCTAAAAGCCTCTGGAAAATCAAACTGCCTGAGCCAAGCCAAGCGAGGGGGCAACTGGGAAACCAAAGCAAATGGGCTGTTCTTCCTCTTAAGTGCTTTTCTCTGTCTGTCTTTCCATCTGGGCCAGAGAGGCAGGGAATGGGGTGGAGATGGAGTGGAAAGGTGAGTCAGGGCAGTTGGGTGTCCCTTGAGGAGAGCACGGAGATGCTGTGGGGACCCATCTTGGGGACAGGGCTTCTATGTGCCCTCCTGCACCCCTGCGAGCTCCCAAACTGCACAGTGTGTGGAATGAGGCTGGTAAAAAAGAGATTCTGCTTTTTTTTTAATATGTTTATATATTTGGGACCCAGCCATCACAAAACCCCCGAGGTCAGGATGCAAAACCTGCTTTTGTTTAAGGGCAGAACCTGTTGCCTTTGGTTTCCCAGAATCTGCTGCTGCCTCGCTCACCTCAAGAGCTTGATGTTTGATGTAGGTGCTGCAAATCCCCTCAGCCCCTCCAAAATAACGCTAAAATGACGTGCTGGTCCTCCCTGTGCTGCTCCCCACATCTAACAGCCCCCAGCACTGGGTGCCCGTGGCCTCAGCGCTGCCGTCAGCCCAGAGGAGCTGCTTTTGAACTCATCCAGTGGCTAAACCCTCCTCCAAATCTCCACTTTTTTGGGGGGGAGGGAGGAAAAAACAACCCAAACCAAACAGCAACACATGAAAAGAAACACTATTGCTGGCCTCCCTGGCTGCCAAGATAACCGCCCCCTCCTAACGAGCTGCTGTAATTAGGTGCTTTGAATCCCTGACGCCGGGAGAAACATCGTGTTTGTCAATTCCCCGCGAGGATGTTGGGATGCTCTGTTTAAATCAGGGTGTTTTAGATGCAGTGGATGCTCCCACATGCACGTGAAACACAGCCCAGCACCTGGACACAGGGATTTACGCATCAGTCCTGCCCTGCAAGGGAAACCCAAGCTTTGGCATTTGCCTCTTTTTTTTTTTTTATGTCACAGAAACAAGGAAAAAAATGGAAATGGAGAAATTTCCCCATGTGATAACATTTTTTTTTTGAATGAAAGGGGAAAAATATCACTGCTGGTCTATTGAGATGTTCCCCTTTGAACCGCTGAGGCCACAGTGTTTCCCTCTCATGGGGCCCTTTCATCCCCCTTTATTCTCCCATGCTGAGCCCCAACAACTTTGATAATGTTGACTTGTTATATCAGATAAAATATTAAAGTCCTATGTTATAGCCTGAAATTAATATTTTAATAGAACGTAAAAGTCGAGGCGAAGACGAATCCAAACAGTAAAATTGAAATGAAACATTTTTATCTTGCAGGAAGGAAAGGGCTCGACGCGACTGCTTTGATTCACCCTTCCGCTGCTTTTATAGGCTATTAAAATATTCATTTTAATATTATAAATATTGCATTCAATATCTAATGTGCCGTTGCACTGTTTGGGGCACCCAAAAGTCAAAACAATTTGCTGGCCGTGGGTAGCACAGGGTGGGCTCAGGACCTGCAGTGTCTCGGTGGTGAAGTATCTGAGCCCCTTTCTTGCTTTTCCCCCCCATTTTCCTCCGCCAGCACCACCCTGGGAAGAAGGAGACCCATGGGATGGCCCTGGGGACCAGTGATAGAGACAGTCCCCAAATGGACAGAGGCAAGACAGAGCCATGGATCCACAAAACAAGCCATGTACCCCGCGAGGAATCCAGCCGGACAATTAATTACAATAAAAGGCCTTTTTTTCCCCATTGCCTTAGAAATAATAATATAAAATTAATTTATGGCAATTACGGGGCTTCTATATTTATGTCATTATCAGAACTATATAAGGAAAGGCGGATGATACAAATGTATTTCGGGCACTGCTCTGGAAGGGAGGGAATTGATATATATTTTTAATCACGTTCCAGGATCAGCCATTCAACTCCCACACAGAATTAGCTGTCGGGCCGGGGTGTGATGCTCCAGACACTAACAAGGCAGCCACCGTTGGAGAGAGCTGCTTGCAGGCAAGGAAATTCCCTGCCTGAATCAATCTTTATTGGAAAATAATGGGAAAACTGGAGGCTTGGAGTGAGGGTTTCACTGTCCTGGGGCGTTCCCAGGGCATTCTTGTTTTAATTCTTTCTGGCTTATAGGTAATTTATCTTTGTTGGAGGGTCCTTGGAGTCAAAGCATGAAAAAAAACAGCCCAGGGTGTTCCTCCAGGTGCAAACCTCAGTCCTGGCTCTTGGCTTTTGTTTTTGCATCCAGAGGGGGGTTTGCAGACCAAGAGCCCTCCCCTGTCCTTCATGGTTCCATCTTATCACAGCAAGATCCTTGCACAACTCTTGGAGATGACGAGTGGAGCTGGAGGAAGCTCAGATGTGTCTTGGTGGGCATTGTGCCTCTGGGTGCCTCAGTTTCTCCATGGGAAGGGAAAGGTGAGTCCCCCCTGAACCCTCTTTTTCGTCCCCTTCGCAGCAGCCCCTGTGCCTGCTGCCCGCCTGCCTTGGTGGCTTGGCTCTGCCACGGCACCTCCGCAGAGGCTCCCACAGGGATTAGGGCAGGATTTGGTGATTAGCACCTCCCGGGCACTGTTATCCCAGCGATTAGTGCTGCCTCCGGGATTACTGGCAGGTGAAACGCTGGCCAGGGATTACCGGGAGAGGCCGGGCTGTCCCGGCACAGCGATGCTTTCTGCCCGACCTGGCACGAACGCTCTGGCTTGGGGTTTGCTCCCACAGCCGGGATTTATCCACGGGGAAAGTGCCTACAGCCCACAGGGTTTGCACTCCAAAATCCTTCTCTTTGTAGGGGCTCAAGGGGCTGTTGTGATTTGGGTGGATGTGGTGCTTTTGGGAATGAAGCCAGACCCCATCCTGCCTGGACATCTCTCAATGTTTTTTGGGGTAACTCCTTGGGAAATCCTTCTTTGTGCTTTCCAGTGCATCGTATGTCCAAAAAAGCAGGAGGTGCTCAGGCAGGTCCCCACAAAGATGGGACCCTGCACTGGAGTCACATTTTGGCCCTCCTCGCCTCAGCTCCTGCTAAAATAACATTTATCTCCAGCATCTCCTCAACATAAGTGGCAATCCCGGCTTTGATTCTCACTGGGGAAAGAGAGATCACAGCCGCCTGCTCTCGCCCACCCCAGCCCCTCCGCCTGCCAGAGCTGGAGTCATAAATAAAATCCAGCTGGGGTAAAAATACTTATTTCTGTAACAGCTGAAAAATATCCCAGCAGTGGTGCCAAGAACCTGCCAGAGGCGCAGCAGGAACGCAGGAGGGATTGCACCCAAACATCCCTCTTTAAAAGCTCTCATCCATCAGTGGGAAAAGGATCCCATGACCAGGAAGGATGCGGCGTGGTCCTGTCATCATCCCATTTCCCAGCCCTGGGGTCCGTTTTGGAGAGGGGAAACTCAGGCTTTGCCCCACGGCCCTCTGGGCAGGCTGAGGAGAGGCAAATCCTGGCCCGGCCGCTGCTTTGCTCTGTCTAATGCTCCTCCATCCCTGGGGATCCAGCCCGTGAGTCAGCCCTCCCCTTCCCAAAGCAATCGGGAGATTGGCTTATAAATCATGGGATTTTTATGAAAACAAACAGCGAGTGCCTGTGCGGTGGCGTGGGGCCGCTCCCGCAGCAGCCGGGCCTTTCCCAGGCATCAGAGACAGTGCTCAGCCCTTCCCGCAGAACTCCAGCTCGTGGCTTTTGGGGCACGTCCCATCTCCCTGCTCTTCTTCGCCCTGGCCCCTCTGCTGTTCCTCAGCATCCTTTGCAAAGACCTCCCAGCAGCACCCAAAGGTGCTGGGGGTGTGCAAGGGCTCGGTCCAGGGTCTGTCCTCCCCCCTCGGCACAGCCGGGCTGCCGCTTCTTGGGGGCATCTTCAGCTTCTGTCACCGCTCAAGGTCAATCCTATTAATTGCCGTGAATTATTTTGGCATTAATGGAGATGTCTTATGCACTTCCACTGTAAATGAGGCTGCCAGGATGAACGTGCTGGCCAATATTTCCTGGTGAAGGGAGACGGGGAAATGTTCGGCAGCAGAGAGGGTGAAGGCTCATGAGATGGTCACGGGGTTGGTGGGGGCAGGAAAACCCACCCTTGGCTGGGGTGGCCGAACCAGCCCTGGTAGATGCTCACAGGAGCCATGCAGGGAATGTGATGGGTGTGTAGGCTGTGATGGGGACTCAGTTCCCAAATATTCACACATCCCCGTTGGCCACCGTGTGGTTGAGGGGAGCGTGGCATTCCCAGGGTGGGAAGGCAGTGTTGCTCCCCAAAAACCCAACTCTCCCATGGCTCTATAGCAGCAAACCAGGACAAGGGGAATCCCTCCCCATCCATGCTGACAACATCTCTGGGCCCTGCAGGAGACAATCCCTGGATGTGCAGGGGATCAGGCAGCCCATGAGGGGCAGGGGCGAGGGGGTGACTGGTTCCCCCATCCCTGGGGGGCACAGGGTGTCCCCAGCCACCTGCACTCATGTGTGGGGGCTGTAGCCAGGCCCTGCCTGTGTCCCTAGTGCTGCAGGGAGTGGGGTGACAAGGCTGACAGCCGTGGGTGGCACTAGCAGAGGGGGCTGGGGAGGCAGGGGATGCCCTGGTCACAGCAGGGATGGGGCAGGGACCCCCAGGGTGGTGAGAAGTGACCAAACCCTTCTGTCCCTCTCCATCACGGGGGTGACGAGGTATGTGCTCCCTGCTCTGCACTTCTTGCCCTCCTTTTAGGGGTCCTAAACCCCCATTTTTCTGGACCCTCTTGCACTGCAGCGGTGTCGGTGCACGGCCCCCAGGGCAGGGCAGGGCCGGGCAGCCCCTCCGCCGCACCCCGGGGTGCTGGGGCGGGGTCGGGGGGGGGGGGGCGGGCTGGGAAGGGGCTCGGGGGGATCGGGAAGAGGAGGGTGGGCTCTGCATCGCATCGCGCTGCACCAGCGGGGACCTCCTCGCCCGAAAAGGAGGGGGAGGAGGAGGAGGAGGAGGCAGGCGCCTCCCTCTGCCGCCCTCCCCTCTCTGGCACCCACCGGTGCCCGATGCGGCTCCGGCCGGGCGAGCGGCCACCGGAGCGCCCAGCGGGGCCCCCCCGGCTCGGCTCGGCACGGCACAGGCGGGGGGGGCTCGGAGCGGGGCCAGGGGCACGACCCCCCTCAACTTGCCGCTTTGCCCAAGGCTCCCGCACCCCCTCTTTCATTCCGTCTGCGGGCAGGAGGGGGTGCACCCCCTCTTTAATCCAAAGGGGGGGGCAGAGGAGGCGGGGACCCCCCTCCTTTCCACTCTCATGGCGGGGTCCCCCCGCTTCCAGCCCTGGCGGGGGGGCAGCGGCTGAGCCCCGGGGTCCCCCCCCCAAACTTTGCCTTCGGATGCGGGGACTCCGCCGCCGAGCTGCTCCTGCCAACGATTAATCGCATCTGCCTGGGATTAATTATTCACCCAGCTCTGGGTTGTGTTTTTTTTTTGTTACGTTCTTGTTGTTTTTTTTCCCCCGTTTATTTTTTTTCCTTGGGGGAGCGCTTTAATTCAGCTTTTTTCCCCTCCCCTTTAATTTTTTTCTTTTTTTTTTCCCTTTGGAAGAACAGCGCTTGGAATTCTTATTTTTATTCTTGTGCAGAGGGGCTGGCGACCCGCACCCTGCAGCATCATCCTCCATCAGCACATCGGTGCTGTTTTTTTTCCACGGGAGGGGGTTACACGTGCTCTTCTCCCCCCGCTGCCGACTCCCGAGGAGGAAGAGGAGGAGGAAGAGGAGGGGGACCCGCCCCCGCCGGCTGGGCGCTCCCCCGGCCGCCCTGCAGGCACTGGGGGGGGGTTGCGGCAGGTTTGGGGTGCGGGGTGGGGAGGGGTGGGGGACCGGAGATGGGGTGCTCTGCTCGCTGAGCTGGGGGGGCAAAGCCGAGCCCCCCTCCCAACCTGAACCGGTTCCCCCCCCCTCCCCAAATTCCGCCGTTGGCTGCTGCTCCCGGCTCGCACGTGGTTGGATTTAGGGGATTTCTGCGGTTTTTTTGGTGCTTGGTCTGGATTCTTTTTGTTTTTGTTATTTTTTTTTTTTATTTGCCACGGGGCCCCCCCGGTTTTCTTGCTGCCCCCCACCTTGCAATGGCCTCTCCGGAGAAGATGCTCCCCGGGCCGGCCGCGCTGCTCTGCTGCCTCTGCTCGCTGCTGCTCCCCGGTAAGTGCTGGCGCCGGGGGAGCTGGGGGGGCAATATATATGTTATATGTCTGTCTGCAACACGGGAGGGAGGTTTGCAGCATCTGCCCCCGCCAGGGGCAGCCCCTGCCCCTCTGTGCCCGGCTGGGACCCCCCCTCCCACAGCCACCCCCTCCCCTGGTTCTCTGTGCCCCCCCCCCCCCCCAAGCGAAACGGGTGAAGATTAGAGTTTATTCCTGGCTTAATAAAATGACAGCTTGTGCTTGCGAGCGCTTGCCGAGGGTTGTGTGCCGGGGCAGGGAGCGGGCTGGCAGGGGGACACATGGGGAGAGGGGGCTTCAACCCCCCCTCTCCCCAGCCCCCCCTGCCCCTTGTCTCCTTAATGCAGAGCTGCTTTAGCGGGAGGATCAGGGGCTTTATCCGCTATTATCCACTCGCTTATCCCCCGGACCCGCACCCAGACACTTTCTCAGTCTGCGCTGAGTTGCTGGGCAGGCTCTGCCGAGGTGGCATCGTTTTGGGATGGAGGGGACGGGGGATGCAGCCCCTGCCATCCCTTTCTTTCTTTCGATCCCCCCACCTGCCTGCACCCACTTGCCCTGAGTTGCATCCAAATCACTGCCGTGCCACGGCCGAGCTGCGGTGACATCCTGGCCTGCCCTGGTGACAGCCCTGGGGACACCAGCACCTGCTGCTGGGGGCTTTTATTGGCGAGCGAGGCCAAAGAGGGGTCATGTACCCCGAGGGACGTGGTTTCCATGAATGATTTCTATGGATGCTTTCCATTTAAAGCCAAGCCCCACAGATGCCCCAGCCGAAGCCGCTTTCCCTGGCAGCCAGCTTGGCCAAACAGAGAATGGGGGGCTGCTTGCAGTGCGAGGGGGTCACCCAGACCCCTCCTGCCAGCTTGGCTCTGGCCTCAGGCTCAGAGTGTCCTGGGGACTGTGCTGCCCAGCTCAAACGATCCCCCCAGGAGCTGGAGGGGATCCCTGGACCGTGCCTGGCTCCGTGTCGCACCGGCAGCCCATGGCCAAGGCACTTGTGGGGCTCAGGCAGGACTTTCTCGGCATCTGCAGCCCCTGAGGGTCTTTGAGGAGCTTGGGGAGCTGCTCACCCACAGTGGTGAAATAAGGAGAAGGGGGGGAATGTTGGGAACATTGCAGGGAGCTGGCAGGGGGTTTCCACCCTGGAAATTCTGACCCTGGCAGAGGAGTAGAGATCTCCAGGCTGTCAAGCCACAACTTTAGTAGCATCCTTTTGGGGGGGCAGATGCTGCCCCCCTGTACCCCGAGACTGACTGTTTCCTGGAGTGCTGCCCCGGTGGGATTTGCTGGCAGAGCTTCACTCCTCTTTGGGACCACCAGGTCAGGAGTCTGCAGGCAGGGGGCCGGCAGCCGGTGTGGAAGTGGGATCTCCTGCTCCCCAATTTGCCTGGATAAGATCCAACTGTCTGGGTCGGTGGTGCTGCCGGGGGCGGCTGTCGGCTGTGGGAAATATCCCTGTGCAAGCGATGATCCATCAGGAACGGCCTCTGGTGCAGGGGCTGGATGTGGCCCCTCGCTCCCCATCCCCTCCTGGGCATTTCTGATCCCCCAGTTGCCGCTGGGACACCACGAGCCCGGTGGGTCAGGCCTCGGGTTTAGGCCAGGGCAGAATCTGGCCCCTGGGCTGGGGGGGTCCCCCTGGCAGTGATGCCGGTGGGGAGTGGGCAAGGGTGGCCTGTGCCAGGGCTGGCCGTGCTGCCATGGGGGGATGCCTGTGCCGGTGGAGAGAGGAGCCTCTGCCAGGAGTTTTTAGGCTCTTTTCAGGATGCGCAGCTGCCCTCGCTGCCGCCGCTTTGGCCTTTCCTGGACAAATAAAGGTCTTGGAGGGAGCCGGAAAAAGAGGCTGAGTGAGAGCTCCTAATTCTCCGGCGTTTCTTACAAATCACTCGGGCTGGCAGCGGGGTCAGCCGGCGGTGAAGCAGCACCCTGCTCTGCTGCTTGGAGTATTTTATTCGCTTTTCCCTTGTTTTTTATTTAAGAGCAGCCCTTCGTGCCAGCCTCCCTCCTGCTGCGCTCCCTTGCCGGCCCCAGGAGCCGCTTGGCCGAGGCCCCAGATCAGCTGCTTCCAGAAAGGTTTTTTTTTTGGCATCTCCGGGATGGGATGGCCCCAGGGTGGCCCAAAGGGCTCACAGGAGGGATGGAGGGATGGACACACAGAGCCCTGGCCCGTGGGGCTGTGGGGGATGCTGGTGGTGTCTGCCCAGCACAGTTGTGCTGCGAAGCTGTTGGGACCTGTTGGGATGCGGCACAGGGGGATTTACCCCTCGGTTTGTGCAAGGACTTGTGCTGTCCATGGGGCTGAGCCTGGGCTCCTGCATCTTCTCTCTGCTCCCTGCTGAGCCTTGTCTCTGCAGTGTGCCTCAATTTCCCCTCTCCCAAAGCAGTGCTTGCCTGGAGGCAAAGGTCCAGGGGTGCAGCGGTCCAGGTTTCTGGGGTCATTCAGCATCTGTCCCAGCAGGCAGGACAGGCTTGGGGCCCTGCACTGGATCCCACAGCCCCAGCACCTCCATCCCACTGCTGATGGGGATGGGGCTGTGCCACTATTCCTGTATATCCCATGGCTTGCTCCCACCACAGGCAAGTCCCAGGCATGGGGCTGGTGGTGAAGGATGATGCTGGAGATGGTCCATAGGTCCACCCCTGCTGGGGTCTCCAGCCAGTGCAACCCAACCCTGGCAGGGGGTTACTCACCAACCCCCATCCTCCTTTTCTCTGAGCATCTCCCAGCTCAGGGGCTTTCAGACCAGCAGGTGGAGATGTGCCATAACTCGCTGTGGAACCGGGAACATGCACCCGACGTTTGCTCATTTAACACCCGAACCAGGAACGTACACTGGGAATGTACACCAGGATCATACACATGGTGTTGGCTCACTTGACAGCTCCCACCCTGGCCATGCTGATGAGGTCAGAGCAGCTGAGCACCCCTGGCTCCATCCAGGAGCAGAGAAGGGGCAATAGGATCTTTCCCCACTCTGGTAGGCAGGTGAGAGGAGAGGATCCGGCCTCTGAGCTGGGTTAAACCTGGCACAAGTTTTACCTTTGTTGCTGCAGAAAAGAGGGACATGCAAGGACACCCCTTTTGGCTTTTGGCTCCATAGTGTCCTTGCATGACCCCAGGGCCCAGTCCATCTTCCCCCAACCCCAATACCTTAAATCTCAGCAGGATGTCCTGGGACAAAGCGGTGTGAACTGAAACACCTCACTGGGAAATTGTCTTTTCTTCTACCCTTTTTGTCTTCTTCGTGTTGTTGAGGAAAGGGAGAAGGATGAAGGATGCCAATTGATAGCGTGATGGAAATCCTCTGAGCAATGATTTTGGTGAGCAGCAGTGGCAGGACTTGGTTCTGGGAGTTTCAAGGTGCCTCGATACCCTCATCCAGACCTGTCCTTTTGTGTGTGCATGTGGCTGTGTGTGCACCCTGGGGGAAACTGAGGCAGGGTATGGGGTGGCAACAACCCCCTGACTGGGGATTGCTCAGCAGTTTTTGGAAACCTGGCTATTTTGAGGGTTACTATTTAAATCACTCCACCATGACTGGCTGCTGAGGTTCCTCTTCCTGCTTCTCTGCCTCCTATAAAAGAGGAAGAAAGCAAAAACCAACACGGCCGGGGATCCCTGCAGAGCATCCCCAACCTTCCAGCAGCACATCCCAGCTCCATCCCGTGCTGTGGGGGCAGTCAGCAGGATGTGGCATCATCCTGGGCAGATGATGGGTGAGGGAAGGGATGCTTAGACAGCATAACCCGATTTTTTTTGGCTGCTGCAATTGCCTGGCCAGCATGGCCCGTGCTGGGCGTGCGGAGGAGTTGCTGAGCTGCCGGGGTGTTCCCCTCCCGCGTGGCGCCTGTCGCTGCCGCCGTACGAGCATCCCATCCATCTGGAAAAGGTCACTCTTGCTGATCTAATCAGAACCTTTTATTATTAAATACATGGCTCTGCTAATGAGCAGCCCCCCGGGTGGGAAGGGAGGTGGCTGCTCCTGGGGTGGGACACGCTGTGATGGGGCTGGGGATTTTGTCCATGTGGCAGAAAGAGAAATGGTTCAGTGGTGAAGTGAGGGAGGTCCTGGTGCCCCTTGCTGAGGGGGAAGGAGGTTGGAGCTCACTTTCCTTGCAAACTGGGAGACACAGGGTCCTCCAGCCACGTTTGATGGTGGTCCAGCGATCCCCACCCTGGGGAAGCACCAGCTGAGCTGGTGGATTCATGGGCTGTCACTTCTCCTACAAATGTCCCAGGTTTGGGATGCAGAGGTTGTTCCTCAGGATGTGGCTCTCCTGGGGACCACTCCCTTCATTTTCCCTAAGCTGTTGCCTGACCTGTTGCCACTCCCACATCACTGGGGCCCACATCCCTCACCCTGGCTGGGTGCTGAGCCCCTCACTGCTGCTCTGGCCTCCTGGGGGGACATTGTCAGCAAGGCAATTCACAGTCCCCGATGAAGCCACTGTCTCCTGCTGGCGAGCATTTTCCCATTGCTCAGATAATATTTACCATCCCTGCTTTCTCACCAGCTCTGGAAGAAGCCCAGGCAGGTGCTGCTGGGGTGGCCGTGCCCCCGCTCGCTGTGCTGTCACCTCCCGGCCCCTGCAGGAGTTACCGGGGCAGGTTTGCCCTGATGAAGTGGGCTGAGCTCTTCCCCAGGACTGGCAAAACTTGAGAATGAATTAATTTTGAATTTATTTTTCTTTGAGGGAAAGCTTTTGGTGTTTTCCCTCTGGAAGATAAATAAGATTGAAAATGCAGTACCGGCCGCTGCCAGCTCGGCGCGGCTGCTGGATGCGCTCGGGTACCAGCGGGGAGGAAGGGGATGTGTTCCAGCCGTGCGTGGTTGATGCTGGGTGGCAAAGTCATGAGCTAGTACCTGTTCCCAGCCCTGCTTTTGGGACTGCTGGGGGTGTGGGGCTGCTGCTGGCCCCCAGCCCTGGTTGCTGAGGGCTGAGGCTGGGTTTATCTGCGGCTCCTCGTGTTCCTCGGGTGCCTCTGGAGTTGAATCCGGCTCCGATTGCAGCCTGACACACGTCACTGGGGGAAATAAATTAATCAGTGTCTAATCAGTCTGAAACGTGTTGCTTGGCACAGCCTGGGCTGGCAGTAGGGGGGGAGCACAGCCTGGGGGGCATATTCAGTGTTCAGGTTTGGAGGGTGCTGGGAGGATGTTCCTGTTCCTGGCCATTGTGGGAAGGGGTGGAGAGGGAACAGGGATGATCTGAGCAAGACACATGGGAGTGTCACTGCACTGCCTCTGCCCCAACACTGATGCTGTGGGCTCCTCCCTCGGGGACTGCTGTCCCTGTCCCTGCTTCCCCAGGCCACCCTTCAGGGCACTCCCCTGCCAGTCCTACCACTTTTGCCTCCCCAGGGGGGTTATTTGGAGAAACCATTTGTGCCCACCTGCTGCTGGTGGGCTGCTCCCAGCTCCCAGCATGGGGGGAGCCTGGCATGGGAGTCACCCAGCCCAGGACCCACCGCAACACGTACTGGGGGCTCAGGGGCTGCCCACTTTATCCCAGAGTAGCTCCCCTCCCGCTGCCTTTCGGAGCCCCTGGGCAATCCTGTGGATATTCATAGTCAGCCACTTCCCTGTCCTTTCCCCCCCACCACTTTTAATTAATTTCTTCATTTTTCTTCCTCCTCTGTAAAGGCCTTCTCCTCCCCGTCCCCCAGCCTGTCCCTTGCTGTGATTTGTGGAAATTGCTCTAAAGTAGCTGCCGCGTAAAAGCCTTGCTGGCTCTGGGAATTTATGGCAGGCTGTGCCTCTGCACAGCACATCCCATTTAGGCCATATTTATTTATTCCTTTAGGTCCCTTGTTTTTTTTTTTTTTTCTATTTATTCCCTCTTATTAATTTCCTGGGGGAAGCTCATACCTTGGCACTGCAGCCTGTCGTGGTGCTGGGACAGGTGGTCCCGAAATGCAGGCTGTGTGCTGGCCTTGGACTGAGTCCCACCAGTGTTACGGTGTTTTACTGCTCCTGGTGATGAAGAAGCCAGGCTGGACCTTTGGGAGGAGGACCTAAAAGAAAGGAGAAGCTGGCAGTGCCCACCAGGCATGAGCACAACCCTGTATTAGACACTAGAGAATCCACTCTTGAGCCAGCGCTGCTGCTCACAGGAAGACTTGAGGCACATATCCTGGCCAGCACCCACTCAATTCCTACCCCAGGCTGATTCTGGGAAGCCTGGACCAGTTTAACTGCCCTGTCCTCAGTACCATGGGGATTCCCAGCCCTGTCACCCCATCACTGCTGTATCCATGGGCAGAGCCGAGGGCCTGGAGCATCCCTGCATCCCGCCCTTCCCGTGGCCACAGCTGGGGTATCTCACTGCCACGCGCCTGGGGAAGGCAATTTCATGTTTGTAACAATTATTCACTTAATTGAGTTCCAATTAGCTGGGACTGGAGATGGAGGCTCTCGGTGCATCGGAGGGAAGGGAGAGCTTGTTGTCTTTTATGCCGCCAAAAACAATTTTCAGGGCTCAGGCTGCAGGTAACATTTCAAAGGTTTCCACGAGGGGCCTGCCTATATTGTCTAATTTTGGCTTGTACTTTATTACTGGCTTTTTTTTTTCCCTGGGAGTGGAGTGGAGCGGGGCTTGTTTTGAGGCTGACTGAGTTTTGAGTGGAAGTGGAGGCATGGAGGCTTCTGTTTCCACTTTTTGTTGCTTTCTGGGGTGTTTGGAGGTGCTGACCCCACTTGGTGGGAGTGTAGTGCGTCAGGGATTGGTGCTGTGGGGTGAGGAGGGAAAGGGATGGGTACAATGCCTGTTCCCAGGACAGATGGGGAGACGTCATGTGAGCCTGACCCTTCCCTGGGAGATTGGGCTGCCTCTAGCTGGAGCATCCAGGTGCAGGACATCCCTAGGAGCTCCAGATGTGGCACATCCCTGGTGTTTGGGGCTGCTGCCCACGTTTCCCCTTTGTGCTTGGCCCTGATGAATGTGGTGGCAAAACCTGAACCACCAGGTTTTGGGGCTGTGAAGCCTCCGCTGGGATCCGCAGGATGCTCAGGGAAGCGGGGTGGCTTTATCCTGGCTTGAAACAAAACAGCAGTTGGGAGTTCCATGCCAGTGGCCCAGTGGGGAATATCCAGGCTGGACTTCCTCCTCGGGGGCTGAGGGGTTTTGCTGCCTGCCATCCCTCCCCATGTATTTAGGGAGGGTTTTATCCCCATGTCAACTCAAGTCACTGCTTTATGGACAGCTCTGCTTTATGGACAACTCTCTGGCTTGCTCCAAGGTGGGAGCACCATGGAAGCCCAGCAATGGCCTGGCAGGAGCCAGGAGAGCTTGGACTGGTGTCTCACATCGCTGGTATTTTGGCATCTCCCTCAGAGCTGTGTCCAGTCCATTGATTCACTGAGCCCCCAGTGCCGCCTCTTATGACCAGGAGAGGTTTTAACCCTCCTGGCGTGACCTCAGACCTTCCCTCCCTCTTCTCCAGTGGTTTTCCTGTATGGTTTTCCCCTCGTAAGTGGGGATATACTACCGGGAGCCCCCGCTGTGTCCCACAGGATAAGCCAGGATAAAGCCCCCCCGGAGCGTGGCTAAAGCGATCCCTATGGCAGACAGCTGGGGCTGGGGCTAAGCTGGGGCTCAGCACTGGCTATCAGTTCTAGATGAGGGGAAGAGGAGGAGGGTCTTCAGCCTTGGGATAACAGGTGGGAGCAGGGATGGATGTGATGAGGCTGCAGCGGGGGAAGGATGGAGGGGCCGAACTCCTGCCGTGCCCTGTTTTCCAGGGATTCAGGGCTTTTGGTGCTGCTTTCTGCAGCAGCGAGACCCCTCAGCCTGGGGAGGGTGGTCTGGATTTTCAGGCAGGGCTGGAGGGTGCTGCCACTGTCCCCACGTGCCCTCCCTTGGCCCATCTGGCCGTGTGTCTGCAGCTGGTGCAGGGCACATCTGGCCGGGCAGATGTGGGGGCTCAACAAGGGGGTCACCAGCAGTTGTGTGTTTACATCTCCCTCTCTCCCCCCTCTCCCTGCCGTGGGTTGCAGGTCAACCCAGCTTCCCACGGGCTGCTGTGGGGTGGGAGGGATGGGACACGCGGGAGGCTCGTCCCATCCCGCTGTGGGGCTGGGGTGGCTCCTCAGCCTGGGAGGTCTGGGAAGCCCCCAGGCCAGTCAGAGTCTGGCCAGGCACAGAGATCTGCCTTTTGGCTTGCAGTGCTGAGCTGCAGGGGTGGAAGGACCATATGGTCCCCTCTGTGCCGGCCTAATAAACCCGGAATGCAGGTCAGGTGCTGCAAATCCCGTTAACCACAGCAGTGGGGCTGCAGAGCAGGGCTTAACCCTTCTGTCCCCCCAAACCCAGCCAGAGGGGGGACATGAGAGCCACCTTCCCTCCTGGGGGTGGCTTGAAACCAAGGCAGGGTCCAGGGACGGTGGTGTGGGGACTGGAGTCTCCTGAGCTGTCTTACTTGTCTGTCCATCCTTCCTGTTTCCTTCCTTCCATCCATCTTTCTTCCATTTTTGAGCTTCCTTCCTTCCTTCCTTCCTTCCTTCCTTCCTTCCTTCCTTCCCTTCCCTTCCTTCCTTTCCTCCCTTCTCCTGAGCCACTGTGCTCTCCATCCATCCTTCTATCCGTGCATTCTTCCATCCGTCACCTCTTCTCCTTCATCCTAGAGCTATTCTCTTGCTGTCCAGCTATTTCTGATCCACCTTCAATCCATCCATGCACCCTCCGTTCTCTCTGCTGGTTTATGTATCCTTATCCACCCTTTTTTCCTTGCTATCTGGCCAGCAGCTGCATCCATACCTCCATGCATCTCGTGACTCCTTTCTCCTTCCCTCACCACCCTGGTGCGGAGGCTTGGGCTGGGCTGGGCTTTGATTCCCCCATCCTGGCACCCACCCCAGGCTGGGTTAGACTCTCTCCTGGCAGGATGAGTTTATGGCCAGGGAATGGAGGCGCTGGTCCTGTCCCCCTCCCAGCAACATATTATAGCATCATTTAAATGCATTTTGTCTGTGGAAGGAAATCGCTTCTCTGGGTGCCGGCAATTTGCCGGCGCTGAACTAATCATGGCCATCCCATTAATCTCCATCCCAGCTTGTCCCCATCCCTTCCCCCATCGGGCATGGCCAGGGTGCTGGGCTTGGTGACAGGGCCACCCTGGGTGTCCCCATCCCAGCAGGGTTTGGCACCGGGGTGCCTTGTCTGAGTCGAGCAGGGTGCCCAGCACGTTTGAGAGGGCAGCACACAACCCTTGTTGGCCATCAGAGAATCCCCGTGGCAAGGAGGAAGAAGCTGCTTTCTGGGGGTCTCTGCCACAAATTGCAGCCAAACTCAGCTGCTTTAGCTCTCCCAGTGTGGTGGGTGGCAGTGGCTGCCCCTCGCCGCAGTGCTTGGTGCTCACCGGGGGGGCACAGAGGTTCTCGTGTCCCACACTCGAGGGGCAGGTGGTGACCGTGGGCATTTTGCACCACCCCAAGGGTAGGTTTTCCTTGGGGCTGTTCTGGGCGTTGAGTTGGTTGGGTTTTGTGGGGGTTTTCTTTGTGAAATGACCTGATCCTTCCACAAACCCCAATGGTTTTTAAGGGGTAGAGACTGATGCTGTTTCAGTGAGTGAATGAACAAAGCCCCTGCTGTCTGTGCCTCCATCGGTCCTGCCGGTACCTCACCCAAGCTGTCCTGCTCGTGTTGCTCCAGCTGGTGGATCCTTTTCCACAAATAATCTCATACTTTGGAAATAATCCCTTTTCCTAGTTGTTGGGGATGGCAGGGAGGATGCAAACCTTCATGTTTTGCAGCAGAAAACAACCTCGGTGAGCCAGAGGAGCAGAAACCCCCTCGCTGCTGGTTACTGCTGATCAGAGGGGCACCCATGGGTGTTTTCCCAGGCTCAGCACCTCTCCTGCAGCTCCTGGCTCTCTAGGAGATGGGAAAACAGATAAGGCAAGTGGGATGGGGTGACAGAGGCTGGAGCTGTGCCCATGGTGGTGCCGACACGGTGGTGCCGGCAGCGTGTCCCCCAGCATTCGCCCAGCCCAGGGGAATTCTCCACCTGGCTCTTGGACAACTTTCATCCCAGGAGATGTAGCTGTGGATGCTGCCTGTCCCATATCAAGTGCTAATCCTTTTATGAGCCCTCTAAGCTGCTTAACCCCCCTGTGCCCCGCAGCAGAGAGTGCCCTGGGTGGGTTGGGGGTTCCTGCGTCCCCGTCAGCCCTGGGGAGCTTGTCTGAGGCCACTCTCCCAGCTGGAAAAAGCCTCAGGGTCCTGGCATGCTCCAAAGCCCCTGTCAGGAAGGGGGCTGAGTCATTCCTGGGAGCTGAGCCGTCACATCCGCACCTTTCCCCGCCGTTTGACACGGGTAATTTGGGCTCCGCCGCTCGGGAGCCGCTTGGGAGCGGTTGCAATCAGCGTTGGGAACGGGGCTGCGGGGGGCTGGCGGAGAGCCGAGGGGAGTGGGGGGGCACCCAGGCCTCCTGGGAATTTCTGGCAGCCGACGGAGAATGCAAAGACCTTGAGATGTCTTCCAGGCTCCCGCAGCTGCCAGCGCAGCGCGTGCCGTCGGCCGGCTCCGCACCAGCCGCCTTTCGCAGGATCTGCTTTAGCAGGAGCATCTCCGTGGGTTTTCTCCCCGCTTGCTGGCCGTGGCAGTGGGATCACTGGCTCCCTCTGAGGGGCTTGGGCAGCTCGGACCCTCAGGAGTGCACGACTGGCAGGGACTGCCTGCTCTGCCAGTAGTGGAGTTACTCTCTTTTTTAAGGCAAAACGATCAAAAGGAAGGACAGCAGGGATTTCCTACGGGCCGTCACACCTGGGCACTGCTGAGGTTTGCACAAGGTGGCACCAATATCATCTGCATCACTTTCCCATCAGGCCATATCAAATGTCTGGAAAAATGTGGTCTGGGCCAGCTTTGTTGCATGGGGACAGCACTGTGTGGGTGGCAGCCCTGGGTAGTGATGGGCGACAGGCTGGCTGTGACACCCTTACAGGCAGCCTGTGGGGACAGAGTGGATCTGGGGTCTGATTTAGCCACCTTCCTCGTGTGACCTGGGTGCTGAAAGAAGGAGGAAAGCCTGGATGGTAGACACATGGTGGGATCTGCCAGCCAAAAATTAGCCTGGACTTAACTGTTGGTAACGAGCTTCTGGAGAAACTCTTCATCCTTTTCTTGGTGGGTTTGGAAACAGGAATGAAGCCAGTTATGAACTGTTTCTGTAAGTGGGTCTGTGCTGTTTCAGCCAGTGCCTTGGCATGAGTGCCAGGGTGGGTGACTAGTGTTTGGCTCCCAGGGACAGTACAAGGCTGGATGTGGCTTCAACACACCCTGGCCCAGCCTTGGGCAGCCCCTGACCATCCCTCCTTGCTGGACACCTCATCCCATGCCAAGGGTGGGTTTGGTGAGGCTGGTGCCAACCATCAGGAGGCACAACCATGCTTGAGGTCCTGGGGAGGTTTCTTGCATTTTTGGTTTGCAGGACAGAAACCCAGCCAGGCTCTTGCTGCCCTTGTGAGGGCTGAAGCTCCAGCTCCTTCTTGCTGCAGGGCTGGACCACTCCTGCCTGGATCTGTTTTCCCTGCTCAGGAGCTGTTCTGGAGGGGGGGTGCCCCACACTAACCTGCACTCTCCATCCCCTTTGCAGCCCACGCCAAGGGGCCAGCGCCCAGCCCTGAGCCCGCTGAGCCCCCCGGTGCCATCCTGCTGCCTGTGAGCTACCGCCTGTCCAACACCCGCTTGGCCTTCTTCCTCAAGGAGGTGGGAGCCAGCCCGGTGGGCAACGGCAGCGCCCCCCTGCAGCGCTCCGAGCCCTTCGTCGTCTTCCAGACCAAGGAGCTGCCTGTCCTCAACGTCACCCTGGGGCCCTTCAGCACGGGGCTGGTGCTGCCCAAGGAGCACCTGCAGCCCTCCAGCACCCTGGAGGTCCCCGACCGCCTCACCGTCAACTGGAAGGTGCGCGCCTTCATCATCCAGCCCCGGCTGGTGGCCAGCCAGCCCGTGGTCCAAGTGCTCTTCTACGTGGCCGGCCGGGACTGGGACGACTTCGACGTCACGGACCGGCTGCCCTGCGTGCGGCTCCACGCCTTCCGCGACGCCCGGGAGATCAAGAGCTCGTGCCGGCTGCGGGGCAGCCTGGCCATGTGCCTGGTGCAGGCGGAGCTGCCCCACGCCTGGTTCGGCCCCTCGGCCGTGCCGCTGGGCAGGAGGAAGAGCCCCGAGAGCCTGGAGGTGCCGGGCGAGAGCCAGCAGGCCGAGCTGTACTACACCCTGCACGCCCCCGACGGGGCCGGCCAGTGCCTTGGGGACACGGTCCCGCGCCGCGGCGCCGGGGGGGCCAGGACTGAGGGTCCCACGCAGCACCCGCTGCTGCGCATCGGCAGCGTCAGCCTCCTGCAGCCCCCGCCGGGGCAGCCCATGCAGGAGCACCGGCTGGACGGCAACGTCTTCATCCGCCTGCCCGACAAGCCCCTCAAGCCAGGAGAGGTGCTGAGCATCCTCCTCTACCTGATGTCCAACTCCACGGTGGAGCATTTCACGCTCAGGTGAAGCCCTGGAGCTGTCCCCACTCCGGGAGCAGCCAACTTTCCAAGGAGTGGTTGTTCCATCTAGGCAGAAGGGAGAGGGTGGGGAGGGCATAGGCGCTTATGGGACCTGCTGGGTGCTGCACCAGGTCTGGCAGGACTTTGGGGAGGTGAGAGAGGCCAGGGGATCAGCCAGCATGTGGTTTTGCAGTTTTGGGGCTTTTGCAGAGGGAGCTTCTTGGAGAGAATGGCTGCCCATGCAGGGTTTCCATCTCTGCACTGGCACCATGGACTGCTGCCTTTGCTCTCCCAGTGTTCCCAGTTGCACTGGGATTCTGCCAGCAGATGTGGGTTTATTCACAGCCACTTTGGGGACAAAGTATGGTAGGGCCATGGGCCTGCTGTGGAGTGAGAGGAGGCTTCCTGTGTCCCCTCATCCTGCCCCAGAACCAGGTGGGAGCAGAAGGGGCAGTGGGTGCTCAGCACCCCAGTGTGGGGCAGTGTGCAGGGGAACCCTCTCTTGCTGCATGTCCCTACAGATGGGGGTACAAGCCGTGGCCACGTCTCTTCAAAGGACATTTACAAGTGTCCTTGTGACCTCTGGACCAGCAGCAAGCCCATGGCACAGGGATGCAGTGCTCCAGGCTCTTCTGTCATTTGCCCTGGGGATGCCCAGTCCCACAGGGGCAGCCCTGGGGGACCAAATTCCTGCTGGAGGTGTGATGGGAGGAACAAAATACTCTGAAAAATAGAAGCTGGGGTGGGCTCAGCCCTACGAGGTTGCTGCCAGCCCGGATGATGTTTCTGACAACCAGGAGGGATTGGGGCAAAAAATCCCCCTGTGCCTATAACGAGGTGTCCAGGGGGATCCAGGGGTGTGCGGGGTGAGGGTCCAGCCCTGACTGTTGCTCTCTGCAGGGTGAAGGCCAAGAAAGGTGTCAACCTGCTCAGCACCAAGTCGAGGAGTGGGCAGTGGCTGGTGAGCTCGGAGCTGCTGACGGGTGGCAAACACTCCACTGCCACTGTCGACGTGTCCAGGGTGGATGGGGCCAGGCCCAGGTAAGGGATTCACCTCTGGGGGTGCTGGGGAAATCGCTGGGATTTGGCCTGGAGTGGTTCTCCCTTTGCCCCCCACCTGGGTGTCTGGGTGGCTGCAGTGCCACATGGGTGCTGGCAGGGGAAACTGAGGCATGGCCTGGAATGTGAGACTGGGGGGCGCTGAGGGAGGATGAGCAGTTTTGGGATCAAACCCTCAGCCCAGCTGAGGTCGGGGCAGGTCCTGCAGCAACATGGGAAGTGGCTTAATGTTGTGTGTGATTTCTAAGCTTGGCTGGCACTGTGCAGCTGGGTGAAGGGTGGGAAAAGGTGGATTTTGTGGCCCAAGGTGGGAAGGTTTGTGGGCAGGTTTGTACCCAAGGACTGTGTGAGGTGGCATGTTCAGGTGGCATCTGGCCCCTGGGGCTCAGTCATCGGTACAGATTGGCAGCTGCATCCCTGGCTCTGAGCTTGGATTGCCTGGCTGTGTCAGATGCTGGCGGGCAGGTGGGGTGGGTTTTAGGGCTGAATTGTGAAGCCATGGGGGATCCCCCAGTTTGGGGTAGAAATATTTAAATTTTTTAATGACTTCTAATGCCATGAGAGGCAGCAGCTGTTTGCTGACTATCCTGGTGTCTCTTCTGGGAAGGAAGAGGAGCAGTCCCCAGGAAAGGTCCCATCTGAACCCTCAGGTGATGGATGAGTGTTGGAATGGGAGCACAAACCAAATCAGCACCTGAGATAGGGCAGTTCTGCCCTGCTCAATATGAGCCCATTCCTGGGGCTCTGGGAAAGGCTCAGGTCAGTTGAGAAGAACCCAGGGGATATAAATGGGAATGATCTGAAGGAGATAGGACCCACAAAGCCAAGCTGAAAACCCAGAGGCTGCTCAGCCTGGAGAAGGGGAGACATGGGGCTGGCAGGACACAGCAGGCAAGGGCAGGGGACAGGCATGGGGTCAAAAACACCAGCAGAAAAGATTCTGAAGTGCTGGAAACCAATCATTCCCAGGCTGTGATATCTCCATCACTGTGTCTTTGGGAAAAGGGACATGAGTGTCTCCAGGAGCCAGGTTAAAGCAAGTTGATGAGTACATCCCCTCTGGGGCAGGAACATATCCTTGTCTCCCCATAGCTCTGCCCCCCACCCCAACACTGAGCAAAGCCGGGGACAGGCTCTTGCAGAAGGATCCTCAGCTCTGAGTGCTCCAAATGTGACCTCAAAAGCTCTCTGCAGCAAAGGGCTTATCCAGAGGGTGGATTTTCCTTTGCCCCACAGCATCCGAGCCCGTGGCCCCGTGGCTGATATTGGAGTGTCCCCAGAGCCACGAGTGCCCCGTCCTCTGCACACCCACCCCAGCATTCCTGCACAGCACATGGATACCAGAGCTGCCGGCAGCGGGATCCTCTCCCCCTTCCCCCTCTCCTACTGCCACCGCTGCTTCCAATCAGCCTGCAAAGGTTAGAGACGGAGGAGGAATTTAAAGTGATTACAATCACCTTTTAGACAAACAACTCCATCAAATATTAACGGAATGGAGAGTATGAATGACTCAAAGCCGTGTTGCCCTCCGGGCTGTGCAAACAGAGGCGTTTGTTTCGCCGGGGCTCTGGGGGCTTTTGGCAGCGCTGGCAGTGCAGGGAGGGGGTGAGAGCCCTGAGCTTTGGGGTGATAATGGGCAGTTTGGGATGTTTTGCACCCCAGCAGCTCCATCCTGAATTATCCCCCCAGTCTGGGTAGCCTGGCTCCTGTCTTTGCCGTGGCTGAGAGCAGGTGATGCTTGGTGAAGGCAGAAGATGAGAGCTGGCCCTGTCAGGGTTCCCGGGACGCCTCTGGGCACCCCATGGTGAGGAGTTCCAGCACTGGACCGCCTCTGGCATGAAGCTGCAGCTCTGCTTTGCCTCTGAATCGGCTCTTCCTGGCTGTGTTTAACACTTCTGCCTTGGAAGAGAGAGTGAGCAGCCAAATCTCCTTCTTCAGACCAGGAGGCCTTTGGCTATTCCCCCTGTGCCCCTCTACCTGCCTCGGGGGCAAAGCCAGGACCTCACCACCCCCTGTGTGGCAGCTCCACTGCAGAGCCCATCATTGCTGCTGTGGAATCAGGGATCAGGGCTTGCCATGGCCTGGAGCAGCTCCAGCTTCTTGCTCTCCTCTTTCTCTGCTCCCTTTCACTCATTAGATATTGATCAGAGCGAAACCCGACTGTATCCTGCATCCCTGGATCGATGGGATCTTCTCAGTGGCTGCTGCACTGCGAGATGAGAGTGGAGCCAGTCCTGGCTTCCCCTTCCACAGTGATTTCACTTTTCCTCCCCTCTCCCCCCACCCAGCTCTGGGGAGCTTTTGCCAGTGCTGTGGTTTGTGGGGGCTCCAGGGTGTCCCCCGGGGATGCTCTATTTTTGAGGAACAATGCAGAAGTTTGACTTTGGGAGGGGAGCATTGAATCCCAAGTCCTCCCAGTGGATTTGCAGGTTGGAGGAAGAGATGGGAGGGCAGGACCACCTCTGTGGAGGTTTGCTTGTAGGATTGGGGTGTAAGAGTGATTTATGCTGTGGCCATCAGACTGTCCAAGCCATGATGCAGAGGGACAGCAGAGTATCCCATTAGACTGGCACCACGTGCAGGGTTTGGTGATGCTCCTCTTCTATCCTATCCTGCCTCAGGGGTGCCCCAGAGTTCAATCCCTGTCCATTAGCTCCATGTCCTTCTGTCCTCAGCAGTGGCATTAATTTGTGTGTGTTTGATGAGCTGATGGTCTCAGGCCTGTTGTTCCCTGCTGGTCCCATCTACCTCCCCCATCCCCATGGCTGTGCTCACAGGCTGGGGGACAGCCCTGCCCTGAGTCCCAGCACTGTCCCATCTGCTGTGTGGTTGAACCTCTTTCTCCCATGCCTCAGTTTCCCCATGTGATCCACTTGGAAGGGGCTGTAAAGTCCACAGCTTGGATTGAGCCTTCTGTAGGGACTTATTTGCCGTCCCTGAGCACGCTGGGTGTGGGACACTTGGGGTGTGACCTGGGGGAAATGAGTGTGCAGGCAGGAGCAGCCCAGGGCAGTAAATCCAGCCACACTGCTGGGAAAACGGAGCCAGGGAGACGAGGACAGCACCTGCAGCCGCCCACTGTCCCCTGGAACTGTAGCCACACGCTGACCCTGTGATAAAATATCACCCAGCAGCCCCTGGGGAGCTGACGAGGCTTTTCAACTGCTGGGAAGAGGCAGTGGAAAACATTTCTCTCTCCCCCTGGGAAGAGTCTCATGGGAATCTGCAGGCTCCCATCAGAGCAGCCCCTGGCAGAGGTGGGTGTCAGGGCTGCTGGGTTTGGTGGCACCCAGAATACAGTCCCCCTTGATAGGCATGAGGACAGACGAGGAGACGTGCTGGGGATGCTGGGGACTGCCCAGCACTGATTCTGGGGTGTCTGTGGGCCCTGGGACACCCAGCTCACTGTGTCCCCTCCTGTCCCCCTGCCCAGGGATGGGGATGACTCCTCTGAGATCATGCAGCTGGATTTCGAGATGGAGAACTTCACCAGCCAGTCGGTGACGCGCCGCATCATGTGGCACATCGACTACCGCGGCCGCAACCCCCCGCCCGACCTGGAGAAGGTGGTGACAGAGCTGACGGTCATCCAGAGGGACATCAGGGCCATCGTGCCCCTGGCCATGGTGAGCAGGTCCCTGCCCTCTGCTTAGTTATCTGCTTTGAGGGTTTGGGTGCCCCTGAGGGATCTCTGACCCGCCCATCTGCCCTACAGCACCTGCACATCTGTACATCCTACACATCCATACATCCTACATATCCATACATCCTGCACATCCATACATCCTACATATCCATACATCCTGCACATCCATACATCTACATATCCATACATCCTACATATCCATACATCCTACATATCTATACATCCTACACATCCATACATCCCACCCACCCCCACAGGGCTGGAGCAGGACAGGGACCATCCAGGATCTGATCCCAGGGGGGACAGGCTGCCCTCTAACGTGATGGTCCCCTTTATGTCCCACCCCCAGGACACAGAAATCATCAACACAGCCATCCTGACGGGGCGGACGGTGGCCATTCCCGTGAAGGTCATTGCCATCGAGCTGAGCGGCGTCGTTGTGGATGTCTCAGCTATGGTCGAGTGCAAGTCCAACAATGAAGACATCATTAAGGTGGGTGTGGGCAGGGGGCTCTTGTGACCCTCACAGGGGGCTGAGCTTCTTCCAGGGGTGCTGACCCCAAAGGCGGCGTGGGCTGGAGCTCGATGAGCGGGGGGAGCTGATGTGCCACACGAGCCCGGCCATCCCGAGCATCATCCCCTCAGTGGATTCAGTCCGTGCGTGCTTCTCCCTGGGATCTGTCGGGAGAAGGACAAGACACTTTGTCACTGTCCCTGGAGAAGCTGTGGGATGCTGCAGTGCTGCTCAGGCTGGCACCAGGCAGCAGCAATAATTATGGGTTATCACAGCACTGAGCGCCGATAAGGGGAAATATTGTCACCTCACAGTGTAAGCTGCATGTTCCCATCAGTGGCTGCTCTTGGGTCTCTGGATGACATTTATCTCCTGTTTGGATCGGCTGCTGGGCTGGGGGCTGTCCCCAGTGAGATGTTGGGGTTGAGCTGGGCAGTTGGGGACGATAGAGGGAAAAGGGGACTGAGGGAGAGGAGCCAGATGGACTGCAGGGGAGAGGTGCTGGTGAGGCCAGTGCAGAAGACTCGCTGTGCACAGCAGTGAGTGCCCCCGCACCAGCCCCCGCCACCGAGGCAGCAGTTGGTCCTCAAATCCTCCAATTTTTCCCTCACCAGACCCATCCATCCATATACATTTTTCTGTCCCTGAATGTATCCATCTACCCACCTGTCCATGTCATTCTACCACCACTTCCATCCATCCACCCCCACACATCATTACCTTCTCCCAAACACCTCCCACCCCTCTCCCTGCATGCACCCAGCACTTCCTCCCTTTCCATGTCCCCACCATGTTGGGCAGAGACACAGAGCCATGCTGGGGGGCTGGGCTCTTCTGTGTCCCCCAGACCATAACCCCTTCTCCCCTTCTTTGCCAGCAGCCACCAGCAGCTCTCCCAGCTGAGCCAGGGATGACGGGCAGAGTCCTGTCCCCACCAGGACTTGCTGTCCCCAGCTGTCCGTGGGTGTGGGTGGGTGACAAGCAGTGTCACAAACTGTTTACCCAAGTTCTTGACTAAAACTCCAGTCTGTGGGATTTACAGCACTGGGTCTAATTTATGGAGACCAGTCCTCCACAGCGTGATAAAACACTGGAGCAATAATACACTTCAGGATGGACTCCAAGACACTTAAACTGTTTAATGTGCTGCCTTTCTACTCATAAATCTATTTACACACTGTCCCCAGACCTGGGGGGAGCAGACACATGCACAGGAGCCAGGATGAATAATGCAGGGAGCAGCCCTCCGGCCCCAGCTCACCTCCCGCTCGGAGCCCCGCGCGATTTCTTCCTGAATTATTTTGTGTTTGTGTTGGAGCTTCATTTCCGAGGGAGCTCTCAGTTACCTGCTGAGATTGGGGCGTATGATTATGGTGTCAGGGCTATAAACCTGTTACATAAATCAAAGCTTACAGAGTGGGATGTGCTGTCTGTTACTGTAAATAATTTAACATGAGGGAGGGCTGGAGAGCTGCTTCTCCCCACGCTGACTGTGGCTCGGTGGTGGTTGCTCTCGTTTGAGGGGATCTGTCCTGGGAATCTGGTGTGGATGTGGCTGTGGAGGTTCCAGGGACTGTGAAGGATGGTGGGAGAGCACAGGTGGGAGTTGTCATCCTCATCCCCTTCTCTGGTGACATGGGGTGACAAAGGTGCCCATGCTCAGCCCAGGCAGGAGAACATCATCACTCAAGGTAGTGTAGAGATAACCCTCCTTGCCTGCCTGTGTGGTGACCTTGGGGGCTGAGTGACATGCAGGGAGTGGAAGGGTCACCTCTGTTGCCAGCAACACTTAATGGGAGATGCTCAACCTCCCCTGTGTATGAACCTTCTTAGGAGCCCACCATCCACCTCCCCCAGAGGACTCACCAGGATCAAGTCAGCCCAGTGGGACTGAGCCTCAGGAACCCTGGTCATCCACAGCCACCGCCAGGACCCTTGGATGACGTGGGGTGCCACCAGCTGTGGTGGCTCTTCCCACTCCCAAGAGTCGTGGAGAACATGTGTCCCCTTGATCCCAGCTTGAGGCTGTGCCAGGGGGGAGCTCCTGGCCACAGAAGCAGAGCCAGTGGTGCCTTGGCCAGGAGCCCAGGCAGACCTCAGCCTCTCCCTTCCCGCTGCAAATCCGGGAAGTTTCTCCGAACAAGCGTGGGCTTCATTTAAAAGCTAATCTGCAGTCACTCCATCATCAGGACAGGCCTGATGTGCAGGGATTTTTTTGTTGTCGTAGTTTCAACCCCCTCAGTTGCAAAGCAAGTGGTCCCCAGGAGAAGATGCCGGGGGGTTTATTAGCCAGGGTAGTGCAAGCAGCAGCCCAGTGTGTTTATTGTGATAAATGGCACAATATCCAGAGCATCCTTTGCTGGAGGATTCACCCAGGAGCTCATCTTTATTCAGACGCCGCCTCACCAGAGATGAGATTGTCTTTTCAGACTTGCTGAGCTGGTATCTCTGATAGGAAGACAAGAAACAAACCCTCCTACATTGCACTTCCCCCCTGTGCCCAGAGAGCAGAGATGTCCTGAAGAACTTAGGTGCAGAGTTCTGCCTCCTCCACCGGCCTCAGGGAACCACGGGCACCTTGTGGTGGGCTCATGGGCTGTTGTAGAAGTCAGGCCCTGCTGTGGGCTCAGAAATGCAAAGTTCCTGCATCTGGTTGACCACAGGTGCTCAGAGAATAGGTGGCGAGAGAGACAGGCATGCTTTCACCTCTGCTGTCAGCTACCATGCAGCGTGGCCTCAACCCCTTATCAGCCATCAGAGAATCCATGTGAGAGAGCAGCTTGTTGGAAACCAGCCCTTCTGTGCTGTGGAGATGCTCAGTGCATTCAAGAGCGACCGCGCTGCCGGCTGAGCAAATGAGTCCTGGTTTTCCCTGGCATCAGACAACTCAGATGCAATCCCTGATGGTGCAGGGAGGGGACAGGGTGTTGAGGTCAGGCCATAGGGCCACTGCAGATGGGAGGTTGGAGTCCCCTTCTCATGGTTGTCTTCTGGCCCCGTTACTGGGAAGGAGCTGTTGACTGGTGACCTAAACTGAAACACCAGGTGATGCTGCTGTGGTGTCCTCTGAGCTCCTTAATTGGCTCAGTCGGTCGGTAATGACTGACCCCCTGCAGGATGTATTTGCTTTATAGTGAATTTAACTAATGGCATTTGCATAAAGGGGAATTAAAAGAGAAAGAGTGAGCAGAGGAACATGAGGATTCATATGGACTGCAGGAAACTCGCTCTGGGGTGAGCAGGAGGGACAGGGACAAGGCGCCTGTGGGGACGGGCATGTGGCTGGTCTGTGCTCGCTGCCTGTGCCCTCTGGTGGAGGAGATTTTGGGGCAGATGTCCAGGATGAGGAATTTGGCCTCCACACTGAATTGTACCTTTTTCCACACCCAAGCTAGAGGAACCCCATGGGTGCTTCACAGAGGTTGCAAAGAGAAACTGAGGCACCAAGAGGAGAGCTGGCAGTGGGTGAGGGCTGGCAGGAGGCCTGGGTCAGGGGACACTTTGCATTATGGACACGGTGTGTGGGGGTCTGTGCCTCTGAGCAGGGATCTCGGGGAGGAGAGAGCATCCCTGCTCCTGGGGCTGCCATTAACTGGATACATGCCAGTGAAATTCTGCTCCTCCCGCACTTCCCATCCTCTGGGCAGCCTCCTGCCAGGATCTCTGCTGTGCCTGTGGGACCCCTGCAACCCTCCCACCCTCCCTTCTCCCCCAGGTTTCCAGCAGCTGTGACTATGTCTTTGTCAGCGGGAAGGAGTCGCGGGGCTCCATGAGCGCCCGGGTCACCTTCACCTACGAGCACCTCTCGGCCCCGCTGGAGATGACGGTGTGGGTGCCCAAACTGCCGCTGCACATCGAGCTCTCCGACGCCCGGCTGAGCCAAGTGAAGGGCTGGAGGGTGCCCATCCTGCCGGACAGGAGGTGGGTGCTGTGGAGCCACCGTGTTGTGGGGCCTGTCCAGGCTGGGGAAGGCAAGGTGGAGGTGGTGGTAGTGGGGTAATTGCTTTGTTCAGTTACTTAATGAGGAGGTTTTGAAGATGATGGGGCCGGAGTCATCTCAGGGGTCCTCGGTGGAAAGGTGAGAGCTCATGGAAGTTTGTGTGTTTGTATGGAAGGAAGAAAATTCCACAGTGAGGTTGGTCAGAGGCTGGAGCTGGTGGGGAGCATCCCTCATTGGCAATGGTCAAAGCTTCCCTGGATGAAACTGGGAACAGCCAAGCTCCAAAGTTAACCCTTCTTTGAGCTCTAGAGACCTCGTCCTCTCAGCTGGTTAGGGGGCAGAGATGGTGGTGACCCCGTTACCACATGTTGCTAAAGCCCTTGAGTACCTTGTGGACAACGGGCATCTTTTGGCCAGGAGCCACCACTGTTTTGGTGACATTGCATTTTTTCTTGCTCGGCCAGCCCTGCCCATTCCTGGGGCTGGGGCTGAAGAACTGTGGCCGTGTGGAGCTTGGCAGCACTGCCCACTCACTGCCCCGTCCCACAGGTCGGTGCGGGACAGCGAGCACGAGGAGGACGAGGAGGAGCGGAAGCAGAGCCGGGGCTGTGCCCTGCAGTACCAGCATTCCACGCTGCAGGTCTTCACCCAGTTCCACACCACGGCGGCCGAGGGCACGGAGCAGGTGGTCACCATGCTGGGGCCCGACTGGCTGGTGGAGGTCACCGACCTGGTCAGCGACTTCATGCGCGTGGACGACCCGCGGGTGGCCCACCTGGTGGACAGTGTCACGCTGGCCGGGAGGGAGCCGGGCACCACGCTCTTCAAGGTACCCCCGGCCGCCTGCCCCCGCCTCTGCCAGCTTGGCTGGGGGTGGCAGGAGGTGGTGACAGACACCCTCGTCCCCTGCAGGTCGTGTCCCCGCTCGTGGAGGCGGTGCTGGGTGAGACACTGGTGACGGTGGCGGAGGAGAAGGTCAGCATCACTGACCTGAAGGCCCAGGTGGTCTCCAGCCTCTCGCTGTCCCTCCACCCCAGCCCTGGCAACAGCCACACCATCATTGCCCGGACGTCGGTGCAGCAGACCCTCAGCTTCTTCAAGCAGGTGAGGCAAGGGGGGTGCATTTGGGCTTGGGAGGGCTGGTGGGGAACCTGGGGTGGGGTGAGGGCTCCATCTGCAACCCCCTTCTCCCAAATCCTGTCCACACTCAGCTTAGGCCCCCACAGCACCCACTGTCCTCCTGACACACTGGTGACCCCAAAGCACCCCATAAAACTTCACACAGACCTGTGATCCAACCCTGCCCAGCCTGGGGATGGGACACAACCGTGGGGACAAAGGGGGAGGGATGAAATCCTATACAATTCCTAGCACAGCTCTAGTAGCCACATCTGGCACCTCTGGGGCTGGGATTTGGGGTGGTCTTGGGCATGCATGGGGAGCATGGAGGGAAGAACAGGCTAAAGAGAAAAAACAAGGTTTGGGAGGAACAGGATGGATAATGGAAGGGAAAAGGGTGAGTTGGACAGAGAGAAGGATGCAAAAGAGGAGAGATGGGTGGAGGGATGGACAAACGGGTGCAGGCGGGACTGGCATCCTGCTGGGCAACCCGTGCCTGTGTTGGTCCCGCAGGAAGCGCTCCTGAGCCTGTGGATTTCCTACAGCGACGGCACCACGGCCCCGCTCTCCCTCTACGACCCCAAGGACTACAACCTGGTGGTGAGCAGCCTGGACGAGAAGGTGGTCTCGGTGACCCAGGACCGGGCGTTCCCCTTGGTGGTGGCGGAGGGCGAGGGCGCAGGGGAGCTGCTCCGGGCAGAGCTGGTCATCTGTGAGAGCTGCCAGAAGACCAAGCGCAAGAGCGTCCTCTCCACCGCCTTGGCCACCGTGCGGGTCCACTTTGGGTCCGAGGAGGACCCGACCTATGACTATGACCACGTGCCCAGCAAGCCGGGGCTGGGGGAGACGGGGGCCAGCACCACCCTGCGGGCAGAGGTGGAGAGGAAAGCGGACCCGAGCGAGGACAGCAGGATGTCCAGCGCGTCTCACCCCACCGAGGACTTCCCCACCATCCCCACTGGCTTCGTCCAGGTGACCCGGGGGCTGACGGACCTGGAAATAGGCATGTACGCCCTCCTGGGCGTCTTCTGCCTGGCCATCTTGGTCTTCCTCATCAACTGCATTGTCTTTGTGCTGAAATACCGGCACAAACGCATCCCGCCCGAAGGCCAGACCAACATGGACCATTCCCACCACTGGGTCTTCCTGGGCAACGGGCAGCCCTTGCGGGCTCACAATGACCTCTCCCCGCAGCCTGAGAGCCCGGGGAACCCCCTGGAAAACGTCCAGACCTGCTGCCATGGGGACCACCACAGCAGTGGGAGCTCGCAGACCAGTGTGCAGAGCCAGGTCCACGGCCGGGGGGACGGTTCCTCAGGGGGCTCCACACGGGACCAGAGCGAGGACCCCCTCAACTCACCCACCTCCAAACGGAAGCGGGTGAAGTTCACCACCTTTGCCACAATGCCCTCCGACGAGCTGGCCTACAACTCCATCCCCATCGCCGATGAGGAGGACTTGGAGTGGGTCTGCCAGGACATGGGGCTGCAAGACCCTGAAGAGCTTCACAACTACATCCGCAGGATCAAAGAGATCGCTTAACGCAGGGGCAGAGGGGACGGGGCGGGAGGGAGGGGGCTGCCACGCTGTGCCACGCCATGCCACGCCGTGCCATGCCACGCCACGCTACGCCACACCACGCCACGCCAGCTGCTTCCCTGGGGCTGGAGACCCAAAATTTGGCTCTCTTGCGCGTTCCCTCTTCCGCACATCTCACGTCCCCACCCCGTCGGAAGGCGCCCCCGGGGGCCTTTTGCTTTTTTTGCCCTTTACCGACTGGTTTTCCCAGGGGAGGCAGCAGCACACACGTGGCCCCCCCCAGCCTGCTGGCCTGTGGTGAGGGGCAGGGAGGGGGGCGAGCAGAGGGCAGAGATGGATGGGGTCAAACCCTCGGTGCGTGCGCGTGTCCCGTGGCGAACGGGCAGGATGGTGCTGCGGGTCCTGCTGCGCAGGGGGTGGAAGAGGGGAGATGTCCCGCTCCCCCCAGGAGTGCAGCAGAGGGGCGGCGGGTGGGGGCTTCCTGGAGGCCACCCCCCGCCTTTGCTGCACTCAGTTGCACAATTTTGGAGGTGAGTGCCGGTTCAGGGATTTGCCAGCCCGTGGTCGTTGGGGTGTTTGGGGGATCCCCTCCCGCGCAGAGCCCGCTGGTGCACGCTGTGGGTGATGCTGGGTGAGTGAGGCAAGAGGGGAGGGCGGCTGCTGGGGGGCTGTTGCCCAGTGGCCATGGATCTGGGGCCCCTTTGTCCCCATCGTCTGCTGTGTCCCAGCCCCAAATTCCAGGCTTGTCCCACTCCCCTGCTGGCTGGGAAGGGCTGTGGTCCCCGGGCAGGGGCACTTTGGGGGTGGCCAACAAGTTTGCTGCCTGTGAGCCTGCCTGCCCTGCCTGCCTCTCTGTTCCCTGTGCTGGGGCCAGTGCTGGACCCCCCAGCCCAACAGCCCTGCTGGGACCTCCAGGGCGAGCCTTCCCCCCTCAGTGCTGGAATGTGGCTCCACTACTGGAAGTTGCCGCGGGGGCTTCCCACTGCTCCAGGAGGTCCAGGCACCCACAACCCGACCTGGCCTGAGTCTCCCAGTGCCAGCCCAGTTCCCACAGTGCCAGCCCAGCAGGGATGCCCGGAGCCAGGCTCAGCCTCTGTGGTGCCTTCTGACTGCCATAACCCAACGCCTCCCGGTCACCCCGCGCTGGCAGCAGCTCCCAAACCCTCTGGCTCACCCGAGAGGCCCCCCCAGCCCAGGGCCACCCCTTCTCCCGGCTCAGAGCATCCTCAGCCAGGTCACCCCTGCAGGGACACCCAGGGACCAGGGCTGTGGGGCTGGGGGTCTCAGGCTGTGTACATGTCCCATGGGCACCCACCTGTGGGGACAGGGACCCCCCCAGCATCCCCCGGGGGAGGGGGAGGCTGCAGCGGATTATTTCTGGATTGGAAGTTACCCACCACTGTGTCTCTTTTTTTTTTTTTTTCCTTTTTTTTTTTTCTTAAATAAAAGACCAGAAAAGAAAAAAACGAAACAAAAAGCCTAAAAATGAAACCAAAAGCCTAAACCAAGCAGCATTGCAGCCCCGTCTCTGCTGGGGCGCCCGGGGTGGGGGCTTCCTGGTGGGTGTGGGATCCACTGGGGACACACACACTGCCAGGGCCCTGGGGGGCTTGGCTCAGCTTTGACCCCTGCCTAAGCTCTGAGCGTTTTGGGGTCAAAGCTGTGGATCTGGGGCTCCCCCCTCCCAAATCCTCCCCTCCTGGGCTGCCTGATGAAGGGTGGGTGGGCAGGGATCAGTGGTGCAGCCCCATCCTTGCTTGCCCCCATGGCTCAGTTTTCCCAGCAGGGAGCAGCAGGCCAGGGTGGTGTGTGGTGTTTCAAAAGCCTCTTTAAAGAGTTTATCAATTTGGGGCTTGGAAAATTTCTCCCTGAGTGGCCTTAAAACTTACCTGATGGTTCTATGCTGATTTTATATATACATATATATACATATGTATGTATGGGGGAATTGAGATGTGCTCAGAGGCCAGGAGGGTGATGCCATTAGTTGGTTTAACTGTGCCCTGTTATCTGAAGGACCCAGGTCTGGCTGAACGAGCTGCTGAGCTGATAGTGGCTCCAAGCAGTAAAATTAACACAGCTGACTTCCCTGCTTGGAACTGCCAAACCTCCTCGGTCAATTAACATATATGAATATTTGTGGGGGGAGGAAAAAAAAAAAAAGGAAGAAAAAGAGGGGGGAGAGGTAAGAAAAGGGTATAATAAAATTTTATAATTGTGATAAGACCCAGCAGCACCTGACTCCTGGTCTGTGGAGCTGTGAAGGTGGGAGATGGGAGGAACAGGGATCATCCACAGGAATCAGGCAGCTTGAGCAGTCTGGGGGTGGGGTGTCCCTGCCAGGTTTTGCCCCCTTTCTTCTGGCTGCTCGCCCACCACCTCCTCCCGGTCGTAGCCAGGCCCGAGGTCTGACACCAAGCATCAGCAGAGGTTTTCCAGCCCATCACCTCCCGTTTCAGCTGATGGATCCATCTCAGGTCTCCAAAACCCCTTGGGAAGGCAGCACCCAGGGGAACCCACGCTGTCTGGGGGGCCTGATGATGCTCTTGTGCCCGTGTGCCCCCAGCTCGTGTCCTGCCAGCTGCACCCCCGGGCACCTCCATCCAGGCACTTCCTGAGTCGCTGCTTCCCCTTGGATCTGGGTAAGGGGCAGCAGGAAGGGCAAGAAACCTGCTCAGGGTGGCTCTGCTTTTGAATGAGGAGAGCACACCCTTCTCTGCAGCTCTATAGGTATCTATTTATTGATATCTATATATGCATATATTTATACTTCATACATATGTATGTATTTATACTTCATACATATATATATATTTATACTTTATACATATATATGCATCTATAATATGAGTGTGCACATATATATGTTTATTTATATATATAGATATATATATGTATGCATATATATATTGAGGATATACGTGTGTGGTCCCTGTATGGATCGATGCAAAGGGCTTTGCTCAGGTGCAAGGGTGTGTGGATGCACATTCAAACATCCATAAATACACACACCCATGCCCCTGAGCATCACCCACCATCTCAGCCCTCAACTGGTCCCTCTGGGCATCAGGAGCACCGGGGAAGCAGCTCACCACCAATTTATTTGGGCTCCTGATGCCCTTGAAGCCCGTCAGCAAACGCACCAGGAGGCAGCAGGCAAAACACCAGGGACAAAGTGCAGGAAAAGAGGAACACTATGAAGGCTCTGATGGGATCTGGTCCTTTCCCCAGCTGGTCCTGTTCACTCCTGCTACTGCCATTTTGTTTTTTTTCTCATAGGAATGATCCAGTTGGGACATCATACAAAAAAAACCCCAAAAAACAACCCAGAGAGCAATTGGAGATGGGGCGATGGAGGCTGCAGCCCACCCTTGCTCTGGGGGCTGGTGGCACCCACCAGGACTGGCCACCTGTGCCCCAGCACCCACCCAATCCAAAACCACCACCTTCCTCCTTTTATTGCTTCAGATCCCATTAAATAATCCCCCACCAAACAGCCAAGTCTCACTGAAAGAAAGAAAAAAAGAGGAAAAT
Source organism: Pseudopipra pipra (assembly GCF_036250125.1). Taxonomy (NCBI): domain Eukaryota; kingdom Metazoa; phylum Chordata; class Aves; order Passeriformes; family Pipridae; genus Pseudopipra; species Pseudopipra pipra. The sequence goes on along the minus strand of NC_087569.1, from coordinate 5,809,415 downwards.
AATTAAAAAGCAGCCTCTCTCCCAGATCTCCTCAGTGTTCTCTCTGTTTATTCCCGCTGCCTTTTCCCTGTTTAGCTGTTCACTATCTGTTCCCGGCAGGCAGGGACATATTTGCATTTTAATTTGGCAGTTGTGAGGCTGCACAAGCCACCTGTGAGGAGGAGGCAGAGCTGGAGACCCACACCCCTGCACCCCGATGCCCCCCCACCTCCCAGAGGGAAGCTTGGTCCCCCCAGTCCTGCCTTAAAAATTCCTCTAAAAAATGATACTCTTAAAGAACCCAACAAAACTCATGCAGCATCAATGTCTTCATGCAACAGAGAGAGCAGGGATCAGAGGAGAGTGAAAAATAGGAATTCTCCTCCGCTCAGGTCACCCCTTTCCCTTCTCCTCCATTCCCCCATCATCTCCCCCATCATTTCCTCATGTCCTGGGTTTTATCTCAACCAGTAACAGCCAGCAAGGCCCCTTTTCCCCAGTTCTTTCCCCCCATCCCTGTTGTACTCCCCTTGGGATCCCTCCAGCCACTTTCCCTCCACGTGCAGCCCTGTCCCCAGGGACAGGGACCACAAAACCCAAGGGGCTCTGGAGGATCCAACTGCTTTTCCATCGCTGTGATGCTGCCTCCATCCAGTCCTGCGTCTGAAGCTGCCCCACATCGCAGGGCATGGAGGGATAGTCCCGGCAGCGCGGGAGATTTATTTTCAGGGAACACAAGTGATAAGAAAGGCCTCTCCGCAGTCATCTCCGACTGTCCCAGAGAAGTTTAACTAATGCAGGACCCGCCCGCTGCCCCTCCCCGCTGTCGACATTAACGGGGCAGGATTTGCGCGGCAGCCAGGACATAATTGCTTTGGTAACTGCACCGGTGTTTCTGGGGACTCGCGGCTGCATTTTCTGCCTGGCTCAGCGAAGATCCCTCCCTAGGGAAAGAGGAGGGATGCTCTCATCCACACACCGGCTGGAGCTGAGGACGGGCTTCCCGAGCTGCTCCAGGGAGAGGGAATAGGAAAGCCCAATAGATACCAAACTTTTGGGACTTCTCCTCTGTGCTGGGAAGCTGTTCCCGCCCTCCCAACTGTGGGATCCTTCTGTGCTGCCTAAATATTCCTCTGGGCATGGCTGCTGGTGCAGGGAGAGGAGCTGGAGCTGGTTGGGGCCCCCCCAGCCAGCAGCCCTGGGGTGGGGAGTGGGCTGCAGGTCTCCCAATCATCCAGGAGCACCAGAGAGTCTCCACAGGGTTTTAGGATCCTGCTTTGCATTTCCCCGCATTTTCTAGGACCCCGCCCCTGCACCTTCCAGGGATGGTGGGACTGGAGCCCATCTAGAAGGTTTTTCAGGGCTTGCTGGGAACTTTTGCTGCTCTCCAGGCCTCCCCTTGGCTTGCTGGGAATTCTAGTGCCTTTCTGGGGTTTCTCTGGTCTGGTGGAAGGGGCTTAGAATGAGATGAGCTTTAGGATCCCTTCCGACCCAAATCACAATCTGTGATTCCATGATTCCAGACAGCCGTGCTCCCAACTCCCGGGGCTGCTCCCCCAAACCTGCTCTGGGCTCAGTGCCTCCATAAAGGTATTTTCATGATGGCATTAGGAGAGGCAGATCCCTTTAACCACAGTTGCATTTTAAATGGGCTTCCCGTAAGGTAACAGGCTCATTTTCATTTCACCGACTCAGCGCCGGAGAGGGGGGGAATCATTTCCCGTATTTCCCTCCTGTCCTGCCGAAGGGATCGCTCAGGCACAGGGCAACGCTGCTGGGTGACCCACTGTCCTCGTGGGGGTCTGATGCCAGGTGGGACCGCCCTGCCCAAGGATGCCTTGTCCCCCATCCCAGCTCTGCTCGGGAGTGGATGCGGAACACTCGCCCGCAGCGATGGGATCGCTCCCCACAGAGGGTGCAATGAGTGCCCAGCTTTGCTAAATCCAGCTATTCCTGGATTCACAGCAGAGCCAGGCAGGGCAGCAGCAGATGCTGCTGGCTGTCCCGACAGCAAAGCCCCAGTTTTGTTAGTTCGTGGATTTAAAGGTCACGAAAGGGCGGCTTGTCTGACCTCCCCTGACAGGGCTCAGTGAACGGCACCCAATTACTCGTCTGTGGGCTTGGCATTATGTCCCATTAAAGGGCTCCTCTTGGACGTGATTGAAAACCAGGCTGGGAGGGCTGTGCAGGGCCAGGGCCCTTCATTCTCCCTGTGGGAGAAAGCACCTCCCAGATATCTGGCTTTGGAGGCACAGCTGAGCTCGTGGGGTCTTCTCACATCTGGGGCCAAAGCACTGAGTGGTTTTTGGTGCCAGTCCAGGGAAAATAAAGCCTTTTAGCCATGCAGGAAAAAAATCATGGATCTTCATTCCTTGCAAATTAGTGGTTTTACAACTTTTTTTATTGTCACTCTCTTCATTGGGAATCTAAGGAACTGCTCTGAAGGATGGAAACCTCCATGGTTGGGGAAACCAGCTCAGCTTTGAGGAAAAAATGGCTCAAACTGGGATGCAGCTGGCAAGACCAGACTAGGGATGGAAACACCATCTCTGTGATGATCCAGCATGACAGGGACAGGATGCAGAGCCCCTGTCCCTCAAAGCCCCCCTGTGACATGGCTTCACCCACCTGTGCCTCAGTTTACCCTAACACTAATATGTCCTTAGCCTGGGGGTATAGGTGGGCTCAGGGCTGCAGTCTCAGATGCAACCTAATTAATGTAACAGTAATTCACTGCTCAGTAATTAATCACAGGCAGTTTTCACACCCTCCCTGTCCTGTCCCCCTCCCTGCATTTACCATGTTTAGTTCTGTCCTTTGCAAGGTGCCATTTCAGACAGTTACATCTACACTCGCTTCCAGGGTAAATAAAATCCTCCCTCGGCCCAAACTTCCACCCAGCTCCAGCTCCAGCTCTGTCACCCCTGTTGACCAGGGAGCTGATGTCCCAACACTCTGGGACACTTCTGCCCGCCCCGACCTTGCAAGGGTTCAGCCTTTTGGCTCCGTGTCCCAGTGGAAAGCAGCAGGTGCCCAGCCAGGACCGTGCAGGGAATAATTGGAGGCAGCATAGATCACCCTAACGACGCAAATCCAATTAGCCAAGGGTTAAGCACTCCGCTGATGAAAACCAGGGGTTCAAACTGCTGAGCCAGCAGAAGCTCTGCACCGATCAATGCCATGTAAATAATATGGCTGGTTCCTGGGAGCCCATCGCTTTCTGTCTCAGCAGAGAAATACATTTTGTCTGGCAGGGCTCCACTGAGCAGATTAATAAACATTGTCCTGGTTTAGGTCTGGAGGGGGGGGGACACGGAGACGCCGCCTTTCCCGGCTCTCCCGCACACACAGTCAGGAAAAATGAGGAATAATTGCTGCTCACGTCGTGCTGGCGGCTGTTATCGAGTGGTCCTGGGGTTACTCAGGGAATGAGGAGGATTCTGTGAGCTGTATCTGCAGTGGAGGGGGGGAAAATGCTGTGTTGAGATTGGTGTAACCCAACCACCAGTTCATGGAGCTGGAGCCCTCCAGGGAGCTCGAGAGAGGGGCCATCAGCTGGGACACACAGAGAAGCACTGGCCCCAGCTCACCTGCAGCCACCATCACCTCTGCAAGGTCCATGAGCAGATCTGAGTCCCATCATTGATGTCTAGTGGCTACTGAGGGTTGTGCCTCTTCTCCACATGCCCACCCATCCACACCCACCCCCTTATTGCTGGTCCTAATTCCTCCCGATTCCTCCCAGCCACACTTGTCATTGACCAGCAGGTTCAGAAACATCTAAAAGCAGAGGCAGCTTCAGGTGGAATCAGTGCATTCCCCTAAGCTAATCCCCACCCCAGATGCCTACAGGGACCTGATGAATCACAGAATGGTTTGGGTTGGAGGGACCTTAAATCTCCTCTCATTCCACCCTCTGCCATGGGCAGGGACACCTTCCACTGTTCCAGGTTGCTCCAATCTATCCTTGAACACTTCCAGGGATGGGGCATCCACAGCTTCTCTGGGCAACCTGTGCCAGGGCCTCCCCACCCTCACAGGGAAGAATTTCTTCCCAATATCCCATCTAACCCTGCCCTGTATCAGTTGAAGATCCCTGGATGCTGCTCACCCTGGTGACATTCAAACCCCAAAGTGTTATTGCTTCCAGGGAGTGATGCCCAAAACTGGGCAGTGGCAGAGATGCTGCTGGGGCTGGGGAAGCATCACCTTGGCTGTTGCAATGGGCATTTTTGCATCCTGGGAGTTTGCTCCGAGCCCCTTGGATTTGTCCCTGTTTAACCCGATCGTTCGTGGCTGAAACACCAAGACACTCCAGAAGAAAAAGGACAGAAAAAACACATTCAAAAATAAAAAATATTTCCTTTTGACACGTTTTCTTGGCTTGCCATAAGCGGCTTCAATCTTTTGATCTGAGGTTTCTTCCCCCCTGACACGTCCTTTGATTGCATTTATTTATTTTTTGCCTTAAAAAGCTGGAAATCAACCCAAGCCCTTTTGATTCTGACTGGAATAGAGAAAGAGCACAGATGATGTCTCTGGAAAGTGATTTTTTTTTTCCTTCTGAACCACTCCAGAACCAGAAGGAAGAAAAAGCCCAAATAAATCTGTTGTTGGCATTGTTGAGAAGGAGATATTGAGCGTGTGGAGATTCTCTGGAGGGGTTGGCCTTGGCTCAGCTCTACCAACAGCTGGAGGTGCCAAAATGCCTCTGGAAAAAGCTGGAGGGGAGCTGGGGTGTGTGTGTGCAGGAGCATGGCCCTGGGGTGCTTGGCAGAGGGAGGATGGAGCAGCATCCCTGAAGGCAGAATGAAGCCCTTCAGCATGGAAATGATCCCATCTGGAGGAGGTTTCAAGGATTTGGGCTCTCAGCTGGTGAGGAGGGAGGTAGCTCAGGGTCCTGCAGCCTGGGGAAAGCTGCCTGTCCTGGCTCATGATGTAACAACCTTGTCACTGAGTTCTTCCTCTCCCCGCCCCCAGAAAAACTGGGCATTTGGGGACCTTTACAACTTGCAAGCTTGAGGTATTTCCTTGGGGCACTTTGTTGGGTTTTGTTGGGCCCTCTCCACGGGCTGGGATCACACCAGGCACTGCTGTGGGTACCCACCCAGCCTGGCAGTGTGTGCTGGGGTGGGAAGAGCCCTCGTGAAAAGCACCACAGGTCATGTCCACTTCAGCCAGGCCAAGCAGAAAGCACTGGAGGTGTGAGAGAGACAAACCAGGGCTTTCTGGGAGCAGCAGCAACAAGTCCAGTGCCATTTCACCAAGAAACATAATTTCTGGTTCCAGCACAGCTGACAGCATCACTTTGAGGGGTCTGTACACTGTGAATGCAAACAGGGCACAGGCACCCTTCTGAACATCTCTGCCCCCAAACAGCAGCTCCCAAATCCTCTTGAAAGCAGTTGAATCATTTCATTAGTGTGTTTTTAAAGCTGTCATTACCAGGGCTCTCAGGTAGCTGTTTTATAACCAGTTTATTTTTCTCTCCACACTCAAAACGTTCACAATTTGTTTCAAATCACTGCAGTGCACACATTTGCCAGGCCCTCTCTCTATTACCTGATTTTGTATTTAGGCTTTGTGCTGTAGGTTATGATCAGGAGGGAGTTCTCCATCCATTAGTGTGGAAGCAAAGAGTCTCTGGGGCAGCTTCCCTGGGCTCTTATGATTTGATTCCAGCTAATGGCTGTGGTTGAGAAAATACAGGTATTCTAAAACCCACCTTCTTTGTGCTTTTGGGTTTGGGCATTTCTGACTCTGAGGACCTGAGCTCCTTTCCAGGTGGGTTATGAAGGTACTGGAAACCTACTGCTAAAAACTACAGCCCTCATCCCAGTGTTGGAATGTTTTATCCTCCCCCTCAATGGCCCTGCCAATTGCTATTTGCCTGATGTGGCTGGGGAGTGTTTTGTTTCAAAGCTCACTGATGCAGAGATGGCAAACCTGCCCTGTAATCAGGTTGGGATTTCCTTCTCCTTTCCCTTGAAAACCCACAGTGTTTCAAAAAAAAAGAAAAAAAAGGTGTTTTTCCAAAGAACGTGGCAGAAAACGCAGGAGGCAAAGCTATCCTGGAAGGGAGGTGACATCCAGGGCTGCAAACCTTCCTCCCCAGCAGAGAGAGGAGAAATTTATGAACCCGAGTTGAAAAAGAACTTCCAGCACTGGTGCACAGGGGCTGTGTGACACTTCCCACAAGTGCCCATGTCCGTGATTGTGGTTGTTGCTGATCAATGGTGGAAAAATCCAGCTCATTCCTAAGTTCTGACCCTCAGGACCTGCCTCAGGTCTCCCCTATCCTGAGGGCTCTGCAGGTGCCATGCCTGCCCACCCCACAAAGCCCCTGGGTCCCAGCCCAAGCTGGTAAATCCAGGATAAATCCTAATAAAGACAGCAAAGACCCTCTTCTCAATCCTGGACCACGACATGCAGACCCCCTCCAGACCTCCCTGGGGCTCAGAGATGTGGAATGCAATGCAGGATGGCTGTGGGGAGCTCCAGCCATTTTTCTTTCTTATTTTTCCCTCTCCTTCCCCCTTTCCCCCCACTCCCAGCAGCATGTGATCTATAGCAAGATAACAGCTTCAATTGCTCCAAATTGCTTATTGAGGACTCTGTGGTAAATCAATGATTTTAAATGGGATCACAGAATAGCAATCCCAACAACAGCGGAATAAAAAAAATAAATGGAGCTGGTTGGCAGCGAGGAGAGGGAAGGGCCAGGCTGCTTGTCTTCAGCTCTGCTGCTGGTGATGGGCACCAGAGCTGCAGTGTGGGATACAGGGTCTGCCTGATCCATTTGGGAACGTGTCTGGATAAAGCCAGGCTTGTAAAGGGCCGAGTGAGCTCCTCTCGCTCCCCTTTTAAGTAAAATTGGGATCAACTCTTCAGCACCGTGCCTGGGACAGGATCCACAGTGCTGGACTCCCAGAACTCCTAGAGTGAGGTCCTGGATTTCCCACACAGAGCAGGGAAACAGAGCATGGGTGTGTGGTCCTGCCAAGCTCTGCCCATTGGGCTCTGCAGCCACGAACGGGGCTAAACCCCACCCGTGGGTCCCTGCACACACTCCACCTCCAGCCCGTGTGCAGACACGGTGCAGACAAGGCCAAATTCCCATCAAAGCCATTACTCATCCCCTCCAAATTTAATTCCTGGGTGAAAATACCCCCATTCCTCCAAGAACAAACAGCCTGTTGGTCGCTGCTGAAGAACATGAGTTATAATGTCCTTAAATAGCCATTTTCTTGCTTTTAAGTGCTCAGGTTCTCACAGTGAGTTAGTGAGAGCAGAAATGCTGTCACTTAGCAACCTCCCCAGTTTGGAGGATGCAAAGGGAGGTGGGGAGGGGGGATTTTTGTCTTTCTTCTGCTGGAATTTCCAACTCGGCTCAGTCCTGAAATTTCTGCCTGTGTGAGACACGACACAATGAAGATGCAGGCAAACAAAAGCACCACTGGACACGTCAGTGAGTGGATGAATGAGCTCTCTTCCCTTCAGGATTTTCTCTCCCTCTTGATTAATGAATTTCATTTACTACAGTAACAACCCTACCTTCATCTGCATGGTCAGGGCAACAAGTGGCCCTGCCTCAGCCTTGGCTAAATTGAGATGCAAAGGATGAAGGGATGGACAGATGGGCTTTGCCCCACCCGGCAGGAAAACAAATCCCTTTGGAGGGCATCCCTCCTGCCTTCCTGGGGCGGGATGAAAGGGCACCTACAAAATCACAGCACGAGTTTTCTGTTGCTCTCCACGGTCACTTCCTGTCTCTGCCTCCCAAATCTGGAGCTTTTCAATAAAGGCTGTTTTAAAATGACTGGAAGAGGGAAAACTGGCTGAAACATGTCAAAACCCAGGAGAAGGTGCTGGAGAAGGTTGTGGTAGTTCTGGGGTTGTGTGGGTAAATTAACTTTCCATTGGCAGGGCGGGATAAAAAATAGGTTATAAAAAGCATTTAGAGAGTCTTGTATGGGCATGGGGTGTATTTGGGATGGGTTTAATCCAAGGGAAGAGAAGCTGGATGGAGTTCAGGACCCTCAGATCAGGGATTAGCTGATTCATGGGGTTCAGTTTAAAAGTGAGTGTGGATGAATGTCCTCAGGAGTCAAGGCTTTGTCTGTCATTGCAGCCCCCAGGTGGGACACTTTGGCTCGGCTACATCCCTCCTGCCTGAGCATCCCCAGATGCAACACTGGCCTCAGACACAGGACACTGCTGGATGTGCCAACCAGAGTCCATGAGAAGTGATGGAGGAGAGGGATGATGATGATGATGTTGATGATGATGATGATGATGATGATGATGATGATGTTGATGATGATGTTGATGATGATGATGATGCTTCTGTTGGGGTGTGCACAGAGCAGGGACAGCAGGGACGCCCCTGTGCGTGAACTGGCCGTGGGGAGAAGAACCAGACAAGCAGAAATGATGCAGAAACCACCTCCTTTGCATGGAGCAGGACAAACGGGGAGCGGGGCAGGCCAGCGGTCTCATGGCGAGGGGTCCCATCACTCTACTCTCCCTGCTCTGGTCCCCTTTGGGTTTCTGGCTGTGGGTCCCACTCTGACACACTCCAGTGGAAGATGGATCAGGTACCTAAAACAGAGCCCCGTCCTGCTTTAATAGACCACTTATTATGTCTAGTGAGCAAAATGCCACCACCCTTGCAAATGTAGCAGGAACGGGGACCACTGCAGAGCACTGCCGGTGTCTATTATGCAGCTGCTAAAGAACCTCCCCAATAATTAATTGTTGGTGATTTTGGAGGCGAGAACTTGCCCATTACACACAATGTGCAATTAGCTCTATTTGAAAAGCTCGCTGCAGGGCTGGATTCAGCAAACTTGGCTCACCTCGAAGAGCAGTTTAGCGCATGCTTAACTTTAAGCAGGTCCTTTTTGTCTCGAGGACTTCAAATTAAGCGCACGCCTAACTCTGGTGCTTATTCTGCACTTGGGTTAAGATCTAACTCGGTTATAGACTGACAGGAAGCCGGCAGCGTGTTCAGGGAGTTCTCAGCGTGGGCAGGCACCTGCCTCCTCGTGCAGCATCACAACCTGATTTGTAGTTTCCCTCATCTCCAGGGTGGGTTTTTTCCTCCCCAGAACCTGATGCTGGACCTTAAAGAGAGGATTGGAGGGGTAGAAGGGGTAGCAGAGACCAGAGAGCATCCTCGTAAGGAGCTGCACCCGCAGCCAGAGTTCCCAGAAGGAAGACTAAGGATGGGAGGATTTAAGGACCAGTAAATGCCACAGTTCCTGCCGAGGCTGGAGGTTTTGCTGGTGTTTAAACAGGCTCCTTGCCCGTGACAGTGAGCAGGATGGGTCTCACTGCGGGTCCCTGCAAATCACGAGGGGGAAAGCCCTGTCTGCCAACCCTTGAGCTGCCACCCATGTCGGGGAAAATTGAGCAAAGTCTCTTCTCACTTTGGTGCTCTCCCCGTCTGTAAATACTTAGAGATAGCAGCCGTAAAAGTACCTTAGAGAGAAGGCAGCAGTAAAATTACATCAAGCCTAGAGGCTTAAACTGATTGAAGGATACATTTTCCAGGCTGATACAGCTAATGCAGCAGCAGAGTCTCATGCACTGAGCAGCCAGTGGAATTTGATCATTTTTTTGCCCTTCTAAATGGCCAGGCAGCTGGGAAACACCCCCCCCCCCCCCTCCCCCGAATATTTTGGGAATGTTTTCAGAGCAAATGTGTTAGCCAGAGGCAAAAGTCTCTGAGATTTTTCAATGCAAACAGCCCGTCGCTGAAAAAAAAATTTAGGGATAGTGTTAATCCCGGTGCGGTGCTGCCGCCTGTGCTGTCTCCTGGCTCTTCTGGAGGCTTCTCCAGCACTCTGTGAAAGGTGATGGTGGTTCTGGAGCTGCTGCTGTTGGGATAGAAAGGGAGAGGGGAGACAGCAGCTGTCCCAGCAAGGGCACAACTCCAATATCTGTGTTGCCTTTGAAAAAAAAAAAAAGGCTTCTGCACACCCCCTGCCCGTTTCTTTCCACCCTCCCTGCCTTGTCCCTGCCCCTTCCCTGGGGGCTACACCTGATGCCCCCAGCCCGACGTGGGGCATGGAGGGGCTCGGCCCTGCAGGACGTGGGTTTGACAGCCGAGATGAGCCGGGGTGGTTTTGCTCCGACCCGCCCTGGCACCTCTAATCAGGATTAATGGCTGTGACGGGGATCTGTTTGACTTTTCCGCCGCACCCCGGCCGGCGCTGGGGGCACAGGGGCCTGACCTGCCCCGGCGAGCGGGGCCGGCGCTGACACTGGGGATCGATCACGGCTATTCCCATCGCCGGGAGCAATGGGAAGGGGGAGCGGGGAGGGGAGGGACGGATGGCTTTGCTCTGCAGCGGGAATTTCCCCGGGGAACATCAGTTAATGTGTCAAAAAGATCCTTAAGCCTCTATCATTACCCAGGTTGCACTTTCTCTGTGCCTCTCAGTGGGCAGGAGGGACAGGACAGGGCAGGGGGGCTTTTGACCCCAGTAAAGGCCAAAATCTCGAGTCATTCACGTAGTAAACCCTCCAAACCTTCTCACCTCCCCAGCCACAGAAATCTGCCTGTCAAAGGGAATAAAAATCGACTTTCCTCCTTTGAGAGATGACAGGCAGGAGGGAGGGGGATGCAGCCTCCCATCTCGTGTCTGATGGACTTGACCCCCTCCAGAGACCCTCCTTCTCCCCCCGCCTTCACAAGGATGGAGCAGAAGGGGATGTGAGCTCCTGTGTGCTCCAATAGATGGGCTTGGGGAGTAAAAACCACCCGTGTGCCCATCCTGTCCCATCCCCAGCTCACCCCATCACTCTTGCTGCACAAGGGAAGGGGAGGCAAGAAGAGAGCAGGATCAAAGGGCAAAATTACCCCTTCTGGCAGCAAAGAACGATTTCAAACAGCATTAACCAGTCTCTCCTTATCCCACGGTGTCACCTTCAGGAAGTAGGATGTGGCTGGGGAAGGGGCACCCAGCCCTTGCACCAGGGTGGGATGGACTTGCTCACTCCAGGAGACAGTGCACCAGGAAGAGCTGGTGGCATGAACCAGATGCTGAGACAGCGCTGGCCTTGCCAAATTCAGCTCCAACAAAATTCCTTGGGGATGAACATGGACTATGAACGGGTTGGCTGCAGCTGAGTGTGGGCACAGTGCTGCAAGATGCTACCGTGGCACCAAAAAGGGCTCTAATGATCTGGGAGGAAAATAAAGGCTGGCCACCTGACGGCAGCTCGCTGCTCTCCAGCTCGTTTTTGGGTTCATAATGAAGCACAAGGTTATGCTGGACTTGGACAAACACCACAGACACGGCAATATGCTAATAAACGCTGATTTAAATTTGATGGAAGCCTGGAAGAATTATCCCAGAATGTATTAATTAGTGTGATTATGAGGTGTTTGAAAAATGAAAATGCAAAGCAGAGGCCACAAGGAGGAAAGGTATTTAAGGCGGGCGAGCCTTTGAAGCTCTTCCCAGAGGGATGTGCCTGGATTCCTGCACTGAGGGCAATTCTCTCCCCGGGAATCGCTGCAGCCCCTTCCCCATGACCACCCCGAGCCAAAGCCTCGGCCACGCTCCCGGCACAAAGCCTTGAGCCACCCGCAGCCCGGCACTCCCTTTATCGAGGTGCAGTGGGAGCAGAAACTGCCGTCCCTGCTCTCCTCCCCGAGCGATTCAGCACCGCCAAACTCCGCTTTGCTGTAAATACAGCGGCAGCTCCCGCAATCCTCCCCTTCCCTCCCAGACGCCTCCTCCGGAGCAGCGCTGGTCGGCTGCCGGCGGGGCAGGCACGTGTTTCCCCTGAAGGGGAATAGGTTTTCAAAGTGAATCTTAAATCAGCAAGCTGACGGGCAGCCCTGCCTGATTTCTCTCTTGCTCTCTTCGTTATTGATGTTATTTTACCCCCAATATTCCGAGCTGCCATTTCCTCCACCGTCCTCCCCCCACTGCAATTCCCCAAATCACACAACGTGCATCGAACTCGTTCTTCAAACACGAATCCGGGGCTGGTGCTTCCTCTCTGCTGCAGGAATCTTCCCAGTGCCTTCCCCAGAGGGTGGCAGCTCACGGAGGAGAAGGGGAAGATGCAGCTCTGCTGTCGAGACTGTGAGCATCGCTCTGGGACGGAGCAACCCTGGGCTCCCCCCGCAAAGGGCCAGCACTGGGTGCTGTGATGGAGTGTAATACCCCAGACTGCTTTAAAAAAAACATCCCTGAGCTCATTTGATGCAGATCTGAGCAAGGAAACCACGCTGAGCAGCCCTCACATGCCCCAAAGAGGCCACCTCGCCCTTCGCTGAAGGTTCCGTGACCATCCCAAAGCAGATCCCTGTGTCTTTTTTGCTCTTTCAGCAGAGTGACAATCACATTGGTGCAGTTCCCCACTAGGAAATGCTGCAGGACAGGGGCAGTCCCAGGCTCTGTCTGACATCCCACCTCTGCTCAGTGTTGATCTGTGCCCTACTCACCATCCCCATTCCCAGTGAGTGGCTGGATGGACAGAGGGATTGCCACCTCGATACCCTTGGATACAATCTAAGCCTCCCCTGGTACACCTTGAGGTGGTTTCCTCTTGTCCCATCACTTGTTACCTGGGAGACCCCCACCTGTCCTCCCAGTCTCCCCATCAAAGCCGAGGACTGAGCCTCTGCTGAGAACACAAAGAGGCTCCCAACTCCAGCTGCCCTGTTTGTGGTGACAAACACTCAGCCACAGCCCGAGCTGTCACGGCTCCAGGTTGAAGTGTAGGGAGGAAGACCCTGAAGCCGCTTCCCTGGATCTGTCACAAGGCAGGAGTTCAGCTGATGGGCAATAATGCATCACACAGCAGTTTGTCCCCTCACATCTGCCCCCACTGTCCCACGGAGCAGAGCCGAGGGTGGTGACCCCACACCCCTCTTCACCCAAGTCACATCCTGGAGAAGTTCAAAAAGAAACAGGCAAAATCTCCCCAAAACCACAGCGGCTCACTGGGAAGGGAGAGACTTTGATTCAAAGTGACTGCTCCTTTGGAAAATCTCCTCCTGCTGAAGGAGAAACACAAACAAAACCCCTTTTTCTCTGGGAAAAACAAACAGGGAGCCCAAGCTCAGATCAGAAGGGAAAGCCATAATGGGAGCAGACACCGTCCCTGCCACGGCTGCACTGACCGCTGACAAATCGTTTCAGGTCAGTGCAGAACAACACAGGCTCTTCTCAGAGCTGGAGAGGCTGTGATGGAAAAGCAGCTCACCGATTAATTTGGCTGTTTCTAATTAGGGCAGCAAAGCTGGGCTCAGCTCGCTGCAGGGCTGAGCCTGGGGCTGGGGCTGAGCCTGGGGCTGGGCCGTGCCCGCTGCCAGCTGAGGCGCGAACCCATCCCTGCCTGCTCGTGCCACCCACGAGGTCCTGGCACATGGTGGCCTTGGCTGCTGCTGCTTTGGGGTTGATGGGGTGGAGAAACAGCTTTTGCTACCCGGGTCACCCCACGTGCTCAGGTCGGGTTGTTTTGGAGCTCAGGGAGGACCCAGATGGTGAGTGGGGAGTTGCTTTTATCCTCCGGAGCAGCAGTCACAGCAAAACTCATGTCCAGGCAGGGGAGGATGGGTGTGTCTTCCCCCTTGCCAGCACACACAGGGCTGATGGGGCAGGGACAGAGTTTCCAACACCTGGGTCTCTCTTCAAGAAGAAGTGGGCACAGGGCAGCACGTGAGATGGCTGTGGGCATCCCGCAGGACACGAGTGCCCACCCGGGGACTCCCTGCTCGGGTGTGTGCAGAGGAGGGTGAGGAAGGGATGAAGGCCCAGGGACCCTCCAGCCCTCATCATCAGCTCTTGCCAGGTTCTGGGTATCTCAGGGCAGTTCAGCCTGGGATGAAGGTGCAGTGGGTGGTGCAAGGAAAGACAAAGAGAGGGTGTCGGTACACGGAGAGCTGGGATGATGGCCGAGCTTTGGCAGCCCATTACCTCCCGCAGCTGGGCACAGTAACTCTGGGTTTGGCAGGCAGGAGACTTTCCCCCTCCTGAGCAAAGCTGGTGCAACATTATCCCCACACTGGGAGGCTGAGCAGGGGTGGAGGCAGAGCTTGTGGTGGGATTAAATGGAAACCCCAGCAACACTCAGGGAGGAAGCGCTGCGGTGCTGCGCTCCCGGCTGCACCCAGCTCCCATTCCCTTGGACTCAGCTAAAAGCCAGTGCAGGGCACTTACAGGGAGCAGGGAATGGGGCCAAAAAGGTCTGAGGTGTCTGTCCCAGGTGAGTCAGGGTGCCTGGGAAGCCCACTCTGGGTGGATGCTCAGATGGGGGCACACAGCCGAGGGGAGAGAAGAGCTGCAGCCCGAGGCAAAGAACTCAATAATCTATCAGGCAGGCTCTGCAGCGAGTCTTTAATAGACTTATCTTTACCACAATAATGTATTTTATTTTTCCAGTGCCCATTCATTATTCACACACTTATTTCCCCACGGATTATGTATGCTGCCTGAGCTCTGTGCTCCTGCCTCGTTTTCACAATGTCGGCTCTGGTACCTACTTATTTTTACAGCATTGTCACCTGCAAATGGGCTTCGATTTAATCACCAAAACTAATAATATGGCTCAGTGGAGATGTCAGGGGCAGGATGCTCCTTCCCTTCCGGAGTCCCTCTGAAAAACACCAGATGTTGGCACTGAAGCATCCTGTGTGTGACGAGGTTGGGCACTCTCAGACCACCCCCTGCACGGATCCTTTGCCTTGTTGCTGCAGCATCCAAAGCCCCGAGATGGAGTTTGCTGGAGGAAAAGTGAGGGTTATACCGTGAGGGTTATACCGTGCATCAACACTGCTGCTTCATCCCAGGTTTAAAAAGGGCTTTAAAAGGCTCCCAAAACCCACCCCCTGGTCAGTTGCTGGACCTGAGTTTCCCAATGCAGAGCAAAACCCTTTGACTTGTGCTGAGCTGCACAGTCCTTGAATATTTTTAAATCACTCAGACCTGGGATGACCCACAGCACAAGGGGAAGAAGTACGAAGTAGCTGCTCATTAGTCAGGGACATCTGTGAAGCAGATGAGTGCTGGTGTAGTGGGATGAGCAGCATCTGCTCGGAGGCAATGGAGCTCTGCTTGCAGGGCTTCTGCACCTTGGCAGCCCAATTTCCAGCATTTCTGGATTTCCAGCTTCTTGGCACGTTAAAGTGAAGAGTGGTGCCTTGGTGTGGGTTTATGGTGAACCCAGTGCTCACCCACAGTTACCAAGGGCACATCCAAACACTGGTGCATGTAGAGCTGCCACACGGTGCCTGCCCCATGTACTGCCATGCAAACTGTGATACCAAACCACTGCTGATCTAGTTTTTAGCTGGATCTTGGCTGGTTTTGGCATTCTGGTGCTTTGTGGAGGAGGATGATTTAATTTCATTGCTTTCCTTCCCTGGTTACTTCACATCAGAGGAAGCAAGGGCTCATTTTTGCCCACATGCCTTTCTGTGTCAGGGGCAAGCAGCACAAACAACTTCTGCAAGCTGTGAAGAGCTCTGAAAGGAAGAGAGTCCTCTGGTTTTTACCTTGAAATGGATTCTGGAGTTCAGATTAGTTGCACCCTGGGCTCAGGACTGGATCCTCAGTCAGCAGAGGGGAGCTCAGCACCTTCACCCCAACTGGATCCCTTGTCCATCTGCTCAGCTGCAGCCTTGAAACCCAGTCAGGGAGGATGGGCTGAGGAAAGCAAAGATCCCCAAGCACTCAGGGAGAGTTCTCCTTGCAGTTGTTTCACTAGTCCTTCCTCAGGAACAGAGCAGCCCATATGTGGTGTCCTCCTGGACCTGTGGGTCCCCAGTGCCACTCACCCAGCTCAGCCCTGGCTTTGCTGCAAGAAGTTATTCCCACATGTAATTCCTTTCCCCCACCTTTACCTGGTACATTATTCTGCCCACATTCCTGTGCTCTCCCTGCCTTCAATGAGGGTCATAAATAAGGCATAAGGCATATTAAAAAGGGGGAGAAAACATTTAATCTTCTATTCTAGTTTGCTGCAGAGCTGAGATTGATCTGGCTGCTCAGGATCCCTCCTCCGGCCCCAGCTGCCTCCTGCTCTCCCTGACACTCACATACAGACATGAGGATGATAAAAGGATGGACACCCTTCCCCTGGGGTTAAACTTATAAAGAAATTTTTCTTTGGCAAGTGCCAAAGTGCACACAGGCAGGGACATGGGTGCACCCAAAGGAAGGGATGGAGTTGTCCCACTAACTGGTTTTTGAGCCCTCAAAGTAGGGGTGCTCCCAGTCCCTTAAAGCACCAAGCTCTGCAGCCCACAGACGTTATTTGGAGGAGAAAAAGAAGGAATTATCCTATAGCTAAACCCCTCTAACCTCCCAGTGTGAAATCCCGAGGCAGAGGGCATCTCCCACTGCGATGCTCACCATGTGCTTCCAGCTCAGCGGAGAATTCAGGGCTTGGTTTTGTTCAGGAGCTTTTCCCGTGACTCCAGGACAGGTCCTTCCCTGTGGGCTTCTGCTGGGACAGGTTTTCAGCAGTGCTCCAAGACCATGGCAAGCATTCCTGCAGGGAGTGATGCCTGGATGCTGCTGTGGGCTGCAGAGCTGCCGTGGAGGCTGCATCCCTGCTTGTCCCTCAGCGATGCCAGGCTGAATGTGCTGAGCTCCAGAGAAAGAAACAAACAAAAAAAGGGTATTTTGGTTTCCACAAGCCTGGTTTCCTGAGAAAAAGAGGTTTATTCAATTACCCTCCCTGTGCCTGAGACAGCCGGCGTGTCTTCCCTTGTCACTTTATACCTTAAGAGGCAATTGGAACCAAATTTGACAGTAATAATAGGAATCTGAAGAGAATTATGTTCTGACAGGCTTGGTGAGGATCCACAGCCTGACAGAGGAGTGAAAGACATAATTAATGGCCCTGCTGAGGAAAAGGCCACGCTGTGAGTGTTTTCCTCACCAGACATCAGAGGCTCTCCAGGCAATTAAGAGCAATTCCCTGGGGAAACGCCTCGGGCAGCATTGGCATTAACCAGCACCAGCAAGGAAACCCCAGCTGGCATTTGGTTCTCTGGGGTCTGCTGGGACAACCCAGCAGAGGAAGCTTTTCCCCATTTGGGCCATCACCCTGTTGCTCTCCTGTGTGGATTCTCCACATGGTTGTGCACTTGGCAGCCTCCTCAGCCACCCACTCCCCTCCTGTCCCACACTCCCAGCTGTGGATGGGAGGAGGAAGGAGCTGTACCTGGACACAAGGAGCCTGTGGGCAGGCACAGCCCTCACTGCTGGATCCTTCCCTCCCTCCTTACCCTCCACCAGGACATCTCAGTATGTGGTGCCCTAATTTTCCCCAGCCCAGAGACGGTCTCCGTGTGCTTGGGGGGACCGACGTGCTTGTCCTGCCATTTCCACTTAGCTCTGGGCAGGCACAGGGATGTGCTGGACATACCTTTAATCTTAAAATATCACTTGTTACGCCCAAAATCCAGATGAATGTTGCTATTGCAGCTGAGGAAACAGCAATTTGAATCCTCAGGAGATTTAATAGAAAGGCTTGTTTCAAACCTAAACTTTAATCTTCCTGACATCTTTTGTTTCCCTTCTAAAAAAGAAGAAAAAAAAAAGCTCTTAAACAGCAAATGCAAAAGCTCCTGTTTCTGTTCAGTTTATAGCAAAGTGAGTCCTGCACAAACCATTGATCCAGGACTGAATTGCACCAGGGTGGGATTCAGCATCATCTCCCAAAGGGATTGTTTTTTCTCACCTGCCTCAGCTGGAGGGAAAGGCTTTGTTTGCCTCCAAGATTAAAAGTCTTTCTCTTCATGTCCCTTATTTCAATATTTGGAAACAACACTCTTCTGCAGCAATGATTTGTCTCCTTTCCATTCCCTTCCCTCTGATAGAAAATGATTTGCTCATGTGGTCCCCAGGCAGCTCCAAAAATTCCATTTTGGGACCAAATTCCCTCTTTACTGGGGTGAGGGACCAAGGGGCTGTTGGGATTTTCCTCCAAGAACTGGTTTCTTCTGGAAGCACCAGAGAAATGTTGAAGCTGTGCATGGACAGTGGTTGTATGTGAATATTTTTTGTCCAAAAAAGGCTGGAAAAGTAAAAACCACAACAATCTGCTCTGTATGGCCACTGTGATGCCAACCACCCCCCTGTGCTCCCCAGCACATCACTGTGGGTGGATGAAACCCAGCCCCAGCACCTCCCCTTCTTTGATAAGTGCAATGAACCACCCCCCAAACCCAAGAGGCTTTCAAGGAAAAGGAAATAAAATAAATAAACCCAAGTCTCAGAGCTGGGAGAGAGGCAGAGCCCATGGAGGCTGGCCCAGCAGAGGAATGGGTGGGAATAAAATAATGAAATAAAGGCAGAAGGAATCAATGTAAGAGGAATTATTTAAGAGGTAGAAGAAAGCTGTTAAAAAAGGAGGGGGGGGGAAAATCAACCCTCTCTTGGGGGGGAATAAAAATGTTCGAGCAAAAGTAGGCCATTTGCTAAACAATAAAAGGGATGAAGCAGATGATGAGTCTAAAATGGCTGAGATGCTGAACTGCTTTTAAAAATCTGCCTTTATCAAGAGAAATGTGGAAAAGTGGTTTGGACAATTAGGAAGTAACAAAGGCCTCGTAAAAATAGCTCCGGGGGGGGAAGAGAAACGCTCAGGAAATGGGAGCGTGGCGGCAGCGCCGCAGAGCGCATTAAGGGATTAACTGATGGAGGGGCTGGGACAGCCGGGATGGATGGGGACACAGGTACGGGGCTGCCCCCTCCTGACACAGCACCGGCAGCTCCTAAACGTGCCGCCAGCACGGACTCGGGGCTTTGGGAAGTGTGGAATGAGGGGTGGAATGAGAGGCTAACAAAGATCCCGTCCGACGCCTCTTCTTCGCCTCTTAATAGCGGAGCCAAATTAGAGACAGCAAAGCAAATTCTCTCTGGATATCAGGATGTGATATCGCTTCCCGGGGGTGAAATGGAGGAGTGATGGAATTAAATTAAGAAAGAGGAAGTTAAAATTGCGTATCTGAAAGGAAAGGCTGCTCGGAGTAATTCTCTGCTCAGCTGGGGATCAGTGTCCCGGGGGTTGATTGCAGATAAAGTCCAATAGCACCTGGATCTCGGCAGCCAGAGAGCCTTTGAATCACGTTGTGGGGACTGCTCTGAGGAGCAGGAGCTGGGGCTGGATGCTGCCCAAGGCTCAGGGCCCACCGTGCTGCAGGGCCCTAGGGATGGGGGGAAAAAAATAAAGAAACAAAGTCACCAGGCAGAGTGGCTTTTCCTGGTGTTTTTTCTCTTCTTTACAGTTACCTGGACTCTTTCCTTTCATAGCACGAGGAGATGATTTGGGACCCTGCGAGACATGATCACACAGAGCATCTGTCTGCTGTTTGCCCCTCAGTTTCTCCCAGGGATCACGTGGAGAAGAGGCCACCACATTCCTACTTGACTTCCCTGTTGCTCTGTGCAGGTAAAGCAAAACTACCCTGAACAGGTCGGTCTCAGATCCAGCCTTTCCTCAAAGTCAGCCTCTGATCTCACTCTGTAGCAATAAGGATAAATGGAGCATGAGAGCATCCTGCTGCTCCCACATCTCCTCTCCCCACCTCCCAGGGCTTGGGATGCCCCAGCTGCCCAGGGCAAACATCCTGTCCTCAGCAGCTCCAGGCTGGAGGGAGGGATGGCTCCTGTGTCACAGACAGTGGAGAGGAGGCAGTGGGTGGCAGAAGAGGAGTATTTCACTGCTGGACCAAGAACAGCCTGGGGCTGGTGTAAATCTGGTCACTCCCAGGGGTCACATCCCCAGCTCTGACTCAGCTGGGCTCTGCTCATCACTGCTGTCCCTCCTGGTCCCATCCTCCTCCTCCTCCTCCAGCCAGCCCCTCCACACCTCCCATGGGGAGCAAATGGCCTGTCCCAAACCCTGCTGCTGGAAAACCCTGGTACAGAGCAGGGAAGCGCCTGGTTAGCCTCTTTGCACAGGGAGAAAGCAATTAAGGGGAAGAAAAAAATCAGAAAAACATAGAAAAAGCTCAGAATAAGGCAGTTTGGAATGCCAGCACCCCCAAGTTTTCAGAAGTATTTTTAGCATCAAGTTTTGAGCTAAAGGAAACAGCTGTATGAACTCTGGCAGCAGGAGAGACAGGAGGTGGGAGCCAACACCCTCGTGTTTTCATTCCACTTTTCCTTAAACCACCCTGAGTCATGCAATTGGCAGCTCCCCCTTCATCTGAAAGGAGAGCGAAGCATCACCCGCATCCCCTAAAAAAGCCTGTCCCCTCTGTGGTGCCAGAAGGCTGACAGAAATAGGGCTCTGCTACTGCAGTGCCAAATGTACTCACCACCTCCCAGGAGCCAACACCACCCCCCCCCCCCCCAAAATCCCAGGGATCCCTTTTATAGCAGGGCCTGATCCTGCCCCAGCCCATCCTGTGGGAGAGGCTGCAGGTGAGGCTCAGCCTTGCACTTAAAGGACCGTTTTTCCTCGTGAATGCAGTGATTGAAACAACAGATTTTGGTTTTTCCTTCAAATTATGGCATGTTTTGGGTTTGAGCTGGGCCTGGGGAGAGGAGAAACCCTCCTTTGTTTTAGGAAAATTAAGCCCTGCTGAGAGAGGAACCGATGGTCTCTGGCTTCAGGCTCTGATCTCCTCCTGGAGCAGTGGGGACAAGAGGTGTCAGTGGGGCAATAAATCAGGGCAAGGGTTTCCACAGGGCTTTCCAAGCAATTGAGACAAGACAGAAATATCCTATCCCCAACTCCAGAGCATCTGTTCCAGTCACCACCCACCCGCTCGGGCCCAGCCGGGGCCCAAAAAGCCGGAGGAGCTCACTGGGATCTCTAATAAACCTTGCAGTGACCCAGCCTGGCTTTTAGGGCAAGGAAAAGGGAAAAAGGCTCCTGAGTGCACCCTGTGTGCTTCACCCACCTCCTCCTGCTGTGCTGGGCTCTCACTCTTGCCCTGGGCTCCTTGCAAGAGACTGTTCCAAGCTGGAACACCCAAACTCTGCCAGTCCTGTGCCAAGGTGAGAAAAGCAAAGTCACTCCCCTGAGATCCCAGGCTGCTCGTGGTCAGGGCAGGTCTTCTACTAACAACCAGAAAGTCCATCAGGGAGGTGAGCTGAGGTTCATTCCTGCAAAGGGCTATGAGTTAGGTGGTTTTTTTGGCCAGAAAAAACTGCTGATCTCCCACTGATCTGCCTTTCAGTCGTTCAGTGATCTGTACAGAGGAAGAGATCAGCTCTGTGCCACAGGAGGATGCAGAGTTAGGACATGAGAAGATATGAATGGTGACCCAGGAAAGACAGCCTGGGTTGTATCAGCTCCAGGAAGGCAAAAAATTGGAGCAGGAAACTTTCTGGTGTGTCTTGGAGCTCAGGTACTGGGCTCAGGGTGGCTCTGGCACAGAGCTCTGAGCCCATCAGTTTTTCTGAGCTGGGCCCATCTGCAGCTCCAAATCAATGCAAAGAGAAAAAGAAGCCCCTCCATGTCCCAGAACAGCTGCTGGGAGGACTGTTCCCATTCCACTTTGATGCCAGCACCAGTCTCTGCACTGTGGAAGACCACAAGAAGCAAACAGGATCCCGATCCATCATCCGGGGATGAGATTCCTTGGATGCAGGTGCAAGCCTTGGTGAGGAAGAGCTGCTGGCTATGAGTCACACAGTCAGATTGGTGTCTGCTACCAAATGCCATTGCTCCATGAACTAAAAACTGTATATTTGAGTCAAACAGGATGAAATAGTCTAAAAAAGCAAAAATTAAGGGACTCGGCAAGTAAAATGTTGGCACTGAGGGCACATAATGTTAGGGTTGGCCTGGGAGAGTCTTTGTGTGTCAGGGGGAGAGTCCTGTCTCAGGCATGGAGATGCTGAGCTGAAGGTTTGACACTCAAAGGATCCAAAGATGCTTTCTACTTAAACTTGGGCACGTGGATACTGGGAGCAGCTTCAGCGTGGGAAAACTCAGTGGGTTATAGAGTCACAAACCAAAATTCTGCCTGTCCAACTTCCCTGGTTGGTTCTTGAACGGACACAGATGGAGAGCACAGCCTTCTCCACGCTGGGAGGGAGGGAAGGTCTTTGCCATTGAAGCCACCCCACCAGCGTAGAAAAAAACAAGGAGTCAGCCAGTTCTTGGCTTGGGTTTTGTTCAAGGAAAGAGGCACATCCCAGGAAAAAGGCCTTCACCTGCTGGAAGTGCCTTGGAAGACACAAACATGAAAGGCCAAGACAAGAGGTCTCTGTCAACAGGAACCATCCAACTGGAACGGGCTTTTAGCCAGGGAAAGCTTCCCAAACAGCGATGCTGGAAATGGGCCTTGGATGTACCATCACCTTGTAATCCTGTACAAAGAGCTTGGTGGATCAAGTGGAAAAATGATGACTTTTCAGAAGAAATAATATACTGGAAGTGGTGGTGGTGGGGGGAAGCAGCAGGTCAGACTGATGTGAACCTACTGTTTTCTTTGAGCTGTGTGAAAAGGATATTTTTTCCCAAGAAAAGCTGGCTCTGCCAGAGGTTTGGGCAATAAAGTCACATCTCCTGCAATGCTGTGGCACACAGGACTTGTTGGAGAGTTTGTGAGCTGTCAGACAAGGCAAAGCCTTGATCCATCACCTCCCTCAGACCCTCATTTTGCTCATATTTATTAACTTGGTTCTTTCACTGCTACTCACTCATCACAGTTACAAACTCCATCCCTTTTTCTTCAAACAACAGCGAGAAACACAACAGTTTGGATGTACAGTCATGGCTTTTAATACATTTTGCCTCCCAGGGCTGCAAAGAAAGTGCAGAGAAATTGTTCTGATGGCTCTGATCCAGGGAGGGGTGAAAAGGGGAGCAGGAAATGTGATGGTGATCGATGGAGAAAGGGTCACTGCTGGGTGGTGGGAGTGCCCAGGGCTGTGGTGGGGCTGGGGCTGGCCCGGAGTGGGAGAGCAGAGAGCAGCTGAGACCTTTGCTGGTAGCCATGGTTGGGCCAGCTCAGAGGGAACTGGGATCTGGGGCACTGCAGACCCTGAGTGCAGCCAGTCTGGGGCACTGGGACAAGACACAAGGTCACCCGGAGAGTCTGGGAGCTGGATCATGCCCCAGACACTCAGTGACCTCAAGAGCCACGTCCCATGTCTATGGAAGGACACAGCCAGCCATGGCACAATTTTTCCACAGAAAGCCTCCCTAAAATCACCAATAAAATCCAACTTTGTGGCTGCAGTCAGGAGAGGGGAAAAAAGATTTTTTTTTTTTGCACAAAATTTCTTTTGAAGTTTGTGTTTCCTGGGAGGAAATGGAACTTTTTTGCATGGCAGTTTGCAACAGCCTCATCTCAGCTCAGGGCTGAGGTCTGGACAGGGGATGTCTTGTGCTCTCCACGTGGAGATGGGAACGATGCTGAGAGGAGCTGTGGGAGAGGACTGTGAATGAGGGTGATGCTGAGACATCCCAGTGGTGGGTACCAACCTACACCTGATGGGCACAAAAAGGTGTCTGTCTGGTCTCCTCCCGCTGCTGCTCTCCTATTTCCAGTGGCATCCAACCAGCCAGGAGCAGCTCATGGCCGGGGCTTTAAACTTTAAGCTCTGTTTAAACAGAGACTGAAGGCAAAGAAAAGCCACGTGTCACCTCCTTCCACGTGCCAGAGAGTTGAAACTCAGCCTTTGTACTTTCCCTTGGCTGGACCGTCATGAATGAGAACTGGCAAATTGCTTTTTAATTTGCTTTGGTGCAGCCGAGGAAGGAGGGGATGAAGGGCTGTGGGATCACTCCTGCCTTTTGTGGGGTTGTTCAAAGTGAGCTGCACTTGCCTTGTGTGAAAAGGACAAGCACGAAGAGTCGACTTTTGCCTTGTGAAGAAAGTGTTCTTTAAAAAAAAAAAAAAAATTGATTTTTTTTTTTTTTTTTAAGAGAGCTGGACAGCTTCAGAATTCAGCAGGATGGCCCAGGAGCTCTCAAAAATCAATGTGAATAAGATAGTGGAGTTGGTGTTAACAGATTGCAAAGTTGGGTTGTGAAGGATCGAAGAGGGTCTTTCAGACCCAGCTGGAGATTTAGCATATTTTGATTTTTCCTCCCACCCTGGCAGGTACTGAAAAGGAATCAGAAAGAAGCTGATCCCTCACCGAGGGGAAAAGTCTCCTTTCAGTCAGTGCTGGGAACTGCAGTCTGCTCGAGAGTGTGGAAGACCAACGTGGTGCAAAAGAGCGACCTGAAAATCCCAAACTGAAGCAACATTCCATGGCAAATTTCCCACCAGCTCCACGAGACACCGGAGCACACACGTGGGAGAGACTCACGGCTCCAACCCAGTGCACCAAGATTTCCAAGAGTTACACGAGGAAGGGGAGCAAATGGAGATGTCAGCCCTGCTCTGGCACCATCCATCACATGGCATGTGGCAGGAGGTGCCTCCCACATCGCCCCGGCTTGGCAGATGCCGACAGGCTTCCGACATCGCTGCTCCACCCATCCCTCCCGCACCATATGGCTCTCTCAGGCTGGGTCCCAGGAGGCCCTTCCCAACAGCTGCTCTGCTAATGACTCCTTGTTAATTGCAGGACTCTGGAAGGGCACCAGTGATGCCCCTCTTGAAGGTGAACCTTTCAGGGGCGGGTTTGGCTTCGGATCTTCACCTTGGCAAACGGCCCAGGTCACCTCTGCACCGGCATTGTTGGACCTGTGCTGGACAGCTGCTGGTTGGTGGCCACTGGATGAGTCATTTCCAAGCCCTTCTGAGCCTCCTGTATCCTGGGTGCCAACACCCCACAGAGACTGGAGCCAGCCCGCAGAGGGCTGGTCTCCAAAAGGAGCAGCATCTCAGTGTCTTCTCCTTCTCCACCATCATCCCACATCTCTTGCTGTGAGAGCCCGGAATGCAAAGTGATGGGATATTTACTTCCCTGAGCTCTTGGCTCCTGTCCCAGCCCTTTCCTTCCTGGGCAGCAACTCCTTTGCTCACAGAGCTGTAGGGACAGCCACAATGGCATTTTCCCACTGCTGGAACAAGTCTCCTGCTGATGGTAAGGTGGGACACCTTGTGAAGGCACCACCTGTGCTCCAAAATCTGCATAATTCAGGGTAAAAGGGGGGATATCAGGACAGTATGGAGTCAATTCACCTTAGGAAAACCTGTCCCAGAATCTCCAGGATCCCTGGGAAGCAGCACCTTTCCCACCAGAGCTCAGTACCAGGAGGGACCTTGGCCCAGCCTTGACCCCGCTCAGTCCTCGCCGCTCTCCCATCCAAGGGTTAAAAGGCAGAAGCTGCACAGGCTGATGGAGTAAGAAATTTCACTTTGCTCCTATTTGTAGTTAAAAAAAGCACTAATTCATTCTAAATCTGCCTGAAAGAGCTTTAAGTGGTAATACACCGATAAGACGACTTTATTTGGCTTAGCATTTAGAAAGTTTTATGTGTGTAAATGGGCGAGGATATCGCAAAGGCTCATTTTGTCTCTCTCTCTCTCTTTTAAAGTGTGGAGCTGTCTGGCCTCCCTTCTGCTCTCCTGCTTGCTGGGTTTCTATATCCCAACCTTCTCCCCTTTTCCAGCAGGGGATTATTGCTCCCTGGCAGGAATGGCACCTTGTTTGGGTGACACCCCCTTGCCCCACCACCCCACGGTCTCCCCACAGCCCAAGGATTTCTCTACCCCACTGCTCCCAGGTGCTGCAGCCTCAGGCAGACCTGGAAACTTCCCTGAGCCTCTGTGGGGTTTTTTTGGCTTTCACTGGGGTCTCAGCACAGGTGAATCAGGGTTGGATCCCCAGGCACCACTCCAATAATCCTGAAGGGGGACTACTGAAGAGGCAGCCCCATCCTCACCCCTCACCCAAGCGAAGGAGGAATTTTGTTCCCTTCGCTCTCTGACCACTCAGTTGCTGGGGTTGGGGAAATGATTCATTTATCCCCCTTGGTGTGAATCACCAAGGAACCACCAGCCAGCAGCACCTTCTTCAGCCCACACTTTGCTGCTTCTTCCAGCCCAGCTCTTCCCATCCGAGCCACCGCCACGGCCGGCTCTTGTGCAAAACTCCCTATTTCACAGGGAAATTTCTCCTCCTGATCCTTTTGTTTACCTACAGGGCCATTGGACAACCTTCCCGGCGGCTGACAAGGCTCCTGAAGTGCTCTTGTCAAAGGTTAGCATGGCTGTGAAGAGAATGATCATTAGGAACAGGGAGCCGGCAGCAGGAGAATAAACACTGCTGAGTGGTACTCGGGCTGTGGGAGATTTGGCAAATTTTGTAAAGGTCAGTTATCAAATAAATGAGATGAGAAATTTCAGCTAAATGCTCCTGCTCTCCTGGCAATGTTTGATTGAGCACACAGCTTGATGGGCACTCTCACAGGCTCCCTTATCTTATGTCTGTCTCTGTCTGAAGTTAGTTTTTGCTCTCTGAGTATGAACACGTGGGTGGCGTTTCAGGTGTTACACTTTGAGTCCAGGAATGTTCGTCTGGGCTCCACGTTTACTCCTGTGCAGCTGTTCAGGAGGAAATACCAGCAATGATTTGGAGTTGACCAGTGATGGTTCAATCAGTGTCAATGGGAGAGTCACTCAGTCCAGTACTGAACACCATAATGGTGATACCCAGCAAAGGGACAACCAGGGGGGCTCAGTCTGGCTGGAGACACCCAGAAACGCTGAGATGTTTCATTCATTGCTTTCAAAAGAGGATATTTCACTTCAGGACAGTCAACTTCCTTTGGATAATTTTTAAGTGAAAAATATTTGGGTTTTGTTGGGGTTTTTTTTGTGGAAATGTTTTTACCTCCTTGTAATGGACTTATTTTTTTTTTTTAATTGTATGATATTAAAGAAAAAAATGGTAGCTAGGCCTCAAAATTATGTTTGTTGAGGAGGGAGTATATAAAAAACCCCTTTCCCACTGATGTGCAGTGATGTATTTTATGATGGGCTTTTTGGTTTCTTCCTTTCACCAGACACCCCACACCTTGGAGGAATTGCTGTTTGGGGTTGACACCAAAGGACAGAGACCAGCTGAGCTCAGCTTTGCTGCTACAGAAACCCAAAATGAGGAGGGGAGGGTGAGGGGGGGGATGAAGCTGGAGAGTCTGCAGCAAGGAGTGGCTGCAGGGACAAGGGACAAGACTTAGACCTTGTCCTGGTGATCCAGCTGGGGACAGGGCAGTCACTCAGGCTGGGGCTGTGCTTGGATGTCACCTGGACCTGCAAGATGCCACCAGGGAAGTCCCACAGGAGGGGCCACCCTTGGGTGCAACACCTTAACAAGGAGCATCCCCAGTGGCTGTTCCTACCCTGCAAAGGTCGGGGCAGGCTCCCAGCGGACACGGCGCCTTTCCAGTGCTCTGGAAGGGAATGTCCTTCCCAGCTTCCTTCAGCTGCTTTGTTGGGATTGCAGTCACGATGCCGTGTGTCTGTTCTCCATCGGGCTTTGAGGGTCTGTCTCCCTTGGGATGAGCTGCCCACAGCACCGGGGAGAGCAGAGGCTCAACAAAGGAATGCAAAGCAGGGGTGATGAGACGCGGCGAGGAGAGTTTCGTGCCTGCCCTGAACAATCTCTGGCAGCCCAGGAGGAATTTGGATGATTTCAGTTTGGTTTTAGCATTATTCCTATTCCATTTAGCTAAATAAATAGAGGCTGGGTTTAAACTAATTGAATCGTGTGCACGCAGCCAACCCACACAGCCTAAAGCAAATCACAGGTTTTTTTTGAACTGGGGTGGTTTGAGTTTAGAGGAAGAGTTTGCCACAAGATGATTTTCAGAGGGTTTCTCACCCTTTCCAAAAGGGCCAGTGACTAACTGCTTCATGTGGGGAAATGAGGGGAAGTACCAAAGAAAGGCAAAACCAAAAAGATAAAAAGAAAAAAAATAATAGAAAAGAAGGACAGTTTTCAGGGAGACACCTGGATTTACAGCAAAGTTTCATTTGTCCTGGGCTGGCTTTAGAGCCA
Source organism: Pseudopipra pipra (assembly GCF_036250125.1). Lineage (NCBI taxonomy): Eukaryota > Metazoa > Chordata > Aves > Passeriformes > Pipridae > Pseudopipra > Pseudopipra pipra. The sequence continues at coordinate 5,781,537 of NC_087569.1, read as the reverse complement.
TTTCACTGCTGGATCTGTCTGCATTTGGGATTTAACAGGATCTTTCTAAAACGGCTCCAAATACAAGAGCAGAGAGTTATTAAAATGGCAATAAGGCAAAAAATAGGTATTAAACAGATAATGCAGTCCCTCCTGTCCATCCATCCCTCTGTGCCATCCCTCCCCCTCCCAGTATAACCATGCAGGAGCAGAGCCTGCAGGCAGTGAACCCCTCTGGGGTGTCACAGGAGGGCAGGGACACACCAGCAGCAGGTGACACCTCCGTGGCTCTTCCCATCTGCTGAGACCATCCAGTGGAGAGTTTTATTGGTTTGTAGCCAAAACTAATTCATCTGGATTAGGGAAAGCAAGGATAGCCCCTGGAACTCTGCACCACTGCCCACCCAGTGTCCTACCCCTGCTCCAAACACTGGGATCAGCAGCCCAGCCCACAGCACCAGGAGGGAGCAGGACATGGTGCCTTTGCCCTCCACCTTTTGCAGCAGCGGCCGAACATCTGTACTTGTGGTCATTCCCCTGCTCCCCTCTCCAAGGGCAGTGGTTTGCCAGGAAAGCTGTTCCCCACAACGGGCTGGGGTTTGGCAGGGATGGAAGTGGCTGGGCTGGGGTCTGAGGGGGCAAACTGGCCATCCCAGGGAGCTCTGGAGCAGCTGCTGGTGCGGGCTGTGGCAATCCGGCGGGAGCTCCATCCTTCCCTCGCTGTTACGTTTGTTTACTGCAGGAAATAATTCATCTTTTCGGCTCTTGCTGGGGATTAATTAATGGTTATGGCTTCTGTGACCCTGTTATTAACTCATTTTCACATAATTGCTTGAAGACAAAACGATGTATTAGTAGCTCTTCTCCCTCCCCATCTCTGCTTGCCGTGGCCTCGAGGGGGACTGAACTGTCAAAAAACCTTGGATTTTCCTTCCCATTTTTCTGCCTTTCATTGCTTTTCTTTGCACATGCCTTATAGATCCAGAAGAAAAAAGTCACCGAGAATTGGTGAGAGAGCACGTTCCAGTAGAAAACCAGCTGGGCTTTGACTGGGCACAGAGACCTTCACTGGGACCTCCATGACTAATGCTGACCAAATTTTGCTATCCGAGGGTGACACTGGACAGGGAAAAGGGCTTGGCTTTGCCCTAAGAATTGGAGCTAATTTGCCCTAAGAACCTGGAGCAAGAGCAGGGTGACACCTTTGCAACCTCCTGATGAGAGGAGCGTGGTGCCAACCAGTTTGGTGGCCTGCAAGGCAGGGCACCTGGAGAATGGCAAGGATGAACCCTCCCTCTCCTTCGTCACCAGGCAGCACCTCGGGTGTTGGGGCTGTGAACACTTGGTGTGTAAGAAATCAGAGGACAGAGATGTGTGGGTGGGATCTCCCCCCTGAAAAGCACAGCTTAAACCACCACTGGCAGGGGATTTAGTGCAGGAGAAACAGAAACCCTGTTGTCCCTCATGGGCCCCAGAGGAGAGGAACTGCCATAGGCCTCATCCCATACAGGGACACAAAGCCCAGCTTTGGGTCCTTCCCGAGGACCAGGGATGGCCAGGATGGAGGAGAAGGTGGGGAGCCTGGAGATCCTGTTCCTCTGCCAAACCCAGGACTGCAACCCCATCCCACCTCCAGGTCAGAGATTGCTTTTCACCATCCAAAGAGAGGCTGGAACTTTCTCCTTCCCTAATCCAGACTCCCGCGGGAGCAGCCGCCCCAGCTCCCGCTGCTCCCTCCCCTCCAGAAACCCATTTCAATCTGAGATTATCGAGTTAAAACACTCAGCTGACAAAAATAATAAGCACTCAGCAGGCAGCCAGCAGCTCTGCTGGGCTTCCCTCTTCCCAAGTCCTTAATCTATTTTTCAGAGAGTCTTCAAGCAATTTAAGTTGGCCTTTCGAAGCCAAGGAGCTTTAAACTTGGACATGGAGAGTTGTCCCTGCTTGTCCTCGGCTCGCAGCTCTGCTCCATCCCTGGCACCAGCAGAACATGGGACAGGGCAGGAGGGAAGGGCTGTGACTTTGTCTGGGGAGTTGGGATGGCTGGAGGGGGAAAAGTGGGGGTGAGGCCATGAGAGATGCTGGCAAGGTAGACGTGGAAAAGTGTGACTGTGGGGATTACGGCGCTAAATCCAGGTTTTCTGCATGGAAGGTTGGCAGACTGCAGGAAAAGGAGCCTAATGTGCAGCACTGCCTCGGGATCTGCCTGCAAGCAGGAAAATCAGATTGCATGACATTACATGACTTCTCTGCTTCCTCTGATGGGAGTGAGAAACACAGGGAAGGTGGTTTCCACCCGCACGCTGCCCATCGTGTGTGGGCCCAGCAGGAAGGAGAATTAAGTTCCTATCAAGCAATTATTTCCTTAATTTCTCACAAGCCTCAAATGTCTCAAACTGCCAGTGGGCTTTTTGGGCACTGGGTTTGTTTTGTCTTTTTCTGTCTCTTCTCTTTCTTTTTCATCTTATTCCTCCTTTCCCTCTTTACTGGTTCTAATTCTGTCATTAGTAATTAATGACTTTGGAGGGAGACATTTTCTTTTTAATTAAAGGAAGACAAGAGGAGAGCTGTAGTGACACACAAGCATCATTCCATCTTTTAGCAAGGACAGAATTTTCCTGAAGCAGTTTATCTCTCTTCCAGCAATTGGGGAAGGGGCTGGGACCAGCCCAGGGATGTTTTCTGAGCTGGTGTATCCCAGTTTGGAGAGCTCACCCTCCCACCTCCTCATCCACAGCAAGGAGCTCTTGTGTGCCTTGGACAAAGTGAGCTGGGGAGTAAATTTTAACTCCAGGAGAGACTCTCTCTGAGAGTAAATTCACAAGGGAAGGGCAGGCTGGATGGTGCAAAACCCCCTCCAGATGTGGCTGCTCTCCCACAGAGACCATGGAGAAGACCTCAGGCTCACCTGGCTCCCTCCAAACGTTTGGAGAGCTTTGTAGAGGCTCATCCCACAGCTGCCCTGGAAGCTGGGGAGAGAGCACAGCCACTCTCTGGACCCCAGCAATGCTACACTGACCCCCCTGCTGGCTGGGGACCCCTTTCCCCACCTTGGGAATCCCCAAAGCATCATTTGCTGATCCATCTCCACCAGGATCTGCTTCGTGGCTGCAGTGAGGACCCTCTCCTCACTTCCACTGGGAGCTGCCCAGCAGGAAAACCACCCCTCCCATCTCACCTGGAAAAGAGGGGATTATTCCTCCTGCTGACCCTGCTCCACCCGAGCCGATGCCCTGCTCCATTTGTCACTGCTTGGGAGAGCGGGAAGGAGGCCACGGAATGGGGATTGATTGCTTGGCTGCTGGCTGGGCTGAGCTCTGGTAATCACAAATTATTCCTTTAGTGGCTGTATGAGGGACAGTCACACGCTGGGATCGCTCCAGCAACACTCCAGCTGCTGGGAAAAACTGGTCTGCTCCCAGAGAGGAGGAGGAGCACCAGTGGGATGCAGTGCAGGCCCTGGGAGAGGACGACAGCCACACACCTTCACTGTGGATTTGCTGGTGCTCTTCAGATTACTCCCAGCAATCAGTAAAAGCCATTAGGGGGGTTTTGGAGGAACCTGTGGGGAGCCAAGCAACTGGGAGGGAGGAGAAAGAAATGAAGCCCCATGTCTGCAGGTGTAGTTCTGCAAAGGATACAGCAAAACGCAGTGGGAAAGGAGGGATAATTGGCCCTGAATTAGCAGCTGACATTCAGGGAACAGCTCTTGGGGCTCCTGCAAACTGCTGGGAGCAGACACCTGCCCAACAGTCAGGGGAATTAAGGGAAAAGGAAAAAAAAAAACCAAAACCTAAGACAAATGTCAAGGCAATACAAAGGAAGGAGCACGAAATAGCACAGGACATTTTCTGAGGCCATTATCGGAGATTCACAGCCCCCTCGGCCCCGGCTGTCTCCTTGGAAAAGGAAACGAGGGCGAGGAGAAGAAAAACGGCCACGGTTAATAGGGGAACAGAGTGTGTTACAGCGGGGAGGAAGAGTCAGGGATGATCCTGATGCCCAGCAGGGAGCCTGGAGCCGGTGGGAGCCACAGGAGTTGTGCTGTGCCAGCCCGGAGGCTCCGGGGATGCCGAGCTCAGAGAGGAGCAGGGCTGAGCATTCACCTTCCCTGCTGGTTGTGGACTAAAAGGAGGGATGTGAGGGAGATAAACTGCTGTGCTTTGTGGGTGGAGGAGGGATGGGGAGCTTGGCTGCCCCAGCAGAGAGGGAACAGGCTCGGAGGTGACAAGTTTGGGGAGGTGGGAGGGCATTCTGCGGTCCTGCTCCTGGGGCTAAAGAGCTGATCCTGGCTGGGATGGGAGCACGTGCCTGCTCCTGGGTCATGTTATGTACAGCAAATGCATTAAGAATGTTATTCAAATATGCTGCCTTCTGCAGTGGACTCCCACCTTGGGAGTAGGTGAGCCTGGCACTGAGGGTAGACTTACTGTAGGGAAGAAAACCTGGGATTCTGAGGGATCCTGGGTCTTCCCAAGCTCTGACAGTTTTTTCAATTGTCCCATCCTCAGTGCTGGGATGGGGTGTCCTGCCTAGGTCTCCCTCCTTCCCTTCCATCAGAGTTCAACAGAGCAACAACATAGAAAAGGTAAGAAATTCAAGGCCAGCCATGAGGAAAAGTAACATGGGAAGGATGATGGGTAGGATTGAATGGGCCTCCAAGTCCAGCCCCAGCCATTCCACATGTCCTTGGATGGAGATGGACCCCTCCAATCACATCATGCTTGTGACAGTCACTGCCCACCACAGCAACTCACACTCAAGTCAAATCCATCTCCTGCTGGCTCCAGGAGGCTGCATCCTGCCCCTGCTCCCCCCTTTTGCTCCCCTCTTGCCTTTTTGCCCTGTTTTTATTTTTGAAACTCTCAGGGAACCTCACATTAACTGCAGCTTGGAGAAAGTAATCAAGCTATTTCTAGGCAGAGAACTAATTTAATGCATGGATGACTTTAGCTCAAAAGAAGAAATAAGGACACTCAGGCATCCTAAGGGAGCAGAATAATAGGGTAATTTGCACAAGATGAGGAGAAAGGGGAAAAAAGGGCCACTACTTCTTTGCATAATCTTCTTTCTAAATCTTCTCTCCCCTGTTTTGCTGGTCACCACCACCAAGTCTCCAGACACTGAACATCCTCACACACAAAGAGGGAAGACCTGGGTCCCCCTCAGCGTGATTCCTGCTGAGGAGCTCACAGGAGTGGGAAGAGCTGGGTAAGGAACAAGGTTTTGTGGCTCTTTGGGGTGCAAGGAGGCTGAAAATACCCTCAGCCTGTGCCAGAGGCAAGGAGGCACTGAAATTTCTACTGCCTGAGAGAAAACTCCACTATTTCCAAACACCTAAAGGGCGGAAAGGCAAGGGAAGGGAAGGTGGGAAAGGCGGGGAGATGCCGCTCAAACTGTTTCCTTCTGGCGGCGAAACTCTAATATTTAGAGCTGCCTGATTATATGGAATAAAAGAAATGTCAGCATGAAAATCGTTTAGAGGTGAAAAATTGAAGCTTTCCCTTCCAGATGTGTGAAAACAAGGATGTTTTCACTTTACCAAAAAGCTCCAAGACACAATTTTCCCTTCCCTTCACCCTCCCAAGCAACGTTTGATTGAAAGCACCACTTTCCTGCAGGAAGTTTCCATTATGAGAAAACCACCTTTCCTGTCAATAAAACTGTTCCTGCTGAGGATTTCCCAGCAGTGTGCAAATCCATGGGGGTGGTCAAGTGATGGGAATAATAAAGTCAGCATGGTAGAGGCACACATGGTCACAAACCCACATACTCAGGGATGGGTCCATCCAGCTGGGACAGCAACCAGAGCATCCCTGGGATGCACAGCTGAAAGGGATGCCCTCCCAGCTACAGGAAATTATTCACCTCTATACTGGACACAGCAAGTTCTGCCATGAAAGTGGATGATTTTACTGGCTTTCACCCTGGATCAGCCCCCTTCCCAGAGCAGGTTCCCTCCCTGGAGCATTTTGGTGGAGCGAGGGAATTGCAGAACGGCTGCAGTGAGGAGAAGCCCCATCACCCCCTCTTCTCCTGCCTCCCACCCCAAGGAAATGGGATCCAGGCATAGACTCACTGTAGCCACCATCCTGCATCCCTTTCTTGCTCCCTGCCTGGCTCCAGCTGCGTTGGATGGACAGGGGAAAAAAAAAATATAAGTAGGTCACAATCCCATTTGTCGGTTATTTTGCACCGGTGGAGTGACTGGGACCGGCAGCTTAATGGATGGATCTCACTTGTGAAATTACCCAGCATAAAAACATGTGTACCTGCAGGGCACAGAGGCTTGGTCACACCAGGAGAGGAGATTTGATCCTGTCACCAGCCAAGAATGGAAGAAAAGAGCCTGTTCTTGTCCTCCTCCTTCCTGTTTTTCCCCTCTCCTTGGCCAGGGATGTGAGCAGGAGAGCTCGCTGGCTGTATTTCTCCTGCATTTGGCCTTGCTGAACCTCATGGGGTTCACATGGATCCACTTTTTGAGCTTGTCCAGGTCCCTCTGGATGGCATCCCGTCCTTTAGGAGTGTCAACCACACTGCTCAGCTTGGTGCCACCTGCAAACCTGCTGAGGGTGCCCTCGATCCCACTGTCTGTGTCACTGGTGAAATCACACAGTGCTGGTCCGAGTACAGACCCCTGAGGGGCTCCTCCTGTCACTGATCTCCCTCTGGACATTGAGCCATCGATCAAACACATCCTCAGATGAGCTTGGAAAGACCCCATGAATGGAAAGTGGGAACACCGGGAAGGAACTGTAGCATCTTATTAGTAAAAGGGCATCTGAGCCTCTAATTAAAATTTGCCTAATGACCTGGCTGCTTCGTCATTTTCACTATCAGACACAGTAATTAAAAGTGACAGGTACTTGGGCAAAGGCAGAATTAATTTCTCCTTTGTAAAAAATTAAAGGGGCCGAGCGTGGATCCGGCCGTGCCCCCGCCCACTGTCCCACACCAGGATTTGCTGGATTTCGTGGCCCCTGTGCCACAGTGGGGCACACCTTGGGGAAGGTGGGAGGAGGAGAAGGAGGAACAAGCTACACAGAGCAGATGTTTCTCACCCTTAATACCCACTGGAAAGGTGCCCAGATGATGGAATCCCACTTCCATGGAGACAGAGGGCCCTCTCTGCTCGGGTGACGTTTGGGCAGGACTGTCCCAGCGTTGCCAGCCAGTGATGTGTCCTGAAAAACCCACACAGACACCAGCAATCAAACTTTGGTTTTCCTTGAGCAGGAAAAAAGGTCCACAGTTCTTCCCTCAAACCCTATTCCTATTCTCCACCTTTTCCCTGCAAACAGACATCTGATGTCCCTCAGCTGCAGCCCCGTGTCCTCAGCCCCATCCCAGGAGCCACCTGCCCTTCTCTCCCCCTCCCTACCTCTCTCATTTTCAACAAGCCCACTTCAAACACTCAGACCTCTCAGCAAATTCACCACCACTTCCCAAAGGTGGAAAATATCCAGAAGAGTCTCCCAGTAGTCCCTCTTTAGCATCCACAACAGCTCCTGAGTGCTCCCTGGGAACACGGATCCATCCCTACATGTATCCCCCCACACCATCAGCCCTCTGCCATGTTCCCACCTGAGCTCTGAAGATCCACGACTTTACTGTGTCCCAGCCCACAGGATAATGATGCCAAGCCATTCTCCAGCCACCTCCTGCCTCCTGCAGTGGCCACTCCAAGCCTGGGCAGTCCTGGCTGCAGCAGCGCTCCCATCCCTCTCCTTGGGTTAAACCAGAGGCTGTGGTGGATTTAGTGCTCAGCAGCAGCAGTCCACACCTCATCGTTCATGCCACATTGATTCTCAATTCCAGCCCTGTAGGTTATTTAATTGGGCAGATATCCCTTCAATTTTCTCCTCCAGCGATATTATTGATGGCTCAGGTCTCTCTATTTCTTTGCGTGGGGCTTCAAAAGGAGCCTGGTGGCAATTATAACAACAGTCAAACACTTGGCTTTTGATTGTACTTTGCAGCCCCAAATCTCAAACAATCCATTAGGCCTATCTTGGAGGTATTAATTGTCCCAGGTTCAGTCCAGAGATAGCTTGCACTGCCCCTAGGGCTGGAATCATTACTCTTCCCTCTCCATTTACCTCCACCAAGTGCTTTTTGAGTTGTGAGCCAGGCTGGAGGACTGTGCCCCACGTATATCTTCCAGCAGAGCTCACAGCACGGTGCCACTGGGGTCAGATGGTGGCCTTGGTCCCCAGCCTGCCCAAATCACACCCACAGCAGAGTGCTGAGCTGGGAACCGACCACTGGGGCAGCACCAGGACAGGTCTGCAGGCAAATCAAACCCCTGTGGGCCAGCACCGACTGTGGGCATGGGCCAAACACTCCCAGTAAGCCCCCAGTGTGGCACTGGGCATGCTGGAGGTGGTGAAGAGAAACAGCAGCACGTCCCAGGTAAGACAGCAGAGATACAGGAGGGTGTGTCTGTCCACTGTGCTCCCTCCCCACTCCCTTCCTCACCAATGTCTGGCTGAACTGTTGCATGGGAGTAATTTTTCCTGGGCATCCTGTATCCCCAGACCACAGCCAGCCTCTGGGAGGTGGGAAAGATCCGGGCTCAAACATCCCTGACTCTGCTGTGTGGGAAGGAGACCAAAACCCTCCTCCGTGGGCAGAGATGCAGCCACACTCTTGGGGAACAGGGTCACCAGGAGAAACTTCTGCCACTGGAGCAACTCTGCTTCCTCCAGAAGGACCCCAAATCCAGCCCGTGGATTTTCTAGGCTGGGGGATATGAACTGGCTTTAGGTATGTTATTTAAATCTTATTTTATTTAGTGCATGGATAAAAGCTAAATTGGTTTCAGCTTCACTTGCACATGAGATGGTCTTGCTAAAGGAAAAGGAACTCTCCTTCCCCAGTGAGTTTCAGAGCTGCTGAGGCCCTCTCCTGGCACTGGGAATACCCAGGTCCTTCCCAAGGGTCCTCCCTCACATGCAGTGCCCCACAGGGAGCTCCACCATGCCAGTCCTTTGCTATCCAGGGGCGAAAGCTGCCAGGAGGAAACTGTGAAAGACCCCTTTGACTCCCTTGTTTCACTTCTCCAACATCCAGTGTCGCACAGGGAAGGAAATATTTTATTTCAGGCTTTATCCTTTCCCCCCCCTAATTTTTGATGGATGTAGTCTCAACCTTTATACTGTCTGAAAATGAATATTTTACTATAGTATAAAAGCTGAAATTACACGAATTAATTATATTTAAATATTATACTGAATATTTGATTCACGGGGCGGAATGGCTGGTGTTGGAAGGGAATGTTTGGGCTGTGCTGGGCAGACCCCAGCAAACACGATCTGTAGGTGCAGCCCCCCCAACAGCCCCCTTTTCATTTGTGCTTTTCCTCCTTTTTTTTTTTCTGCATTTGGGAGAAAAAATTAATTTTCTGCAGAAGGTTGGAAAAAAAAAAACAGGTTTGTGCCTCCACGCTTCCACCCCACAAGTCCTGCAGACCTGTCTCCTCAACGCCCTGACGTCCCCAAGCCCACATCCAGGCTCAGCGCCGTGCCGGGGCTGCTTCCAGGGCAGGAAGAACATTCCTAGGGGAACAAACCTGCGGGAGAACATTCCCGTTGCTGGTGCTAATTACCCCGGGGCTGCTGGCCCCGCACTGCCTCGTTCTCTCCCCGCGGGTCACGGCAGCGATTCTGCCCCTGTGAAAAGCTGCACCGGTAATTCCGTGTTTGAGATGAACCCTGGGAGCACCCTGCGAGTCATTCTCTGCAGGAGAACAGACTGTGATATCTCTAATTAAATGCGGTGGGGGTGGTCTAACAAGAGCACACCGAGGAGCTGAGCACAGAGGGCTGCTCCCTCCGGACACCTGGGGGGATTCCCCTTGCTGCTGGGATTTTGGGGAGGGAGTGAGGAGGTTTGCTGGCTCAGCTGCCACTGCGGTGCTGAAACAAGGTGATGCCCAGAGTGATGCCAGCCTTGGTGGGGTGTCCTGGTATGAACACGTCCAAACCACCTCGTGCCATGAAGTTCCTGGGTGCAGGGAAGGGATAGAGCAGTGCAAGAGCCAGGGCAGGGTGGTGACCCACCCCTCCTGCTCCCAGTCCCATCCTTTCCTCCTCCAAATGCGTTTAACCCACCTGCACAAGGTGCTGGTCCGTGTGCCATCATCCACCTCACTCTGCCATCCAGCCCCTGCTGAGAGCTGCCCCAGGAGCTGAGGGTGAGGGTGGTGAGCCAGGGAAGGTCTGGGCTGTGGAGGAGGAGGAGGATGGGAAGCCCGGGACAAGGGTAACCACGGGGTGACTCAGGACAGAGGTGTTTTTACAGGGAGCACAGCGTGAGAAGCTTGTACACCATCTGCTCCTGATCACCCTGCATCCAGCGAACCAGTGCACTGCTCTCTTTCCTACGTGCTAAAAATACTCCCTTTAAAGAAAAAATAGAACAAAAAGAGAAAAAGAATGAAGACAGGGAAATGAGAGGAGTATAAACAAAGACTCCATGGAGACCATGGGCTTCATTGTGCTCCTCCTGCTGCATCAGGCCCCTTCCCCCATTTGCTCTGTCTGTCTCACATTTTAGGGCAGGAACAGGCTACTGCTGGTTTTCTACACCTCTGGAAGCAGCACATTCCTGCACACACATGTGCACACACGTCCCAGCCTCGTGTCCAGGCCACCTGCACTGTCAGTGGAGCTGAGTCGAGCCACCACTCCCACTCCTCTCCTCAGAGATGAACTGGGGGAGGAGGAGGAGGGAGGTCTGAGGGGAGGGGATGGAAAGCCAGGGGCTGGTTTATAGACAGAGCCCTCCAGGGAGGGATGGTTCAGCTGCCTCTGGCAGCTGCTCTGCCCCAGGAATTCCAGCAGCAGACCCAGCTGGAGCTGGCTCCTGACCACCTCCCTCCCTGCCAGGACCCTGCCTTCCCTGGGGTACTCACCACAAGACATGATCTTCCCAGGACCTCAGACCTGGAATGATTTTGCCTCAGCTGTGACCAACAGCCCCTGCAAACCCTTCTGGGATGTCACTGATGGCCGTGGGGCCCAGCAGTAGGTGAGGACTCGGGTCCTTGCCTGTCTATCACCACGAACCCAAGACAACCCGGGACTGTTTGCCCTCTGAGCCTCCACTTCCCTCCCCATCCAGGACTGATTTACAGCCTGAACTCTGCAAAGCAACTCCGGCCTTTCTCAGGGATGATGTGCAGCACAGAGGCCCGACACACAAACCCACCCCGGGCCACACCACCTCACCACAGCTCAGCAGGCTGAGAAAATCCCATTTGCAGGAAGCATACAGCAGCTCCAAGTGATGGAAATCCTCCTTTCTTGGGCAGAGAGAGAGGGGAAAGGGAAAGAAAGATGAAAAAAAGCTCTTTCTGGGGAAATTAAATTGGACTTCAAATTTACAGGGTCTTCATTTTGTTCTGGTGATAATGAATTAAGCCCTTGCTGGCAGTTATATTGCTGCAGAAATAAGTACCAGTTAAAAGCACTTTTGGAAACTATGACTTCCATTTTAAAGCTGCCACAATTTACATTTAATCCATTCATTAATTCATTTATTTATGCTGCTCAGGTACAAACTTCACATCTCTCCTTTTCCAGGATTCACTAAGACACTGGTTTTTAACCCCAAACCAGTTCCCATGTGGAGCTGGGGGCCGGGCCAGGGGCCCATTTCCCTCATTTCCCTGAGAGAGTTTTCCTGGGCATTATGCAGGGCCTTCCAGGAGTTCTGGCTTGGAAGTGCTCAACCAAACCTCCCTCAGTGCCAGGACCAAAAACACCTGCAGATGTGAAAGGAGGGCTCAGTGATGACCATCTCCAACAGCCTGTGGAGAAGCAGCCACATCTGCCAGCCTCCTAACAGCACTTTGGATCAGATGATCCCGAAAACTTGGTTTTGCCCTTGTGCAGCAGGAGGAAAATCCCCAGTGATCCTGTATTAATGTTTTGGCTCCCTCTCACTGAGGATCTCCCTGCTGACACGTGTCTGTGGCCACAGACACCTTGAGCTGGAGGAACCAGAGAGGAATTCCCATAAATAAAATCAGGCAACCAAAAACTCCCTCGCAGCCCTTCCAGGCTGCTGATGCTACAGGGACAGTAAATCCCCCCCCACCTTACAGGGCAGACACTGTTCCTGCAGGAGGTGGCTCCTGGTTTGATTTTGACAGCCCCAATCCCATTTCCACGTGCCTCTGGTGTGGCTTTGGGAGGTGTCTGCTCCTCAGCTGACCCCATTAGAGGCCCCAGAGCCACCCTGCTCCTGCCAGACACGGGATCCCAAACGCTCCCGTGATTTACATGGCAGCTTTCATTACTTCCCTTCTCCAAAGGCTTGTTCCATAAATTACCAGTTTATGAATTCTAAAGTGCTCTGTGCAGCCCTGAACAAAAGAGAAGGGGAAAGAAACCCCACAGCCCAGACCAGCTCTAACAGCAGAGCTTTTCATCCTGGAAAGAAAGGCATCACTAAAGCAATATCCCCTCTCCCCATGTGGATAACTCTGCCTTCACAAGCCAGGGGACAGCAACACTCTCACTCTTACTGCAATGCTCAGAAGGACCAGTTAAACTCAGGGCATGGGAGCCCCTCATTACCTCATTGTCTGTGCAGCACAGACAGAGATTTCCTCAAGTAGCTGAGCCCCCCAAGAGCATGGGAAGTGGAGGGAAAGTCCTAAGAAAAGACTAAGCAAGGAAAAAAGCCCTATTTTTTTTTAGCACTGGTCCAACCTAAAACCCGTGGCTTTCCCCACTCCTGTGGCTGGATTTCCTGAAGCAGCATTTTTCTTGTTCATGGGACACCCTGTCCTTCCCCTGGGAACTGCAGTGTGGAGGGTGTCCCTCAGAGTAGACCCCACACAGGGCCTTGCTGTGCCCCCTCAGAGACGTTGCAGAGGGACCTGGCAGGTCTCCTGAATCACATCTGAGAACTCCGAGTGGCAGAGGGGGAGAGGAGAAGAAACAGGGACTGACACATTTACCAGAAGAGCACGACAAGTGGGGGAGTGGGAAAGCTGCTGGGTGGATGAGATGGATGGTGGCAGGGTGAAGGTGGCTTGACAGAGATGCTGAGTTGGAACTTTGGCCAGAGCTGTGATCTGCCCTTTTTTAACCCCATCCTACCTCTGTCTCCAGCCTTGATCTTCCCCCCAGGCTCAAGAGCTGGTCCTGGGATGGCAAGCCAAGCCCAGATCCAGCAACAGGGGAGCAGAAGGCTCCGTGGGTGGATGTTATGGACGGTGCCACTCGTGAGCACTGCCCTCCTGCACAGCAGCCAGGAGCGGAGAGGGAAGGTGGGAGAGCTGCCAAGCAGACAGAAACCCCTGCAGTGCTGCCTCGAGAGCCTTTCCACTCTGCTGGGCAGCAAACGGGGGAAGAAGAAGTAATAAAAAAAAAAAAAAGAAATCAATAACCACCACCCACCGTGTCTCCATCTGCCATTGATTTATGGCCCTGCCGAAAAGCCTTGTTGTCCACAATTATTGGGCAGTCAGCTCCTATTTGCCATGATTTCCTTGCCCCTCCTTTCCACCCACCTGCCCGCCAGGTCCCATCCTGCCACACGGAGCTCTGGCGGCTCCTGGGGTGCTCAGTGGCTGGGTCCAGTCCCATGGTGGGATGGTGAGTGCTTGTCAGGCTCAGGTCTTGATCCTCCAAGAGCCTGGAACGGTACCTGGAGTGCAGAAGTGGGAGCTGGGATGTGGGTGTCTTGGACACGGAGCAGCAAGTGGGGAAGGAGCAGTCAGGTGGACTGCAAGTAAAGCCAACCGGAAAATTAAGTTTTGCCCTGAGCTGCTGAAAATGCAGCTTTATCTCAAAAGGACCCGAAGGCTGAGCACGAGAAGATTTCCTTTCTAGCCTCCTTGACAACCTTCCCAGCTCGATTTTTCTCTTTTGGCCATTTCTGTCATATGTCACACTGACCCAGGAGGTCAAATTGATCCAGTCGACCAAGCCTTGTGCGAGCAGGAGCCTGCTGGATGAGTTCCCTGAGATATGCCTTTCATTATGCCAGCGTTTCCTTGGGGGAGAAAAAAAAAAAGTCAATGTCAGAAGATAATCAAGTGTCCTAAGAGTCAGCACTCTGGTGCCTCCATCTGCAGAGTCCAGTCCAGCCACCTCCACCACCCTGCACGGAACCGGGGGCACCTCTATTGGATTAAAGAGCCCTGGCTAATTCCAGTCCCCTGCCTGGGCTGTGCCCGCTGGCCTCCTGCCCACCTCCAGCTCTAGCTGAGATAAACAGCCCTGGAAATGGAGGAATTAACGTTGCCTCCCCAAGGTCAGGCTCAGCTCTGGCAGGGGGACCCTGCACGAGCAGACAGGAGAGATGGGGCTTGGAGCAGCCTGGTCTAGGGGAAGGTGCCCCTGCCCATGGCAGGGGGGGTTGAATGAGATGATCTTTAAGGTCCCTTCCAATCCAAACTGTTCTGTGTGGGGTAGCTCAGCTCAGGACAAGTCCCCAGGACTGACCCTTTTGCTGCTGGTTGCTCACATGCAATGGTTGCAGTGCAAGGCAAGCAGTGACCCACTGGAGGAGACACACAGAGGGCAACCCAAAGCGGTGAGAGGAAGGAAAAAGTGGTTTGAACAACCAGACTGGGATAATCCTCCTTATAGCAACCACTGGGAATGGTGGAGACCAAGCTGTGACCTCTCTGTGCACCAAACCTCCCCCTTGGGAGGCGAAGCAGCAATTCTGGCTGGGGCAATTCAATCATTTACCCTGTGGAAACCACTTCAGAGGCTCTGGTCTGCAGGAAAGTCTGGAAAGCAAACGCTGCTTGCAGCCATAGAGCAGACAAAGCTGGATGTGAGAGCTGGCAGGCTGATGTTCACCTGAACCCACGAGGCAACGATTATTTAGATTTGGTCTTGGTGAAAAAGGGAGATATTATGGAAGGGCTGATTGCAGAAGTGAGCCCTGAATGGAATACTTTGACCTAAATCAATGTGTGATTAAGTGAATGAACAAATGAGAATAAGCCTGCAACTCTGGTTCTTGATTTCAAGCAGAGTGGACATCAAGAAACAAAAGGAATCTTTAGTGAAGTCAGCTGGAGAGAGGTCATGGACACAAATGTGCAGGAGAGCTGGAACTGCATCAAGTGAAAAGGTGTTAGAACTGCCAGAACTCCCAAGCAGGAGGAAGAGAAACTAAAAATAAAAGCTCACAGAGAAGAGCTTGTGAGGTAATGGGCTGAGCAGTCACTTGAAGAAAGGTGTTAGGAAGAAGCAGGGACCCAGCACTGACTGGAAGAGAGGAGTCCTGGAATGGAGGTCATGGAGGCCACCAGGTTTTGAACAAAGTGGAAACTACATCAAGCCAGAGTCAGACCTTGCAAAAAAGGCATTGAAACAAACAGCTGGTTACAGAGCCCCAGAGCCTCCCTGGCTCAGAGAAAGAAGGAGGAGTGTTATGTGAGGAGAACAGGGAAGAGATTAAAGAACAACTGGGGGCACATCCCAGCACTGCTTGACCTCGGATTTCAAGCAGGGTGAGGTTGCCCATGGAGGTAAGAGACACATGAGGATGTGGAACAGGGAAGCAGGAGACAGGAGCGAGGAATTCCCTGGAGTGGCGAGGAGCAGGCACGAGGGAGAGCGTTGCTGCCGGCAATTATTTTTATTACATCAAGATAAAGTATTATTGGTTTGGCGTACGGCACATGTGGGGGCTGTATTTAAATACGAGACACAAACCCATTAATCTGATCTAGTAGAGGATGAGGCTTCACAGCAGATTCCAACACAGGGCTAATTGAAAGCAAGTAAACAACATTACAAGGGCTTAGCAAGGGGAGATCACTCCAGAATAAGTGGATTATCACATCCCCTTTGTCTTTGGGATCAACCCTTCCCATCCACCCAGACAGGACCTGGAGATGCAGCCTACAAGCACCCACAGGGGCTGGGAACAGAGGAAGGACAGGAAGGCACTGACAGAGAGGCAGGAAAGATGAGAAAACTTCCCCAGGCTGACATCAGACATGGCATTGCAAAGGTGGCTTCAGCACCCCCGCAGATGGAAACCACTGTATGACCACAGAGCACCAGAGGACCACCGGCTCCAGGCAGGAACCCCCCTTTTATTTGATCATTAAAATAACATTCCCTTCATCTGCCTAATGCATGCACTGAGACCAAGCCTGCTTAGTGCTTCAAACAGAGCCCTTGTTCCCCCAGGGAATGTGCAGATGAGATTGGCTGCAAAATAGGAAGATGGGATATTGTACTGCAAGATTTGAGCACCTCAGAAGTGGAGTGAAATTGTAGCACAACCGCACTGAGGCATCAGGTCACGGACTCGGGTTGGAATGATCCTTCTCTGCGTTTTTGCCGGTCCCTCAGGAAGAGGGTCAGGTTGAGGGAAGGAGGATTCCGAGACAGCTCTGCCACGTGGCTGTGAATGAGACTAATACAGTCTGGGAGCACGGAGGGGAGAGGCACATCCCGCTTGGAGGGTACGGAGCAGTGCTGCCGTAGGGAGAGACACAACCTGGGATCTGGCCGCTGATGCTCAGGAGAGCGGGAGAGCATGAGGAGGGAGTCTGTTAGCAAAACAGAAGCCAAGAGGGAATATTACTGTCAGCTATAAATACATCAGGGTCTAAATACACAGAAGGGAGAAAAGCTGTTGAAGCCAGAAGACAATGCTGGCATGAGGACAAATGGGCTGAAACTGGCTGTGAATAACTGCAGAAGGAAACGTCCAATTATTCCCGCGATCCTGCTCTGGCATTGCAATCTGGGAGACTTTGCCTGAGGAGCCAGCCCATGAAGGGGGCTGGGAGATATCGTGTTCATGGCAGCAAAGGCCCAAAATAGATGTCCCAGGCTCCTCTCCAGCCTCCCTGCCCAGCAGCTCTGACCTAAGGAAGTGCCAGGTCTCTGGGGTTTATCTGTAACGTGCCCTGGGTCTCATCTGGGTGGAAGAAGATCCATCACCATTTGATACTGGATTCTTTTAATACTTTTGCTGTCCACGGATATTCTGCATGCACAGCCTAACCAGATCATCTGCTTTCTGGGGAGGATTGTGTGTACTTTTGACCAGGTGAGAAGGCACGATGGGCAGGGCAGGGGTCAGGAGTCGCTGGGGGTCAGGGCAGCTGATGGTCAGCACAGCAGCAAGAACAGCCAGCTGCCCTGCAACACCCCCCAGTCCCCCTCTGGCACACGTGCTCCCTGCTCCCAGCCCTGATCCAGCAGACAAAATACCATGCACACTAGTCCTTCCAGCTCCTGCCATTCCTAATGGGATTAGAAGGGAAAACCAGCATTTCCTGGACCAGAAAGAGCTGGGACTGTTCTTGAACAAGGCTGAATACCCCTGGCACAGGGCAGGAGCACAAGTTCTTCCTTTCTCTCCTGCTCTAATCCTTGCCACCCATCTGAGACTCCATCTTTCCCTGTGCCTATTCCAGTCTGATCCTCAGAGTGCCAACAGCCCTGCACCAAAATGGATTTCATGGTCTGAGAAAAGCTGTCTTTGGAGCAGCCAAAGCCCCCAGAGATGCTGAGCAATTTTGGGTGCAGCTCTATGCCCAGGGCACCCCGGGGGTGGGAGCTGCCAAGGAGCACGTCCACAGCTGGCACAGCACCACTGGAATCAGGTGCTGCCACGGAGATTCCAGCCAGCGGGAGGGAGAACACCCCCTAAGGTGACCCTGCTGATGCCTCAGGTTCTGTTTGCATCCCAGGCAGCTCCAGGCAGGATATGCTACAGCTTTCCCCCTCCTCTGCCTCCTCCTTCCCTGGTCTCCAAAGCACAGCCCTCCTCCCCCAGCCCTCATGTACAGCAAAGTTTTCCACGAGAAGAGCCTGGGAAGAGCCAAGCAATGAGCAAACCTTTAAATCTGATAATGAAAGCAATTGCAAGATGCATATCCTTCAGCACACAGCCTAATCTCCACCAGCTGAAATCCAAGCAGGAAGATCACTGAGGTAAGAGAAGGCAGCGTTTGCAAAAGCTGCCTGAAGATCCAGACTATCCGAGATTGCCAGGAGAACAGATAAAAGCAACCATTACAACCTGCCAATGTGTGTGATGGAAACACAGATACAGGCAGGAGAGCGGGATGCAGGCATGGAAAAACCACCTGCAGCCTCCAGCAAGGGCTGTGCAATAGGTGTGGGCATCTGGCAGAGTTAGAGGAAACCGGGAATATCTCCTGGAGTGGGACACAGGAAGTGACTTTGCAGGAACATGAACAAAGGTACAGGGTGTACAGAGCATGCAGCTGCAGAACTGAGCAACGTCGACTCCGAGGCCCTTTTGGCTCTGGTACATGGCAAAAGAATGAGAATAAATAAAAAAGGAGTGTGATAAAGCTTGCACAGCTCTTACTGGGCTCAGCAGAAATGCAGGGAAACGTGGAGCTGACAAAGCTACCTCAGGCCAAGCTGCATCTCAAGCAGGAAATGGAGAGAAAAAGAGGAGCTGGCACCACGTGCAGCAGGAGATGGGAGCAGGGTTAAATGCTGGTGACCAAGGGTGGGAGGTTTGGTGCAGTAATCAGCACCAGCACTGCCAAAACACTGTGTTGGCAAGTTCTAGGATCACTCAAGGGGAGAGAAATCCTGGTGGAACAGGTTGCCCAGAGAAACTATGGCTGCCCCATCCCTGAGAATATTCAAGGTAAGTGGTATGGGGCTTGGAGCAACCTGGTCTGGTGGAAGGTGTCCCTGCCCATGGCAGGAGGTTTAACTTCCCTTTGAACCCAAACCAGTCTGTGATTCACACGGGGACTCAGCAAATGCAGAGGTCCCAGAGGGCTTCCAAGGTATCCTGCATTGTCAAGGATGAGCAGCCACTGCGGCCACAGAGCCCACAAAGCACTGAAACTGGAGTGTTTCCTTCAGTTGCCAAGAGGCTGACTTGGGGCTGCCAGGGAAAAGCCACTGTTGCAAGCCATGGAATGCTGAGTACTTCCAGACCTGCTGTGAAAAGGAGGAATTACTGGCCAGACAACTGGCAAGCTTGTCCCAGCTCTGGCCCTTCCCCAGGCTCTTTCTCCCACGGGAGCAAAAGGCTCATCCAGCCGCCTGCCCTCACCCGACCCCTTTGCAGTCTGGAGCTTCTCTTGGCTGACCTCACCCTGGATGTGCACACAGATGTGAAATGAGAGAGTCCAGCCCACAGGGAATCATCCCTGACATCTCCATCTCTATCCCTGCCAAGTCTGCTGAAGCTGATCTTAAAAGCTGCAAGTGGATCACAAGGCTGGTGCAGGAACTCTTGGAGCAGAGGTCCCTGAGCAACTGGAGGAGGGAGGAAAAGCAGATGAATGCTCCAAGTCTGCAGTGAGTTATACAGAGCCTTGTTCAGAGCAAGCAGTCAGGATGTATTGCACAACCCAAGTGACAGCCTCCTCCAGCTGTGAGAGACAGGGAACAAAGGGGAGACAGGGATTGACCCTGAAGTCTGGATGGATATTGAATGGAGGAGGAAACCGAGAGCAAGGCCAAGGGCAACACAGCCAAGCTACAAGTCACCAGCAAACCCAAGCACCTGCATGGAAAACTGGAGAGCTCCTGGGAGGAGCTTTTGCCAGACTTCCCTTCCACAGCTACAGGCATGTGAGGCGAACCAGCAGAACAAGCAAGGAAGGGACCACAGCAGCAGTTGCCAATTCAGACCAGTTTTCCCCCAAAACCCACCCTGCTAAGCCCTGGTGGGATGAGGAATGTCAGCTGAGGGAGGGGGGCAGCATTCCTGGTTCCAGCAGAAATGCCCATCTCTCCCAATCCCACTGGGAAGTCAGGATTAGGCAGGAGGATCCCAGCAGGGTTTGATCTGCAGCCCATGGCACAGGGCTGCAGATCACCTCAGAGAAGAAATTGTAAAAGGCACAAAATACACAATCTCAATGTAACAACATTTTAAAGAGGTGAAAAGGCATCAACACCCCTGTGAGAGTGTGTCACTGTCAACAGAGCAGCTCTGGATGCCAGGCTGGGAGGGGTTCACCAGACCTGTCAACTCCATCCCAGCTGGCTTAGACCAGAGTTTGAAGGACTGTCTCCTGGGGAGCACTGAGGGACCTTGATCCAATTCCAACTCTACGGATGAGCAGCATCATGGGAATACCCAGAAAGGTCTTCAGGGGACCTGCTGTAAAGTGTCACCAGTGGGTGGGTTGTTTTGCTTTTTTTGGGGTGAAAATCTCCTCATATTTTATTTAGTTTCTTCAGAAAAAGTTGGTTCTTCTTTTTGTGGAGGTAAGCAGCTAATTGAGTTCAGGTTCTTCAGCTAATGAAGAAATAAGCTGAATAATTAATTATTTGAAGATAAATTATTCATGGCTGGTTGTGATTCCAGTGTGGGAGCAGGGGGCTTGGAGTGTTATTTAGTTATTTTCATCTTAAAAAAGAATAATGCATGGAACCACCCCAGCCAGGCCCTCTGAATCACGGCTGGGATGAGAGGTGGGTACAGATGGGTGACTCGGGGGGGACCAGCCCCTCTCTGTCCCAGGGAAGGGGAACAGCTTGTTTCAGTGATCTGCCACCTCCAAAGTGAGGTGGGGGATGCTGATGGAGCCAAACATGTCAGGGCTGTCCCCTGGGCCAGCCTTCCTCCTGAAGCCACCCCCAAAAATGCCACATTTACACACCTCTGCTCCATTCCTCGCTCTCACCTCTTGCTTTTCACACCTTGCTCCAGGCCTGACCCGGCAGGTTGTTGGAACAACTCACTTGACCTGCTGTGAGCTGGATAATGAGGCATTAGCCACAATAACAGTGCTGGTTATTATGGATAATGCTGATTGCAGATAAGGGACAGGCTCATCCTGGATTGCCCCCACAGTTTGGACCTGGGGCATCAACCCTTTGGAAAAGGGGTCACCCCTTGATCCTCTGCTTGCTGGGTGCTGAGCAGAGCCCTCGAGGCAGTGATTTGTGCTGACAGAGCCCTCTGATTACTCACTGTTCTAAAGGCTGATCTCTTGCCCTGTGCATGTACATATAAATAAATCAGCTTTTCCTGGTTCCCAGCAACTTGTAACACCAGCTTCGTGTGGCCCTGTCTGATCAAATGGTGGGATCATTTAATTCCATTGCCGCTGCTCAATGTTTGACCCCTTCTCACTGTCCCTCCTGCACAGCACACCGGTGATTCCACCTTTTCCTCAGCAAGTTATTAAATGAAACTGAACCAAGAGAAGAATCCCTGGGAGATCCCGATGGAGACAAACATTCGTTGATCCCTCTGTTATTACCTGCATTTTGAAGTCAGTGATCCCTCCTTCAAACAAGGACCCTTTCAACTCCCCACAATACACCTGAAGGAAACGAGAGGTCATGTGGTACCAAGCCAAAGGTCTTGAAGAAATCTAAATCCACCCTGTAGCCATGAAGGTGCCCCCAGACCAGACACCTCCCCTTCACCGACTCACAAAGGTATTCCCGGGGCTCCCTCACCGGTAACGTTTTTAATGGATTTTCCCATGACTTCGCCTCAGGGTGACCCAATTTCTTCCCCAAGAGTTGCAATAATACTGGGTTCCCTCTGGCCCCCTGGGAATCTCCCAGCTTTTGAAGATCTGGGTGAGAAAAGCGGCGATTTGGGGAACTGCCTTGCTACTTTAGGGTTCCGTACTCAGGCTGCCAAACATCAGGTGCTCTCCAGCCTCCTGCATTGAGAACAGTGGGTTTATGTGCCAGCCACAGCACTCTCTGTGGCAAATAAACCCTCCTACCTTCTTTCTTCTGTATTTGGAATATCTATGGAGCATTCCTACCTTTTCCACTCTGCTCTTTTAAAAGATTTTACCATCTGTCTCTGACAACAGAGCCATTTCTGACACAGAAATAAATTCCCTGCTCTGTCTAAGTGCTTTCTTATTGTCTTTGACCCTTCTGGCCATTCATAGTCCATTAGTTTCTTTGAATTCTTCCAACTGCTGCTACCTGTATTTTTAGGTAACACATTTCTTTTTTTAGCATTTGCCAAAACATTTATTTCTCTGTTTTCTCCCTCCTCCCTACACCTATGCACTATTGAGAAAAACAAGAAAAAAGCCCAGTTTCACAACACTTGGAATATAACACATTGTTTACTACTGAGTCTTGCCATGCTGGCAGAGCCACACAGTAGGAAAGGGCTGTAATCAAATTACACTTGCTTCTACCTCAGGAAATCATGGGTTTTCTTTTTATTATTTTATTTTCAATGTTCCTCTGTCAGTGGGGACGAGGTTTGTTGCAGGTTGGGCTGCAGTGTGTGCCAGCACTGCACTATGAAGTCATCCATTATTTCAGTTCAGTTGGGGGCTGTTTAGTTCTTCAAGACACAAAGCGTTCCTGACGTCGCCCCTCTTTCTACCCCCAACTCTTTGAATCATCTCTCTAAAGCTCACAAACAGATGGTTCAGCAATTTATCCTGTTTACCATTAACACCTCAGAACATTTAAGCAGACTTTTGCCCATTCTCCAACATTTTAGACCCTTGTGTTCTCGCAGGTCATCATCTGTGCCTCTACACACCTACCAAGGTCTTGCCCCTTCTCCATCCCCACCTGTTTGCTGCCACAGGAGGGGTTTTAGGTCTTCCTTTAACACAGGAGACATTCAGCCAATTCTGCCCCATCAGCATTTCTCACAGCCAGACATGGAGAGCCACAGACACTGTGTTACCCTGGGCCTCATTTAAGCAAACTGAAATTCTCCTTCTGTGCCCCCTTTTCTGTCGGAGCCCGGACCTTGAGCGGGGCTCACGCCTGCCTGTCAAGAGCTCTGCTCAGCACAACCCCCCCCCTTAATTAACTCAGAGGTTAATGCCTCTGCAAGGGGAGGCTGAGATACCAGTGTGCCCACCTGGTCAGAGACATGGCAGGCTGGATGCAGGACCTACAGCAGGGGAGATCTGCGAGGTGCAGGACCCTCACCTGCCACGCTGCTTCCTCTGCACAGGTGTGTGCCCACTGCACTCGTTCAGGCCCCAAAAACTTCCCGCTCTGAGGGTCACAGGCCAATTCCTCCACCACCACAGCTCCAGCCCTGCTCTCAGGGGACCCCACAGCCCTTTTGGACCCCATTTCCCTGCCATGGGGCCAGGGAGTTTGCAGGAGTCACTCTGTCAGCTGGGGTGGGAGATGCTGAAACACATTTGGGGTGGGTTGGGCAGATGTGCAGTGAGTCCTGGGCAGCTGCCACTAATGAGGTCTGTGCATGACTTCTTATTGTCACCTGTACTGTACTGACGCCTCTCCCCTGGTAAAAGTCCTTATCTGGGTCACCCTATGCTCTCCCTAATCTGTTTTCTCCGAGGACATTCAGTGATATCCCTTAATCACGCAGCAGACAAGAGCAGTTGCTCAGTTAGAAATTGCCCAAGGACTCCCAGGGTCTGGAGAGGAAGAAGAGCTGAGGTTTTGCACGGCTGCACCATGCAGGCTTCTATCTGCAGGTCACAAAGAGGCCACACATGCTCCTGACCCAGCCTAGCACAAATCCCGGGCACGCAGGGCACACCAGAGCTGGTCCATGAGGAACAGCACTGAGTTTACTTAGAGAGAGAAAAGTGAGAAGCTCTAATGGTTAATGCTCCCATCTCTCCTTACAGAGGCTGTAGGAGCTGGAAAGCAGCCACACACCCAGAAAACATCCCAGGCAGGAATCTGAGATGGGTGAGGAGGGAAGGGAAAGGCAGGGCTGGCAGGAGGCAGAAATGGAGAGAGGGATGGTGGTGAGGGATGAGGGGTGACCACAGCGGGGCTGGCAGGGAAGGCGAGCGCAGCGTCAGCGTCCTGTGATGGATGTGGGCTCAGTCCAGCAGCCAGGGCCAGAGATGGATTAACACCACCCAGCTCCTTGGGAAGGGGCTGTCAGCACCAGCCACTGAACCGTTACCGTGCTGAAAGCACTTCACAGAAGGAGGGGAAGGAGAAGAGTGTCACCAGAGGTGGGAGTGTGCAATGCTTGTGCCTGCCCCTGCCAGCCCAGAGGGGACAAACTAACCCTGGTCCAGCTCCCTCAGCAGGAGGAATGGGATGCTCTAGGTCTGATCCCTCCATGCCAGGATAGGAGGGACAGCATGAGCAAGATATCTCAATTTGCAAGATATCTCACCTTTTCTAGCAGGAGACAGTTAAACTTTGTAGCCCCTCAGATGCAACAGGAGCAGCTCAGCAACCAATAAATTACCTGAGCACCCCATCATTTCCCCTGCAGCTGTTCCCACAATCCCACAAAGCACTTTCAGATGAAGAAGGCCCAGAGATTTTCCAAAGATCTCAAGAAAGCTGGGATGAAGCAGAGCACTCACTGGGCCCCTCCAGTTCCCAGCCAAGGGCTTTGAGATCTGGACAGCCCCTTCAGGGGCTTCTGGATGTGAAAGCCACCAGTGACCTCACCAAGCCACCTGGGGACTGCAGTACCTGCTTGTGCCACCTCCCCTCCCTCCCTGCCCAGTGTTGTGTTTAACTGAGATTAGAAGTTTTGGTGTTTGGGGTTCTTTTTTTGTCCTTTAAGTGACTGAAGTACCAGCTGAGGAAGAGGCACTTGAAAGCAACTTGAGTCTGGTTAAAGCTGGTTATCCATCTCAATTTGCATAATGATTATGCAAGTGACAGTTTGCATAATGCTGCTATGATCTACAATCACTTTAGGGCTTCATTGCAGGGAAAGACCACAGAGAAGGCATTGCACAGCCGTCCAAGCCCCCGCCCGCGCTCGGACACCACCAGGCACATGTGCCACAAATGCTGATGGTTCCCCCTCTCACTCACCCTTTTGGGTCCTCCACAGGGGCTGAGCCCGACTTTGCCACTGCCCTTGGGTGATTTCAGGCTTCAGGAGGAGATGCAGGGCTGCAACTCTCCCTGGAATTAATTCCTCGACCGAAACCAGAGGCGCTTTTGCAGCTGGCTCGTTGCTCACAGCCTGTGCTGACACTGAGCTCCTCCACTCTCCTCTGTACGAGCCCTCCACTGAACGTGATGCCTCGTGAGGCAGAGCCAGCCAAACCCTCAGGCTCAAGAGCAGGTCTCCCCCACAGCCCACCCATCACTCAGCTGCAGCAGATCTGAGTCAGGTGTTCGGGGTTAACCTGATCCCCCCGGGGTCCCCAGAACTGCCACCCTTCCTCCCTGCCCCGCAGCAGCACCCACATTTAGGCAGATCCAGACACTCTCCTTACCCAGCAGGACAGAACTGGCTCCTGGGGCACCTCCTAAATCCTCCATACACCAACCACATGCCATGAGCACCACGGGCTCCAGCACATCACAGCCACAGGGAACAACATCCCACAGCTTTTTCGGCGGGGTGGCTCTGGCAGGAGCCTCTACCATGGGGCAGAGGCTCGTCTGGATGCAGCTTTTCCCACTGGCAGGACCATTGCAGCTACAGATACCCCACAGCAGCCACCTCCAAGACAGCTAATTAACAGAATTGTTCCCAGGCTACCCTAAACCAGCCAAGGAAAGTTTAAAAAAACAAACAAACTCGCTCCAAAAACTGCAAAAATGTTGCAAACCTTTCCCACCCAGAAGGCCAGGAGCAGAGCCACACCACCCAGGACCTCCCTGGGCCACTGCCAGGCTTTTTTATATGTGCCAAGAGCTATTTATGCTATACCAAGAGCTATTCTTCCACCACTAGTGCACCAAAAAACCCCATTCGAAGGATGAGGTGAGGTCTGGATTTACCCAGACCTACCCTGCAGTGTTTTACAAGAGGTCCCAGTGCTAAGTTTGCTGTTGGGTCAGTCCATGGTGGCTCTGTGGGACATTGGTGATGATGGTCACCTTTGCAGCCACTTGATAGCACCACGTCCTTGCTCCAGCACCGGGAGTGGTTTTA
Source organism: Pseudopipra pipra (assembly GCF_036250125.1). Taxonomy (NCBI): domain Eukaryota; kingdom Metazoa; phylum Chordata; class Aves; order Passeriformes; family Pipridae; genus Pseudopipra; species Pseudopipra pipra. Next base: position 5,755,758 of record NC_087569.1, on the reverse strand, counting down.
TCTCCTCATTTCCCAAGGTTGCAAAAGCTATAGCAAATGCAGAGGGATAACAGGCAGCATCTTGGAAAGAAACCAAAAAATGGAAAAAAAAAAGAAAAAAGCACAGCTCTTTAGCAATCAATCCAAACCCATTGGGATCCAAACAAAAGCACAACGGGAACTGGCTCTGCCCGAGCTGGACCTTCCCGGAAAGGCCGAGCTCCGGGAACATTCAGCAGCAGCTTCTGGAGAGAAGTTGTGCAGCAGAGGGAGAGGGGAGGCTGATGGGCTCCCAGGGTCCCTCCCTGCCTCAGGCTTTCCTGAGGGAGACGTAAATAGATATAAACAGCACGGATCAAAAAGAGGAGCAGCGAGGCAGAGCTCCCCCAGCTCGGGATTATATTTGGGTTGAAATCCCCCCTCTAGTGAAAAGTTAGTAGTTCAAACTAAGTGGAGCAGCTTCAAAGGAGACCGTGGGGACCCACCTGTGGCCAGCAGCTGAGACCTTCCCCAGATATCCTCGAGGTGGGAGCCTGTGTTGGCCTCCCCTCCAAAGGTTTCTGCAGCAGCCAGGTCTGTGCATCTCCCCTTCCCCGGCAGATATCTGAGCAGACAGAGTGATGGGTGGAGCTGTGCAAGGAATACCACTAACACCATGAGGATTAGTGCCCAGCAGAAAGCCATCACTCCCTTCAGCCCGCACTTAGGAGGCAGCTGAAGGTTTGCTTTTCGTCAAGGACGTGATTCAGAACCCAAACAACTAAACCCAGCTCAGTTCTGGCTGCAGCTCCCGCCCTGGGCCGGCTCCTCCTCAGCAGTTTATGTGCTGTTTGACACCTGAGTGACACACCCAGAAGCTGGAAAACATGATCAAGAGGTGCTGCCATGTTCGACAAAGGGAAGTGGAGCCGAATGGCACCTCCTCTGCTCTGTTCCCTTCCACGTTGTGGCTGCTCACCTGAGTGTAAATGGCTTTTTTAGTCTTTTCTAATAATTTTGGCTTTCCCAGGGATGACAGAACCAACTGACAGTGCATTCCCATGCAGCCTGAGCTCAGCATTGCCTCATTGCTTTTTGGAGTTTAGCGATGGTTTAGGATGTGTGCAGGTCCCCTAAACTGCCCTTGCAAGCAGGTCCCCTAAACTGCCCTTGCAAGCAGCTCCCATAACCCCAGTCACAGACCTGTTACACCCCACTGATCGGGTTGGGGTGGGACCTGACGGGGGTTCCCACATGCCTGCCAGCTCTGAGCCAGCCAGAGGGGCAGCACTCCCAGCAGAATGGATGCTGATTCCTCTCCATGGCATGAGAGAGGGGACCCAAAGCCAAGTGGGAGACTGCAAGCCAGGCTGGGACCTGGGAGTGCACTTGCCCTTCCCTTCTGTTTCTTCTTTCTCATCTTTTCCTGTGGGACCTCCATCTGTCTCCTGAGTGTGAACCACACTCCATCAATCCCACCCTTCTGCATCCCTGCACTCCATGTGTGCATGAACCTCACTTCAGCCTTTGTCAGTCCTGGTCAGGAATGACACCAGGAGGGTTGGGAAAGCACCTTCTGGGGGTGGAGGAAACTGTCAAAGGCACCCTCCCACATCCAGGGCAATCCCTGTTTCCCTGGCAAGTCCCTGCTGCCCTCCCAGTTTCTCTCTGCTCCCCTCAGCTCTGGGAGTCATCAGGGACAAGACCCAGCGCTGAGTCCTCTTTCCACCCCAATCCCTCCCAGCCCATCAGGCTCCCGTTTGCACACCGAGCTCGGCTCCTCTCTCCTTCCAGAGGCATCTTCTGCCCACCCACCTCAGCAAAATCCTCTCCTCACTTCAGAGCTGTCCAAACAGGGCTGCTGAGCTCCCAACTTCCCTGACATCAAAAGCTTTACTTATTTATGTTTTGCACAGCACCAAGAAGCCATTGGGATATGGAAGTTTGTTTTTCCCAAGAAGGTAGACCATGGGAGCCCACGTATAAATTCCTCAGCAGGAATAGAAACCAAAGTAAACAGAGGAGGAGGAAGCTGGGGTTGGAGACAGGAGCCTTTTCTCCCTCCTTGCTCTGTCTCCTTCCCTTGATGGTGTCCTCCAGAGTTGATCTGCTTAATGTTTCCAGCTGCCCTGGTGGAGTTTGCAGAGCATCCGAGAGGGAAACTGGTGACAGCTCTCAGAGGTTGGGTTCAGCCTGTGGAAAATTGAGGTTATCAGGGAGATGTTTTATTCACACTCCTGATCCTGAGGCTGCTGCAGGGTGGGCAGACCCTGCTGGGGGCTCTGGCTGGGAACATGCTGGGAGCAGGGTGTGTTTGCTTCCCCATGGCCGGGAGGTGCATCTTGCCTGGCTGATCATAGCAAGGCACCCTGTGGCGAGAGGTCACGCTGGGGAGCAGGACAAGTGGCTGGAGAGCTGTCACTGGATGCAGCCAAACTGAATTGCAAACTAGCTTGATGCCTCCTGAGACTCCCCCGGGGAGGCACAGGGAACATCAAGTGGATCAGTTACATCCATCTCTTGAAAACGATCTCGTGGATCAATCCCGGTGCCTGATGCTGAAGGCAACACGTTCATCTCTTACATTAATGTATCAGACTCTGTGTAGGCTGTTTCCTCCTTAATTCCTAAACCATCTTTACAGCTCCTAATTTTGAGCTTAAATGTGTTACTGCCTAATTTCTACTGAGTTTTCCCCTGCACAGACACTCCTTTAACCTGAGGAGCTCTTGTCCTTCCCTGACATATTCTTTATCTCCTTTTTGACAGGCCAAGGAAGCCATGGTCTCATCAACTGGGTGCTACAGCTGCAGCAGAGACCTTTCCTGCCTGACCCCTGTTTGGATTTGCCTTCAGGAGAAGACCAGAGTATTGCAGATGAATCCCACCAGGGATTCAGTCAGAGGCATTTGTCCTCCCTTCTCTACCCTGCTGTGCTGCCCTGTGCTGTCACTCCTGCATTTCCACTGTTTGAGCAGAGGTCAGGAACCAAATCACTCGGTTGTCCTCGGGATGGATCTCCTGTAAGCCACACACCACCGTGTGCAGCGCTCCGAGCTGTCAGCTCCTCTTTAGCAAGTTCCTCGTGCACTTCCCACTCTCCCATTAATCCCTGTCCTCATTAGTAGTTTCCCACAAGGCGCTGTAGCAGACACCTCACTGGAGCGTGCAGAGAGGAGATCTACAGCACTTCCTCTGCCTGGCACCAAACGAGGCGAGCCTGGCACCTCCTGCACTGCATTTCATGTCCTTTCCTATTTACCTCTGGGCTTTGACAGACTCTTTCCCTCTAAATATTTTCTTAAGCCTTGTATATTCCAGGGGCTGGACTAATGCTGAGGTTGCTCAGATCATTTGTTTCCATTTCTGAAATAGGGAGTGAAACATAAAATCTAGACCCGTGTATTCTCTGGTTTGTGGGAAATGCAGGGAATCCTCAGACAGGCAGGGAAGGGTGAGGAAAGGGCTGTGTTGGGTCACACCAATCCTTTGTCCTTTACCTCACGGCTGTGACAGCGGCCAAGAGCAGATGCCTGCAGACTGCTCACGAGGACAGGGAGTCACCCAGTGCTGCTTCTCTTGTGTTCAGGGGGGAGAAAATCCTGACTCAGAAGTCATCTCTTCATTCCAGGCTTACCCACCCATGGTAACCTTGTCCTCAGTTAATCTGCCTAATCACTTTTGGGACCCACTCACGTTCCTCAGTGCAGGGAGGGGACTCTGGTGGGAGTCACAACACGCCTGGGCGTGGGAAGTGGATGGGCTAAGGAAGGGGTGGCTTTACCCGGACACTGTCTTGTCCACAGTGTGACTTGAGCTGGCAGGATCCCTCTGAGCTAATCTCTAGTCAAGGAGAACAAACTCACTGACAACAAGGCTGGGCTGGGATACAGCCAGACTTGCTTCCAGGCAGCTTTCCTGGAAAACAGAGAAGGGCTGTGGTGTGAACGCTGAAAATGAGCTTTTACACAGTGCTGGTGATGCTTCTGAGAGAGACCTGCCTCTGACAGCACGTGCAGAGCTCAGCAGGGCTGGTGGGGCACTGGGGCCGTGCTGCATTCGTTGGTGGGAGACACTGTGATGCAAACACCCCGTCTGCAGAAACGCTGCACAGCCACACAAGCCCGAGTTACTGAACAGTTTCTAGCAGGGTGCTCCTGTCACCCTGCCAGCCCTGTCAGCCACCCAGCCACGACAGCAAGACCAGGTACTGCTGCTCTGGGTGTGGGGAGAGCACAGAGGACCTGGCAGCCTTGGATTGATGGAGGTGCAGGCAGAAGGGAAAGAAACCAGGGATGGGAAGGAACCATCCATGAGGGGACTCACAGAGATTCTCTGGGAGAGGAGACCCACACGCCACAGCGTGAACCCCCAGTGGGCTGCTGGCACCCAAAAGGGACCATGACATGAGCTGATGGGTGACCCTTCCAAGAGAAGCAAGGTTGGCAGGCTGGGTGTACTCTGAGGTTTGGTGGAGGAGATTCCTGCTCGCTGCTCACTCCTCTGTGGATGGCAGAGCCCAGTCCAGGCCCTGAGCAAGTTCCGTCCTTCACCCCATCCTGTTTTGGAGCATTTCTATCCTGAAAATGGCACCGATGGCACCCAAACTCCGTTGTGCCCCACGGTGGCAGGGTCAGCACAGCTCACACACGGCAGGATTTGTGTGGATGAAAGAGCCACAGCCGAACTCCTCAGAATCCCTGGCCAGCCCATGAAGCCATGGGGATTTTGGGAGCAGACATCAGCACCCTCCTGGCTCGCAGCCCCCTCTCCTGGTCTCCCAGGACCCTCAGCTGCCCCAGAAAATACACTGAGGCATTTGCTTCTTCTCTTTACTTTTCCCTCTGTCTGCTAAGTCTGGCTGGGAATGAGAAAAATACCATTCTCTTCATCAAAATGTTCCCCCAAATGAACATTTTCTATCTGGTTCCAGTTTTTGGAATATATTCCTTTATTTTTTCTTGCTCTCCATGGGAGAGCTTCTCTATTTGGCTTTATTTTATATTAAATGGGAATCCCTTTTAATTAAAGGGAGAGGGAAAAGCCCTTCAGTCCCATTCAGCTCAATGCAAATCGGTCCTTTTCTATTTTGAGGAGCCTCAAGACACAGTTTAGGGTTGGATTCATTTCATGAAGCGATCAGAAAATTTGGAGCAGCGGGATCAGCTCCACACTGCAACTCCTCCTCTCCCCTTGGCTCCTATTCCCCAAACTCTCATATCTCCAATTCATATCTAAAAATAAAGAAGTTCCCATCAGTTGAAAGCACCAGCTTTTGCCCAAAACCGAACAAAAGCAAGAAAACATTTGTTGGAAAACCTTCCAGCCCAGCACAGAAAGCATCTCTCCCTCTCCCCCAGTCTGTGGATTTCTAGAAGCAAAGTGAACTGACTGTGGGGTGGGCAATAATAACAGTGTGCAACTGGAGCTGCGGAGAGGAGACCGTTCCCTTTCTCCGTGGCCAATTCCCAGTGCGGGAATGTGGTGCTGGGCTGGGATGTGGAGCTCTGCAGAGCTGTGGTGTCAAGGCTCTGCTGACTGTCTGGGTGCCAGGGCAGTGCAGTCGTGGTGTCCATCCTGATGGGAGGTGCAAAGATATCCCAAATCCATCAGCTCCCAAGTGGGAATCGGGGAGTTCCCCCCGAGGGCATCCAGTGTTTGCCGCTGTGCAGCAGCCAGGCTGACTCGTGGTGGTTCCTAAGTGCTCTCCCAGGAGATTAAGTACCAGTAATTAATCTTGGGTGCTCAGATAACCAATTATTCAAGTGACAGAAGTGGATGACGCGCTGGATTCGGGGAAATGACGCCGGGAAGTGGCTGCTGGGGCAGCTCGTGTGCCGGCTCCGGCAGGGGTGGGTCCCCTGACACCCAGCCGGGATGGTGACAGTCCTGCTCCACCCGCAGGTCCCACCCGGATGGCATCCCCCACGCCAGCACGTGGGGCAGGCAGGCAAGGCAGAGGCAGCTTTGAGCTGGGGGCTCAACTCAGGGTAAAATAACCCGAGGCAGAGCTGGGAGCTGATCCCCAGCCCCTCCCACCGTGGCTCTCCCGGGTGGATCCGCTCCCCGTGCCAGGCGCTGCCGGGGGCTGCAGGGGGGCTGCAGGCGCCAGCCCTCATTAAAAGGCCTTTTCCATCTCTGATTTCTCTAATACCACTGAGTAAGAGTATTGACATGTCAGAATGGTCTTTTATTAAGATCCATTTATGCCATTAATGTAATATCCTCCTCTTGGATTGCTCAGTTATGTATTAATGCCGTAAGAAACTCGGCGTTTCTTTTAGCTCTTCATTGTCTCAAATGAGTCCCAAACTCTCCGTGTGACAGGATTTTGATGGATGGTCATATTTTTAGCTATGATCATGTCTCAGTGCTCTGAAATTAGGGGCATGTTTTAAAAATATTGTACCACGTGCATTTATCTTATTTTTCCTAATCTGTGTCTTACCAGTTATCATTCTGTTTTTATTGTAGAGTCATTAGTGCTTGTTATAAGCCTGATGTATGTGTGTGGCACCATTTATTTGCTGTTCTTAGCAGTGCAAGGAATGGGAAAATAAAACACAAATATGGGGAAATGATCACTGGGTGTTTTATTTTATAATAGAGGACATTTCTAATGAATTGCCTTGCTGAGGCTGCTGGGGCATCATTTCGTCCAGCCAGGCTTAGAGATCTGAAGAAAGATGCTGAGGGTTCAGGAAACAGTTACAGGACTGAACCTGGAGAAAATGCTGTGCAGTGACAGACCAAAGGGATTTGACCTGTTTGATGTATCAAAGACATCAAGAGCTGTAAGTTAAAGTGACAAATGCACTCTCCGGGAGGAAATATTAAAGGGTTTATTAAATTTCAGAGAAATGAGACTAAACAAAGTCACACCTGGAAATTTAGTCTGGACACTGCAGTCAGAAGCTGCCAGCAAAAGGGATTTAATAGAGCTCAGACACTCAGTGTGTCTGACTCTGGGAGATCCAGGAGTCCTGCAGCCTTTGATAGGATTTTCTCTGCCAGCCAGAGAGTTTCCTTGTTGCCAGCCCAGCTGCCCCAGTCCATCTCCATCTTTGTGCTCCTCTGGGAGCACACAGAGGAGTTATTTGCTCCTTTATACAACTTGATACCAGGGAAGAGTTGCATTAGCCCAAGACAAATTACTGGGCTTGGGAAAAATCTCCGGTTCATGTTGTATGGGTCAATTCCTTCATATAATGGTTTCAGTTGCCCTGAAAAGTGGCTGAAATTACAACTGTTCTGCTCCCTATTGCAAGAGAATTTATTGATGTGAATCTGAGGGGTGTTTCCCTCTGGCTTTGTCAGCAGAAGGGATGGAGAAGAGTTTGTTTCTATGTGGAGTGAGGAAGAGCCAGCCATGAATGGAGAAATCACCCTCAAACCTAAATCAGAGATCTGAATTATCTGGGTTTAAGGGACCTTAAAGGCAAATTGTTCCAAACCCCTGCCATGGGCAGGGACACCTTCCACTAGACCAGGCTGCTCAAAGTCCTGTTCAACCTGCCCTTGAACACTTCCAGGGTTGGGGCATCCCAAATCCCCAATCCTCAGTGCCAAATCCCAGCAGACTCTGCTCCAGCCATGGGATCCCCAGCTAATGCCTCCTTCTACCCCCACCTCCTGCCTTTGCCCCTGGAAAAGAAAGGCAGAAAATGGACAGAAATGGTGCTGATTAGAGGGAGGGGACCAGTCCAAGCCAGGGGGACACGAGGCTCTGTCCCTTCTCCACACTCATGGCAGCGGCTGCTCCGCTCGCTGACAAACGGGAGCTCTTCTCCTCTAGAAATTTGATGGATGATCCCAATTATACTCTTCCAGCACTGATTTAATGTAATGTTTTATTAATAGCAACAATCAGTGGAAAGCAAACAGCTTATTCTGCACACGCCATTCCCTTCCCTCTTTTACTTTCCCATGTCCACACCCCCCCCCGAGTCCTTGGTGCTGCAGCACTGGGGGGGTCAGGAGGAGGAGGAGGAGGAGGAGGAGGGTGAGGAGACGTGAGCAGACAATTCACTGAGCAGGGCAATGGCTCGTTAGTACGGAATTAGCATGATTGGGACAATATTTTCTTCACTCATTCTTTACGGATTATTTGAAGGAAACTGCAAATTGCTGGTTTGTTTCCTTGGATATTAAAAGACCACGTGGAAAGATGGGGAAAAATAATCTACAGTTTTTGCATCACTGGTTTTAATAGACTTTTGTTACAGCAGGAGTGATGGGAGGAAGATAATAAATCCATTAGAGCTGTCCCTGGCTGGTCGGGCACGGCACTGGCAGGGCTTGGTCCTGCACTGGGATCTTTGCTCAGGGTCAAACTCTTTTCCAGATCTGCATTCCCCTGGCCAAGCCCTGCTTCCCACACCCATCGTTCTCCTTTCTCACCCAGGGAAAGCTCCTCTGGCTGGCATTGCATCCCCACCTCTGCACAGGCAGCAGGGAAGAGGATTTCCCTGGACACAGGGGCTGTTGGTGGGATCATCAGCTCCAAGATGTGCGGGGTGCACCCTGGGGAGGAAGGGCAATCTGGGGCAAGTCTGAACCACCAACTTGCTTAAAAGAAGAAAAAACCCAGCAGAGACCAAGGCATCCTCATGTCCAACCTCGCCACATGCCCATACTAAATCCAACCTCCTGCCTCTTCCTCTCCTTGATCCTCCTTTGTTAGTGGCTCTCCATCATGTCCCTGTTTGCTTTTGTGTTTGGAAGCCTGTTTGCACATTTACTCATTCCATATCTTGTTTTAATAGTAATGCAAAGCCCCCTGGGCCAACGGTGATAACAAAATGGACATGAGCTTTCCTGGGTTTGCTATTCCAGTTTTTGCTCCTGGCTCGAACACGGAATTTAAAGTTCTTTTCAATCAAAAGTGCTCTATATCGTGGTTAAATGATTTCTTTTCCCCTCAGAGAATCATTAATCAGGCACATGATCTAACATCTCTCCCTCTTTTGCAATCTCTTTTGGTGAATTCTTAAAAGAAGGGAGGATGGGAGGGGAGGAAAGGGGAGAGAAAGATTAAATGGAGCAGGTGTCACATTTATCTTATTTCTAGTGCAAATACAATCAACAAGTGCCAGGCTAAAACCAGACCCTAAACAAAACCTGCAAAATGTTCTCCAAATAAATGATTCTTGGCTCTCTTCTGTTTGTTTTTAATTTGCAGTCTTCCTCTGAATGCTCCTGCCAAGCAAAATCTTCTTTGGGAATGAGCTCATCGGAGCTGATTCCACGGGGGGAGGTTTCTGCTGCTGGGGTACCCTGCAGTGCCCCGTCCCCTTCCCAGGTCCCTGCCCTGCACAGCCCTCATCCCACAGCAGCCCAGCATCCCTTCCTAAAACACAGCTCTGAGGATGCCCAAAGCTGAACTTCAGCACTAAAACCTCTGCTCAGCACTGGCTCTCCACCAGCAGGGGAGGGGGAGGAATCTCCAGATGCAAATCCTAAAATAAATCCCATTTGAGCTTTTGGGTTTTTTTTTAAATAGGATTTATTTTGGGATTTAGAGCCTCCTTGCTCTTCATGCTGACTTTTTGGGGGGTGGATCTGGCTGAATTCTGCCCTTTTCAGTGGTGGCTGCTGGTTGCTCTCCCCTGCATCCCAACCCCAGTCCAAGAACCTCCTCCTCCACTGATCCCATGGACTTGGGGTGGCACCTGCTGAAGGAGAAGATATTTGGGCTTGGGGATTAAGAGCAGGCTTAACTACACAGATGCTGTGCCAGGATGCTGGGACCCACAGGGCTCTGCTGTTACAGGCCATTTCCTGGCTCCTGGGGGATTCAGGGAATCCTCTCTGTGTGTGGGAGTGACTGTGGAAAATCCCCTTTAACCTGCTGCTGTAGGAAATTGTGGCTCATCCAGCATGTGGGGCCTGAGCCCTGCACCCAGGGCTTGGAGCAGAATGACAACCCAGGGAATTCTGAGCACAAGAAGCATCAGTGCCATTTCCTTAGGGCACATTAGAAACTCCAGATGTACCCCAGGAAAAAAAGAAGGAGAAAAAAAACCCCAAGTTGTTTTTCAATTGAAAATTGGAGATTTTAACAAAGAAAGGCTTTTACAAAAATTTCCCACTTTCTGTGGAAAGGATAGAGATAAAAAAAAAATTCAAAACACATTAACAGGGAAAGAAAACTACAAAAACTCTTCCCTGAGTCAAAACATTTGACTCAGTACTACAAAATGAAGCTACTTTTTCTCCATCTTGGCCCACTGCAGTGCCCCTGGGTGTAGCTGTTTGCACCTGATAACCACACTTCTTTCTGTGTGTCCCATTCCCAGGCTGGGCCATCTCTGCCCCGACCCAAGGGCTTGCTGGGGACTCTGAAATGTCACCTGCAGTGTCCCAGACCTCCAGCCAGCACACAGGGGGGTGGTACACCAGGCCTGCTCTAGCAGCTCAGGTCCTGGGTGCCTGAGGGTATTTTGAGCAGTCCCTGGAAAGCCAAGGCTACAAAGCTGCCTTTGAGAGTCAATGTGTTCATTTTGCCTCTGTTTTCTTTAAGGAATTGCCAGTGCAGTGTGTGATCTCATACAGCAAAGTGCCCTCTCCTGCAGCACATCACCTCACTCTCTTGGCTGCATTTATTTTAGGTAACTCAGTCACCTGAGTGATAACTCAGCCTGCAGAGGAGCAGAGATCTCCTGCACTGCACACCCCTTGCTGCAGGATGGAGAGAGAGGCCTCGTCCTGGCCCCCTGTGTCCTTGGCAGTGCCCACAGGATGAGCACTGGGCTCTGGAGTGGCTGTCCAGGAGCAAGAGGATACCATTTCCCATCCCAGGAATGCTTTTCCATCCCCATGGCACAGCCCAGCACTGCAGCCCAGCACAGCCAGGGCAATCTCTGGACCCAAGGCAGTGCACTGTGAGCTACCACAGCAGCAAAATTATTTCATTCTACTGCAGGATACGAAGTGAATTTCCAGGAAACCTCTCAGGGGGGATAAACAGTCCCCCCAGACAGAACAGAACTTACAAACAACAGGCTCCCTGTCGTGGGCAGAGGAGCAAAGGAGGTGGCTGGGGCCACCCACAGCCAGCAGTGGGATGGAGAGTGTGGAGGCAGCTGGGCATGGGGCAGCCCAGGACTCCATGGCCATGTTTGAGTGGTTGTGCTGGCACAGGTTTGTGGCACATGGCAGGGGACAGCTCACCTTGGCTGTGATGATGCCACTGCATTACCAGGACATCTTGGACATGAGGCTCCAGCTCTGGATGAGATTGCTGAGAGACCTGATAAATTCCTGTCCCCACGCTGCTCTGATGGTGTGAAATATCCATAAATATACTCCAAAGGATTGTTCTCCACTGCTTTACTTTGCACCAGGTGGAACAGAGTAGGAGATTGGTCCTGGACTTTCCCTCCTTCCCCACGACTCACTGCATCCCCCAAAAAATTATCTCTAAAAGAAGCAAAGCCAGGGGCAGTTTTGATGTGAAGGCAAGGCTGGTTCTGGCAACACAGGATGGATTTTGGGCTTTTGAACAAGCCCTTCCCCAAGCCAGAGCTGGAACACCAGGTTTCCACATAATTGCAGCACACCCTGCAGATCAATGCGAATGGCCAGGCTGCTCCCCAGGGCACCGGGAGCCTTTTGTCTTGCTCCAGGACTGGACATTTCTCTTAAGCTTATTTTAACTTTGGAAACAGCCAGATGTTGCAGGAGATGGAAAGCCCAGATTGTGTGCAAGCCCTGGCCCCTGTGCCATGTACATCCATGGCAGCTCCAGGTCTCCGGGCTCACCGGGAGCAGCTTGTTCTGCTCAGCCCCGAGCTCCCGGGGTCAGTCCCGTCCTGTTTCCCAGCTGGTGGCTGTCACATGTCACCCACTTACACAGGCAGGGCCACAGGGACCAGCCAGGGCTCTGCAAGGCTGAGCAAGGCCTTGGAAAGGTTTTTGTACACTTTGTGTTACTAAATCAGGTCAAATTCCACCTGGTTATTTCCCCTTCCCCGCACTCACCACCCTGCTACCTTGGCATGTGGGGCTGTACTAGCTGGTGACAGGGACAGTATAACCAGGCTGCCAAGGATGCCATCGCTGGTGCTGGCCCTGCAGGTGTTGGTTTTAAGGTTCAGTGGCAGCAGGAGCAGCAGCTGCCGTGTTTTATTCATGTGCCTTGCCTGGGGATGTAGGATTTGGCCAAGAGCAGCAGAAAATGGAAAGGGAAAAGGTGCCAAAGCCCAGGTGTAGCACCTTGGTTGGGGAATCACAGGGCTCTGGCACTGGCCAGGGGATTTCTAGGCTGCCCTTCCCTGGGCTATAGGGTGGCAACATCACGGTTTCCATGTATCTCCCTGCTCCACACCGAACTTTGGATGATCACCCCTCTCATGCTCGAGTCTGCTCCCCACCTTCTGGGGCTGTTCCCTTCCCCTGAGGCACCTGCATGGGGTGGGGACTGGATTTGGCAGCAGAGAGGACCAAGGTGGTGGTAGCTGAGAACACACAACTTGTTCCACTGATGAATGACCCAGGGGGAACAGAAAGGGGGAAAGGGTCACTGGTGCCCTGAGCTCCTCATTGATTCTGCTGACGCCAGCAGAGCTACACAGCCCATAAACTGTGTGATTGCCTTTATTGGAGGTTCTTACTGAGGGAGAGGCCAGGAGGAGATTAATCGTGTGGAGGAGGGTACCACAGGGACCCTAAATTCTGGGAAGCAAAAAAAGGCAAGCAGGGAAGACACTCTGCTCCATCACCACTGCCAGCTTCATCCCATCAGCTTCTGCAGGTCCTGCGGGCACCACTCCTGAATCCACATCCCATTTAAATGCTTCCTTCCCTTTTCCTGCCTTTTTTTTCTTTCCATCCTTCTGTCTTTCTGTTTATTGACATGGATAAACACAGGCATCCCATCCTGCTCACAGAGGGAGCTGAGACCTGGCTCCTGCTCCCTTCCCTTTTCCAGGGCTGTAGTGAGTGGTTCAGGAGAAGTGGAAGAGCCTCTGATTTATCCTGTGAAGGCTGACAGCCCTCTCCTGCCTTTCCTCACCCTCCACATGGGCTCAGAGACCAGAGCAGACATCACATGCAATTCCTGGTGGGTGATTTGGGGTATATTTCCTAGGGCTGGTCAGGATACAAGAGCAGGACATTCCAGCTTTGCCTCCAGGAAAGGGAAAGGCTCAGCACTGCTGCAGCCTCCAGCCCTCATCAAAGCTCTCCTGACCAGGCTGTGTTTCCAAAGTCAAAATGTTCCTTGCAGGGGAGGGAGAGGACTTAATAGGAGAGGCGGCAGGGGGAAGGAAAGTGATTTTATTGCAAAGGATGTTAATTGCTTGATGAACTCTTGTCATACAGCCACGTCCCAGGGGAGGTGTGTTTGTTCCCACACACAGTCTGTAGTGAGGAGGAGACATTGGGGGGACAAACAGACAGGGCCTCTCACCTGCACATCAAAACACTGCAGTTACTCCTGTCAGCCTCTCACAGAGGGCTGAGAACCTCCAGCTGGCTCATAGTTTGCCCTCACACTGCGAGGACTCAGGTGGGAATTCCTCCGTGTTGGCTGAGTGGTGACAACCAGGCTGAGCTCCCTTTTTATGTGCTACAGCCCCATATGGGGTTAGGGGGATAACACCAGCAGTTTGATTAAGGTCTGGATAAGGTGAAGCCCTGTTAGACACAGGGGAGTAAAGAGAGCTTGACTCCCACAGGGTAACAGGAGGGATGGAGCACACACCCTGCAAAGCTAAATTTGGCCAGGCAGCAGGATGAGGGTGCAGAACTGCAGTGCAGTGAGTGGGAATGGGGTCAGCCCTCCCCAAAGCTCCATCACCCTCACAGCCCTCAGGGCTTCACATCAGCCCCGAGCAGAGGCAGGGACCCCTCAGCCCAGCTGGCTGGAAGGTCGGTGGATGGGGAGCAGCCCAGATCGCTTCCCTATGTGGGAACCCCCCTGCGAGTTATTCCCGGGCATTCCTGGAAGATCTCCCACAGCCTGGGGGGTTGAAGGAGTGTGTGGTTCCCTTCACGTGCAAGGAAAATACTCCTTGGAGCACCAACGGCTCCACAGCGGAGTCACAGACAGAACTGTGAAGGGTGTGAATGCAGCGGAACAGAAGAATTATGTGGAAAATAAAGGTAGTTACAGTTGCTTCAAAACATTTTCCCAGCTAGAGCTCAGGGCTTTTAATCAACTCCTTTTATTTTATTTTATTTTATTTTTTTTTTTATTGCAGGTTCTCCTTTCTGCCAAACGTTTGCAGAGGGGAAAAGAAACTAAAGAAAAGAGAGAAAAACAGTTTTAGCTGCCAATCTGTTGCTTGCAGAGCCATGAAAAGCACCCTGAGAGAAACGAGCATGTATTATAGAAAAGGAAAGGGAGTTCATGCATCCTCTATGCTGAAGTCTTTTAAGGTCCCTTCCCTACTGAGACCTCCCATGTCCCCAACATGCTCTGAGACATAAAAGAAGGTGGCTTTAGCCCACACCAAACTCATCCCAAACTCCCTGAAAGCTCCTGAAACCTGGCTCAGCCATCATCTCTCCTGGAAGTTCATTCTGGTCCCTTCCTCCCCACAGGACTGTGTGAGGGTTTCTCTCCCAAGGAGTTCTCCTCCAATGCCACACTGTTCCACACCCAGCATTGATCCCAGGGCCACTAAAGCCAGAGGGGCTGCTTGGCAAAAAACTTGGGGTTTTGAGTGAAATGTTTCCTGTGCTCAGTGTTGGGAGCCTGGGAGTGACAGAGCTGTGTCAAACATCTCCACAGCAGCAGGACCCACATCCTCCGTTAGGAAAATCTGTGTTCCTCCCCATTTACCTCTTCTTTTCTTCCTTGTGGAGGTTTATTTATACCCTTTGCCCTGCATTTTAGGACTAGAATTCCGGATTTCTCGTCCCACCCAATGCAGGGATTCCCGCAGAGCCCTGTGATGATGCACTCGAGAAAAAGACTTGTGGTAAAGGGCCAGAGGTGCCAGCGTTGGGTTGTCTTCAGTGGATGAGGACTGAGAAGCCTAAACACACCATTTTTCTCAGTTTTACTAGGTCAGAAAGTCAGGCATGAGCCTAAATATGTGGGACTCCCCTCCCTAAGGCCACGGGAGCACAGAAGTAAAGATAACACACACATGTGCTTGTCAGGCTAATCGAGGCTGGGAGAGAGGAGAGCTGTGCCAGCCTTCCACTGCTCTGCCATGCAGGGAAGGAGAATTAGAGGGGCAATGAGGAGAGAAACATCCTCTAAAGCTTGTTTTTAAGACATCCCTTCCACCCTAGGGCTTGTTTTAACGGCCCATGCTGCACACTAGATCCATCCCCTTTTATTTACGATGATTATTACGGGCTGCTGCAGGGTCCCCTGGGTCCCAGAGCGGCAGCGCCGGCTGCTATTAAGGCATTTTGTCTTTCTCTAAAATCACATAAAGACCTTCCCCGCGCTCCTCCCGCTGGGCAATAAAAAGGGAAAGACAATCCACGGCTGAGCTGGCTGCTCTCTGGCTGGATGGGCAAAGCGCCTCGTTAGGCACAACAGAGTGCTCTCCTTAACCCCGGGCCATCCAGGCCAGGGCAATCAGGCCAAGGGACGGGCTGGGAGCAGCGGCCGCTGGAATGCGGGGGCGGAGCAGCGGGAGCTGCGCTGGCACCGGGCAGGGAGTTAATGAACCTCGGGTTGTATCCATGGATCCCCATCCTGCAGCAAAACACGGGCACACTCCACCGCGCCCCCCCCCTCCATGAGTACCCCACTCCCAGCCCTGGGCTTGGCTCTGTTCCCCGGGATCAGGAGCGGGGAGCACGTCCGAGCCAGCCAACAAAGTATTTCGGAAAATTAATCAGCCCGATTGAAACGTGATTGATCGAGAATTGAAAGCCACGATCCAGCAAGTCCTGGAAAATGTAATCGTCTAAAACCTTATTAATTTTGCATGTTCTCTTTTGATATTTTTTTTTTTAGTTTTTCTTTTATGGAGGTGGCTTCGTGCCAGGATGTTCGTGTGTAAACAATCCAGCTCTCTCCTGTCTGTCTTGCAGCACCGAGTGCAGGAGGCTTTGGAGCTGGGGAGACCCCGCTGCCGGGATTCCCATCCTTCACCTGCTCCCCACAGAACCCTGTTTGCCAAAATGCACCAGCAAGGAGAAAACGGAGGGGAAGAGCTTCCTGCAGCTGCCCCAAAACCTGGGAGCAGGAGTCACGACAGACACAGTAACACCTCAGCACCTGCAGCTCCGGGGCCAGAGCTGGACAGCGGAGAGGAGCAACATGAACATCAGGCACATCCTTGACTCCGAGGATTGTCCTCTAATGCCAGTAAATCACAGCTCTGAGATGAGGGTAAACTTGGTGTCCAGCAAGTCCGACACGTTCCTGAATGCACCACAGCACTGGTGCCAAGGTGGAGGGAGCCCAAAGCCAGCGATGGGGTTTAGCTGCTCCTTTGAGGTTTGGTCCAGAACTCCTTGTCAGACACTTTGCCAGTGTGGCCTGGCATGTAATTAGCAATCGATGGGAGACCAAGTTGTAAGTGGTGCTGTTAGTATGAAATTATTTCTGTTTTCAACAGATCTGTTTTGATTTTTGGTTCCAAAGCGAAAATGTCTCTATTTGTTCAACATTTGTTGTTGGCCTGTATTTTTGGTTGGCTTTTTTTTTTTTTTCCCTGACACAGTGTCAACATTTCTCAAGTGGGAAAAAAACAACACCATTTAGTTTTTAAAAAAGAGACCCATTTTTTCTGCCAGCAGCATCCATGGAAATGTATCAAAGAGACTGCTGATGAAGTAATCTGAACATATGCCATCAGACCCCAGATCTGACCTCTCCCAATAGCCCTTGTTGGACTGCTTCCCTGGGGAATGGAGGCTGCAAAATCACACCTTCTCTGTGTCTACTTGTCACCTTTCCACCATTAGACTTTGGCACACCTGGGCAGATTTCAAGCACAGATGGGATGAGATCTTGGAGGTAATTGGGTTTTGACAAACTTCTCCGAAATCACGGTCCAGAATCAATGATATTTGGATTTTTAACTGAAGAAGAGGTGGTAGGTAGCAGAGGTTTGACTCTTATTAGACATAAAAGAATTTCAAATGCACAAAACTCCTTAAAATTTCCCATCTGGAAGCAATTGGAGTTTGCACCTTTCTGGCCTGTAAGTCAACCAGTGCACTCAGAGGTACTCTGAGCAGAAGTGACCCTTTTTTCCTGCTTTATCTAAAATGCCACGTCCATGGAGTCACCCCTGGGACAGGATTCCCCACGGTAGCTGCCACGTGTGCCCTGTGTCAGGCCAGCCTTGAAAACTCAACAAAATGAGGATGAAGCAGGTGATGGATCTTCACCCCAGGGTCAGAACACAGCTCTCTGCTGGGTTTCCAGTTGGATTTTTTCCCGTGGAGCCGGTGGTGCTACGTTGTGTTGGTTTTCCCTGGGAACTCTTGCTATTCCCAGTGTTTTGGTCACAAGATGGATCAAACCTGGCTGTGGACCTTAGGGCCCTCTGTGTCCATCACTGTGCAGGGTCCAGCTGTTATTAGGTCTCTTTATTTATGTCCCCTCTTCCCCCCAGAGCCTTTCCGAACTGTCTTCGCCGTCTCCTGTTAAATCTGGAAGACAAAGTGTTAGTCCTCTCCACGAGGGTTTTTTATTTTTAATAAAACTTGCCTGTGCTTTTCCTGAGGGACTTGTTGGAGTTGTGAAAGTCAAAGATAAAATGTTCTCGCCGCTGTTTCCCGGAGAGCGATGCCGTGTTTGCTCGTGGAACTCCTGTAATGAACATCTGCAAAGGGCAGAGGTGGCACCGAGCCACGGCCTGTGGCCCACGTACCTCTGAATCCTGGAGATGCTGGCAGCCAGATCCAAGTCCATAGTTTCCAGCTCTTCTGAAATGGTTTCTGATGGGCTAAAAGAAAACTTGAAAGGGAACAGCTTCAACATGGGAGAGAAAACAAAGCCCCTTTTCCTCTTCTGTCTGTGCTTTGTGGCTGCCTTGCAGCTCCCTGAGGGATTCAGGAACCTTCATGGGGTTCAGGAAGGTGTTCAGCCTTGTCAGAAGCTGATGGTGCAGAGCTGGAAAGGCAATTTCTACACCAGACAAGAGGCAACTTCCCTGAATCAGGACATCCCATGCCACGGAACAACCCTGTCTGCAGGAGAAGCCCAGGGGGGCCTTAGCTCTCGGTTACTAATCAAGGCTAATGAGCTGATACTCATGCTGGGCTAACAAGGCTGAACTCTGCTGGTCCTGGGGGGAGCAGGGAGATACTGCCCAGTGCTGCACTGGGAGGGAGGGAGGAAGATACTTCTAGACCAGGGCTCCCTCCCAGACCATTTTGACAGGAAGAAAATGTATTTCCATCCTCATAAATCCTCGGCAGAAAACATCGACTCGATGCCAATGGGAAAAAAACCCACTAATAAATAAAAGGAAGCACTGTTTTTCTTTTGGATGGTTTGAATTGACAGTGTTTTCTGGACTGAAAGTTGAGATTTTATTATGTTTTTTTAAATTCTCTTCTGCTACTGGGAAAAAGCAAATACCTTAAGTTAAATGCCTTTCTACCAGCATCCATGAGTGCACCCTGTGGCACAAAAATCACATTCCTTAGTGCCCAGAGCAGTATGGGGACATGTCCCTGTGGCCACTGAGGGTACATCAGCAACTGGCTGATGCCAAACCACTCCTTCTTGAGCATAAGGACATGTAATAAAAAAAAAAAAATCACATTTTCTGTGAAAAACAGTACTTTGTACACAGAGACCTTAAACCCAGCTCCAGTTTTCCACCAAAGGAAAAGTTTTGATAGGAGCTTTCATCTGCCCTACTCCAAACTTTACACAGGCTCCAGCCCTAAACTCTGACCCTACCAGGATTTCCCACTCTGCTTTGAACAAGTTCCTACTCATCTTACGAGGCAGTGCAAAGGCTGGGCAGAGAAGTGGCTTTCTTGGCACCCAGATCTCTCTTCTGATTATTATTCTGGTCATTCACCCTCTTTCTCTCTCAGTCTTGAGGAAGGAGCAGTGATTTTGTGAGTTGAAATTTGGATGTATTCCCAGCTCCATTTTTTTCCCCCCTCCTGTTAATTAAAACTAATAAATCTGCTCAACAGAGTTTGCAGAGCAGGGGGACAAGGTACAGTTATCTTGACATGGCAAGGCCATCTCCCTCGTTCCCCCACACCTTTTATTTATTTAATTTATTCACCTATTTATTCAGTTCTTGAGCCCGTTCCAGAAATATGCTGCTGATCTGAATTTCTCGTCTATGCTACGTGCAGGCTCTTTGCTTTTCTTTCACGAGGAGGCAGTCCCACAGGAGCTGCAAATAATCAACAATTGTCGTGGCTGCATCCCCAGACATAATTACAGACAATCTGGAGTAACCTGGAAACAAAGGAGTCCGTGTTAACATGAGACCTGCTCGGTCTGTTCCTCCTCACGGACCCTCCTGGGGGTGAAGGGAGGTGAAACTCCAGGCTTTGGGGTGAGGGGGGTTAGTGCAGTGCTCAGCCCCATGTATGGATTCAGAGGATTCAGCAAGAAAAACATAAATAAAAGTATCCCTCTCTCACGTTTGGGTGTTTAAAGCCCTCTAAGGTGTTGCACAACCCCACTGACAACCCTGGCCACTCCAGAGAGACAGGTACCCATCAGCTCCAGGAAATTAGGGAGCCCTGGGAGGCTCCAGGTACCTACAAACCAGCCCCCTTGTCCTTTTCCAGTGTGGTAAATACGCCCTCCAGGAGGAGAGAAGTGAGCTCTGATCCAGGTGTCCGGGCCGAGATGGGACAGGCAGGATTTTTTGGAGGTGCTGCCCATCCCCATCTTTGCAGCCCGGTCCCGTTTGCCTGCGGGGAGCGGGTGCTGCTCCCTCTTCCTCGGCATCGCGCTGCTGCCGGAGGGGAGCGCCGAGGACAAGGGTGACCCGAGGGTGCCGCGGAGACCCTGGCTGAGTTTCAAAGGCAGAAGTTTGTGCAAAATGGCTTTGCTCTGAAGTCCTGCAGTCTCCTCCTCCTCGCCGGGAGAAAGGCAGTGCCGGTAGCTATAGCAACCAGACCTCCTTCGCTCCAGCCGCCAAACTTCACCCAGACCGGCTTCGGAGGAGAAATGAAGAGGGACGGGAGAATGCAAATGACCTGCAATCCCTCCAAGCCCTACCGATCAATATTATCTTAATTTTAAACCACGGGAGTTAGGCGAGATGTGTGCGAGGATAAAGGAGCGAATCCCACGCTGCAGGGATGGTGGAAAAAAAGGAAAAGGGAAGGCGCAAGACAGAAAAACAAGATGATGATCCATCTCGTTCACCCCCTTAGCCTCCAAGCGGGCTCAGAAGTGCCTGTACTAGTGTCATCCGGAGGGTAACAGCTCTAATTAGTGATTTAAGTACCCTCCGCAACAGACTCTGCTCTCTCCCTGCTCTTGGGAAACGGCTGTGCCACAGTTGTTGAGGCGAAGCACGTCCTTCCCTCGCTCTCCCCCTTCTCTGGCACAGCAGCACGACACAGCAGTGGGGTATCAGCCACCTCTGGAATGGTGCTGTGCCCTTTCTGCGTGTAGAGCAGAGCTTTAGGGGGATCAGCAACAGCCAGTCATGAACATCAGCCTTCGTGGCTGTCTCTGCCAGGGCAAAGCTCCTCATTCACCTGCCCCAGCAACAACCATTGCAGTCAAATCTGAGTCCAGCAAAACAGTGGCTAGTTATGGGACAGGGCATTCATGTTCCCTGTTTGATGGTCCCTGCACCTTCCCATCCCCTGCCCTCAGCAGCACTTGGGCTTTCCTGCTCCATCTTCGTCCCTCTTCTCTGCACAAGATTCCTCGTGGCTGCCATTCCCACCTCTTTGTCTCTCTGAGGGCTGCTCAAACAACCCCACAGTGACTTTTCACCCCTTTTCCCCAAACTGTGTGAATTCCCTTTACCTGCTTTACAGATGGGGAAATGTAGGCAGGGAGCAAAGGACCTGTTCAAAGTCATCCCTCCATCACCAGTGGTAGATGCAGGAATTGATCCCGGGACCCTGAATCTACACCAGCTAGGCTGCACTGCTGGGATATTTATCCCATGAAACAATTCCTGTTTTCTATTTCAGATAACTTGTCAACCAAAACTAAAGGGAAAAAATAGAAACTTTTACTTCTGGAAGGAAAGTTATAATTTTCTTTGCACGAAACCCTCTGACTCAGTTCTCCAATGAATAT
Organism: Pseudopipra pipra; assembly: GCF_036250125.1. NCBI lineage: Eukaryota > Metazoa > Chordata > Aves > Passeriformes > Pipridae > Pseudopipra > Pseudopipra pipra. The sequence goes on along the minus strand of NC_087569.1, from coordinate 5,734,628 downwards.
CTCCAATCCACTAAAAGTGCTTAAGTGTTGGTTTTAGAAAGTTCATCGTTGCTTTTTGGGAATAATCACTTTGTGGAGAAAGCTGTTTATACAGATAACCACCATCCTTCTCTCGGTTGAAGCAGCAGCTGTTGTGGGAGACAGCTGAAATGGCAAACACGCTCTTGCCCAATCCATCACCCAGACACGAGGAAGGAAGAGCTACTTAAGTTAAAGGACAATGTTTGCATAAGGGGAGCTGGGCCACAAATCAATTCCCACTGGAAGTCGGGAGAAGGTTTGAACCAGAGTGGGGGGCTCCTGGAATGATCTGCTGATGGGAGCAGGGGATAAGAAATATCACCCTGCTCTGAGGTGGAGCCAAAAGAGGTGAGGAGGTTCAGGCAGCAACACACACGATGGTGCTGACTTCGACTTGAGCGAAGCAGAAAGGTCTGATTTCATATTTCTGTTTCATGCCAGAGGTCTCTGGGCAGCCAGAGCTCTGCCTAATGATCTGTGCTGGATGGAAAGAAACTTAAAGAACATTTGCTATTGAATTTCCATAGTCTTCCCCATCCCATTTGCATTTAAAACTGGCTTTCAGCTGCTGTGCGTGGGACAAGACACATTTCTGCTCAATACCCGTCCAATTTTCCCTGTTGTGGATTCAGGCTGGTGGCACGGATCGCTGTCAATACAGATGGAGTTGCCTGAGAATCCAGAGTTTTCTGGCTCAGAGAAATCTTACCGGGAAATAGCTGCAGTGGTACTGAAGGCTCTGATTGAGCCAACACATGGCAGGGCGAATGTGGGGGTTCTGATTACTGAGAAACAAAATGATGAGAATCTGGCGGGTTGAATCTTTTCCCTTTCAAAACTCCTCAATTTCTGGCCCCGCCATTAATAGTTATTCCCCGGAGAATTGATCACAAGTAGCAAGAAACATTTTGCTTCAGCTATTTCAAGGCATTATTTTTCAACATTTGCAGTCGCGTTATTAAAACGCTTCAATTTTTTAAGGAGAAATTGATTTACGTTTTAAAACAGCTGAAAAAGTCACTTTGAATTTAAAAAAAATAATAAAAATCCCATTTGAAAATGTCAGAGTGGCTGAAGAGGGAAAGCTATTACAGATGATGCTGAGATGGCTAAAGCCTCTTTCAGTTTAGTCTTTACTAAACTGATCAGCTGTGAGTTGGTGTCCGACACAATTAACACTGAGCAGTATCAGGCTGGGAAGGGACAGAGGAGTTTGGAGTGTGCGTAGCTAGGGCAGGTGTTTTCCAGCCAAGCTGTGCCAGCTCCATCCCTGGGCACAGACAGAACCACTGAACACGATTCTGGAGCCAACACAGCGATCTTTGAAGAGGTGACAATGCAAAAATGCAGGAAAGGGCAGGTGCAACACCTGCCTTTGCGGAAGGGGGGGGGAGGAGAATGAGTTCCCCTCAAATTTTTGGCAGCGCTCTGAGAGCAAACAAAGCCTGAGCGAGCACCTGGAAGAACAGAGGAAAAGGAATAACAGCCAACACGAATTTTGTAAAGACCAAATTAGGTCAAACCAATCCAATTTCCTCCAGTTACAGGGTGGCAGGGCTGGTGCTGGAGGAAGATGCAGGAGATGTCATCTCTCTTTACTTCAGGAAGGCTTTTCAAGCTGTCCCCCATGACATTCTCATCAGCACGCTGGGAAACAGCTTTATATGGCAATTTGGCTGTACCTAGAAAGGGATTATCAATGGTTCCCTGTCAGACAGGAGGGATGTGTCTAACGGGAGTCTCTCTTGATCTGGTACGATTCAATATTTCAATTAACCTCCCGGATGATGGAAGAGGGGAGATGTTTATTAGATCTGCAGAGGGCTCGCCCCAGGAAAGGCTGTTGACCCTTCGGAGGACATGAAACCAAAATCAGACCAGAGTTGAGACCCAGTGATGGGAAACTGGAGAAAGGGCCTGAGATATCCTGTAAAGCTGGTGAAATTCAGGGAGGACCAGAGCACAGCTCACACAAACACCAGATGGGCTACAATGGGCTGGGCAGCAGCTCAGCGGAAAAAGATCCAGGGCTGTATTTGATGGGAAGTGGAACAGACTGTGGCAATAAAAGGCAAAGGGTTGACTGCAGGGTTGCCTTAGAAATGGCTCAGAAAGAGCCTTCTCCGGACAGGGAGTGAAATACAGAAGCCTTCTGGGGCTTTCTGTCCTGATTTCTGCTCAATGGTTTGGGTCCAGCAAAGGCAACTTTGGCTGCCCCTGGGCTTGGTTTAAATACACGGGTATTTCCGCCAGGAAGTTTCCAATTCTCTTTCTTCTTTCTGCAGAGCAGGGTTTCCATTCCGTATCCAACGCTGCCTCCCTGGCTCTTTTGATCTTTCATGTGGAGCCAGGGATTAATATCATTTCAACACCATTTTCAGAAAAATCAGCAAATTGCATTTGCGTCTCACCGGCGGCTCCAGGCTCCGGAGCAACCTTCTCCTTCAGGGAGACACGGAGTGATGGGACCAGTCCAATGGGCTGAGACCAGAAACCTGCCAGGAGAAGGAAGATGCACAGTCTCTCAGCTCTCAGTGATGGCTCTATCCTTTAGCAGCTCTGCTGTAAACAGATGCCGAGCAATAACTGTGCGTGCACAAAAAAGGCTGGCGCTAATAGATTGTACTGCTTGTTGCTACTCTGCTAAGAATGTCCTGCTAATTTTTTGTTTTCACCAAATTTTCCACTTGAAATATGAGAGCGGAAATGAAGCCGTGAGCTGCATCAATAAGGAGAGGCAGAGCTGGGCTCGGACGGGAGCTCGGAGCCTGCCGGCATTGCCTGCCCGGGGCCCGCAGAGCCATAGCTCTGATTCCCACCCAGACCCTCATCCCAGGCTCTGACAACCGTGGAAAAGGGAGGATGGGGCTCAAAATCCTTGTGAGAGGTAGGGCTTCTTCCTCACGGCCTCGCAAATATTAAAAAAAACCCCAACAAATAAACAGCAAAATAAGACTAACCAAAGCGATGCAGCCCAAGCCTGAGAAATAAGGAATGATGCTGCCAGTCTTGGGAGACAGGAAGCTTCTCTGGAGAGGGGAAGAAGGATGATAACAGAGCAAACACTGCCATTTCTAGTGGTCTGGTGGCTGAGCTTCAAGGTCAAGCTGACAAAGGCAATTTGTTTCAAGCAAAAGCCAAACTTTTTGTTATCCCAGCACACATTCCTCCAGCCGTATTTCACACAAAGCCGCTGTCCCTGTGCAGTCAGAACACAGAGAGGACCCCGACGGCAGAGCCACATCAAACTGTGCTGCCATTCAGCAGCACCCAGCAAGGAGATTTAAGGGCTATTGTGGAGAAATCCCTTAAATCCATCCGTGTAGTGTAGGAACGAGAAAGGCAAATGGGTAACTGGGAAGCATTTGGACACAGGGAAGGAACACAGATCGGAAGGGCTGCTGGAGCTTTACTGTACAACTCTAGGCGTGTTGTTGCCGAAATCCCTGAATCCTGCCATTTTCAACTGGCTAAATTATCTAGGAAACAGCAGCAGGGGCAGCTCCCAGCTCCTGCATTTAGGGGATGCTCGTGCCTGCCTGCCCAGAGCACGTGGACTTGGCAGGGCAGAGGATCCAGCCAGCAAAGCACCTGGGGGGGGACCTGCAACCCAGAGCTGTCACAGCTGGATTCCCTTCTTGGGAACCACCAAAAACTACCCAAGTCCCAAATCTGGGAAGTCATGGGCAGCTGGATGAGTGCACTCAGGGATCTGGGTGAGTGCCTACAGGGATCTAGGTGAGTGCACAGGGATCTAGGTGAGTGCACTCAGGGATCTGGGTGAGTGCACAGGGATCTGGGTGAGTGCACACAGGGATCTAGGTGAGTGCACAGGGATCTGGGTGAGTGCACAAGGATCTGGGTGAGTGCCTACAGGGATCTAGGTGAGTGCACAGGGATCTGGGTGAGTGCACAGGGATCTGGGTGAGTGCCTACAGGGATCTAGGTGAGTGCACAGGGATCTGGGTGAGTGCACAGGGATCTGGGTGAGTGCACACAGGGATCTAGGTGAGTGCACAGGGATCTGGGTGAGTGCACAAGGATCTGGGTGAGTGTCAACAGGGATCTGGGTGAGTGCACACAGGGATCTGGATGAGTGCACAGGGATCTGGGTGAGTGTCAACAGGGATCTGGGTGAGTGTCAACAGGGATCTGGGTGAGTGTGCACAGGGATCTGGATGAGTGCACAGGGATCTGGATGAGTGCACAGGGATCTGGGTGAGTGCACACAGGGATCTGGATGAGTGCACAAGGATCTGGATGAGTGTGCACAGGGATCTGGATGAGTGTGCACAGGGATCTGGATGAGTGCACAGGGATCTGGATGAGTGTGCACTCAGGGATCTGGATGAGTGCACAGGGATCTGGGTGAGTGTGCACGAGCAGCTGCTGATGAAGAAGGAGTAAGTGAGAGGCAGAGCTTAGAAGTGTTTAAACATGCAAACACACAAACCCTCTCAACAATCAGCACGGATGGAAATATTGATGGTTGCATTAAAAGTAAATATATTTTTAATTAAATAATTTTCCCCTTCTCCATTCAAGGGGCGTGAAAGCACTCATAGAATTAAACTGCTGCCTGATTTTCCCTCTCTCTCCTGTGACACATGCCAAGACTAAGATTTCTCCCTCTGCCTTCCCACCATCGACATCACCCCACAGCACCATCAGCTTTTGGCTCTTTAACCCCTTCCTGGCATCCCAGAAAACATCAAGGTTGGAGCACAGCAGCCGATTTTCTCCCCACTTCTCCCTCCTCCTTTCCCTCAGTCCCTGCTCAGGCACGGCTCTGAAGGACTCATTAATCAAAAGGCAATTAATTCCCCATCATGGGGGCAAATAACAGATACAGACGTTCAATAGCTGCCTTTTTCCATGCTTGAGTGTTTCTCTGATTCCTGCAAACTAAAATAAAAAGGAGGTAAAGCAAAAGAAACACCAAATGATTAAACGCTTCATTAACACCCTGCTAAGGCGGGGAGGCCAAGGCTGATTTATCTCTGTTGCCAAAGAGGCAAAAGAGTTCAGAGGTGTCGAAGTTGTTGCCAAAAGTGGGGTGCAAATTGGGGTGGTGAGGACCCCTCGTCCTGGAAGGTCTAGTGAGCATCAGGCATCTACTAAATGGGATTGTTTCATCTCAAAATGGGTAGATAAAAAAAAAAAAATCCCTTTTTCTTCTATCCTTCCTTGGCCCCCAGGCTTTGAGACAGGACACTGCTCAGTCTGTCTCCATCTCATCCTAAGATGAGACCCCTGCTCTGCTCCCAGCACAAGGCCCCGGGCTCTGTGAGGACCATTCCACACCACACCACCAACCCACTGCCCTGGAAATACAAGTAATGAACAAGTTCCTGATGTGGGAAAGAAGCTATTGCTCCTTTTAATTCTGTTGGTGAGGAGGCAAGAGATGACTAAGAGTTTTGATACATAGAACTGCAGGTTCTCCCAACCCTGGTGTCCCAACCAATTACCTGGTGATGGCTGCCTGTAGAAAAATTAGGAGTGAACTATTGTGTTATTTATTTAATCAGTGAACTTACAAAAAAACAGGGCCCATGATTCAAATGCTCAGTTGGTATCATTAATCACGGTTTGTAGCAGAAAATAATTTTATATTATTAAAGCAATTACCGTGTAATCATTTATGTTAGCAAAAATTCATTAATCTTTATTCATTATTCAATCAGATCGCATTATTTTAGCCTATTCCATCTATCTTGCCATTTCACAGGGATGCCAGAAGAGCTGGGGAAAAAGTGACAAAAGGAACTTTTTATAATACTAAACTATAAGGCTTGGCAGAAATTACTTCTAAATATAATTAAAGGCATCATATCTGCAGGAGGGACAGAACAAACACTGTCCTCTCCACAGCATTTATTTGCTGTTTCTCTACACCTCGAGCTGCAATTCCCACAGGGCTCAGCATTCACAACTTGGAGCAGGGTATTTTTTTTCCCCCTCTCTTTTATTTAGTCACCTGTACAAACTGCCAGATTGTGTGTTCAGGGATCAGCAGCTCTCCCTGTGAGCCTGATGGGGAGGAATATTCACCCAAAGCAGGAGAGCAAAGCGTGGTGCTCCCCGTCAAACCTGACCCACGGCTGCTCTGCTTGTGGTTTGAAACCTCGGGGTTTGGGGTCCCACAGCCACAACGAAACCTCCCCCAAGAAAAATCAAAGCTGTGGAGGAAGCTGAGCTCTGCCAATCTGGGTCAGGCTCTTATCTGCTGGCAAGCAAAAAGAAATTGGCACGATTTTTTTTCTTTTTTTTTTTAATCTTCTGAGTGAAACTGCAGCGCTCATTATTATCGCTATTTTCTAACTTTAATAGTTGAAGAGGTTACCAAAGATCTTTTGATTTTATATCCATGAATTTATCTTGATGGGTTTTTCCTCCATGGGAAAAAAAAAAAAAAGGAGGACGAAAAAGCAAGTTTCTCCCAGGAGATGGCTGTGCCAGGCTCCTTAGCATGTCATTCATTTACAAACAGGGTGGCTAAGCCCTGTTTTGGTTGATGAACAGGTTTTCCACTAGTTCCTCTCCCCAGGGAAACACAAATTTGCCTTCAAAACATCACTGCAAAGTAGGACAGTGCTGTTAAAGCTATTTTGCTGCTAAGAGAGCCTGAGCAGTTTGCCCAAGGTAGCTGAGGGGGCGAGTGATGGATCCAGGAATAAGACCTGGGTGTCTAGTTTATCACTTCCTTGACACGCTCTGGAGTCAGTTTTTCCCTAAGATCAGGGGCAACTAAATGTCTCCTGGGCTCAGGGACCATGCCCAAGGCCACAGGGGTTTGGGCTCTGGCTGTCCCATGCAGAGCACCAGGTCAGTGCTCGAGCTCCTGTTCCCTTCCTCAGAGCTGCTTCACAAGCCAGGAGGACGCTGTGCAAGGCAGTGACACCTCTATGCAACTTCCCTGCAAAGTCTTTGTGCCATAATTCTCCATCATTCTTCCTTTACCCCTTTTCCCCATGGCCATAGAATTGCAGCTCCTGCTTCCACGTTACTCCAGGGCTGCATCACTGTGCTACAAAGCTGGCACAAGAGGAGGGTCATCTGGTCCCAGTGTTCCTGTTCTTGCCCAGCAGTGCCCAGGAAACTCAGCCAGCTCTCCCCAGCACGTGTTGGCACAGCACCACGGGGTCAGTAAGAATGATCAGCACGGAGGGACTGACTCAACATCAACCCCGAAAGCCATGATTTGGACTTGGGAGGCAGAAGCAGCAGCTCCGATGGATGCGAGAGGCAAATCAGCAAATAATCAAAAAAAAAAAAAAAAAAGAGCAATATTGTTTTCCTTTGGAGCACGTAACAGGTTGTCATGGGGAAGGCGTGTGGGCTTCTTTGCGAAGGGAGCATCGCTGCCGACCTTTGGATAGCGTTTGCTCGGAGCCAGCTGCTGCATTCAGCACATCCCTGGGCTCTGGGAATCCACAGCCTCGCGCTGCGGCTGCTCGGAGCGAGAGGCTGCTCAGCCCCCTCTTGCTGCAAAACCTGCCAGACCTGCATCCCCACGCTTCTCCCAGAGCCAGGAGAAACCTCAAACACGCCATCCTGTTGTGTAATGTACCATTACAGGGAGTAATGTTTTTAAACTAAATGGGGAAGCTTGAGACTAGATATAAGACATTTTTTACAATGAGGGTAATTAAACACCGGGCACGGGTTGCCCAGAGAGGTGGCAGATGCTCCATCCCTGGAGACATTCGAGGCCAGGTTGGATGGGGCTCTGAGCAACCTGGTCTAGAAGAGGATGTAACTGCTCATTGCAGGACTCGATGACCTTTAAAGGTCCCTTCCAACCCAAACCCTTCTGTGTCTCAGTGATCCTCGAGAGCTGGGCTAGAGCCTGGCGTTGCACAAAAGTCGCTGAGTCCCTGGAAAGATAATAAGCAGGAGGAATTTGCCCCAGATCAAGTCTGCAACAGTCCATGCCATGGTTCCTAAGGTCATAACTGAGCTGGAGCACCACACCACACACTGTGTCACAGCACTGAAGCTGCACTTGGCTTGGTGGCTAAAGCAGAGGATCAACAGTCCGTGTTTCTTTCCCAGTTTTGGCAATGATCCACCCAATAATTTCAGGGCTTCAGCTACTTATTCCTTCATTTCCTGGGAAAACTGCAGGAGAGAAAAGCTTACACCCAACCTCCACCAGAGCCTGGAGATATGGAGGTGGGATGTACAGTCTAGACAGGGCAGCCAAAGGCTGGTCTGCTGGGGACACGTGGGACAGGCCACACAAATTAGCTGTAGGTGGCAACTGAACCCAGGCAAAGCAATGCCCAGAAATCCCAGAAACCAAAGTCAGCTGGGGCAGGAGGGCATGAAGCTGTAATGTACAGGGAAACCAGCCCATTCTCAAGCAGTGCTGTGTGTCTGTCTGCAGAAAAGCAGACACTTCCTGCATATTTTCCTAGAAATGGAGCCATCTCTGGGACGTGCTCCCAGGGCACCTCGGGAGGGAACACGGACTCTGGCAGCCATCAGGAGTGGATGTTTCTCAGCACGGGGCTGAGCTGGGTTTTGAGGTTGAGGCAGGAGGTCTGACTGCAATCACATCTCCCACCCATTTTTTGCAGGCTTGTGCATCTGTGGTATGCGCTGGAAGCAGTTAAAGAGATTTTGATAGCATTGCTGGGAGAAAATGAACCTGTTAATGCTGCTATTTGCTGCGAAAAGGATTCACGCCCAGAACACTTTCTCACAGCAATGATCATTTTTAGCTGTGAGAATGAATTAGCCCTTCCACTGAAAAGCTATTTGCATGGGAAAGAGGTCAGCAAGGAGCAGCAAAGCGATTATTTGGGGGTACGGCCCTGTCCCAGCCTGGAGGAGACGTGGGTTTAATTCTCATTTTTAACTCTGAATTTCCAGCCACCCTCTGCACCCTTGAAATCTGTTTATGCAAGGGCATCACAAGGGCTTTAAACATACCTGCAGATAACCTGCTGCTCCCGTCCTGCTAATAAAAGCTCTGGGTTTATTTTGCAGGACTGGTTCATTTAATCATCTTCAGATTGCCAAGTTTGCTTACAGCAATTTAATGACAAAAAGTGTGAGATCAGTGTGAGTAACACCAGGCAGCTGCTCCCCAGCAGCCCCTTGGCTCATCCCAGCCAGCCCTGCACACAGCTCTGCTCTGCAGGGCGATCCACCTGGATCCAAGGAAGGGCCACACTCTGTTTGACTCCTCTGGTGGGAGTTAATTGCAGGCAACATTTCAGCAGGAAAGAGGCCAAAATGCTAATTATCCCTCTGACCCTTGTTCTGAGCACACCACCTGCCTCAGCAGGGCGCTGGGAGAGGGGCTGGTTTGGTCTCCAGGGATGGGATGTGCCTGAAAAAGGGATTTATCACATTTTGGCCCCACCGGTGCTCACACAGATGCCGGAGCTTCCTCCACTCCTCCAGCCCTCCCATGCCCAGGCTGGGCTCCCATGCACGTGGCTGTTCATCACAGCTCTTCACCCAAGGCAAGGAGACCTTCATAAGGCAGGAGCTCCCAACGGGACAAGAGTCCAGAACAGATATTGCCCAAATCCTGACCAAGCGCCGGGAGCAGCATCCAAGGCCGGCTCCTCCAGGCCGGGCATGATGAAATGCAAGTCTTTACTGACTCTTCATCTGGCTCTGGTACTCCCCCGTTGGGTGGTAAACAAACTTTTCTCAAGCACACCATTTATTTCCTTCTCCCGCCTTCCTGCGTCACTAATTATCCGAAGGAGATTGATAAACCCGCCAGTTGCCGCGCTGGTTACAGGTCACTTAGCGTCGTAATAAGGAGTGCAGGAATCAATAGCCATAAATAGCAGCTGGGAATCAAATTCCCTGAACAGTACTTTAAGGGAGGAGAAGGTTTAATTATGCCATTGTCTGGCTTACTTTGCCCTGGAGGAGCAGGACGGAGCTGAGGGGAGGTGCTCCCAGAATTCAGCCGGTCCTTTATATCTGGGCCAAGGTTGGAGAAGCTCGTAGGTAAGAGGGGATGTTGAGGACTCTGAGAGTCTTCCACAGGCAGCACAGCTTCACACCACTCTTTACTGCAGGCAGGATTTTAACACTGCCTGTGCAATCCAGAGTGATTAAAAACCAGGCTGGTGGCAGCCAAGAAGGAACAGGTGGAAGGCACACAAAGCAGTAAATTGACATTTTTTTCCAAAGCAAACAAGGGTTGAGACTTGGGACTGACTCAGCCATGCACTGAGCTCTGGGATGGTCCCCCTGAGGATGGCCCACAGGTTTTAGATGCAGAAAGAGGGAGGTTGTTTGCTCTCACAGGGCTTTGGGATGATGGAGTTGGAGGCACACGCATGAGCAGCTCCCATCGCTCAGATGTGCAGTTCCAGCAGGAGTGGGAATGACTGCTGGAGAGGCTGAACAGGGGAAATGGCTGTGTTAGTTTTTATTACTGCTAGTGATAAACTATAATTTGCATGTTTAGCAAATCTTGCATGCTTTTGCAAGCTTGCAAAGTGCAAGGCTTTTCTGTATCCATGTAAGTGATGGCCTTTTGGGAAGAGGCACATTGGTCAAACACTTGTACACGGCTCCAAAGCTGGGGCAAGCATGTGAAAACTTCCACAGGGATCAGTCTTTTCTGGGTATAAAAATTTGTGTCTTCAACCACCTCAAAAGTGGTTGTTTTTCCTGGTGGAATAAGGTCTGGAGATGTCGTCTGGCTCCAGCTCACATGGGAATTCCTAAGGAGGGGTGGGGAATTCTCCCTGGTCCTCTAACCCAGCTGCCCCTCTCAGCTGCTGTCCCGTGTTTCCAGAGGAGCCAAGTACTGCAGGACTGTGGTGTGCCAGGTCTCCCTCACCCTCTCTGCTCTGGGAAGGCTGGTGGATGCTCCAAGCAAAGCACAGCTGCCAGGCTGGAACAGGAAACCAGCCAGCCAGTTCCCCACCACACTCTCCCAACCATCAGGGCTCCAGCTGGAGCATGGAAGAGTTTCACCCCAGGAAAGGATATTGGAGAAAAGGCCAAGGAGGATTGGCAGCCTTTGCGTTTCTGAGATAGGCTTTGCCTTCAACAGCTGCTCCCACACCTGGACAAAACCTGGGCTTGGACAGCCCTGTCTGAGTCCTCTGATCGACTCAGTCTCCCCTTGCTCCTGTCACCCCAGGTTCCCAAAGCCCTTTGTTACCCCTGGAATCGCCCTGGCAATGCACCCATCTGTGTGTCTCCCCTGCAGCACCCGCTCTCCTCCCAGAACTCTCCTGCAGAGCCCCATCGTACTTCTCCAGCTATCAGGGTATAAATATGGTGTGAGATAAATATTGTCACGGCACATTACCCTGGTCCTTCCTCACCAACACACACTGCAGACAGAGTTATGCATCTATTTATGTGTGTATATATATCTAATTATACTATACAAACTGTATATCCAACTGTCTATTGTGTATATTTAATATAAATGCCAGCTAATTGCCCTCAGTAAATATATATGGGGATTAACTGTATTGACGTTAAGTTTACTGGTAATCTCCTTGAAAATAAACACACAAAATAAAACAAACACATAAAAATAAAAGTAGAGGACATCACAGTTTTTATGTGTGGCTCCTTCCGCCGCACGCAAGGCTGGCGCTTCGCCAAGGCAGAGAGCGCCGAGGTCTCTGATACCTTTTCCAAAGGGCTCCCCCAGGGAGCTGTTGGATCACACTGGAGGTGTTTGCAGCCGCGGGAGCCCGCGGAGCCCCCGTTTGATTCCCGTGTGTGCTGGGAAGGGCTGGGTTGGCCCGTGGTGTGCTGGCCGACAGCTGGGCCGGCAGATTGGCGATGGGCTCCGGTGCCTTCCAGCCCGAGGTCGCCGCCTCGGATCCGGCCCCGCTCGGCGCTGACGGGCAGTCATTAGGGCCGAGCAGATGTTTGATTGCATGTGTGAAATGGGCTGGGGGTGCTCGGGCAGGTGGCCGTGGTGCAGATCAGACCCTGTTAACCCACTCAGCCGAGCGGGCACTGGCAGCCCCTGGCCCCGCACAGAGCCCGCAGCGGGGACAGCAGGGGAGTCTCTCCTGCCGTCAATAAAATCCTCTCCACGGGACAGGCCACTCATCTCCTGCATCTTTTTCCACCCCAGAAAGAGGTGACACTTGGCAGCTTTGTTTTTTGGTGGCGTATCGTGAGCTCAGGGTGCACAGGGATCGGGCCAGGTCAGCACGAGGACACGCGCTCGGGGCAGTGCTGGCACAGGCTGCTGTGGGGACAGGGATGGTTTCTCAACTCCATTGTCAGAGGTTTCAAAGAAGAGGGTAGGCAACTCCTACTGGAATTGGCTCTTGCCAAAATGGTCCCATACAGCACATTATATCACAGGCACAGTGTGCAGGAGGAGTTACACAGGGCCCAAAGCAATGGACTATGTGGAGAGTTCCCCATCTAATGCCTCACATCTTCCCCTGCTCCGTTTTGGCCTCAGCAGAACCCCCTGACAATGCTAAAGCTGCTGTTTAACGTTTTGCCACATTATCTGTCTGTGCAGCCCTCCCAGCTGCTGTGCTGCTAATTATTTGGTTGTGATAATTTCTGTCCTGCTCCTTCATGCTGGCAGTGAATCTGCAGCCACTCAGGAACGAGGGACCTCATGGAGCTTTCAGCCTGGATCCAGAAGGGATCCAGCCTTTGACCCCTGCCATAAATCCTCAGTTCTTGTGGTTTGGGTTTTTTTACCACCAAGATGACTGTTCCTTCCTATCCACCTTCCTCAGATCATTAATTTATTTAATCCCACGCCTCGCCAGTTTGCAGGGCTCTGTTTTCCCGCGAGGGCTTGGGAGGGAGATCCTGTTCCAAGGCCTGTCCAATGTGCTCTGCAGAGCTGCCCCACTGCAAGGGGAGAAGTCACCCAGCCAGTGCTCTCCATCCCTCCTGTCACCCTTTTTACCCTCTCCTCTGGCCTAGACACAAATCAAGGGAAGCTGGGCATCCTGCAGCCAGTTGTGTTTCCTTTCTTTCCTCCCTCTTCACCACTTCTCTCTGCCAGGTGCCTCCTTTCTCTCTGCAAAGCCCTCAGGGAAAGGCTGTCTTGACTATTTTGAGCCCATATGTTAAATTGATGTTCTTGCTGCTCTCCTGGATCCTGGGTTAATTGACAGGAGCAAAAGGCAGAGGGAAGAGGCGCTTCTCCAAACATGCACACATGGGTGCACACAGCAGCCTCGCCTGGCAGCAGGACAGACAGCTCCTGGATCTCTCCACTTGCTCTAAATTTCAGAAATCACAGAATATTCTGAGCTGGAAGGGACCCACAAGGATCATCAAGTCCAACTCTGCAGTGAATGGCCCACACAGGGATCAAACTCAAGCACCATGCTCTAACCAGCTGAGCTAAGCTCAGGGTCACTGGACTTGGAGATCTGTCTGGAAGTGAAGGAGGAGTGAGATGGCAGAAGTGATGACTCAGAGGTGTCACCTGGTCCTGGTGTCTGGAGGGGCCAGGGTTTGATGCTATGAGAACATCTCAATCACCCACTCAGTTCCCACAGCACCACCTCTCCTGGATGCCTGTGGTTATCCTGTGATGGACCTAAACTCGTCCTCCTTGGAGAACTGCAGCAGCAGATTTGGAACTGTTTTCCCCCATTTGACAACCTCTCCCCAAAGTGTGGGTGTCCTGGGCTGCTCCCAGCCCTGTGCCTTGCCCACACAGCCTCTGGTTTCCAGCTATGGGAACGGGCTGATGCTCCCGTCCTGTCCTTAATGCCCTCCTTATCCTTACTGCCCTCCTGTTACAGCCTCTGTGAATCCATCACCAACACACATTCCCAGAAGAAAATCCATGTGCTCCATATGGCACTGCCTCCTTCTGGCTTCCAAAGCGAGCTGCAATAAAATGCATCCCTCCTTCACAGAAGCTTCCTCTCCCTTTGGACAAGAGCAACTTGTTTGGCAATGAGAAAAGCCCCACCACCCCTCGGATCTCTTAATTTGATGGGTCTGGGAGCTGGCAGATGAATATCTTAAATAACTAATGGTGACTCAGAGGAGCGTTAAACAAAGATAACATTGTCACTTCCTCTCTGCTCCTCTTTTGTTTCTTACTCTTCAGCTTTCCTGCCGGTTTATTATCTCTTCAGTTTTCCTTCTGATGATCTTGTTACTATGACAGGTTGTGTATTATCTTTGGCAGCTTCTTGCAAACGTGTGACCTGTTGCATCAATGCACGGCAGGAATAAACAAGAGGAAAGCACACAGAGGAGTGCCAGCACCCTCGGGAGGGCTGGGAGTGCAAGAGGAGGGCTCTGTTTGCCAGCTCAGGGGGTGTGGTGGGTGAGGGGGGGTGTGGTGAGCTCCAGGTGGGAGACACTCTTTCCACTAACCCCTTTCCAGTTTGGAGATTCTGAAACTGAGCCTTCAGCAGTCCAGAATCTGGGCTGCCTGTTCCATAAATCCACTGTGCATTGCTAAACACTTCCTAAGGCTCTGTCCCACAGCAGCCCTGTTTTTCAGGGGCCGGGGTGATCTGTGCTGCACCACATGAGATCTGCAGATAAAGGCAGCCTTGAGAAGCCCTGGGATGAGCTGATAATACCAGCCAACACCACTGGCACCACCAGAAGTGCTCACACTCAGAGGATCTCTTGCTCATTTATTTCAAGGACGTGCTGATTGCCAGGTTACCACTTCACGCTGTTATTTGGGTATATCCAGTGCCTGTTAGTCACTGCTGGAGATCTCCAACAACCACCCTCCAAGCACTGCACAAAGCCAGAACCCAGCAGGACCATCCCAGCCTCCTCCTCAATAAAATACATGTCACAATGGGGATCACCCACTGCAGGAATGAACCACCTCCCTCAGATTCCAGGCTCGTGGTTCCCGAGGACCAGAACTATCCAGTTCTGCCCATGTGATTGGCAATTCTTGGTATTGCAGAAACATCTTCAAAGCTGAGAAATGTCTGGATAAAAGGCTCTGGTCTGGTCTCTCGTTTTTTGTATACGTCAGTAGAAGGCCTTGGGGAAGCAGGAAATCTCATTAGGAATTAACTTGGGATCAAATACGACCTCCCAAGTGATTCTGAAAGGCCAGGTCAGTTTAAGGGAAAACTGCTTGATGAACAGAGCCACCTCAGACTTCTTTGAAGAAAAGTACTGCATGAAATTTTGATATTACTAAGTATTTAATAGATCTAATTTACAAAGCACTGTTGCTCCCAATTCCCAGAGTGCTGAAAATCCTGCAACCTATTTCTTTACAAGTATGACTTCAATTCATTCATGGCTTTTAATGCAGCAAGCTGTTCAACAGCTGCAAAAAATGTTTTAGGACAGGGAGCCTGAGCCCTTGTGAAGTGCACCAGGCTCTGCTGTACCTTCAGCAAGCCAGGAGAGTTCTGTAGCTCTGTTATGACATGAGGTACCAGGGTTTTCACACTCAGCCTGGAAGCAGCATTTGCACAATGTGTGAAGTCATCATAGGGATCTTTGCTCACTCGAGAGTTACCCCAGGACAAGTAACCTCCGCTCAGGGGAACTTATAGACTAAGAGAGCTGCCAAAATGCCCCCAAATCCCACATTTACAGGAATCCCACGGCCAGGTGTGAGCAGGTGTAGCATGTCACGAGCATTCAGGTGTCCCTTTGGGTGATGGCTGCCATGTGACAGAGGGAACTGTGACAGCGCTGGTGTGAGCAGGGCTGGATCCACCCTGTGACCTCAACGCAGGAGTCCTCAAGCATCCCATGAGACAAGTGCTCTCCAAGGGACCTGTGACTCCCATGCCTTAATTAGAGGACAGCGACACCTCCAGCCAGGTGGTGAGCAGTCCTGTGGTTTATGTGGTCCTCAGACCCCTCCCATTCTGGTCCTGCACACCCTCTCCACAGAGATAAAGGCACACTGCACTGGTGCCACACAAGGTCACGTCTTGGTCCTTTGTGATGTGGAGCCCAGAATTCCGCTGGCGTGACAACGGAATGTTGCGACAGCAACACACAACCTCTGCCAGAATCCCCCAAAGCCAGGGTGGATACCATCCAGCTCCTTGTGGAAGTGTTCTGAAGACATTAATTGTCTGTCAGGACCAAACAGAAAAGTATCCAGGATTTCGGTGAGTCCTGTAAGAACATCAGGGTTTTTTAATAAATATTTGAGCGGCTTTTCCACTTCTGCTGGGTCCAGGGAGGCCAATGCTGAGAGGAGAGAAGTCTCTGTAAAGCCTTTGGTCCTTGGGAGTGGGAGCAGTGAGAGAGCTGACTAATGCCAGTCAGCTGCCATCCACCCATGGCAGCTCCCCTGCGCACACATTCCTTGCTGAGAGAGTTTTCCAGGCTGCTGCTTGGTCAGAACCACTCTCACTGAAGCTTTTCTTACAGAATCTTGGATTCAGAAGACCTCAGGTTTGTTTCCATGCTGGTGAGCACTGGCAATAACTCCAGGCATGCACGGTGCTGTCCCTGCACACTCTGGTGCAAAGCTCAGCAGCAAAGGGAGGGCACACCCCCCTCTCCTGCTCCAAACTGCTGCTCAACGGGTCAGCCAGAGCCTTCCATCACAGCACAAGCCTCATGTCCTGTTCTCCACCAGGAGATTTGTTTAAAAGCCAGATGTTTGCTCAGTGAACTCAACTGGAAATAACTTGCCTTTGACAAATCTCTTACCAGTGAAGGCTGCAAGCACCCACAAATAGTTTACACAAGTGCCTTGATCAATGACACACAGTTTCAGAAGCTTTCTCAAACCAGAGTCTCTGAACATTGTGTGACAGAGCCCATTTAAAGAAGGCAATAAGGATGTTTAACAAAAAAAGCATGACTCCCCCCAAAAAACAACTAAAAAACACCCAAACCAAAATCCAAAAAACCCAAGGAGTTTCCCTTTCATACCAAATGCTTATGAGGAATTAGAAAAAAATTATTTCTGTGCATGCTGGAACACAAATAAGAAGATAAAAGTGAAACCCCTGCTTTTGCCACTTGGATTTCATTTTGACCGAAGAATAACCTCTTTTTTCATGGTTAATACTGCTGGTCCCCCCTGTTCCTGTAAGCTGGGGAAAGGGAAAATATAGAAGAAACATGGGGGGGGGGGAATCACTGCTTGCTTTACTTTTGTGGCTGTACTGGGCTTGCTTTTCTTTTGGAGGTTGAAGCAAACACCATATTAAGTGAAATAATGGGATAACAATGGTGAGAAAACAGTAAGAAAGTCAGACACTTTCTCCAGGACTTGCTGCTTCTCTGCTTGCAAGGCTGAAGCTGTGGAGGCACATCCCAAGGCAAACTAATTTGTATTTCTTACCCCAAAAGGCAGTGCAGGAGCAGGGATGAAGTATCTCAATCTGTTAAGCTACTCCTAGGGTTTGCCACCTGAACAGGACACACTGTTGATCAGCTCCAGGGGGGCGAAAAGGACTTCTGGGAGCAAGTTCTGATCCTCTCTAGGAGGCAAGGCCAAAACATTGCCAAACTAAGCTGGTTGGAATGGTCCCTGCCTCTGTGATTAAGGGGATTCATAAATATTCAATGTTTCTTGGCAGCTGGGAGTGCTTCACTTGTTCCAAGTATCTCAGGGGGGATGGGAAAGGCAGAATGAGCCTTAGTATTTCTGACACCCCGCAGAGACAACGAACCGGGGAAGGAGAGTGCTCGTCGTCTTGCAGCGAAACATTTCACGTGGGGTGATTTTAATAATTCAGCCCTCGACTGGTCTGTTTAAATGTTTGATGCCTGTGAGTTGAGCTTTAAGATCCAGCCTCCTCTGGGTCTGAGGGGCTGGGCTCCAGGTGGGTGCCGTGTGCCTTCCCCAGGGGTGGATTGAACGTGTTCCCATGGCACGGCCCGAGTCTGGGAGCAGGGATCTCGTCCTCCACTGCGTGAAATTCCAGTGCTCTCACACCAGGGGGAAAACATCAGCTACCCCGTTCTGGTTTGTGTTTGGAAGAGAAGGAAAATGTAGTAATGAGGAATAAAGATAAAAATGCTTGATTACATTCTGCTAATATTAGAGAGAGCCGAGCACTTGGACCGCAGAGGAAGGTGCTTTTTCTGGATTTCTGGACAAGCCCCGGGATATTAAGACCTCCTGCTCCCACACAGTGGAGTTGCTATGCTTCTGTCTCCTCTGACTGACCAGATTTTGGCCATTCTCAGAGACAGGACACTGTGCCAGACATATTCTGAGTTTGCCCAGGTTGGAAGATGCCAACATTCAAGGAACCACAGCATTTCTTCTCTCCCAGCTGCTGGCATGTTGCCACATTCAGAAACTCTCTGTCCCACAGCTAGAGTTTGCCATCAGCTTTGTTCATGAGAGACCCTTCACTTCCATGTGAGATCCTGATCTTGCAAGCCCTTATCCTAAATTATCCATGAAATGTGTGAGCATGAGTTATGCATGAGATGAATTATCCATGACCAGGGTTGGTCGCCTTCTCTCTTTGTCAACTCTGTAGGTTCCAGCCAGGTATCAAAGTAGAGTAGGCTGGGCTTTTCCCCCCCTCCAAGAATCTGAATTTTACACTGCAATGTACAAAACCTGGGAAAGAGCTTCAATATTCAGTGGGTCGTGGTGGAAGAACACAGAAGGCTGTCTGAGAGTGCACAGGGTCAGCCTTTCCCCAAAGACGCAGTTTCAGATCCTAAATCCAGTCAGTGGTTATTCATTCCTGCAAAGAGCTCCAAGAATGATGGAGACAACTTGTCTGTCTCTGACAACACACTCCCACACCCAGGCTGGTGGTGACTGTAGTCATCTATGAACTGGAGCTTGGGATTCAAGGCCCTTCTCTGCAACAAACACAGCAAAGTCTTAATTTTGATGGATATCTATTGATTTTGATGTGAAAGTCTACAATGGAGTTGTGCTACTGATCTTGAGGTTACTTGTTAAAGTTGGTCAGTTTAGAGAAGGGAGAGGGAAGAGAGGATTCTGGAAATCTGATATTTTGGGGGGAGGGATGTTCTGTGGGGGGCTTTGAGGACTCCTGACCAGCTCTATCACCTACCACCTTGCTAACTGTGTGATTTATCCCCACACAAGGCCAGCAACAATGTCGGCACCAGCTCTCCAATGTGAAGCCAGGAGCCCCTCCTCATCACCGGAATGCACACCCTACCACACCTCCAGGGACATCAGATACATCTTCCTCAAAAGCTGCAGGAACATCCCTGCATTCCGCACCCTGGACGGTGCAGGCGCCAGCAACGTCTACCAAGGACCCACGTCCTGCCACCCCACGTTACAGCACTACCTCAGCACGGATGAAGACTCCTATTCCTCTCTTCCTCAGCACCTCCCCACCTTTGTCACCTTCTCCATGCGCCTGGAGAAGGAAGCCACGGATTTGAGACGCTCCCCTGGCTCCAAGAAAAGGCTGCCGGTGTTCCGCCAGCTGTGCGGAGAGGCCGTGGAGGAGCTGGAGGAGCTGCCCGGTGCCAAAGCACCCAGGGAGAACATGAAAGGCTGGAGGCTCACACAGGCTGGGTGCTCCACCTGCAGCAAGGCATGAACTGACTCTGAGATACTGTCTGGAAAAATACAACATTAATGGTGTCCTTACATTACCAGGGGGTCAGTGGAGACGTGGTGTGAGCTCGGCTTCACTGACAGCCAAGGGCTGGGAAAACGGGATGGAAAGGGACAAAATTGTCTACCTGGGATATTCCTTCTGGGTGCCATGGGAGACTGCCAGCCAAATACACTGGCAGCTTGTACCACCATGGCCATCCAACTTTCACTGAGTCCCTCCAGCATGCTGGAAATAAAGGAAAACTTCCTTCCCCACATCCCAAAACCCAGCAACACCTCCTGGGCTGACACCCACAGCCCATTCACCGAGCATCCCCTCCAGCTGCTGAGCTGGAGGAAAATGTGTTGACTAAAGCACTGTGACAGAGCAAGTACCAAATGCTCTGTGGGAAAACAAAAACGTGAAAGGGAGAAGAAAGCAAAGGGAAGATCTCATGTGAGAGTGCCTGGGAGGGAATTTGGGAGATTTTCAAGTCTAGAGATTGAAAAAATAGTGACAATTAGAATAAATGCCCCCCCCCCCCCAAAAAAAAAAAAGGTAATAAACAGGATTCAGGGGGGTTGGCACATGTATGATTCTTAGATGTGCTCCTGAAAGAAACTGTTTACATCTGGAAGATTACAGCCCAGCCTGACAGGATCTCCTGAATGGGAATGTGAAACCAGGCTGAGCAGAAAAGAGTGAAAGACAGTGGAAAGTGCAAGGGTTTGAAGCCCAAAGAGGGATAGGATGTTACTCAGAGGACTTCAAGGAAAACAGGACAATCAGAAAACAGGAGGAAAACCAGATGGGGGAAAAAACCAGACCTTGGAGAATGTTGGAAACAGGCAGATATCTGTGAGGGGGGACTTGTTAGGGAGAAATGATGAGTGTGCTGCTTGTTTGGGACCAAAGAGCAGAAGGCTGTGGGGTCTGCTGGGGAGGGAAAAAAGGAAAAAAAATAAGAGTTTAAGTTAAAGGCTACTGATTATCCTTTACCTTGGGACAGTAACAGTGGCAGAATCCCACAGGGACTGATTGCAGGTACAAAAACCAGGCTGTAGGGTTTTCAAAGAGAAGTCTTGAGTGATTGTCAGAGGTTGCTCTTGCAGGGCCAAGAGCACGAGAGGATGCAATTCAACAGGCTCATCAAGGGCTGATGCCATGAGAAAGGTTTGAGGATGATGAGCTATTCGAAGGAGAAGAATTATTGCCAGAGAATAAATTCCCACTGGTTAAGTTTGGGTGTTAAGTGCTGAGACTAAGGGTGAAAAATCTCTGAGGAGCACAGTGAGAAACAGAGGGACATGGAGATACCACATAACCACCAGAACTATCTCCGTACACAGGGAGAGGAATCAGACTATCAAGGATAGACCAAAGCATGGGGATGGGTTATGCTGATAAAAATAAAAGTTGTTTGGGGAAGAACTGTGCGAGGAGTTTGTAGGTCGTGCTGGAGACTGAGTTTAGATCCCCCCAGTCAGAAAGGGACTGAGTCATCATGGAGGCTTTAATTTTTGAGGCACAGATTGCAGAGCAAATGTTGCTTATTGCAGGCACCACTTATTCCTGAGCACGATAATAAACAGACTTTGTCTCCAAATGGTTACTGATCCAGGACGACACAAGGCTATTTTAGTAGTATTTCAGTGAATGTGAAGACATTACAGAAGAGGTTGACCTAGAAAATAAACACGGGTCCAGTGATCAGAAGTCGATGCCATTTAAATTAAATGGAAGGAGATATTAGAACAGGTCAGTAGCTGGGGCCATTCACGATGAATTAGCATATGAAATTACCAGCATGGCAACAAGGAATTTTACTGCCTCTAACAAACTGGGAGTGGAACCATATGCCTGGAGTTTACCAAACACAGCACCCACGCTCAAGGAAATGGGGCAGGAGCAACTGTGACAGCTCAAGAGCCTTTATTCTGACCTCGGGAGTTCGCTTCCGTTTCAAGGCAGTTCCGGAGGTGAGCAGAGAACTGAGCCCAGTGTAATCAACTTTTATGGAGGACAGGTCATGTCGTGCTGGCTGGGCAAACACATCACCCAGCGGCCACAACCCACACCCAAGGCCACACTCTACAAACAGGATCACACAGAGCCTGAAAAAACAGCCAAAATTTCCCCCACTGAGGAGCCCAGGAGCAAAACCACCTTGAGAGAGCTGGCGACAGGCGCTCAGGGTTGGTGCTCCTCTGCTGCAAATGAGATTTCTCTGGTAGACCTTGAACTGATCTGTGAGGACATCAGTCCAAATCTAGGGACACTGTCTGGCACCTTCTTTGCAAAGGAACCAGTTCTTTCAGGCATGAGAAGCCTGGTACATCTAATCCATGTGGGCATCAGCATCTCTGCAGGAGATGGATTCAATGAGTACAAGTGAAGTTCCTCAAACAGTGGCCAAGGGACTCATCTCTTTGGCATTTCCATTGATGGATTTGGCATAGACAGACATATTGGATTTAGGAAGATTGCTGATTCCCCAAAGCTGAAAGGAATCTATTTCTCCTGTGGGAGAAATTAGGTGACCTTGAGGAACAGCAATTGCACGAAATCTCCTGCAAAAGGAGCTTCTTTCTGCTCTAAGCTGGGAGCTCACACATTGGGAACGAGGGAGGGAAGGAAAGGCAGAGATGAACTTGCCTCTCAGGGGCTGATGATAAATCTCTGATGTAATGTGGCTCTGAAAAAGGCAAATTCGATAGCAGAAGGTGTCAGGGGAGATATTCCCTTTAGAGAAAGCCAACAGCTTCTGTTGTGGCACAAAGCCCCAAGGAGGCCTTGTTTGGAGTCCTGTTCCAACTCCAATCAACCATGTTCAACAGAGATTAACTGAAACCAGGACAGGTGGGAGAATGGGTGGGATGAAGATCCTTCCTTGTGGACCTGCAAGAGTTTGGCAAAAGGTAAACTGAGGGGATGGAGCTGCTGCCTGAACAAAGAGCCGAGAGAGGAGCATTTGAGGAGACAGGGAAAAGAGTTACTTGAAGTTGGCATCTGTAGAGATGGAGATAAAAAGCCCAAGGATATGCTTCAGCTGGAATTACAGGATCCTTCACCATGAAAAGAGCAAATCTGTGGGACACACTCCAAGTCAGAGGAGCAAGGGAGGAGGAGCTGAACAAGAGGATAGATTTGTTGAGGAAGGAGGGGATATAGCTGTTATATCTCACTGAGGGGGATTTCAGGTTGATGAGGCTGATGACCAGGAGATCCTGAGCAGCACACAATCTGTCTACCCCTGAAACAGCCAGTTGCAAGATGCCTATTTTATGATAGTGCTGTCATGTTGGTGTGAATATTTGGGGGTGTGCCTCCCTCTGTGTTCTACCAACTGCCTGGAAATTTGCTCTGGATTCTAGATTTTCTCTTCCTGAAAGGCAGGCCTGTTGCTGAGATCTTGAAAACTGGAAAAAAAAAAAGACATCTCTTTCTTTCCCAACATCAAAACTCTACCAGCTGGCTGGCCTAGCATTGCCTCTGCCAAAATCCTTCAGAACCCAGCACAAAGATAGTTTCATCCTCCCAGTCATAGCTTTTTTAGCCTCTGTTCTTCTCATGCAGGTCTTCATCTTTTCCCCTGCTTTTCCTCCCTTCCCAGTCATCAGCATGCAAAACCCTCTACCTCCTGCTATTCCCCAAATGCCTCCCAAACCCAAGGTCCCCACAGGTGCCTTATGCATGTGTGTGAAGAGCAATCAGTGCCTCACCTCCAATAATTGGAGTTGAGAGATGAATTTGATCTCTGCTGTTCTGCATGTGAGGGATGAGCCAGGGGGCTGAACTGTGCTGAATGTGACGTGCTTTGGAGTTTAGGAGGCTTTACAGCACGGCACAGGGATCAGGACATCCTCCAGGGACTGGTGTAGGACACAGGCACACACCTCTCCCTGCCTTGGTGGCTGCACCCTGTGCTCTGCTCCTGCCCTCAGAGGGACAATGTCTGCCCAGCTCCTTGTAAATTAAAACCACTGATTGCTCTAAAGCTGTTTTATTCCTCTGGCCTTTGGCAGTGATGGGAGTACAGTGAGGGACAGGTGGTTTAACCATTCCAGCGATGTCCCAGTGCACACACACGTGGCCATGAACAGCAAGGCCCCTGTGCCTCTGCAGAAAGCCACCCGGTTTCAAGAATGGGGCACTTGTGCAAGTCTCTGCTGCCTCACACCTACACGTGGGACTGTGGCTTTGCCTCTAAATGCTCCTTGAAGGGTGGCCTCGACCTGCAAACACGTGAGGCAGAAATCTGAAGGTGCCTTCTCTCACAAGTGCCCGAGGAACCAGCGCTCCCAGGGGAAGGGAAATCACCTCCTCCCCATTCAGCGGCGTCCCTCGTAAGCAGGCTGGATCCTGAGCAGGGCTGGCATCCAAACGGGGAGGGGAGGCCTATCCCCACAGGTGCCATCACATTTAGACGGGCGATGGTGTGTGCAAAAACATGTTCATCTGTGAATACCGGAGCAAATTACTGTCTTGTGATTATTTATATGAAGATGTGTTTGTGGATGAATTACCAACCAGCCTGGAGCAAAGAAACGGAGCAGTGACTCCACCTAACATGTCAGCAGGCAAACCAACAACCCACTTGGGATAGTCATTAACAAATTAACTGATCACCCGGGTCTCCCGCTCCCTGTGGGGGATCTGTGTGCCTGGAAACCCAAAGCAGCAGATTTGCATTTGTGACGGAGGTGTGTGGGGACAACACTACCAGTGACTGCAGCCCGGGGCTGGCTGGGCAGAACTCAGCGCTGGGCAGGCCAGGACACCTCAAACTTGCCAAGTGCAGGCTGCAGATGAGAACAGAGCAGAATAAAGACCCAAAAATGAAAGAAAGGCAGGGAAAGGCTGCTGGAGAGGCAGAGGGAGAAATTGTGAGATGAAATGAGAGAGTGGGGAAAAAAATTAACAGCTTTCTTTGTTCCTTTTCATTTACAGACAATATTATAGTTCTGCACAGAAGGACTAATTTAGCCCTCTGTACAGCCCCAGTGACCCTTCCTAATAGAAACCATTTAAATCTTTAAACAATTTACATGAAAATGTAACTTTGCTGTGAATATATTTCTTCCCCCTCCTGCTCCCATCACAAGTGCAATCCTTCAAATCTCTGACAGCTTCCATTATCTCTTAATGAAGTGAGAGCATCTTTCTTAGGAGACGCGCCGGCCCTGAGGTTAATCTCCGAAACGAGGTTCACAAATAAAAATCAGAGGAGGGAAGAGGAAAAAGGAAAGGCAAACACTTAAAAGAGCTCAAGTGGGTGGCTCCACCACCCAGAGACTTTAGATCCAGGAGGGCAGTGATCACATCCTCCTTGAGAGCACGTGTGGGCTGATGGCTGACTCCATCCCTCCATCCCAGGGGAACCATTCAGCTGCCGTTGGCTGCCCCACCTCATGGGGCCTGGGGTGGCTGGAACCTCCCGTGGGCCCTGTGCCAACACAAGTGGGGGGGTGATGCCAGGCAGTGCCTCTCCCAGAGGTCCAACTGCTGAGAGACAAGGGGAGCCCTGGGAGGTGCGAGGGACACCAAGGCCAGGCCAGAGAAAGCAGAGCCTGGAGGCTGTGGGGAGAGAGGCAGGAGAGAGAAGAGCACAGAGCAGCCTGTTAAAAATGTCATCCTGGGATGCCCAGGGCTGGGAGCACTTTCCCACACAACAGGCAGAGCTCTCCTTGTGGCACTAACCCACTTCTCCCAACACAGGCACCAGCAGAGCTCTCCAGCACAGCCTGCACCCTCAGACACACCAGGGCTGTACCTGAAAGGCCCATGGAGGCACCAGGGTCACCATCAACCCCGGTCCCACCAGCTCTGGAGACACTGAGCCTGAAACAGGGGCTCAAGAGCACCTTCCAAAGCATGTGGGGTTCTGTGTACCCTTGTGGCACCTTGGCACACACATCAGGAGAAGCCACCTGCAGCTCACTGACAGGGACAGGCCGGGATGCAGGGACACCGGAACACCACGGAGGCACTTCAGACTTTGCAGGAGCCACACACATCTCCAGCCCAAACATCAGCCACAAACCCCTCGGTGTATTTGCTCACTGGGAAACACACAACAGGCCCCCGGGGCTCCTGCAGGGCTGCAGGATTTTGTGGGAATCTGTCACAGGGGTATCTGTGTTGTAAGAAAGCTGCAAAGGCAAAGCAAAGGGTGCTTTGCCCTCCATCAGATGCTCCCTGCTCTTCCCCAGGCTGGAGGGCTGCTTGGCAGAAGGCTTTGTGGTGGTGTGGTGGAGGTTTAAGATAGGGGACACAAGGAAAAATAAATGTAAAGGGCTGGTAATAAGGAAAGAAAGGCTGAAAAACTATTGAGATCAGAGGAGACAGTATGGAAAAGGGGATAAGAAATCAGGAATGTCTCAGGGGAAAGCAGATTCACAGGAAGGGGGACTACTGAATTGAACAGAAGAGAGATGAAAGCAGAAAGCAACAGCAGAGAAAAATAAATAGTTATTTCCAGAAAAGCAATAAAGTTTGAAATATTCTGGGCTAGAAGGAAGAAAAGGGAAATAGAAGCCCACCAAGAGTTAGCAATTCTGGCTCTTGAAGCTGCTTATGTGAAGAAAACAAAGAAAAGGAAAATACAAAGCACAAAAACAAGGAGCTGAGCGATGCAGGGAGCAATTCTTTCAGCAAGTTTGTTTCCTGTTGTGTTCTCCACCGTGCTGGTGTGGGACAGCATCAAACCACAGCTCTGTATCTCTGAACAAAGCATCACTCCCAAGCTCAGCACAGGAACTGATACTCTGTGGCCTCAGCACCCTCCCCATCAATTTGCCTTCAGGCCACAGGATCAATGAGCCCCTGGCCATAACTGAAGAGTTTTTCAGGCCTGTCTACACACAAAACCACTTCCCTGCTGCCAAGTAAGCCCAAATTTGAAAATACTCATACAGAAGTCTATCATCCTGAGGAAAGAGAAAGTATCTGAAGAGAAAGAGCAAAAGGCACCGGCCAGAGCTGCAGCTCAGCAGGTCTGTCCTAACCCAAACCCTCCAGCTGGGAAACCTGGGCAATGACAGATGTCCTTGCTGATAACTGCACGAGGCAGTTATCAATCAAGCCTAAGGAAGGTAAATCAGTCCTCATCTGTGCAGGGTAAGGCTCGTTGGCTGCCTGGTGTCGGGTGAGATGGAGCTCTGCCCTCCGGGATCAGCGGTGCCTGGCAGGTCACTCAGCTGCTCGTGATGTCCCACAGGCTGGAGCTGAGCCTGGGCTTTGCTGGGCCTGATCCACTGGCCCAGGCTTTGCTACTGCACACAAGCAAAGAGGGGGAGGACATGGATGGGACTGAAGCCTGTGGTCTCTCAGTGTATTCCCAGGACTCAGCATCACCTTGGAGTGGCTCTGGCTTAACCTCTCCCTGTCCCACGCAGGGCAGGGGGACATCAGCAATGTTCCCTCACAAACTGGACACCTCTGACTTTCCTCCATCCCACTCTGGGCTTCAGGGGGGCAACATCCCTGCCAGGGGTAGGTAATCCAGCACGGAGGGGATGGCATGGACCCCGTGCAGGAGGGACGAGCTGGTGGGTCCCAACCCATGCAGGGGGAGAGGAGGAGCAGGGAGAGGGAGCTGTGAGGGGCAAGTCAGCCTCTTCTGCTGCTGCTATCCCAGCTCCCCACAAAGCTCCTTTCCTCCCGGCACGGAGAGGCACGAACAGCTCTCGTTCAGTGAAGAGGGGTTTGGAGGGTGAGTGGGATGGAGGAGAAGAGCTGCATGTCAGGCCTGAGCGCCGACAGCCCTGCAGGCAGCTCCAAACAGGGCTTTTAGCCAGTTCCCTTCCTCTCACCTTCCCCTCTCCTGCCTCTGCACAGTGAGCAGGAGCAAGTTAACCCCCTAACCTTTAATCAAGGGCTTGTGTACATGGAAAAGGATTGATGGAGCTTGTCCCCCTCATGGCCTCACACCACAGCTCCGATTACACCATTAACTCCCCAAGCCGAGTGCCTGGGCTGGTATCGGCAGCCAAGGAATAATGGCCCTGGAAACTGCATTACAGAGCAATTGCTGGGAAGCAGCAGGATGCAGAAATGGGCATTTCCATCCCAAGGTGCTCTGGGAAAACCAGGGACCTGCTGACAGAAGGAGATGGAGGGTCCTCGCTCTCCACACACAGGCAGAGGGCTGGGTGTGAACTCCACTTCTCCAGATGACTTTGATCAAGTTACAGCCTGTCCAGGTCTGATGAACAAAATGCATCCCAGGGAGTGAGTGGTCTTGGGGAAATCCCACTATCCATGACCAGGTGAGCCACTAAACTAAATGGGCTGCAGATCCTGCACCCACACCAGCATCATTTTGGAGACCTTGGACATTTTTCCCTTTGTTTTGAGTACTGAGGAGTCTTCAACCAGAAGAGAGATCTCTCATCCCTGGATCAGAGACTGGTGAATGCAGCAGGACATGAGATTCACGGGGCTGTGTGTGGAGACAGGGGAAGCATGAATGAGCAGACCTGCAGGCTTGGAGACAGCCTCACTTCAACCCAGGGAAGCTGAATTATTAACAGCCTGGATTAACAATCCCAGAGATGGAACATCTCCACCAGGAGATACTGAAGGACTCTACCTGCAACTGGAGGAAGCTCTTTAGTCAGGTCTTCACACATTACATGGAAGAGAATGGGTCAGATCCGGGCTGTGAATGAGGATGGACCGATCCATGGGTGCCAGGATTATGGATTCACTGGCTGTCTTGGGGCACAGGACTTTTTGTTCCTTCTGGTTTAAGCCAGGAATGTCACCCCACAGGTGATACCTCCCTGCAAAAAGCTTTGCTTTGGTAAACTTTTAAAAGCTGGGAAAAAACCCCCACGTGATCTGAAAATCACCAGCCAGCAGCACCTCACGGGATCAGGAGCTTCCCTGAGGCTGAGCAGTGGGTGAGAAGGGGGATGGAGGGTGGAAGGGGTGACACAGACAGTGTAGGGACAGGTTCAGAGCCGAGCCAGGGCTGGGGGGCTCCAGGAGGAGGAGGGATGGCTGGGAGAAAATCCTGGGAGTGCTTGTGAAAACCAGCCACCTCGGCCAGAGCAGGCAGGACTTGCCAAGGAGCCAAGGCTGCACGACTTGCCAAGGAGCCAAGGCTGCACGGAGTATCCCGCTGCTCAGCCTGTTGCTGCAGCTCCTGGCGTGGTACCATCCCTCCTTGTAGCTCCATGGGGTGGGAAAAGCCTGCCAACAACCAGCAACTCCAGTGGTGGGGTTGGTACCACCTTCCCCTGAATGCAGGAGCTGCCTCTCCCGAGTGGGTGTGAAGCGTGACCTGCTCTCCAGAGAGAGAGCTCTGCTCTCCATGGAGGAAAACTCGTCCTCCTGAATCCAGGTCCACGAGCGGCCGGGAAGTGGGATGCTACTGACACCCAGTGGCTCCGTGCATCCTGCAGACAGGGACTGGATCCTGGGCTGGTGGAGGAGCCGTGGCCACGCTCTCCCCACGGCCTTTTGGGGGGACCTGTCTCTTTGGGGACTCGTCTGTGGAGGGAGGAGTTGGAGCCCCATGGTCACCACGTGCTCATGGCACGGCCAACAGTGACATCCCTGGCAAATGGGACACAGGGGACAAGCAGGAACACCCCAGAGGGTGGTGGATCCATGTTCAGCCCAACAGTGTATGGCGAGACACCGTGGGAGATGTTCTCACCCACAGCACAGCACATCCACCTCTGCAAACGGCTACACTATTTTGTTCTAAAAGCTAATAAATAAGTGCCCTAAATTGCCACAGAAATGCTGGAGAGTGGAAGAAGGGGAGAGGCTGGGGTTAGTTTCCTCTGAGATGATGTGGTTTCTGCTCTCCAGATGCCCCTGCCAGCTCTGATGGTCAGCTCTGGCCTCTGCAGCCCATAAATACTGCAGGGATGGAGGCTGGGATTTTGGGATGGAGCTCCATAGGCCAGCTGTCCATATGAGTGTTCCTGTGATGCCTCCCCTCACAAACATTTTGACTCCAGGCAAAGAAGCAGGTTAGAATTGGAAGTGGATTTAACTAAATCAGAAAACCCCGTTCACATTCCAGAACAAGAGCATCTACACACAGGGAATTATTTAAAAGCAGCAACGGAGCTTTTCAATCCACTCCACATGTCATTTCAGCTCCAGAACCAAGCAAGCAAGCAAACAGCACAGAAAAATAACAACAAACTGCCTGCATTTGGCACCCTGCAGTGCACAACCAGACAAGATACAGCCTCTGACCTGATGAACAGCAGCAGATAAGATGGACACAGAACAGAACAAAAAAGAGTTCAGGAGCAACACTTCACAGCTGAGAAAAACACATTTTCCTATGGGCCTTCACACTGACAAGCTCTTGTTTCTGCTACACAGAGCACCCAGAGGCTGCTGAAACAGAAATGCATTTTTAATTATTTGTTATTATCAATTGCTTTGCAGATAGAAGCTGCTGATAATAGAAATCCATTGGAGCGAGCTGAGGAGAGCAACAGCTCCTTGGACTGTGTGAGCAGGGACACGACTGTATAAAGGCACAACTTACCCAAGGAAGATTATCCCAGAGTCTCAGAGTGGACCAGCCATCATCCCCGTGGGATCAGAGGAAGAAGGGATGCTTCCTCTGCAAGTGTATAAATCAAATTGTGGGTGGAGAAAAAGAAACAGAAGCACTAAATGAAAATCACTGTGGCCAAAGCACATGGTGCACAGATTTTGTGCACGGCGCACAGATTTTGTTTGTATTCCTCCAGAGAGGGCTGGTGATCAGGAAACACTGGTTGGAGATAAGGCACCAAATCTGGGCTACAAATAGGGACAGAAGGGAGAGTCTGGAAGTTCATCTCTGCATCCTATTTCCAGGCCTTCATCGCCTCCTCTTATGAAGCAAAGCAGGGACAGGGAAGGCACCGTGTGCCATGATCTGGGGGATGACACTGGGGTGTCCAAGGAGTGCAAGGGAATGCAGTGACTGAATTAATGCACCATCTCTCATCCTAAATGAGCCTCCTTGGCATCCAGTCACACGCCCAGGGATCCAGCTCTGGAAGCAAACGGGCTGATTAGCATCGACTGCGTTGCCATTACCCTGGGCAGAGACAGCTGATCGATGGCTACTCAATAAGGCACAGGCGGGTGTCAGTCACTCCAGGGGAGCCTCCTGCCCCCTCCACGGGGACCTGAATGGAGAACAAAAGCAAGTGTACGTCCACTTTCATCCCCCAGACTGGACTGCTCATGTGGCAGCAGCAGGGACCTGATCAGAGCAGTTGTCTTCTAGGCAGGACTTTGCTGCCCCTTGGCAGAAGGTGGTTTTCTTCAGGGCCCAAGAAGGTGCATCTCCCCACCCACAGCACTCTGACAGTGCCCTGTGAGGAGGAGAAATCCTCTCTGCTCCCAGCTGTTATCATATCCCCTGCATGCTTCCCAACCCTCGCTCAGTAAACATCTTACACCCAAAGGATTAAAAC
This sequence comes from Pseudopipra pipra, assembly GCF_036250125.1. NCBI lineage: Eukaryota > Metazoa > Chordata > Aves > Passeriformes > Pipridae > Pseudopipra > Pseudopipra pipra. The sequence goes on along the minus strand of NC_087569.1, from coordinate 5,703,697 downwards.
ACAAAGATCCTGGGCTGACCTTCCAGCTGGCCCTGTCTACCTTCTGCAGTCTCCAGCTCCGTGTGTTAACAAACAGCTCTGCCCCGTCTTCCCACTCTTCCCAACTTGACATTTCTTCAATAGCCTTATTTTCTCCCGTTTGTTTTGTTCCCTGCATGTGCACCAAAACTCCTTGCTCCTGCTTCTTCTGCACAAATTGGTTTTCCCTTATACATTGTCTAGAGAGCAGTGAAGGAGGAGTGGAAGAATCACAGCCCCTTTCTCATCTTAGATCACACATTTTCCCTCTCTCCAAGCACACATTCAGAGCTGGGAACAAAACAGCAGCAGTGGCTGATTCCCATCGTGGCTGAGGATCATTTCAAGGCTGTGGTGTGAAAGGAGTCTCCTGCCTCAGAGATGAAATGTGCTGTGGAGCAGAGGGAGAAGCAGCAATGAATAAGCAAGTGGTGCTGAGCAGGAGTGCTCAGTCCCCCACCCTCTGCTCCCACTTCTCTGCCTGCAGGCAGAGATGAGCGTCTGGGGGCAAAGCAAGGAGGTTCACAAACGAGCCGTGGCAGCAAGATGGGAGATTGAAGATCCTGAAGATACCTGGCTGGCTGCAGTGGCTCTGGGATGGTGCTCTCCCTATGAGACCTTTTGCATCCACACATGGGTCCTGGGCTCTCCTTATGGGAAAACTCAAGATCAGCTTCAAACCCCAGTGCGGACACAACCAAAACCTCCACGCTGCTCTAAGTGATTACAAAGGCCTTATTTTCTTCCTTCAGCCCAGCTCCCACCCAGCACAGGGACTGTCCCCTCGTGGGTCCATGCAGCTCTTGGAGCCAGGGTGACAGGGCTGTCCTGTGAGGATCTGGACACCTGAAGGGCAGGAGCAGCCGTCGGGCTCGGCGCTGGCACGGTGTGGGGCTGGCACGGGGCACAGGGGACGGCAGCGCTGCAGTCTGGCCAAGGGGTGATGAAATCATGAATAACTTCAGCCAGGTTGTTATCTGCCAGGATGAGGTAGAATCTCCTTGCCAGTTAGAGATGACAGAAAACATCATTCACGGCCATTCCTGTGTGAGAGGAATCCAGAAGTACAGCAAAAACCAGGCCACCCCTTGTAGACGTGAACTTCTGACCCAGAAGAGGTTTTCTCAGGGGAAGCTGCAAACTCTCCAAAATGCTCTTTTCCCTGCGCTGTGCAGCTCCAGCCCCTTTGCTGCCCTGCTTGGCTCCAACGAGCTGTCATCCATCCAGGATGGGTGTCTCCAGCCAGCTGGGAGCTGTGCTGCCCTGGCATCCCGCTCACCCCGGGCTGTGCCGCCCGAGTGCCGTGTGCCCCGCCCGCAGGTGGGCACAAAGATTGGGGGCTCCAAGGGAAGTCCCTGGCTGTGGGGGTGGACTCAGGAACACGAATCACCACAGAGAGCTGGCCCTGCCTGGTGTGTTGCCCTGGCCGGGTGCCACCACTCCAAGGGAGGCACCACCGTCCTGCCCGATCCAAAGGGATGCACAGGAGTGTCCTGACAGTGGGAGAGGATCTGTTGGTGGCACTCAGACTGCTTCAGCTCATGCTCTGGCATGGATCCAGCTGCCAAGAGGGCTGGGATATTGGCTCCTGTCAGATGAGCTTGTAGCTGGCCTTTCAACAACATGTGAGACACTGGTTTTCAGGCATCTGTGCAATTCATTACTCTCCAAATGAACACAATATGCATCACACCCCGGGGCAACCTGTGCACCAGTAAATCCCCACCACTCACCTCCAGAAAGCTGGAAACACCAGCAAGGTGCCAGTATCCAGTACTGAGCCTGGATTGCTCCAGGGTCACAGAGCTGGGCGGGCAGTGCAGCGGCACATGGAGGTGGATGGGAACGTGGGAGCTGCCTGTGCTGGGAGTGGGGCTGCAGGAGGGATGTGTGGTAGTTGGTAGGACTGCTGAGCACCACAGATTTTGAGCTGTGCTCTAGAGCCCAGCCCATGACTTACAGTGCTGGCAGCACACTGAACAAGGTGTTCCCTGCTGAAGTGAGAGGGGGTGTGCAGTGCACGGGGCTTACCCTGCTCTCCTGATCAGGCTGTGCAGGGATGGGGCCTGTTCCGAGCCTGGGTGGCTGCCAGGGCTCCTCACACAGACTCAACCACTTTGATGGGGCAAACAGTTTGCACCTCTGTTGTTCCAAAAGCCCTGGGAGAGCAGTTCCCTTTGCTGTGTGGGCACAACGAGAAGAGCCTCCCTTGAAGAGGGAATAACCCCCAGGAACAGGCAGTCAGCACCATGGCACGGTCTCTCTGACGCTGAAAAGAGGAAGGGAAAATGGGGAAGCTTCTACAGACATCACAGGAGCCAAATATCCGAGATCCCACGAGCAGTTGTGTAGCTAAAGTGACAAAAAAAAACCCCTTGTGTAAACTTGTGTTTGATTTAGACAAAATTCCCCCTTGGGGTTGCTTGGCCAGGAGCATCTCCTGGCTGAGCTCTCATCCCATGTCGGGGCCAGGCTGTCCCGGTGCCCAGGGCCAGCTCCATCCCCTCTGTGCCATCAGCCTCCCCCGGTGAAGCCGCAGCCACCCGGAATCCGGCGCCGCCGCTTCATCCGACACGGCGAGTGCGTTTAATGAATGAATTAATTTTGCTCTCAACCGGGTGCGACGCGCATTCAAAGGACAGAAAATAAACGTTTCCCTTCCCTAATTTATCGCGTCCCTTTTGATTTGTCATACACACAGCAGCGTGTGCTCGGCCTCTCCCTATCTCCCCCACCCACCGGGTCCTGGATATTCCATCACCGCAGAGACAAACAACCTCCCAGCAGCAGCTGATATTGCTGTGCTGTGTTCCCTTCCATCCATATCCGCCGGCTCTGGCACCGCACGGTACCACATGTTGCTCAGGAGCCCAGAACTGATATTGCATCCCTTCTGGGGGTCATCACAGCCAAAGACAGCCACCTCCCTCCTCTGTCAGCAGGGCCTTTTTTAAAGTTTCCATCTGAGATGTATTTATGCCTGTTTTCCCCCCATGCCAATTTTATATTTAAGCGTCTGTATCCTTCTCCCTGCACGGTGCCATTCGGTGTGATATACACAGAGGGAGTGATCCTGTGCCCACTCAACTTCTGTTTTGCTGAGCTTAACAAGCCAAGAGTCTCCACTGCAAAACAAGCTCCTCATTCCTCAGGCCAGCCCTTTTTCCTGCCCTTCTAGTTTTTGGATGGATGCCACAAAAATAGCGATCATATTGTGAAAACCCTTAACAAACTACTCTGAAGTGACCACACTGACCCCAAGCCTTTCCTCTTTTACAGGAGTGGAGAATGTAACTATACCCAAACCTTGGTTATAACTGGGGAGAGTGGTGTTTGCTTCTGATGTTTTCCTGAGGTTTGGGGACCACTAGGACCAAACCTGAGATCTCAGCTGTGCACCTCCTTGCTTCTCCACCTCCTAGTTTTCTCTCCCTCCACATTAGGGGGTCTTCATTCCCTTTCCCAGTGATTCCATGACTTCTTTTCCCTGAATCCTTCAGTAAATGTCTCCTGCCCTGCTCAGTTGGGTTCATGGTTGGGTTGGCCACTGTGCACATCTCACCACTATCCCACAAGCCCAGGTCCCCTGTGACCTTCCAGAGCCCTTTCCTAACAGGCAGGAGAGCCAAGCTCTAAATCCTGCACATTTTCAGGCAAACCACTTAATTTCCTCACACAGCTGACAGAGCTTCCCAGGACTGAGCAGAGTTTCAGCCCCAGAATTAGCATTTCCAATCCCTCTCCTAATGAGAGGCCACAGGCAGCCTGCTGGAACAATCTCTCACTAAACTGCCCCAAACACAAAGCTGCTCTGGAAAGCAAGAAGCTCTTTAAGGAGGAGTAATTGTTAAGATTTGCAAAATCCATTTTTTCCCCCATCATCTGTGCAAATCCATTTTAGAATTTGTAAATTTGTTCTAGGATTAGATTAATAGGTTTCATGATTTATAAACCTTTTCTTCTCTCTCACCCTCCCCTTGACTTAAAGAAGCAATTGCAGACTTTAGCTCAGTCCAGGGTTTAGAAATAATTTCTCAGCCGCTGCTGTTATTCTGGTATACTAGAGGGGAAGATTTCTCACCTAGAACATCAGGATGTCCCAGTGCCAAACCCTCCTTACAAACAGGATGTTTGATGGTGACATGTGTTAGCACCAGGCTGGTGCCTCCTGGGAAGCACAGCTGGAACCAAAAGCAAACAAAGGCCAGCAAAGGAAGTCAAGGCCTTGCTTTGAATCACCTGCAAACAGCATAACAGCACCATCAGCCCAGACTACCCATCTCCAAAGCTGGCTGCCTGGGAAGACACCAGAATATCTCACAAACTCCAGCAGTTTGCTGGAGACAATTTGCTCAGGGACATCCTGGGCCGGTGATGGGGAGTTCGTATTCATTAGACCTTGAGGGATTTGTCCTCTATGCCCATGACCCTGCTGTGCCCTGAGAAAAACCCTCTTCTCTTGCTTACAGAGGAGCCCAGAACAACAGCCCTCCTCACACACATGTCTGATCTTAGTGCTGACAGCCCAGGCTGCCTGAGCATCCCTCACTGCCCCAACGTCCCTCGGTGTCCTCAGACATCCCAGCGGGATCAAACGAACCACTGAGACATGAAAGCCCCAGCAAATCTTAACTCACCCTGGGACCTGTACCCAGCAGGCCCGTGGAAGCAAATAATTTATCAGACTCCAATAAAAGGTCCCACTGAGTAGCCCCAAAGACACTGTCTCAGCTCCACTTTGCTCAGTGTCCGCATCATTCCCAGCCTGGGCTGATGTATTCTTAATTAGCATCTTAATGTGAGGAGCATATGCAATGAAGCATGAAAAGAAAATCCCCATCATTTAAATTCATTAACAGTCATTGAAAGTCTTCAATGCAGAGGTGGAATTATCTCTGAACTCCTTCTGAGAGACCAGCTGTGCTCACTAAACTGTGGTGGATGTCGCTGCGCCCGTTTATTTATTCAGCTGCCTCCAGGGGGTTTGTCCCCCTGGATTTGCCCCTCTGGATTATTACAGGTTGCAGCCACTGGATCACTTGGGTGGCACATACAGGTGTAACCACAGCAGTCACCCCGGGCCTGGATACAGAAGGCCCATTGACAGGTTGCTCCTGGAAACTTTTCCAGTGCGTCCCCGCCGAGGATGTTTAGTCGTGTTTACCACGTGGATTACTCTGTCTCCTGTGTTTGCTCTTCTTCTTATCCTTGCACCAGGGAATACCTCCAGCAGCTCCCATGTCTAGTCTCTCTCCCGTGGCTGTCAGGGTTGTAGGGAAGTGGGTGCAGTGTTAATAAGGTGGGATTTGCCACTGCCCCAGCAGCCATCAGGCTCCCACACATCCCACACGGGGAATCCCCAAAGAGCCCCTGAACTGAGGCCGTGGGAGACACTGGGCTGGGCTCAGGCTCCTCCTGCCTCCTGAGGAGCTGCTCAGGGGGGAGCAGGAGGGGAAAAGCTTGTGCCAGCAAGACTTTTCCTGCTGAGCACCCCTTGCCTTCCTGTGCTGTTTGTGTGCCCTCGGTGTTTTGCTGAAGGCAAATTGCCAGAACCAAAGAGGCAAAGAAATCAGAATAAGCTGCTCCACAGCAAATTACAGTGAAGGTCTCATTTACAGAGAAAACCTGATTTAATGCAAAACAGGCTTATAGCTTGGTGCAAACCAGTCTGTTTTAGGGTATTTGAAGCTTCTTGGATTTCTTTCACTCAATTAAGGATTGGTTTTATAAGCCAACCCCAAATTTACCATTAAAAAAGAATAAAACATCCTCCCAGAAGTTTGAGCAAGTGCAAATGAACTGGATCCAGATCCTATTTGCACTCAATTCATGCTGCTTTACAAGTTCCTAAGGAGGAACTATCTATGGGAGGAGACAGCAACCAACCTGACAAATCCAGAAAGCCCACAGAAATGTCAGATTGCCCACAGGTATTTATTCTTGGAGGTCAGTCTTCACATGCAGGTCAGAATCTGTACTGGGTTTGCATGGCAAGGTTTTGGCAGTCGGGGGGGCAGCTACAGAGGTGGCTCCTGTGAGAAGCTGCCAGAAGCTTCCAGCTATTCCTTATCTTGATCCATGAGGATTTCCTTATATTTTCACTCCTGTCCAGCTGAGGAGGGCAGTGATAGAGCAGCTTTGGGGGGCACCTGGCACCCAGCCAGGGTCAGCCCACCACACAGTCCAATCATCTTTCTAGTGACAGAGCTGCAGGAGGAATGACAGGAGTGTTTGAAGGATGCAGTGATCTGAGGTTCTTTCAGACATCTTTAATAAATGATAGAAAAGGCTTTTTTTTCTCCCTCTATGCTGGAAGATTTTCACATTGGGTTTCAAAGAGATCTTTTATTCCCAGAATGGGAAAATAAAACCATTTCCATTCAAAACACTACTCTAAGATTACATTTGCCTCAACCTAATTTTTAAAATACTTTCGAAAGAGAGGAAAATGAGTTTAAAACAAACAGAAATCTGTTTTATTTTGGATTATACTGACTCTTCCATTTCATCTCAAAGGCTTTGTGAAGGTGGAGAGGGCTCACGTGCACAAGCTCCCTTATGGCACGAAAAAATGCTGGAAAACTTTCTATTTTGGGCCGCTCCGAAAAAGAAATCTCATTTTGCATTTTTTTTTTTCTTTCCTGGTTAGGCAGGAAAATGAAAAAGCAATTATTCATGCAGTTCTCATTAACCATCCATCTCCAAGCTGTTTATAAGTGATTAGTCAGTCCCAGACTCATGTCCCAGACAGGAGCAGCGTGTGTTTATTGAGGTGCCGGGGGAAGGTGTTGAAGGTGGTTCTAAGCTGGGGCTGGGGAGAATCAGCTGAAGCCTCTCGCTATTGATCAGCGATTTAAGCAGCCCCGATTCATTACAGCAGCTCTTCCTGGTGTGCTAATGAGCACTTAGGAACAGACCTGTAATCCAAAGCTGAGTTCTTAAACAGCAAACCTGGGCCCAGCTCTGAACTCCTGATGAATTTTAGCGTGACCGTGCCAGGATCCCGCGCCAGGGGTTGCTCTCAGAGACCAGGCAATTTTTCTCCAGGCCTCCTTGGAGAAAGCTGGGGAGTATTTTTCATCCAGGACCGTATCCAATTGACTTCCCGGGGATGGAGCCATTCTGCTATTTCCCTTTGAGGTGACTTTGGTAAAATTACCTGGCAGCCCTCAGTGCTGATTGCGTGGCCCTGACCCGGGAGCAAGTGTATGAAAGGACCAGATTCAGAGGCTGCTCAATAAAAACGGGAGGATTTACTCCAGCAAATAACTCAGCCCAGCAATTGTGTTCTCTCTCTGACTCTCTTGCCCTCCTTCTTTTCTTCTTTCTAATAAAATAAATAAATGACAAGGACTGAATTCTGCAGTAGGAAATTTTTCAACCTAGGCCTCCTCCCAGGATAATCTATTATCTTCACAAATTACTGCAGACAGTTCTTTATTGTTTAAAACCTTTTATCCAAATAAATGCATAAACCTTTCGAAAGGGAAAAAGGAGGGGGGGAGATGAAGGGAACCAGCATTTTAAATGAAAATTTTCTTCCTTCATTGACTATTGTATGCTAAAAAAAAATGAAAATAAGACTGAAAAATAGAAAAATGACTGGAAGAAGAGGAAAGGAATGAGCCCAGGGGAACAGAAATTGGTGATCCGCAATGGATTTCATTAAAGTCTTCCCCCTTTAAATATTACAAGTGTTTGTTCTCTGCAGCCTGATAAATATCTAGCTGTGTTGAGATTGAAAATTGATAAGCCATGCAACATCAATCTCCTTCAGATTCATGGCCTCCCTGCAAACTCATCACTTTGGGACAGCCCCAGTTTAATTAGCTGGTGGGGTAATGCCATGTCGGGCAGCTACCTAACAGCCTGGAAGCACTTCCAGTGTTCTGCTACATTAGGCCCCTTTGGGCAGATATTTCTCATACATCCAAACACAAAGAGGGATGTGAGTGGAGCAGCCTCTTCCCCGTCCTTCCCGAGGCACTGCGTGATTCTCGTTCCAGCATTCCGTGCCTGGTGGTGGGTGGGATGTGGCTGGGAGAAAGTGGGAAGAAGGATGCTCAGACAGGGGGTTAGGAAGACGAAGGACAGGAGGAATTTGTCTCAGTTTGAGGGCAGGCACCCAGTTTTCTGGTGTGGTGTGGTGATTTTTTTGCAGCGCTGCTTTCTGCCTCTGAGGGCACGGGAGGAGCACGGCACTGCCACCCGACCCGACCACTCAACCCCCCCAGCTCAGACAGGCAGCTGTGCAGTGAGCAAGACCAGAACATGAGCTTCAAGACTTTGCTCTTCCACCATTGAGTTAAGTTTTAATGCCCCACCACCCCCAGGCCCCCCGTTGTACTCACTCAAGGGTGAGGGCACCAAGGGGGAGAGGGGTTATCAGTGTGGGGAGATCTGTCAGCTCAGCACAGACCTGACTGCTCCTTTTTGGGGAGCTGGCTAAAGGAACCTCTTCAGAGCAATCCAGTGGGAGCTGAACTCTGTGTGCCCCCTTGGAGACTGTCCTGGAGACATTCCTTGAAAAGTAATCCAAGCACTGTTGGCAAACCAGCACTGAGTCCTTGACCTGACTGATGGAGCCTTTGCATCACATCTTCGAGCACGCTGAGGACCAACTCTGCCCAGTTCGGGCATCCCAACTACTGCTGTGGCAACTCAGGGCACCCAGTTTCTCCTCTGCTTCCTCATCCTCCATCTCCTCCTTCTCCTCTCCCAGACCCAGTGGCCTGTGCCCCAGCACTGGTCTGTTCCTCCCCAGCCACAGCAAGTTGGGAATGGGGCCATCCCTGTTCCACCTGGTGTGAGGGAGGCCAGCACGGCTCTGGAGCAGGAGGAAACGACTCAGAGCCGTGCACAATGAAGATGTTGCCCAGGAGAGCAACTCCTCTTGTGAGCCCTGGTGACTCTTTATCAGGGAAACCTCATTCCCTCTAACAAAGCACAGCTAATGTTCTGTTTATTACCTTTGCTGCTGCATTTGGACTGTCAGGAGATGAAGAAATATCCCCAGAATTAACAGCAACATAACAGAGGAAGAAGAGCTGAGGGAGAGGTTAAGGCAAGTGCTGTTATCTAAGAAATAGGCTCATAAACCCTCTTCACTGAAAAGGCTTTGTGCTTAAATGGCAGCACCCCTCTGTACCCGAGAGGGGAACTGTGGCTGCTCCTCCCTGGCACCAGGGGAGAGCCAGGCTACTGCCCTGATCACTGTTGCCTTCATGGATTTTAATGTCCAGACCACAAAGATATGTCCAGTCTCATGAAGAGTGTTCCCAGAGAGAGTTAACATTAAGTTCTTGAAGGCTTTGAGGAGTCTTTGTGTACCTACAGTGCTTAACAGGACAAGCTGTTCTTCAGGTCAGTGCTTTCAGGGTCACCAGGAGAAGAGGAAATTCGTGAGCACCCAGAGCCAGACTGTAATCTCAGCCAGAGACATTAAAGACTGGACAGCAGGGAGCTGAATCTGTGAGCTGAGGGAGATGTCACCCAACCCAGAAGGCACCTAAATGCAGGGGACACACTGGGGGAAAGCAGGAAGGGTCCAAATCAAGACAGAGGAGGATGAAGTGAACAGCTCAGGAAGATGATGCTGGAAAAATTTTCCTTTTTGTGGGTTGAGGCCCCTCTAGAGAGGGGCTTGTCTGGTTGGCAGTGGCAGGAGCATAGACAGAGGGCAGGACAACCTCAAACACACAAGATCTTCAGTGAAATAAACCCGGTGCTGCTCCCAGATGTGGAGCTATCAAGTCTCCAGGCTTTGGATGAAGAGCTTTCCAGTGGCCAGCGAGGCATCTCCACTTATTCTGGAGAAGGCTTTTGAAGAAGTACACACTGAGTGTGCTGCTCGAGCACTGCACACCTGTACTAGCTGGAGAAAACTGCACATCTCTCAGAGGGTCTTGGAGCCATCCAGCCTCCGTTTGCCGGGATCCTGCGGAGCCGGTGCTGCCTCAGCCTTTCCCAGCTGGATGAAAAGCCACGAACCCTTCACAGCTTCTCCTCACAGTTCATGACCCCATGGTGCTGTGAGGGCTGTGAGCCATGCTGTGCAGTCACAGCACTGTCAGTGTGAAACACTGTGCTCCAGCCTCCGGGGGGTCCCTGCAGGAATGCTGGTCCCGGCTAAAAAAAGCACCAGGGCCTTGTGTATTATTGCTTCCAAAGGGACCTGAATGGGAATGGGAACAAAACAGACTGGAAGGGAGCTGTGGGTGTCTCTCCACATATTTACATACAACAAACAGTGGAAAGCAGTGCTGAGCTCATTGAGCTGTCATTTGCACTTGGCACCAGAATGGATTTTCTTTTCAACACCTCCCAGCCAAGGGCTTCTCATCTGCACAGGTATTTTCTAGCTCATGCTTTTATTTTATCTAGGAAACCAAGAGATGCCACCATGGACATGGAGCTGCTCCAGGAAAAGGAGGAAGCAGGCAAGAACCCTCAGACAAAGCATACACCCTTCTTTGATAGGCCCAAGACCACAATTAATCCCAGCCCACCCTGCCCCCAGGGTCTCCTGGCAATGTGCCCCAGCACAGCCAGCTCCTGTTCCATTCCCAAAGGATACACCACTTCCAGACTGCCTCTCACTTAACACATGTCACAGAAACCTGCACAGCAAAGCTCTCTCCACCCCCGGTACAGCTCCCACAGCTCCACAGCTCAGGGCTGTGCTGATCTCCTGCAAATCTGCAGGTTTTCAATTTGCTTTCACAGGAAGGAGCTCTCAGGTGACACCTCAATGCAGGGCAGGTGAAATCTTGCTCCTGGAGCCAGGGCATTCCCAGGAGCCCTGCAGCAAACAGAGTAACCCTGGCATCATGGCCACATCCACATCCCTGGAAAGATCTATGGAATAACTGACCTTCTTCCACAAAGCAGGTCTGGTTCCATAGTGGAGGCAGAGAAGGAAAACCCTTTCCAGGTCTCCCAGTGTCAATCCACAATGGCACAGACTGATCTGGAAATGGGAGGACAGCTTCAGGCATGTCCCACTGGGAAGAGAGGAGACCATTCCCATCCATGCTGCCTCGCTGTAGATGACAACCCCAGCCATGGTCCCAGACCGTGTCCATCTCAGCCCTTTTCCTTTTGCAGCTCTGTCACGGAGCCTGGGACAGGGATGGAACAGGGCAGCACAAGCAATGTCTGCTGGTTCTCACAGCAGGATGGCCTTCCCAATGTTTTCATGCACAATTCCAATCCCACCTGTTGCCTGTCATGCCGGAGAGAGCAGCCTGTCCCCTGTGCTCCAGCTGTACTCCGGGGGAATAGAAATGACTGATTAAGCTCATGACATGTGGCCAGAGGGAAAAGCACACCCTGGAGAGGAGCAGAGAGGTGGTGCTGTCCAGAGAGAAACACAAGAGCACGGAAAGGTAAAATTTCCTTGCCCAGCTATCCAGCTGATTTCCAGGAGTGCTGAACTACCCTTGCAGATACAGAGCCCTTTTGGTCAGTGCAGTCATGCTCTAAGCCCCCTCCACAGCTCATATCACTCTAACACTGAGAGCCACATCCATGTAATGTTCCCAACCCTGGGATCTTAATTGGGGTCCTCATGCCTGATGTTCTCATTGTCCCAAAGATGGGGAGACGGAAGCACTGCTACCGTGTTAAAAGCAGGCAGCTGAATCTGTTCATACTTTGGCACTCCTGACCCCTCTGGCTAATTGAATTCATCCAGAAGAGGGGAAGGCTTTCAAGGAAATTGGGAAAGTTTAGAAACACAAGAGTTAGCGTGTGGGGAGGTGACTGGTGTCCTCTACTCTTTAGCTGCTCTTGCTGGCTGAGAAGCAGACACAGCATCTGCTCTGCCGTGTCCTCTGTGGGGCCAACCCACCAAAATCCAGCGGGACACGAGAGGCTGAGCCCTTCTGCCACAGCAGAACCTCATTTGTGAGATGGTCCTTTGGGCCATGGCAGACACTGGGACGCTGCCAACACCTCCTGACACGGCACATCCACGTGGGTTGGGCCCACAGGGAGAGATGGGTCCAGGAATGGCCCCGGGTTGGTGCTGGGATGAAACACTCTGGGAATGCCACCCCGCTGGGAGGTGAGCTGCGCTGTCAGAACAATGCAATTAGCCACTTAATTCTTAATGTTAATTAACTTTTGCTTGCTCTAGCACCTCTGTCGAGGTATCGGCCTGCTCTCTGGGGTGCTCTTGGGAAAGCAATTATATCCTACTTACTTTGCAATTAATTACAGCTTTAAGAAGGCCGTGGGAGGGCACCTCTTCCTGTTTGATCTTGTAAATGCTTCATTAAAGCCCCAACAAGGAATAGGATATTTTTGTAGTTTTGCTCACCTGGCAACCCTGTCCTCCTCCCCTTTGAGGAGGCAGCAGTGGTGGGGATTCTACTTTGTTTTAGAATAGAAGAAAGAAAGCCAAACCCCAATGGAGTTCATTTGGTACAGACACTACACAGCACCTCTGCTGCTCCCCATGACGACACAGCTGCTGAAATGAAGGCTCAGAGTCTCTGGTTTTAACAGGGAAGGACAAGTGACACTTCCCTAATGAAACAGCTTTTCAGTAGAAAGGCTGCAAATGAAACCCAGCTTTGCACAGTGTCTGCAAACCTGGGAAATGTTCATTTGTGGTCCAATACCTGGAGAATATTTTGAGGTCAAACACTGACCACATTCAGTCCCCTGATAAAAGCTTTTAAGCCAAGAAATGGAAACTTTAGGGTTTACCACTGGTAAGTATTTAATGAAAGATGCCGAGGTTTTGATTTTTTTTTTTTAATTAAGCCATTGGAAAAAATAATCCTGTTAGCGTTTTCTCAGGGAAAGTGCCACTTTTAAAGTCTGTGCTCCTGAAGAGATGCAGTTCAATTATACAATAACTCCCTTGTTTTCTGCGTTCTCACCCGGTTTCACAGTGAATTGAGCAACAAAGAATGTGTTAAATGAATAATTGACATGGCTGTGCTTTCTGCAGCAAGGAGCAGAATCCAACCTCTTCCACACAGCACAACCTCTCAACAACCCATGATGAAAGACAGCCGTGGTGGAGGTGAAGAGGAGCTGCTGGGATCAGAAATCCCTCGTTTGAAGCCCTATCTCCATGGGACGGCGACCTTTGCCTAAAACAATCCACCGGCAGCGTGTCCTGATCTTATCATGTCCTTGACTCCAACTGTGCTGCATCAAAGAGTGGGCCAATGTGGCCAACACCCTGGGCCCCCATGCCCCTTGTCCCATGCTCATCCCGTCCTCGCCATCCCTCCCACTCCGCCTTGTCTCCGTCCTCTGCCCGAGCGCAGGGAGAGCCATACGGAGGGATTCTGCTCCCCAGCTGGCACTGGAGCGCTGCCTTTGCACGAGCATCCTCTCGGGGAGAGGGGAACACAGCAGCTCAGATAAACTTCTTGCTCGGATTATTTTGGATACTGCTGGCAGCTGGAGCGTTTTAGAGGTGCTGTGAAGCCCGGCAGTGAAGTGAGGGAGGGAAAGAGGAAAGAACAGACGAGTGGAGGAAGAAAAGAGTCTATTTACTGGGCTGCCTTTGCTGTTTCTGCATCTCTCAGCTTATCTACCGGATGCCGAAAAATTTAGCCTTTGTTATGCTAATACCACTATTGTCAGCACAAATGGCGCGGCTCTTCCCACCCTTCCCACCGCCCTCCCGACGCGCCTTCTCACTCGAGTGGAAGCACCAAGTCAGCAGAACAGACGGGGCCAGCGCTACCCACACAGCCTGCGACGGCAGCGCCTTTTGTCTGGTACGGCAGCTTCCCGCTTTCTTCTCGTCCCTTTGAACTGATGCGAGGGAAAAGGAAAGGAGCTGGGAGGAAGGCACGTGCAGCCGGGAAGGCTGGGGAGCAGCAGCGGAGTTACTCAGTCCCCGCGGGCAGCATTGGCTGATCTCCTGCCCTGTTGGGCTGGAAGGGGACAACACTCACCCCGTGCGTCCTCTGACGGGGTCTGTTCGGGATGTGCACTCCACAGGGCTGTAGGAGGTTGAAGAGGAATGAAATCCCCCCACTTGCATTGAAATGCTCCCCACACCAACCCCCCCACACCATCCCCAGCAGAGCACCCGTCTGGAAACGGAGGTGTCCGTGCAGCTCTGCCCACCACCTCCTGCCCTGACAGGGAGCCCTTTCTGGCTGCTCTCCTGAAGGTGCATCTGCTTTCAGCCTTCATTAGCAGCCCCGTTAATGTGCACAGCTTCTCCCTGTGCCACGGCAGCACAGCTCCATTCCGAGCTCGCTGCCGATTGCAGGAGACAGATCTAACGCTGCGCTGGATAATTCAGCCCGATGGCAAACAGACACCAGGAACCAGCACCGCAGTCTGGTAATGCAGACGGTGCCAGGACTGACTGAGAGGGCCACAACCACCTCCTTGGCACAATGCTCCCTCCCAGTGCTCCCTGCCTGTCAGGGCTGCCTGTGCCGGGGAATCCTGCACGCTTGATGTGAGGATAAATGGGAGCCGTCAGTCACCAGGGCTATCAATCTGCCAAGCTGCATCAAATCTGCCATAAAAGATGTTTAAAAAGAAAATTGACATTTTGTTTTATAGCTCAGGGATTTAATGAAGGGGGAAGGAGGGCTGGAGGAGCCGTGCTTCCTCACACGGATGCTCTGATGAGCTCTTGTGGGATCTCTCCTGTTCCCAGCCCCAAGTGATGTCCTTCAGCTTTGAGACTGGTGCCCACCAGGACTCTGGGGATGAAGGACACACTTTGGGCATGAGCACGGGCTCAGCAGCAGCTCAAGGTTTTGCAGGAGCGTGAGGCAGAGCTGAACCCACCACTCTGCTGATGAACAGCTCTGGGTCTGACCCACTACCTGAAATCTGTGTCTTGCCCCAGGGCCAGACATGGCACATCCTACAGTGACTCCTGTGGTGAGCAGTGATGCTGGTGGAGGTGATTTTCCCACTGCCTGGCCCCAGCAAGAGACTGAGCCTCTTCCACCACTTTGGGCAATCAAATACCTTGCTCCCAAGTGGATTCCCCAGTGTCTAATAAAGGTTGAGCAGCCTGTCCCCCAGAAGCACTGCTGACATGGTCACTTGCTTTCTCCTCCACCTACTTCCATGACCTGTGCAGAACCTGGAAATGCTGGTGAGTGCCAGGGCGCTCAGCACTGTGTGGGAGGGGATCACAAGAAAAGAGATGTTCCTTCTTCCCCTCCTGGCTTCATCCTCCTCACTCTGACCAAGGACAGCCCATGTTCTTGGGCTGACCCTGATGCATTACACCATTTTTATAGAGGGGGAGTCCCTAAGTGGCATGTTCCCATAAATAATAATAAGCCATAAAATCTGGGATTTATGGAGTGCCTTTCACCGAGGCACTGCCATGTACTTTATAGCTGCTGGTGAACGAAGCTGTGCAGTGTCTCACAAGAATGATATGGAGGAAACTGAGGGATAAAGGAAGGCAGCAGTTTAATCCATGGAACAGTCAGGAATGGGGCTGGAGGGGGACCCACATCCTCCTCTGAGCTCCCGTGTTGAGCTGCCACAGCAGTGTGGGGGATGACACATTTTATGGGCTAAATCTGCATCTGCTTATCTCTGCCTTGTCACCTTGTGGTATTTGATGCCCCCCAGCAGTCCCAGCGCAGATATTTACCCCAGGAGATCCCTCCACAGTTCATCTCAAGCCTTAGCTTTTATTCTTAGTCGTCAGCTCTTAATTTCTCTCCCCTTTGTCCATTAATTAATTCTACAAAGCACTCTGGGATGCATTTATTCTGAGTGACAGAGTGGCAAATAATCTCTGCAGTGTTATTGCTGTGTGACTGCAGCGGGTCCCTGCTGATTGATGGCTCCTTATCCGAGCAGGAGAGTGACCAGCAGCCAACGCTCCTCAACCCCTGGCTGGCGGGATGGAGGTCACGTCAAGGAGTCACAGCACTTTAATGGAAATCTGGGCACCGTCCAAGAGGACTGGAACGGTGTGTTCTCAGCAATTTGCCTCTTTCCAGGCCCTGATGTATCCTGGGAATGAGGCTTGTTGCAAAGATGGTGCTGGACGTGCAGGATGCTGCCGGCCTAACCCGGCGGGCTCTGGGTTTCACACCTCGGGCACTGGGCAATCCACACTTTGGGCAGGCACATTTTGGGAATGAAAAGCTAAAAACACTGCATGGCTGAAGCAGAAGGATTTGTCCTGGCTGGCAGTGGATGCTGTCAGGCGGGGTGAAGGCAATGTTTGAAGGAATCAAATCAAACGTGGGATGAGCAGGAGCAGAAGAACAGAGAGAGCTCTGTCTGAGATTAAAATAGCTGAGCTGGGAAAGGTGAACACGCTTCTGTGGCTCCAGTTCCCTCACAGTTACCACACCCTCAGCCTCCACAAATTCTCACCATTGAACAGCACCGAGACTGGCAGCAAAGTGCTTTGCCAAAAATTGCCAGGGGTTCAGACAGGGCTCAGAGCTGCAAAGTCCTGCTGGGGCTGAAACCCATCCTTGGTGAGCTCAGATGCCTGAAAAACTTTAATGCTGAAAATTAGATTTCAGGTAGCTCCAGGGTTAAACAGCGACTGGGAGGGATTTATAAGCTCTAAATTTTTAACTTTGCCCTCTAAAATGGAAACCAAGTGCCTCTGTTCTCCAGCAGATCCAATTTAGGGTCTCTTGTACCTTGGCTCTCCAGCTACTAAATGAATATTACTTCACGGGCATGCAAAGAGGGCAGATGTGCTAATGAAGATAAGGGGCTTGGATGCAAATTTTCCAAGCCCAGTAATTTACCTCATGGGGATGAAGACACCGAATTCTTGCCTTGATCATAAGAGATCAAGATGAGAAGCAAGAAAGGCCCCAAGATTCAAATAAAAAGTTCCATCAGCACGGGAAAAAATGAAGCCAAATGATCATCACGCTCATGGTAAATCTAACTAGACTTGTTGCTGATGGTTTCTTTTTATTTCCTCCAGCACTTTTTCAGGCAGAAGGACAGATGTCAAGACTGGCCTCTTAAATATCATTACCAAAGCAAGCATGGATATCGGGGAGCAAAAACTGTTTATGTTCCTGCGATTAAATGGCATAAAACAATACTCTTTACAGCAACTATTAGCTGGCTAATGGCATCCCATCATTCCTCATATCAGCTAAGTGACAGATGGAGCTGACGGCATAATTAAGCCACTAAGAGTGTCATAAATTACAAAACTACCAGTGAAGCACCAACCCCACCGAAGGAACCATTGCAATATGATGTATGAGGAGAGGGAGAGAACTGTCTTCATTAAGTGACTGAGAGAAAACCGTGACGGGGTTTGGTGGTGCTGGGAGGAAACCTTAAAGTCTCTCACAGTGCACCGCTAATGAGACGTGTTAGGCCACGCTCCCGGAGCCAGGGAGGAGGGAACTGGCCTTGCCTCTCCAAGGAATGGCTGCAAATTCCACTTCTTGACACTGCAGGAAGGATTCTTCAGCGGGAAAGAACTGCACCGGTGGAGCGGTACCTGGGAATGGGCCTCGGGTGCAGGAGAGGGGGGAAAGTGGAGTCTTTTCTCCATAATCTCTCCATCAGAAGGAGGTGTCGCTCACTCAGGGTTATTAAATTGCCCAGTGCTACGGATGGGGGAGTCTGGAAACACTTCGTGGGAGCTGGAGCAGATTCTGCACCTGCTGCTCTGTTTTTTGGGCTGTGCAGGAAGGTTCTTCCCCCAGAGGGTGGTTGGGCACTGACCAGGCTCCCCAGGGCAGTGGGCACAGCACCAAGGCTGCCAGAGCTCCAGGAGTGTTTGGATGATCCTCTGGGGCACAGGATGTGACTCTTGGGGGTGGGCCTGTGCAGGACCAGGAGTTGGACTCGATGCTCCTTGTGGGTCCCCTCCAACTCAGCACAGTCTGGGATTCACACACTGAAGAGGTTTGGGAGGAGTGGAGCCCTTTCTGACAGCAGCAACATTTCGAGCTCATTACAGACCTAAGTGTTCTCCTCAATCTTTCCTTTTCACTCTATATATAACAGGAAAATGAAATATTGCAGAAAATTATCTTGGATAATTCTGACAGAAGTTTCTGCTGTTTCTGAGAGGCGAGGAAATTTGAAATAACAACTTCTCATCCCCCTTCTGGAAAAAATCAAGTTGTGATGCTCCTGAAATGTAATGTATTGAGGAGCAGATTCGTGATGTGGGAATGGGATGTGGATCTTTTGTCTCTCCTCCTGGCTTTGCCTCCACTCAGGACCACAGTGCTCAAATGAAGGAAACTGGGAGCAAGGGAACAGTGGGATTCCCACTGCTGGATTCCCTTCAAGCCCCCAAAGCACCACGCTAAAGAGCAAAGTTAAGGCCTTGGGGAAGGGGGGATGCTCAAACAACAGTGCACTGAATTTTACAAGTCCATTCAGATAATATTTTTGATTCCACATTCCCAGCACATGTGAACATCTCCCTCTGGTTGCACAGAGAATGGACATCTTTCTAACTCCTCACACGTCTGTACCTACCACATTTCTAGTTTCTGGGAGAAGAAACCCTTGTAAATGATAAGTTATAAACAGGCTTTTATCTTACAGTTCAACACCATGACCTGCAATGATGCAGCAGATCATTTTAGCAGAATATTATCCCTTTGAATTTTAAATTAATTTCATTTACAAGACTAAGGATAGAGGAAGAGAACTATACGTGGAGATATTATTTCATCAGAAAAAAAAAATCACACTGAGAAATGTGTAGCTCAGACAAATAGAAGAACATTAAGGCCAACAGTGAGTGATGTGAATTTACCAGGGAATTATAGAGAGAGGGTAAGGAAGTGGCAGAATTTACATTTGGTGCCTGTGTTTATTGCTTACAGCTGAGCATTATAAATAATAAACTGGGTTCTTACTGCCTGTGCTATAAAGCTGTGTTTTTCCCCTTCCTCCCCCTCTCCAGCTCTGGTGGATTTTGTGACATGCATGAAGAAGCTTGGAGAAGGAGCCAAAAGAAATGATTTGCTGGATGGCAGGAGAAAGGAGGAGACAAGCAAAGGAGAGAGTCACAGAACAGGCAGGAGAGGAAGAAAACCCCAGTTTTTCCAGAGCAGAAGTTGCCACGAGGGTTTGTCCTATGGAGTGGACTTGATTTTTAGGAAATATCTTTGAAAAGCAAGTCCTTTCAAGGCTTCCTAGATCAGGCCTACAAAATGTCTGGGTTATTCACCCCCATGGCCTCAGAGGCTGTGCCACATGGGACATTCCAGCCTAAACCCCCGCCTCGGGTGCCTCTGTCCATGGGAATCCCACAGCTTTCATTCCCTCAGCATCCCAGGCCAGGATCCCCACAGGGGGCAGGGTGGGAGCTGTGCTCCTCCAGGTGCTCTCCTTATCCCAAACCTCAGCACAGCCTCCCATGGAGCAGGCAGGGCCCCAGCCTGTCCATGCCTCTGTTTCCCTGTGCAGGGAGCAGAGGGCTCCAGCCTCCTCTGAGATCCAGCCAGGAGAAGAGCCGTGCAAGATCTCGGGGTCAGGAAGCAGCGCTGCTGCTGCACTTCATTCCCATCCTCTGCTCTCTCTTCCAACCTTGATCCCTTCCTTGGCTCTGCCATGGCCCCACTCTCGCTCTTCCAACTCCCCTCCCTTGTGCCCACAGCCTCTGCTTTGTGTCTCTGCCCGTGGCAGAGGCATCACAGCAGCCCATGGCAAGTTGTTTTCCTCCTTCCCTGGGGCAGGAAAGAAGAAGGAAACTCGATACTGATTTATTTCCAGTTATTGTCTGCTCCTCCAACAATGGCTCATTTGGAAACTTTAATCACCAGGTAGCTCGTTGTGCTTCCTCACAGAGCATCTTTTGTGCTGCGAGACACGTTGTGTGTTGTGCTCCTTCCCTAACACAGATTTCATGGAGGGAGCTTTGAAAATCATTTTCCTCGGCCACTTTTCTTCTTGAATGTTTAAAGTACTTTTTTCTCCGTGTGTCCCTGGCTGTCCTCCCTCACAACTCCACATTTTGTGATCTGCCTTGACCCTGCACGGTCCAGCCTAACGCTCAGTGAAATTAGCTGACAGATCTTTTAGCTGCAGCAAGTTTTGGGTCAGCCCCCCAGAGAAGCCAGAACTGAGATGAGCCCAGAGCACGGCACAGAGATGTGAGCAGGCTGAGACTGCTCAGGCCATCAGACTCCTGACTGCACTGTCCTGCCAGCACTAAATTCCTTCCAACCCAGAGTGGGTTTACAAAAGGAAAGAGATAAGGCAAAATAACAAGCCACTGCTTTGGTACATAATAACTATCACCACAAAAAGAAACTCCTGAGAAATCAGCAAAGACAACTCCTGCTTGTTGCACAGGTGATTACTGCAGGGACAGCACAGTTTGGCACATCCAAAACACATCCTAACAAATATGTGTCCATGTGCCACAGACTGTGTGATTCCTGGAAGTTCCAGGATCATTCCATGATTGGTGTGTTAGGTGAGGACACGTTTCTCTCAGGGAAGTCCCAGAGAAGGCAGCCCTGCCTTGGGCTCTCCCTAACTCTGGCTGCAGCAGCTCTACAGGACTGACTGTGTGTAATCCTGCTGGGTTTGAGTGGCTGGACTTGGCACACAGTCTGCACATGTGTACGTGTGTGTAATGATGTATTCAGGCAGTGTGTTCCCAATTATGTGCTCTCCACGCTGCCAATACTCCTAAGGTCCTGGAGATCATTTAATTAATTACACTGTACCTTTTCATCTGCATTCATTTCAACAGCCCTGACTATGAAAACACCATCCTCTTTTTCACTGAGGCAGGAACAAAGGTGTCCAAGTGAGAAGTCTTTTTTAAAAGGTTTCCTTTTAATTTTGGTTTTTTTTTTTCTCCAGCAGTGTTGAGTGGATGCGATGGGGTTCATTTCGGGTAAGAAATAGGAGGAGCTGTCGAGGATGAAGCTGTGCAAACACCAGGTGTGAGAATAAACTGGAAGAGCTCAGGAGGGTGTCCTGCCTCCCAGCTGCAGGTCTGGAGATGATGCTAAAGCAGAGCAGAGCTGTGCTGTGCTGTTAGAGAAGGAGTGACCACAACCCCTCTGTCTGGGTACCAAAGCTTGGGGTCAAAGGCCTGTGATTCAGGTCTTTAGCCCCACCAGAGCTGGGTGACACTGACACACTGGCTGGGCTAAAAAACCCCCCAGATTTATCTGCACTGGCAATATTCGGTTGAAAAAGATAAAGCAGAAAGCAATATTCCCCTCCACCCCAAGTCTGAAACACTTTAATGTGACATTTTTCATAGGAACCACTCCAATTTCTCAGCTCATGGGGCTCATTCTCTTTTCACACAGACTCCCATTACATCTGACCATACTCGAAAGGGTAAAACCCTCCCAGTTCTCATTCGATGTTGAACAAAGCATTTCCTTTAGTCCCAAATGAAATCATTGCTGATTTCTCCATCCACTAAAAATTCAAAACTACAAAAGAAAATTGCCCACTCTGGCTTGGTCTGAAATGAATTCATTTCCAGGCTTGTTTGGGAATGGCAGGTGTTCGAGTCAGATTGCAATGCAGGTAGGAAATGAGCTCATCAAATTTTAGTTAGCAAAAATTCCACTCTGGACTAAATGAATCGAGCCTTGACTCCCTTTGTAGTCAGCCAAGATCGGGGGTAACCCTGAGAACAGCAGCTCTGCACAGGGAGCCTTGGAAGACTTGAAACTGAGATTCCCTGTTGCACCAAGAGCAGGAGATACTCCCAGTTCCAAGATTTTTGGAGGAGGGGACAGAGGCCAACACACAGGAATGTCAAATCCCCCCAGCACAGCTTGTGTGCCCAGATTTCTGCTCAATCCCTCGGGTCATTAATGAGGAACACAAGTGGCACTTCCCAAGTGCCTCCCCTCCTCTGCATCAGCACTTCCAGCTCTGCCAAAGGGGAGGAATAACCAGGAGGTGGTTCACAGGTCCACCTCAGGTTCCACCTGACTGACCTTGGCAAGTCAACAGGGCCTCGGCTCGTCTGCCTAATGAGGCAACTCTGTAATTAGGGCTGTCTGGGGAAAGGCTAATAAGTGCCAGGTGTGTCACCAGCCAGTGGAAAGCCTCATCCTCAGGATGGGAGAGGTAGTGCCAGAGGCTGAGGGATGCAAGTGGCAGGAGAAGGAGGAGGAAGAGGTGGGAGACAGAAGGCTGAGTTTTCGCTGCCTCAGCAACTGCTCTGCACCACAGACCCATTTCTTTCAGTGCCCAGGGACTGTCATTTAAGGATGGAACCACCTCTCCACTCTGAATCCATGATTCTTGACTCCCTCTCCAGCTAAAGCAGAGATGGTTCCTGGCAGTGGACTTTTGCCGTAGTTGGAGGGGGAGACAAAACCTCTAGAGAAGGTGATTCTACCTCTCCACTGCCTGGAGAGAGAGCCCAGGGGGCTGCCTTGGATTTCAGATCTGGGTGGTTGAAGCAAAGGCACATCCAGCTAATCAGCCTCAAGTGGGAAAATCCCTTTTAGGAACCAGGTCTCTGTGTCCCTCAGCCCTGCCCTTCTCCCCCTGTACTGAGTGGCACTGGGACACACAAACCCTGCTGCAGGAAAAGGCCAAACAACTGAAACACAGACTGAAGCAGAAGGTTTTGCTGTGCCATGGGACAGCTCTAAACAATCCTGTCCTATGGGGGGATCACGTTCTCCCCATCTCAGCCAGACAGGAGCCCTGGATTTGGGAAGTTCAGGCTGTACCCTCCCAAGCAGGAGCTGCCATGCCAAGCGTGTGTGTTTGTGTTCTCTGAGCTGCTGCAAACCCTGTGACCTCTGTGGATCTCCACGATGGCCCCAGCAGGATCTGCTGCTCGTGTCTTTGTTCTTTCTGATGAAAGGACTCTGGAATTTGTACATGATGCAATTTATTTGCCCCCCCCCCTTTTTTTTTTTTTTCACAAATACACACCCTTTTCCTCCACCCTCGCTCTCTCCTTCCCTGAGATAATATTGACACCAATATCCATAAAAGAGAATATTAAAATAACCTTTTCCATTACATCCTAATTTAACTGCTTCCCTGCGTTCCACAACACACCTGGCTGTCTTTGTCTGTTTGTAATGTGCTCCTTCATTCCTTTCTTGAGAGTCCCTCTATTCCATCAAAGTCCTCCTCCTTGCACACTAAGCTGCAGATTACATTTTCATAAGATGCAATTTCATCCAGATCTCATTACTTACTTTCTTAATGTATTTTCTGCATTTGTTTCATCTACAATTTCTCCTGTGCTCTGTTCTGCTGATAAAATAGTCAGCTGAGGTGCTGTGGAAGCAACTTGCTGGAGTGCATTAACTAAAACTCTTCTTATTCTTGATTTGATGTGCATTCTCTGTGCCTCCAGCCTGCCAGGCAGAGTTACACCCACATGTGTACGAGGCAGAAAGGAGCCCAGAACAGTGCCCTCTTGATTTATTACCATCTCTTTGGGAGGGACATTGAAGCTGGCCAGGAAATGGGGGCAGTGGAGAGAAGCTCAGTGAGAATGGTGGGCTTTCGAGCCAGCTCAAGGCACTGAAGTTGCAAAGGGATGTTGCAATGCTCCATGAGATCTGGAGTTCACTGTGGACACCCTCTCTTGGGGTACACTACAGGCTCCCCCCACCCTCAGTGGCCAGGAGTAGCAGAGATGGCCACTGCAATGCACTGGAGATGGGAATGTACTTGGAAGCCCCTGGCCCAAGGAGGATGTGGGAAGTGAGCTATTCCAAATATGCCCAGCATCTGGCCAGCCCACCTGACACAGGAATTGTTCCATTTTGAAGGATTACAGCAGTTGTGGACTGGACACCTTCAGGTGTTCTAGACATCTTCAGGTGTTCACTGAACATCTTTCCAGGTGTTCTGGGAGAAAAGTGAAAGCAGCTTTTCTGGGGAGAGATGGCAGTGTTCAGGAAATGAGCTATTTTCTGGAAGAAAGTCACCAAAAGTGTCAGAAGAACCATCCTCATCCAATAGGAACTGCATTCATCCATTAGGGACTGCAGAGGAGCACTGACTACACTGGCCAGAGTGGCAACTGTGGACCACATCTGCCATCTGGGGACAGTGGGCAGGACATGGTGCCTCTGAGCTGGGATCTCCTGCTGACAGGGGAATGCAAGAGCACAGCCTGTTCTCAGAAAAGAGGTATTTGCCATAAGAGGCTTAAAGGGCAAGTTTGGGGTTTGACCTGAACTCAAGCCAAAAAGAAAAAAAAAAAAAAAGAGAGAGAAAACCCTGTAATTACAGGCAATATTTTTACTCTGCTGAAGATTAACAGGTCAGGAGAAGAATTTAAGTCTCCTTCTTTCCTGATTTCCAATTTAATAGCAAATAATCCTGCCCCTGAATGCAAAGAAACTATATTACCCTGGAGAATTCTGGTGAAGTTCAAAGGAGGTCAGACAACAAAAAGGTCAAAAATTAAACAGATGGCGTTTGCTGATGGTGTACACACAAAAAAACAAGTGATGTGATGTGATGTGCTGTCCTTCCCCTTCCCTCCACTGCTCCCCTCCCAGCACACCACAGAGACCCCCAGACATCCCCCTGCCTGCCTGTTCTGCGGCTGCACCCGCAGTCTGGAGTTGCCAGCACTCCCTTACCCTTCAGAGATGCTCAGGCAAGCACACCATTTTTAATGTGTCTGGAGGGAGGAATTTATTAAAGAGGCACCGCATTAAAAATATGCAAATGCTCCCAGTAACTACACAGGCCCATGAGGAAGCCAGATGAAATGTCATCCCTTCCTTCTCCCTTCCCAGTTTTTATGCACTGAGGTAGTTTATGGTTCCTCCTGTTTTATACTGTAACTGGGAGCATGGCAGATATTTAATCTGCTTGGAAATAATTGCAGCAATAATGATTATTTTATTGGGTTTAACTACGTCCTAAAAAAAACGCCGCGGCGATGACGCGCCGGGAGAGGGAGAAGGAGGAAGGATGCTCTGGGTGTGAGTGTGAGGATTTACACCCTGTGATTTGCACACTTGTGGGCAGGCACAGGGGATGTGGACAGGAGGGAGCACCTGGATGTGTGTCTGGCTGAGCGTGTAATGGACTTCCACGGAGCGTGTTCCCACACACTCCATTAGGAGCCAGGCTGCCCGTGGCCCCCAGCCTGGACCACATCTCTCAGATTAATTGCTCATCCTGAGTTTTTGCAAAGTTCTCCTTTTGGAGTGTGGCAGGACAGCCGGGGCATGGGGAGAAGCACCATTAATTTTCTGTTCCTCACCATCTCCCCTTTGAAGCTGCTGTGCTACACAGCCTCGAGGCAGCTCTAAAAGCCACAGTGAGATGGACTCTGTGGTCTTAATCCCAGAGAAAACGCTTCTCTCAAGTTCTTTTTATATCTTCCCAACCTTCCCAAATCCCTGCCTAATACCAAGCTTGAGAGAGCTTTCTTTTTCACATTTCCCCTGATTCCTCCACCCTCCCTGTTCCCCCCTCCCTTCCTGCAGCAGAGCTGGGCTGTCAGGGAAGCAAATGCCATCAGAGCCCTGCGAGGGCTTGGCAGTGATGGCTTGAAGGAGGGCAGGTATTTCTGAGCATGATTCCAAGCATGACTCTTGGAAAGGGAGGTGAAGCTTTCCATCATGCAGCCCAGCTGCCAACACCACCCAGGACCTCCAGGCTTTCAGCAGGAGCAGGAGGATGAAGGGACACCTGACTCACAGTGTGACCCATCAGGAACAAGGCTCCCTTGGCTTTGGGAAGTGTCTTTTCTCAGCAGAGCACTTCTAGCTCACCTTGCTGGAAAAAAACATCCCATTTTCAACAGCTCCCATCCAGCTGTTGGCCATGAAAGTGTCCTGAGCACCAGGTTGTGCCTCCCCCTGACAGCTCCAGTGTGAGAAACCCCAGTCACTGCTACAGCCTCTATTTATCTCTCACAGGCTGCATTGTTAAACCTCCATGAATATGTTTTCTGTCAGCAACTGGTGCTTAATTATTACATAATAACTG
This sequence comes from Pseudopipra pipra, assembly GCF_036250125.1. Lineage (NCBI taxonomy): Eukaryota > Metazoa > Chordata > Aves > Passeriformes > Pipridae > Pseudopipra > Pseudopipra pipra. The sequence continues at coordinate 5,677,786 of NC_087569.1, read as the reverse complement.
CCTTAATAAATGGAAATGCCTTATTTGAGGCATTTCATTTAACAGATGAGACATCATTTTCCCTGCCATAAATCCTGGAGCAGATTGAAATGCCAGAGGGTCCGAAAGCTGCCATGGGAGGAGAGGCCAACACCCCTGTTTGCAGGGAAGGGGAACATCTCCACAAGGTCTTCTCAGACCAGCACAGCACCCACATGTTTGAGTTTATGACAGTGTTGGGAGCCTACCAAGCCAGAACAATTTGTCCAATTAGAATTCACACATTGTCAAGGAAACATTTTCGTTATCAATATGGTGAAAAGAAAATTTGGGGAACCAAAATGACGAGATAATTCAATCCCAACAGTCCCTTCCAGAGAGGAGAATCCCTCCCTGTCCCCAAATGCAGAGCACAGTATGACACAGGGATGATGAAGATGGAGTCAGAGGTTTTCTGTGACCCCTGCAAACACTGCAACACTTCCCTGGGCTTCACCAACACACATTAACTGGAGCTTCTTGCTCCACATGGTCTCCTTTCATCTCAATTAACTTCCTTTCTTTTTTCTCCCTCCTGACTACTCAATGAAAAGTGTGACCAAAAGTTAATTACTCTAATTCAATTGAGCTACAATTCTAGGGGGGGGATAGAGAAAAGAGTGTGGGTGAGGGGCTGGAGAAGGGAACAAAGGCAGAAGAGTTGTGGTAGAGACTCCTGAAGAGTCAGCAGTTTTGCGAGCTCAGCTCTGCCTACAGGGAGACACCCAGCTCAGCTGAGCCTGGGAAGCAGGACTTGGCTAGAAGGGAGAAGTGTGATCCCAAATGGTGCTGCCATGGGAGGGGCTGTAAGATCTCTGTAAGAACTAGAGATGAATAGCAGGACGATGATGATGGATGTTGGATGGACAGACAGACACAGACAGGGGCTGACAGAGGGCTGAGCACGGGGATGGTGGACAGAGGAACAGACGGAGAAACTGGGAGTAAAAGGTGAATCACAAGTCTGCCTTCCCTGGCAAGCTGTCCAATGCAGTCTGCTAATTAACTTCCTCCTACCAATACCCTGGCAGGGTTGCAGGCTGATTAGGAACCCCTCTCCTGTGCTGGGAAGCCATCCTGACTCGGGCACTGGCGGCTGCAGCCCCCAGACTGGGGACATATGGCAGCAGGACGTGCCAGACAGACAGCACGGCTTGCTGGGAATGTCTGCTGGGAATGAGCAGTCCGGCTCCAGCACGAGCCCTCTCCAGTCTGCTCCCCTCACTGCCTGCAAACAAAAGGGCCTGGAGTGCAAATCACTGGGCCAGCTTGAGTCAGAGGTGGAAATCAGGACACCAGTCTCTGTTAAAGTAACTCCCCACTCCCTTTTAGTCTTGCAAACAAATACAAAAGCGAGTCATCAGCAAAGTCACCTGCCTCTCTACTCAGCCCTGGCCACACTGGTTAGTAAATAGACTGAGCAATATTCCCATTTATTGTCCCCTTGACAATCACAGTTTCTCCTGTTGAGAAATGCCCATTTCTTCCCATTCTCTCCAATAGCATTAATCTATCACAGGGATTTTAACTTGCACCCTCTGGTCACCATCATGCCTTGATAGCTCTCTGTCAGGGTCTTTATCAAAAAAGGCTTTTGAAATTCAAAAGAAGGAGTGTGTGGATATGTACTCTCTCATTCCCTTTTATCCACTGGTCTCTTAACTCATCCAAAGGATTTAAGCGGGTCAGAGAAACATAATTTTCCTCAGCAGAACCCATGCTGCCTGTCCCTTATCCTATAGAAAAGCCCAAATATAGACACTGAAATTCTTGCAGCTGGCAATGTGAATGCAGCCATCCTGCTTTGAAGCTGCCTGGGACTCGTGCAGTTCCCAGATGAAGGGCTGGCTGGCTCTGTCAAAGGAAGAGAAAGTCTTTCAGAGATGCTCAGAGATACCAGGAAAGATGTCAGTGGCCCACAGATTTCCCTTTTTCCTCCTGCTTTTCTCAGATTTTCTTTGGCCTCTTTAGCTCCTTGTCTCTGGCAGCTTGTGCTGAGGAGGAACGAGGCACTTCTGCAGCTACACCCACTTGGGAAAGAAACAGGGAAAGGGCCTGATGTCAGATGGGAATCAGCTAAAATATCATGGAAGTGAGTCCTGGGGACACAGCCAAGAGCACAAGGCTGTGCTGTGACCTGGAGGGCTGACAGTGGAGTTTGTACCCAATTCAGGCCTTGCTTCAGCCTGCAGAGAGAACGACCACTGACCCAGTGCTGAGCAGACCATCCACAGGATGCTTTGGGGATACTTCTGTGCATCACCCACTTATCCTGCAGCTCCCTTGCACCCCCCTGGAAGGAGCCTGGAGGCTTTGCTAGTTCAGTTCTCCATAGCCTGGCTGTACTGCTTCCCAGGGATCCCTCAGAGCTCGCTGCTGTGTGGCAGCCTCACCTGAGCAGTTGTGGCTTAGCACGTGGGCTCCTTCCTTGCTACTGCCTGACTGTTCCAGCTTCCCTGTGCTTTGCTTTCCCTGCTGATAAAGGCAGGTTATCAGGACCTGCCTCACTGCCAGGGAATAGCTGAGAGCAATAGTTATTATTGGATCCTCCGACCAGACAGTGACACATTTACCAGAACAGTGTACCTGGATTAAACCTTCTCCACCCAGAGCTCGGATGTCTCCAGGATCCACTATCCATTTTCTTAATGCAGCTGCCTGACAGTTAAATCCATGCCTATGTCTATTAGGGAAATGCATGTGTTATGAGCCCCATGAATTCAGGCAGCCCTGTTAAATCTATTTGATGTATTCACTTCGACCCTAACCCCCCTTCCCCTCCAGTTACCTGTCAGCCAGGCACTGGAGCTGTCAGTGGTGAAGGATAACAACATTGTGGGACTAACAGGGAGCAAAACATCAGGGAAGGCAGGCTGGCTCTGGGCTGCCTGCATTAGGCACTGGGCAGCTCTGGGAGAACAGCACTTCTGCATCAAGTGCAGAGGAAGCTTCTGAGACATCAGACTCCACACACTGACCTGGAAGCACTTTGGAGACGCTCACTAATGGAGATTATCAGCCTGAGGGGAAATGGGAAGGCAGGGAAGGTAACAGCTTACATTTGCAGCTGGTTTTAAGGCATTGGAACAAGTCCCAGGTTGGCTCTGCCTGAGCCAGACCCCTGGTGGAGTGGCTGTGTTGGCAGAGCTGAGGAGCCTGCTCAGGGCACAGGGGACACGGCCAGACGTCATCTCTGCACTGTGGACCTGCCCCGGGGAATCTCAGGCCTTGCAACTCAGTTACTGGGTCCTGGTCCCTCATTTGATCTGAGGCAGCAGTTGGACCTTGGAAGGGCTCCAAGACATGGATAGTGCAGGCCAGGCTCAGCTTTGAGCTGCTCTCCAGAGAAATCTCTCACGCTTTCCACTGGCTCTGAGGAGACAGACGTCAACTGCTGCCATTTCTTGCTGAAGGACAAGGTGAGATGGAGTGAAGAGCCCTTCCCAGAGCTCCTGTGCACTCACAGATAACCGGGTGGAGGAGATGGGGAGGTCTACACAGAGGGGAATGTTCTTGACTGGAGGGCATCCAGATAATGCCTTCGTAAGAATGGATTTCTAGAAACTATCTACAGAATCTCTGGGCTCTGCTAACAACTGTTTCTCCTGTTTTAGGGCATAAATGAGTGTTCCAGATCTTCACCAAATATTGTCTTGGTTAACAGAGGGGTGACATTCCCTTGGGCCTTGGTTGGGATAGGCCAAGGTGTAGGAGTTTCCACACAAGTCACACAGCCTTGTCTTGGGTACATGGGCCTCCCTCCCACTCCAAGCTGCTACCAGGGCTGGGATTTTTGTTGTTTCTTTCCCCCCCCCTCCTGTTCTCTTAACCTTTCTTTGAGCTCTCACTTGCTTCCTCAGCACCTAGTGTAATTGCTTGCAGTCTCTGAGGATCCTGGCGAGGATTTATGTAACACACCAGGCAGCAATTTGAAAGGCTGCTCTCGGATATAAGAACTTAATGCTACACCAGCCTTGGGGAAAATGAGCTGCAATCCTTGGGAGGGCCGTGCAGTGTTTGCTGCACGCTGTCTGAGTGAAAGGCTCTGGGGCAGCACAGGCGCCTCTCAACCTCCCCCTCCTCGCAGGGCGAGCAGGGGAGGAAGGCAGAGGTGTCTTCAGACGAGTGCTTCGCTCCTTCTCTGTCTCATTATGCTGCGGCTTTACCTGGAGGGGGAGTTGGAGGCAGCCAGCAAACACTCAGCATTGCTAAGCAGCCTGGAGAGAGCAGAGATGTGGTTATTTCTCTGGCAGACAGCGTGGTTTTGCTGGGATTTCTTTCTCTCCTTTGCGTTTCTGGTTGCCAAACAGGCTCCCGGGGTACCTCTGTTGCTTTTAAGTTCACCATGTGAGGAGGGCATCAAGATTTCGGTGCTGTTGATCATAAATCAACTCGGGCAAGGATGAGAGAGGGCAGACTTCTAGGAGGAAAAGGAGAGAAACAGTGTTCTTGCAAGGCTTTCAGAGCATGATGGCCCTGCAGCAGCACTCAAGTGCCCTGGTTTGAGGGATTTGTTCTGCTGGTTTGACAGCAGAGCCTGTGCCTGGCAGGGGCTGAAAGCACAGCTCTGTGCACCAGACACCTAGAAGAAACCCCCCTGAGCCAGCCCAGTTAGACCTGCCATGCACCCTCTCTTCCTTCCTGCTCCTCCTCCATCCCTGCCTACCTGAGCCTCTGACACAGACAGGTTCTGATGCCTGGAGGAACAATGAGTTTTCAGGAGGGCTAAAATTCTTCACTTCAATTTTCCTTAAACTAGATTCTATCATTTTTTCCCCCTTCAAAATCATATTTGCCCTAATTTTTTTTCCCATTGAGGTCGCTGATGGAAATAACACCGGAGCAACCAAAGTGTTTGAGTGTGTGACTCTGTCCATCTGCCACTCCGTCTGCACTTGCTCCCTCAAAGCTTTTGAGCTGATTTCAAGTGCTTTCAACACAGAATTAGGGACCTTAAGACTTGGAGGTGCCAATGAGTGAGATGAAGAGAGGCAGCTGAGCAGAAGAGAGCCATCCCCTGTGCCTTCTCTGATCAAGGCATTAGGAACCAGCATGGGATGGAGACACAGGAATCTGGACACAACATTCAAGGGAACAATTTCTTTGCTTAAAACTTGATGGCTTTCTAAGCTTTTATCACAAGGAAAGGGAAGAGAAAAGACTTTAAAAGTATGCAACCTGCAAATTAAATCAAGCCTTGCACTGCTGGACAAACAGCCAAGCTCTGGTCGGCCCTGACTGTCCTCACCATCCTCACCATCCCTGACTGCACGGTCTGGCTGCAGGAAGGAGCTGCCCTGCCTTTAGCAAGAGGAATTCTTCACCCAAAGGGTTATGAAACACTGCACAGGCTGCCCAGGGCAACGGTGGGGTCCCCATCCCTGGAGGGATTTAACAGACATGTGGATGTGGCACTTGGGGACACGGGTCAGTGGTGGCCTTGGCAGCGCTGGGGGAACAGCTGGACTCAATGATTTTGGAGGGCTTTTCCAACCTAAACAATCCAATGATTCTATGATTCTATGACTGGCTACTCCCACTAACCAACATGGAGCCATAAAGCTGTGCTGGGAGTGGCAAATGAACACAGGCTCTCCTGGCATTAATATTAAGACTAGAACAAGACCTGCCACCCTTCTGTTTGCCTCCCTGGTCCTGTGAGGGCAATGTGTTTCCAGGGCTGCTTCCCACATCCTTACATTAATGTGGGTGTTGCAGCAACACCAAACCCTCCTAAGCCACCCTGTCCCTGCTCCCCACAAGCACTGTTACATCTTTCTACTGCAGTAGCTCCAGGCCTCTCTTTTCTTCTTCCAAGCCTTTAAACTCCCCCCTCCCCTCCAGCAGCACCAACAGCCACAGCCTGCCTGAAGTACCAGTGCTAATCTATCATCTGCAGCACCAAAAGAGCACGTTGCCACTTTGCTTTCTCGTCCTTCTTGTATCTCTAAAGAAACGGGGCAGGGAAGGACTCACAACAACAACAACCACCAGAAAAAACCCGCGAGTAAATTAACATTGCAGCTGAGGTTTTACACGCACAAAAGTCAGGAAGTTCGAAGTTATGGTCCCCCCTCCAGCTGTAATTCTGGCACACTGCACATATATATTAAGACATTAAAGTTAGCCCCATAAACAGTAATACAAAATACTACACACACACAGGGGGGCCGATCTACGATGGCCAGGGGAGCCGTAACTCCTGCTGCCCTGACTCCTGTGCGTGAGTTTCTCCCTCAAAAAAGGAATAAGTCAGCTCTCATTCACTTGTAATTCAAAGCTCAGGATGCTGATAGGGAAGAGAAAAGAGGGATTGTTCCTTCTGCTTCTTCTTCCTTTTTTTTTTTTTTCCCCTCCTTTTATTTTTTTCCCATTTTTTATTGCACAGGCTGCTGTCGAGCTGCCTGCGATCGATGCTCTCCCTTTGTCTGACTTTGATACATCGGGAGGGATCTCAGCTTTCTATTCCCGTCCTCTCTCGCTCCATAACCGATCCAGCTCCCCAGCAAGGCACAGGCAGGCAATAGATAAGGGATGGCCTTTGATTGAATTTACTTAATTTATACGGGCGATGGGACACAGGAGGAATATTAAAATACAAATTAGCAGCTTTATATTTCACATGCATTGAAATCTCCCCGGCAGATAATGAGCTGCTGGAAACTTATCTGCCAAGGGTCTCTCCCCAGCCACACCTATTCCCTTTCTCCCGAGATCCTCGAGTAAACACTCGAAAAGTTGATAACCGGAGAGTTACAGTTTTAAGTCCTTAAAGTGACAGTAACTCATGCCAACAGTTTTAAACACCTCTGACACTGGGGGGGAGATGTCTCTGTCCATTCAGCTGGCCCAGTCTCCCATCCCACACATGTGAGTGGCAATGAAGTGCCATTGTCCATAGGAGCATCCTCTAGAAGTCCAAGCAACCTGGTGGCCTTACTGGATTACATAAGATCCTCATTTTTGGTGGAATATTTCATTCTGCTGCGCCAGCTCTTATCACAGGGTAGGTTAGTCAGAGGTTTCTCTAACACTGTGATCGTAGTTGGAAGTTGCAGGTGGAAGAGTGGAGAAGTGGCAGAGCAAAAGGACCAGACATAGTGCAGTGCAGGAGGGATGGGAAAGGTCTCCCTGAACATGTTTTCCTCCTGGTTGCCCCGTGGAGCACAGATAGAGACGCACAGATACAAGCAGAGGAAGCCTGGAGGAGCTCCTGCTATGTTAAATTGTTCTTCCACTGGAGATTGTCAGCTGGATCTGAATAAGAAATCTGCCAGTAGATGAAGTGCTCAGTAGGAAATGCCTGCAGGTAAACTGAACAACAAATAAAGTCAGCCTGGGGGGCAAACTGACACCAGGGGCTTAAACTAAGTTTAAAAGGACCCTGTTGCTTCCCAGGTCAGGGTCTTTAACTCTGGTAGTGGCCAAACTTCTTCACAAGAAGTGAAGGAATATTCTCTGGTGGGATTGTCTGGAAGGAAGGAGTGTTTTGAAGCTGCACCTGAGCTCTGCACACCCTGAGCAGCTGCTTCTTCTCGGGAGGCTCCCGAGACAATTCCCTGCATTTGGCTGAAGGCATCAGTTACATGAGAACCTGATCTGTTCCACAGGAGATCAGACACACTTGAGCCTCCCTGGTGCTGGAGATGGGAAGGGTAGATGATATTCCCTGTAGGTGATGAATGCCTGGGAGCAGGGACTATCCCTCCCTCCCCAGCTCCTCAGCACGCTGGGCTCCAACGGCAGAACAGAGGAAAGGAGTGGGAATGGGGCCACTCTCCCAGATTGATGTGGGTGGGGTGGGCAGCTTGTCACATTCCCTTCACACACACTCTGGCAAAACTGGAAGAGCACAGAGCCCAGGCTGGCCAAGAGGGAAGAGATGCAGACATAAGTGATGCTGACTGACCCTGTCCTCTCCAAGGGCCTCACTGAGATCCCTCCCAGCACACAAGTGGGTCAGATTCCTTCCCTGGTGAGAACTAGGCAACAGTTTTGGAGAAGTATTCTGCTTTCCTTGATTTCCCACTGGAGAGCTGAAAAGCTGGGACACAGTGGAGGAAGAGATTTCCCTCGCCTTCCAGGCAGGCACTTACCCACCTCCCACTGCCTGCAAGTACATTTTGGACGTTTCAATGGAGGCTCAGTGTAGTTTCAGAGGCACTGAGACTTTTAATACTGTTTTTGAGCAGAAGGATCTGGCTTTACCCAAGTCTACTTGGCACAATGGGGAACAAATTGTGCACAACTTCCAACCAACCTCCCAACTTTCATTAGCACATCCCTTTCCAGTGCCACAAAAAAAAGCAGCCTGATCCTCTGACTTTTCTTCCCATTAGAAAGTAAAATGACCCAGGGAGTGACAAAATTACACTGTCAAAAACAAGACAGTCACTTTGAAAATCAATAATACCCCAAGGTGTTATTGTGAGTTAACAGCTCTCTTAGGCCCAAAGCACAGAGCTGGTATTAATGCTGCTCTTGCCACCTCTCCCACCAACATCCCGCCGCTGCCGCTACTCGAGAAAATCTCTGACATGGAATTCTACTTAAAGCAGAGCAAAGGATGAATTTTTCAGTTGAGTGACCAAATGAAAAATAGTCGAGAGAGATGAGAAGAAGAGAGAAAAGAAATGTGCTACAGGCCACCCTACGTGCTTTATGCAAGGCAAACCCAAAATACAATCTTTTTCATTTGCCACGATTTGACAGTTACAGACTCCCACTCCTTTATTTCTGCCCTGCTTAGAGCCCATTTCTCAGGCTCTTCGTGCTCATGCCAGTAGATGTGGTGTGCTTGTTACAGAAGATCATCTCTTCCTGCTCTCTAGACCACGTAACATAGTGGTAGGACAAGAGGACATGGCCTCAAGCTGTACCAGGGGAGGTTTAAATTCGATGTTAGGAAAAATTTCTTCGCTAAAAGGGTTGTCAAGCACTGGCACAGCTGTGCCACAGGGAAGTGGTGGAGTCACCACCCCTGGAGGGATTTATCAGATGTGTGGATGTGGTACTTGAGGACATGGTTTAGTGGTGGCCTTGGCGGTGCTGGGGGAATGGTTGGGCTTGATGGCCTTTAAGATCTTCTCCAACCTAAAAGATTCTATGATTCGATGATTTGTTGGTTCAAAGCAGCACTGGAAGGAAAGTGTTACCTCAGAACAAAACATGGGATTTGTGGAATGCTGGCACAAGCTGTTCAGCTCCCTGCTTCACTTTCTCATCCCTGAACTGACCCCAAATGGGGTCAGTTCACCCCACAGCTCTGAAAATGCACCTTCCAGCAGGTCTAAAGAAACCTAAAAGTGATCAAGCACCCAGCAAATGGGTGGTTTAAAGAGGGACAAAACATCTGAGTAGACTGGTGAACCTCAAGAGGTTTTGAGGTCCTCTCCAAATGTGTCCCTGTGTTTTTCAGCAGTTATGGAAACACAGGACCTGGAGAGGGAAGGTTGGGGATAAAAGAGATATGAGCTGCCTTGAAAACCCCTTGCATTTCCAGACTTCTCAAAACCCAATATATACAGGTAGTGCCACTGCAACAGGTACTTCAGGAGGTGACACTTGGCACTGGGAACATCCATCCACTCCTGGGAATGGGCATTTAGTTGCTGGGGAAAAGAACTGGTATTTCTTTTCATGAGCCCTGAATCTGGACAGACAGGGCAGAACTGGCACAGGGTTCTTGCATTGCTGTTTTTCATAACCCAAGGTCCCAAGCAGCTGCTGACAGTAAAGCTCCTGCTGCATTTTTACAGGAGTCCAAGTGTTAGAGCTGCCATCCTGTCCAAATTCGGGGTTGGGATAATTAGTTGCTGCCTAAATCCTGCTTCAGAGCCCTACATAGGAGTTACAGGCTGCTCCTGCCATCTCCTACTGAGGAGTTGCCCACACCACCCCTCACCTCACTGCACGGGCATTCCTGGCATGGGAAGCACAGGGGGAAAATGACCAAGGTAAAACGTGGTGAAAAGCCCCCAAAATAACATTCCCTGCCCTTACCCACACCCCAGCCTGGCCTCACCATGGGATGAGAGATGGGGAGCCACATTACTCCAAAGTTTCTGCACCAGCTGCACAAGGATCTGTGATCCCACAGCATCCAGGGGCTCCCAGATTGCAGGAAGGTCCAGGTGAAATTACACATTAGTCTCATTTTCATTCCTGTCTTGAAAAAAAAATTATCCAAAAGGGTCTTTTCTCCTCCTCCTCCTGTGACCAAGGCAGCAACCAGAGAACATCTCCTGCCTTGGACTCCTTATTACTTTAATTAGACGATTTTCTGCATGATTTATCCTGAACGCTGCAATTGCACAATCAAATCACAGATCAGTTGACAACTTCATTTAAAAAATTAGTGTATAGCAGCTTTGCGGGCTCTAAAAGCTCTGAGGACATCTGTCAGCAGTGACCCCTTGTGATAATGACAAACGGTCCCAGGCTGTGTCCCCACCCCCTGTCCTGCCTGCAAGCTGGCATGCTGGAGAAATCCTCCAGAACAGAAAAAACACCAAGCCTTGGGGCTTTCCCAGTTTGCATCTGCTGGAGCTGCTTGGCCTTCCCCCTCAGATGTCAGTCCACAATTGTTAGCGAGTGCTACAAGTCTGTCAGGAAGAGAACAGATCCTGCTGCTCCGAGGGCACTTGGTGTTAAAGCTGAATTCACATCAGGCCCCGTGGTTTTGCTGAATTATGTGGGAGTTGGTGCCCGCTGTGAAGCTGTGTCAGCCAAAACTGGAACCCCTGCGCTCCCCTTTGGAGCTCTGCCCATCCTGGGGCACGTGGGTGGAGATGGAGGGAGGGAGGGAGGGATGCTGCTGCTGGATTGAGTGGCTGAACAGCCCGAAGCCGAGCACAGAAGCTGCCAGAGGTGAGCTTCCCAGTTCCCAGGCCTCCTGCAGGAAGGTGTTGATCCTGCAGGCTGGGCTTGGATCAGCTCAGCACGGCAAGCCTTGAGTTTTCTTGTGGATGTTAGGAATCCCTTCCAAAACGGGGCAGGGCAGCAGTGCCCACTGATGGAGACAGTGGTGCCAACGGAGCTGCCTGGGCACATCCTGCAGGGAGTGCTGGGAGGAGATGAGGGATGTACCAATCCTCTCCTGCTGCTTTGGGGAGGAGAAAACATCCTGTGCCTTCTGAGCAGGGAATGCACAGACTGTGTCTTTCCCCTAAAGAAACAGAAGCCAAAATGAGCTTCCCCTCTTGGCTTTATCCTGTGGTTAGTCCAAGGAGCCCTGCTCTCCAGGGTGCAGGATCTGTGATGGGTGGACATCTGATCCTTAAGCTTTCCCAAAGCCAAGGGGCTTCCTCCATGTCCATGTCCATGTCCAGGCTGAGGCAATGGCACCTCTCCTGAGGGAGCCTGCCTTTCCAAGGAGACTGTCCAAGCAGGGTGGCACCGTGATGACAACTAAGCATCCTTCGCCCTCAGAGATCTCCAGAAACCCCACCAACACCATCTGAATTCAGACCTTGTTAAGACACTCAGGAATCAGCCTCCATTCCACATCTTCAGCAGCCTGAGACACTGATTATAATGAGCTCCACTAATTAGACTGTTTTAATTCAAAGGCCAGCAGGCTTGGAGAGATGTGAATCGAGGGAACCTTTGTGAGGCATCTGCTGGGATTTCCAGCCAGCCTAATTCCTCCAAACTGCCCACTGGTGAGTCCTTTAGCAAATGTCTCCTCTCCCACCTCTCTCCCCAGAATGAGACCCTGGCCAGGAAGGGCAAGGAAGGTCTCCAACTTGCCAGACAGACCCCCCAGGGCCTCCATTCTCCAGCAGACCCCTCTGAGGGATGAAATAACAGCTGTTTCCAGTCAAATGAACCTCCTTCTCTTCAGACATTTGCTTCAACTGTTATTCAATCACACAGATGAAAAAAACCAACTCAGGAAGGGGCTAATTAGAGGAAGACAACAAAGGAGATGAACTGAGGTGGAACCAGGAAAGGAGGTGGTGGATGGTATAGAAGGGAATGGAAATCAATGTTGACAGGAGCAGCAAACACATGGAGATGATCCACGGGGACGCTGTGGTGGATGGGGGGAGCAGAGGGCATGGCTGGTGGCCGGTTCAAGCTGGTCAGGAGCCACCAGGACTCAGACACGTGCTGTGTGTGCTGCCAGTGGCAGATGCCATGGCTCCAGCGCCGGTTCACATCCTTCCTGTGGCCTGCACCACCCGGCCCCACCGCTTCACCCGCCCTGGAACGGAACCTGGGCTGCCTTGGAGAAGCCACGACCAGGCTGGGGGGTCCTTTTTTTGCAGAGGTGTTGCAGCTTTCCCAGAAGACCAAGGCTTGGCCTGCTCTGGGCAGAGCTGCACCAGCTCTATGGATAAATGGAGCTCTCCCAGTATGAGATCTGCACATGACCCAGATACCTCTGACTGCAGTTTGTGCCAGCACAGCTATGGATGGCTGGATGAATTCTGTCCTGCTCCTACTCCTTGAACTGTCCTGGAGCCACAGCTTTTCAATCACAACTACAACATAATCCCTAAATGAAATAAAAGGCACCTGTCAGGTGCACCTACCAGAATTACCAGAAACTTAAGAAAGAGCACGACTTGCCATCCATCTCCTGGTTGTGCCAGCCTTTCTAACCAGGTGCACTGGGAACTCCGGGACAAGCTGCTGATCCCCTTTGGGCCTGAGTTCTCCTTTTCGTAAAAATCAAAGTATGTTTCTGCTTGTGTTCAGGAATGATCAGTGATGGACTGAGAAACATCTTGAGATATGCAGACAAAAAGCAATTGAGAAGAGCAAGTTGTTATCTGAGACCTTGGGAAGGTGTGGAGGGGAACAGACAGCTGGGAGAAGGACAAGGAGACGGAGAAATCCTTCAGGCGAGCTTTTGGCCAAACCCCAGCCCATGGGAACTACAGTGTTTGAATCCAGCCATAACTTGGCTCTCTATCTAGCATGTCTAGAAATTCAAATCTAGAATTCCCAGCTCAGACAGCTGGGAAAAGGCAGGTACTGGCCTGTCACTGAAGCTCCTTCCTTCCAGTGGCACTATCTCCTGTCTCCTGTGCTTCTCTTCATTACCAAAATCCCCCGAAGACTCCATTGATGGTGGAGAACCTTCGGAGAGGCAATTAGAAAGAAGTTAAAGTGAATTACATATGCTGGGTTTATTTTCTGTTTTCTGCCAAGGCTGCTGCCAATTATTGTGCAATTAGGCTGCCTTCATTAGCAAATGAGATTAAAATTAACATCGTTAATTACTTGTTCTGTTAAACAGGGGAAAGCAGGCGTTTAAGGGGGAGATGCAGAGAAGGTTGTTCTTGGAGCAGATGCAGTAACGTTCTCCAGCACCGTTTCTTCAAGGATTGCACCGGGTTATTCAGTTTTGCTAACACAGCATTTACATTCACACCTCTAAGGCGAGGCCTGGCAGGAGCACGGTACACGTTGCTCAAGAAAATCATCCTCACATGTTGCAAAACAAAAGCTGAGGGCCACAGGGAGTGGCCACTGGATCACTCCCACCAGGGACTGGAGGGAAACCTCTCCCCTCGGTTGTCGGTGCAGTTCACACGACTGTCACCAGGAATTTCTAACGGGTCCACAATGTGGTGGGTCAGGAGTGTGGCTGACACTGCCAACAACAGGACAATAAAGCCAGAACAGGCGGGTGCTGGGAGGTTTGTGGACGAGCAGGGAGACTGTTTCCTGGGCTCACGGGCTGGATGAGGAGGTCAAGGAGGAGCAGCAGAGCTCCAAACTGACGGTGTTGTTTTCACAAGCCAGCTCAGTGGTATCCCTGCAAAACCCAGATGCTGAGTAAGTACAAAGCGATGCCACTGATCTACGAGGCCACACTTTGAGGTTCCTGGGTCACAGGGCTGGAAAGGACCCCAAGCAGTCACCTCGCCCAGCCTGCTGTCCCTACAGAACTCACGTGGCTGCATCATTTTTACCTGTTGTCTCTCCAGGCCACTCGCTGGTCTGCACCAGTGCAGGCTCTGTCCCTCCTGAGACATTCTGTCTAACATTTTGCTTTCTTTTCACTTGGGAAGGCTTCTCTAAGTGTTTAATTAGAACTGCAGTTGCCCAGCACTAGCTGTTCTGCTCCCCGTGGGCATGGAGAAGTGATTATTCCCATTCTGTTTGCATCAGCCTTTTTCATATTGCAGAACTGTTCCTGTCTTGCCTGAGATCCTCTCCTTTGGACTAAACCATCCCAATTTACTCAATCTGTCCTTGCAGATCATGCCTACTAGTCTTCAGTCAGTCCTCCTTGCCCTGGACTATATTCTGTTGATCAGCAGCTTTCTGGATGAGTTATGCCCCAAACTGGACCCAGCATCCAGCTGAGATCTCCACAGCACTGGGCAGAGCAGGAACACCATGTGAGTGTCTTGCTGGTGATTCTTCTGTCTACAGTCTCCTGTTTGTCATTTTTCACAGCAACTTGACATCTCTCATTCACACTGTGATCAAAAATGAGCCCCAGCCTTTTCTGCCTCGTCAACTCTGTATTTCTGCATCCTGCATGTGAACAGTTCATTATTCCTGCCTAGATGTAGAATCCAGTACTTATCTCTATTAAATTGCATCTTATTTCTTCCAAACCATTTCCCCAATTTGTCAAAATCATTTTGAGGTAAACAGACAGATTGAAAAGGTCCTTTGGAAAACATGGAGTGTAATAAGACAGCCTTGAATTCAGCTTGAGCCTTGCCAGGCTGAGGTTTCCCTTGGATCTGCTCCTGTCTCACCTTGCTCTGCAACTCCTAAAAGCGAAATGTGGCCCCTGAGAGGGACGTTGTCACAAGCTGAGACACAGGTTGCCTCTTCAAAGCATTCAGATGTGCAAACAATCTACAAAACACCAGGACATGTACTGCAGAACCACTGCTCAGGCTGCTCCCTCTGTGTGCAAAGCTCAGTCCATGCTGGAGTCCTTGCAGGGAACTGCAACATCCCTCTCCAGCAAAGCCAAAGACTCAGGAAATGGGCTCAAATGGACTCCTGACAGTGAGGATCTGCTGCCTGGGTTACCTGGCAGCCTGTGTGCTGGTACTTCTGCTAATGGACTCCCTTTTCTTTGTGCAGGTACAGCCACAGCTGAGAGCCTTTATGGATGAGGGTAAGGCAAAGGAGGGCAGTCTTTCATTAGATCTGCTTTGGGGTACACAAGTCTTTGCACTGAGAATGAGAATATCAGGGTCCAAATGAGCGAAAGCTGAGGTCATGTGTTGTCTGTCCCCTTGCTTGTGTGTTCCTCTGCTCTAAAAACACCAAGTGTCCCTCTGACACAGTTCATAAGTTACCCCAAAAAGGAGCAGCCTGGCTGGAACAGACTCTGCTGAGTCCAAGCTCTGAAGAAGCGGGTAGAGCTCAGACACCTCCCTGTTGTGTTTGGACCTGCTGGCTGATCTCATAGAAGCTGTTTCCTCTCCCTGGGAGTGTCTCAGGTGCACAGAAGATGCCCCAGCTGTGAGCAGCATCACTGAGGGCAGTGCCTGCACAGCCCAGGCTCAGCACACACGGGCTGTGCCCCTTGCTGGATGCATCTGAACTCATCACACCTTTTGCTTTCCTGACACCCCTGTGAGGGTGGAAGGAGAAATATTCCAATTTCTCCAGCTAGAAAACTCGGGCAGAAAGAGATTTAACCATCTACCCATGGTTAGTCATGAGCAGGAGGCCACTTGGGGAACTAATGCTCTTTCTTCGTCGGGGGAGATTTTCAGTGTTGATGATCTGTGAAATGTTTGCCTTGAATTTCCTTTGGACCCAGCACAGAGCAGTGTCTTATTCAAAAGCTGTATTTAAGAATGGCCATGAACTTTATTAGGTGTGTGCCGACAGCTTCACGGCCCCCTTCCATACGGAAAGCGGTTGGATTGAGAGCGGCGCGATACCTCGTGCATAGCAACAAGCCAGCTGGCTCTGAGGAGCCTTTTCTCATGCAGACCTCATCAAAAAATGAAATGAGAAAATAAGTAGACAGGACTAGGCAGGGAATTCTTCTGCCCTTGTGCCCCAAGGGGAGTATATCCAAATTAATAGGCCTTTTCCACTGCTAATGACTCAGTGAAGATGTGGGAGTCACAGGCCACACCATCAGCTGGTGTAAATCAGTGTGTACCTGGAGAGACTGCATGAACATTAATTTACATTCATCTTAGCCAGCCCATCTTACCAGGAGCCCACCTTTCCAGACCACTGGGATAAGCCAAAACCAGCTTGGGGGGCCCTAGACCCCAGCTGGCTCTCTCTGGGACCTGTGCATATGGATAGGGATGCTATTCCAAGCTTCCAGGTCAAAAGCCACACAGTGTTGTATGGCTCCTGGTAAAATCCTTACCAATGCCAAATCATCCAGCACTGGGATTTCCATGTTCCAGGGTCAGCAATTCCCTGGAGAAAAGCTGACAGAGGAGAGATGGAGGGGGGAAGAACAAGTGGTGTGATGGGATCAGTGGGATGGAAGGGACTGAGAAAAGGTGCAAACGGACCCTGAGGTGTGCACAGGGCAGGAAAAGATGGATGTATGGGTGAGGGAGAGAAAAATGGGAGATAATAAGTGATGTGAAGTTTTCACATCAGACTCCTCTGTGAGGGCAGATTTATCTGCCTTCTTTCTCTAGAAAATTCATTAGGCACTGTGCTTCCCTCTTCCCCCTGCCAACGTGCTCCAGCTTTGTCCAGGAACAAACCAGTAATTCCTGCCCACACACTCTCCTGTCCTCTCCTCTCCCAACACAGCATCCTCCCAGCCTGGCTCCTGCGAGAGGCTGATGGGGACCAGCATCCTGGGAGTCTGCAGATATTCCTTCAGGAATTTGCAGACCAACAGCAGAAACTCTCTGGTGACACCACACGTTGGTGTGAGATCCGACTCGTGGGTGAGCAGCATAAACGCTTCCCTGGGAATAAGAGGGAAGAGGCTCCAGGAGCAGGGTGTCAGTTTGCTTCATTCATCTATAACTCAAGCTAAAGGAAGCTGAAGTGGCCTGTTCCAACATTCCTTCATTTGCCAAGGAACTGGCTATGGAAAGAGATAAGAAATAAGGTCTGAAATCTTAAAAGAAGCCATCAGGAAAACACAGAAGCAAAGAGCAGCCAAAATGCATGTTTGTGAGCCGATAAGATTCTGAACATTTCTTTCAGCAGCTGACAGCCAGAGGTATCAACAAGGTAGACAGATTAAATTCCTACAGGCATTAATTAAAAGAAGTCTGATGAGGAGAGAAATCAAGACCAAACACTGAGCAGAAACAACTGTTATTTTTTTCTTCAGAGAATGTTTAGCTCCAAACAACTGCTGTGGGGGGAAAACTGCTTGTGGATGTAAAGGTGCAAGATGCAGATGGAAGATGTGGAAATATATCATGAAAGGATAAGGGGCACAAGCTAGATGGAACAAAAATAAAATTGGGATGAATCTGATGGTGGTGAAATGGTGATGAAGAAAGACAAGGAGAAGCTGACCACTGTGGGCAGCCTACAAAAATGTGGATATAGAAAAAGCAGTGAAATCCCAAAGATTCCAGTGGCCAGAGTATGAGATTCCCAAGACAAAAGAGAGCTCAGTAAGGCATCACCTGGTATCCAGCTCCTCTGTGGGAAGGGATGGAGGAAGGGCACAAGCACAGTGAGGTTACAGCTGAAGCAGAACAGGAACCTGCTGGGATCGGCCTCTGTGTGTGCAGAGCTCAGGAGAAAGGAGAAAAACCTGTTCATGAATTCCCACCTGTTTGCCATAACTTCCCTTCCTAATGAAACAGAAGTGCCCTTCTACCCTTCATCCTGACCCTTTCCTTTTGTACCAGATCTAGTTGGTACATGCAGAGAGCCAGGAGGTCTCTGGACTCTACATTGAAGCAAACAGCACTTACTACACCTGAAAGATTAGTGGCTGCCAGATTTATTGTTCCACCTGCTGCAGTGGCACAGGAGGGGGGTGATTTTGCCTCTGTGTCCCTGTACCACTCGTGTGGGCGAGTGGAAGCGAGTGCTTTTCCAACAGAAATGCCAGTTCCTGCATGGAACTGTGTTGATTCACTGCAATCCAGTTTCCTCTGGAAGACACATCCAGCTGAAGCCAGACAGATTCCACCCACCACAACGCAGCACAGCTGACGTCTTGTGGCAGTCCCTCGAGGACACATCTCCAGAAAAAGAATCACACAGCTGCTCATCTCGGCTCCCAAACTCACCACTTCTCCACCCCCCTTCCCCCCCCCTCCTTTTTTTTTTTTCCTGAGTTGCTTTATTTACATCATTTCCCCCCCAACAGGTTGACAGAGCAGGGAATGGTTTGTGGCAGGGAGGGCCGGTGTGGCAAAATCCTCACTCTAAAATGCTGGAGCATCTCAGACACACGGTGCCAACTCCAAGATCACATTGTAACGCAGCTGCAACGTGCTACGGCTTAAACACCAACTTGGAAGTTCACAGGAGTGAAATGTCAGCTCAGGGGCTGATTTCATTCACCTGACATTCCTGTTAATAACAATGCCTAATTAGAAAGGCTTTTAAGCATCCGTTACATTAATTTAACGTGAAAATCTCATGGAGCTTTATTGGAATTTTTTTCCCCTGTAAAATTAACCCTGCAGGCTTGTTACACATGTTTTCATTAGGGACTGTGAGCAGTGGAGATATTTGATGAATTAGAATCAGCCCCTTAGTCTTTGAGTTTAACTTTGTATTTCAAGTTCTTTTATGCTGATAAAGCCCTAATTTGATCCCCCCCCTTATTCCCCCATTAGTTTAATACGTGCTACAGATCCTCACACTGTGGCTGAGGGCTAGAAACCCAAATTCAGTGCTGCCAATTTCCACGCCACGCAGATGAAAGCCTGTAGTTCACAGCCTTTCCTACCAGCTGGTGCTAATTCTGGTCTGCAGCCCTGCTCTGCTCCGTGGAGCACGTGCTGCTCACATGGCCTTTTCCCACACTTCCAGCTGCCAAGCTGGCTTTCAGGGAGCTGAAAAGCCACAATGGGGTTGCCCCAGCGTTATTTCCCTTTCTAAGTGTGGCAGGTGACACCTCAGCCAGCACTGAGGCTTCTACTGCTAAGGGCACAAAGTGCTCCAGCAGGAGCCAAAACATCCCAGGGATATTTTATTTCTCAGGGAGAGGAGGAACGGAGGCTGCTCGAGATCACACGGCTCAGCAGAGAGAGGGACTGGCAGTTCTGATGGCCCCACATCCCACACGCCTCTAATGCTCTTGCCATGGGCTCAAACTGGCTGCAATTATGTGTGGCTGGGCCAAATGCCCGAGGGACGAGTCCTCTTTGAAAGCTCTTCCATACCTTGGGAGCTCAGACCTTTGGAGAACAGCCTGGGCTATTTCTAGCACTGGGATTCATTAAACTGTGCTACTACGTTAAAATTTGGACTTCCTTTGAACTTCCCAGCTTGGTAGGACACGCTAGAATGATGTTAATGATGGATCCACTCGGGCATTTGAGGGAGGAAAAGCTGGAGGAAGAGGAACAAACACTTGGCTGGCATAAATCTGTGGAATTGTTTGACACGCAGCAGAAATC
This sequence comes from Pseudopipra pipra, assembly GCF_036250125.1. Taxonomy (NCBI): domain Eukaryota; kingdom Metazoa; phylum Chordata; class Aves; order Passeriformes; family Pipridae; genus Pseudopipra; species Pseudopipra pipra. The sequence continues at coordinate 5,658,248 of NC_087569.1, read as the reverse complement.
TGCCGTGAAGCCAAGTGCCCTGTCACACAGAGCATGGGACTGACATTGAACCTAAATGGCAAAAGAACCCCACTGACATGGTAATGGAGGAGAACACACACATCACCTTGTTCTCTGGCAGCCCACCACAGGATGGTTTCCCTCGTTATATTTTGTGCTGCTGCTGCTTCACCAGATCCACAATTCCCAGCTGATTTAACCTCTTTCCACAGTAAACTACCCTACTGCCTAATGCAACAGATGTAAGAATGTTTTCTGATAACCACAGAGATTTCTCCTCTTATTAAGACTGTCCCTTGAGTCACTGAACATTAATATTACCCATCTGTGGTATTTCTTCTATCTCAATATGCAGACACTTATCATGTCCCTCCTAGTTGTTACTTTGCCAAGCTGTACATAATTAGATTTTTTTAATCTTTCCTTGTTAATCAGACCCTTTGAACTCCCCGTACCTCCAATAATTTTGTTGCTCTTGAACCTCTCGAGTTTGTCAATACCCATCAGATAATGAGGTGTGCAGAACGAGATGCAGTGTCACAGCTGTCTCACAGAGAAAGGGAGCCTGACCCGGGTCTCTGTGCACACAGTGCCCTCAGCCTTTCTCTGCAGCCACAGCACATCTAAACTTTTCCCCTCTGTGATCCCCACATCCCTTCTGATCATCTTCTGGCTCAGAAGTCCTCCAAGGCTCTGCTGAAGATGACGGAGATCTCTTCTGCCAGCTCAGTGCCCTGCTACCTCCCTCCTACCACTCATCACACAGATCAAGTTATGAACTGGGAACCCGATTGGCAGAGCAGGGGATAGACATGGATGGGGAATGAAAGGCACGCAGAGATTCTGTATGCAAGTTTAGCTCCTCTGAACACTCTTGTGTTGGCATTGCCTAAGAAACTAGTGCAGTTTGCTCCCTGCTGAGAATTTGTTTCTGGAAACCTGTCTTGCCTAATTTCCTAGACTTCCCAAAGCTATATCCTTTGAAAAACAGGCTCTTCAGCTTCCCTCTCTCAAACTGCCCTCTGCTAAATAGCTTTTTCTTGATCCTTCCCAGCTGCTCAGTAGCTGCTGCCTGAGTTAACTTCTTTCTGGCTGTCAGGGGGCAAAATCCACCTACTGCTCTGCAGAGGAGCAGACTTGGGCCAAGAACCATCACACCTGATGTGAAACCTCTGCTTGGATTGAAATGGTGAGTGGAATTTCAGCTGGACAAGATCTGGATGTGAATTCCTATTAGGAGGCTCTGGGCATCTGCTGAGAAAAGCACACACAGACACCCCGGCACTGCCTCTCCCTCTCCCCAGACTGGTTTGACAAAAGCCACCAGGACTGAATCTCTCTCTTGCTAAAAGCAAACAGAAGCTGTAAAAGGATCAAGAGTCATCTGGAAATTCTGCTGTTAGAGTAGCCTTGGAGTCTAGAATTGGATAAAAAGCACTGCAGCTCATGCTGGTTGGGTTTCCTGTCATTTCCATCCTTCTGATGATGCTGCTTCTCATCCCTGCTGTGGGTGCTCTGTGCTGAGATTTCTTAGAGGCTGAATCTCACCTCCTGAGCTGACAACACCTTATCTCAGCAGCCCAGCCAAGCATGAGGACTCGGCACAGGTGACAAAGGCTGAGATGTGCCTGCTAATTGCATGCATGCTGCTTTTCCATGGGATGGCAGAGCCTGAAAAGTGACAGACTAAAAAAAGCTTAAACCTAAAAAAACTCCCCTGACACACAGATTATCTAATGAGTCTTTGGTTGCTTGGAAAGCGAAAAAAGCCTATTTCTGAGTATTTTCCAAAACTCAGGGAAGAAAAGAGGTGTAAGAGCATGTCAGAAGCACCAGAGGCTGAGAGATGAGAGAGCAGCAATATCCAGAGGTTGAGCTTCTCATGTGGGATATAAACCTCTGGGTTCAACTCCTGGCAGGAAGCACAGGGCTGTCGATACTGCCATGGGACAAATCCCCCTCAGATGGCAGGGGATGGCTTGGCAGAACCTCCCACCCACTACGGACAGAGGGAGGGAGGGCATCCTTCCCTCAGGGATTCCCAAAGGCAAGCAGAGCTGGCTTTGAGGGACACAAAAAGGCACTTCACTGCCTGCCTGCCAAGGGGCTGGAGGTCCACAGGTGAAGGATTAGTGCTGTGGGGAGCCCGATGATGTGAGAGCAGTGAGGGGCTGCCAGAGCTCCTGCTCTTGCTGCACCAGAGGAAGGGGTAATGACAGTGTGGCTGCTCGTGTTTGTCAGCCTGCACAGCGGCAGCCCCGGCCTGGCTCTGCTTAGGCCTGTCTGCTCCCAGCAGGCTGGGAAGGGATTTACATAATAACGTGCCTATTTTAACTTTGCTTCATTGGCTCCTGACAAGATACAATATTTTTGATTAAACAGCTTCCCAGGAAGGAGCTGCTGCCTTAAACCGCTCGCACTCTCTCTGACCCTGTGCGATCTCATTAGTGGTGCCCTCAGACACCGTCTGATGGTATCTTAAATTCCTCTTTCCTTTCTTACTCTAAACGAGCTCTTCAGTGTAGGGTAGGGCCCTCCTCACACCCGTGCTGTGTCCAGCTCTGTGAGATCTAACCCTGACCAGGGCCTTCCATCACTGCTGTGGCATCAGCCCTTCTGCCTCTCCGAGCCCTCTCTCAGTCTTCTTCTCCTCCTTTCTTCCCCTATCAATCTCTGATCTGCCTTTTTAGTTTCTCTTTATCTCACACCATCTGTCTTTCCTTTCTGCTGTCTTTTTTTCCTTCCTCCACTGACCAGCCCAACAGAGAGAGATAAATCTCTCAAGCCAAGGAGACCATGTCCTCCATATATATTTGCGTGACAGTCAGATGCTCCAGCGACAAAGATCAAACCCACCAGCTAACTTGACAGGGAGATTCAATAACAGCAGAGAGTTATATTGATAGGAACAAGGCAAATGGATAGTTTTGATTTCAGTAGATTATTGACTGCACAACAGAGGCAAAAAAAGGCTTCCCAGCAGCATGGCTTAGAGAGCAGCTCTTCCCGATGCAACACGGCCGAACAAAAGGAGTGAAATATGAGAGAGGGAGCACTCCATGGCACAGCTGACAGCCCCATCATCTGCGTGAGGAATGGTCCTCCCTGCTGGATGAACCACTTGGAATACACATGAAAAAAGATGAGATCTGCCTTCAGCTGAGCCTGAAGTGAGCTGGGCTGTGCAGAGAATTGGGGTGCGCTCCCGTCTCAGTCCCCTCTTACATCCGGGTACCAGAGGAACATCCCCATCTCTCAGGAGAGTGTGGAGACAACACTGAACTATGTGGGGTGGTGTTTCTGTCCAGTCTGACTCTAAATACAGTGCATGTCTGATACATGGCACTCAGAATGGCTGATACTCCTCAGTGGTCATATCCTCGCTGCTCCTGTGCCGGTTTCATGCTGGGAGCTGAAAACCTACAGGATGTGCACGTGGTTCCCAGAGGAATCTGGGTCAGGGCAAGAAATCATCTTTGGTTATGGTTCTTTGCTGTCCAGATCGCTCAGTGCAGCTAACATTGCATTCCTCCATGATCACATTTTGCACACAGATTATTTGCTTGCAGTCCTTCTGTGAGAGAGGAAGAAATTCAGAGCTCGCCCGGCAAGAGTTTACCTCACACAGGGAAGGCTGGGGAAGTAAGGTCTGCAAAGGGAGATCAGGCACAGAGCTGTGGGATAGCAACAAATCTCACAGTCCCCATCAGACCTGGAGAATCAAGAACCAGGAACATCTCTCTTCTTGAGGACAGGGAGTATGGGCTCCAAACCCACGGACACCTCGAGCTTGTAGAGCCACACAAACCAGATCAGCAGCTCAGCTCCAGCCACGGCCCTGGATGGCCCTGGAGCACCTGCAGCACCTGCTGAAAACAGCCAGGAAATCACAGGAGGGGCTTCAAATTTGTGTTGTGCCTCAGACCAGGTTTCCTGACAGGGGATGTCCTGGAAACAGCAGAAGGATGTGGGTTGACCTCCAGACAGAGCAGCTAACCCAGCCCTGGGCCCGAGCAACCAGAACAGAGGAGCAGGGATCAAATCACTTCACCTCAAGACCAGCAAGAAGTGGCAGCATTTAGCAAATATTAAGTAAACAGAAATGACAGGGGGCTGCTAAACATCTCCCTGAGAGCCTGGAACCCCAGAAGTGATGTGGAGCCATTTAGAGCATTGAACTGGATTAATTGAAACACCAGAAGGCTGAAAAGTTGGGCAGGGGGATGAATATGGGGTGTGAAGGATATTTCATCTCTCTGTGCTTAATTTTAGCCAATTAGCACCCATCCAAGGAAGGGAGGGAACTGTGAAGTGCTAAATAACAAGAGTGTGAGCTCAAGTGTGAACAGGTACAAGCAGGAGCAGAGAGCCCCTTTCAGCAGCATCTATGTCAATATTCAGAGATGGAAAAACACCATGAAATTATTTCTTCTGCATTATGGGAAAGGAAGGAAATCTTACAGTACAAACACACTAATGGGCTATGCAGGGATCTGAAGGAGGATTGTTGAGGTATTAGAGCAGGCTGCATTAGGGGGAAAAAAAAGAGCAAGAAAAGAAAACAGGGTTTTCAGGGAGATTTCATCCAAATCGATTAAGTGAGAAATGTAAAGGGGCAGCATTCCATGGGGATGGAGCTGGTAACTGGCCCATGCAAGCCCCGACAGAGAAAAGCACTCAGAATGCAGGCTGGAAGGTAAGCACGTGGCTGACAGGTCTCCTTCAGTCGGGGGTCAGGAGAGACCACGGGGAGAAAAGTTTCTCTATGCTAATCCTGGGCACAAATCTGTGAAGCCCCACTTATCTTCCTTCACATCCCTCCTTAAAAATCCCTGCTGCTGCAATGCCTGTGGAACACTGGCAGTGCTGGAGCAGGCGGTGCAGCAGGGCCAGGAAAAGAAAAGAAAACGCTCATTTCTGGGTTTGTATTTCCCTCTCTTTAGAAAATTAATGAAAACTCGGTCCAGGAGGGGGGAAAAAGCATCTAAAATGGCCAAATTCAGTTTTCAAAAGGCACTTTGTAAAAAAAACCCTCATGATTCAAGGGGGAAGATTGATTAAAAGCAGTTCCTGACTGCTCCCAACTAACCTCAGTGGACAAATTTTACACTAAGACAGGACAGAGGTGAGGAAGCTGCTCTCTGGCAAACGGCCTCATGTGTCTCTGTGGGTTCACAGGTAACACTGACTCGGTTCACAGCTGAAGATCCGGACAAGATTATAATCATGGGCATAAGGGGAAAAAAGAACTTCTTTCTCACTTGTTTGCTTTCAATATAAAAATGCTCTGGAAGGTGCAAACCAGCTTGGGAGTCTCATCCCGCTGTCCCCTGCCCCAGGTACGTGTGCAGAACCAGCCCCTCTGAGGTGAATAAAGCAGCAGGTCCGTGGGGATCCTGATCCTGTGTAACCTCCTGTCATCAGGCAGAACACTGAGGGCTCTCCTGAGGTCTTGTCAGGATCAGGGCTGAATTTTGGCACCTCTGGCTCTGAAATCTCTTAGGGCTGACCATGGAAAAAAAAAAGCAGTATTTTTACATGTACTATTTCTGGTCATGTTTTCTGTCAAGTATTCACAAAATAGGTGGTAAGAGGTTGGAAAATGATTAATAGGTGCTTTAATGAATGACTAATCAATGCTTACAGATTACTATAAAGCCCAACCAGTCAATAGGTTGCTTATAATATTCTGTAATACCTTCTCCTGACACGCTTATAGTCACCTGCTAAATTATGCTACTCATGTCTATAATGCCTATTAATCATTTATTAATCTTTCATAAGCCACTTGCAAATGGAAGCATAATATAAGCTGTAAGATCCTCCTGCCATCCGTGAGCATCACACTTTCTGGGGTTTAGGGAAGTATCAGCCAAGCAGAGACATGATTTGAGCCCAAACCTAAATCTGTGGCCCTGGTGGGCTACAGGTAATTTGCTACCTTTGGCAGGATTTGAGGGAGAGAGGGAATGGTGAGGGCAGCTGAGAGTTTTGTGGTTCAGGTGATGTCAAAGTGGCGTTCGGGAAAGATGAAATAGTCACGCACACAAAAGCCTCCTGAAGAAAATCCTCACACAGAGAGAGAGGGAGGGAGGAATTAACTTCAAGGCTTAAAGCAAGGAAAGGAAAAAAAATATATCCTATCTGTAAGGACAGAGGATTGAAGCAAATGGACCACAGGTAGGTGAAAATAACTGAAAATCGTTCCAGGTAATCACAGTAAAATCAAAAGATGCTCCGACACAAAGTAAGTATGAGAAAAAGAACTGGTAGCACAACACATATATTTCTTCCCTCAGATAGGTGCAATTTCTGTAAAAATATATATGTATTTGCAAGATCATACCAGGTTTGTTGGAGCCACGAGGAGCTGCCTTGGCTTCATCACCAGATCCCAGAGCTGACAGCCACAGGCTGCTATTAAATTCTTTTCCCAATTACTTACAACTGCAATTACTTACAACAACCCATTTTTAACCACTTCCAGTACAAAGCCCTACACGATGTGTGACAACAGGATCACCACAACCACCTCACCATACTCAGGGCCGGGCTGTGCAGGTCCCTCTCCCACCCCAAGCCTGTGGAGGCAGTTCAGAGGGAGCCAGTGGCTGCAGGTTCAGTCAGGCAATTCCTCCCAACAGTCCCAGAGCTGAGGCTTTAAGCAGTGCCTGGGCTGGAAATCTGCTCAGCCTGACCTCTCCTTCCCTGCCTGCCTGCAGGCAGCTTTTGCCTTTTGGCTGTTCCTTGTTCTGTCACCAACACACCCAGCACTGCCCAACCCCACCCAGGTGGGACCACTCAGGGCAACTGGAAAGACTGAAGAAGTCTCAGGAAAGGCAGCAACACGGAAAAATCCACTGAGGGGTAGGAGAAAGCACTGAACCTGGTTTCATATGGCTCCCCTGTGCAGATGTCCCAGGGTCTAATAATCTGGTTTAGCTCCAGGGGCCGCCTTTTCCTCAACGGGACAGTAATTCACATCTCTCTCTTCTGCCCATCTGCACCAAATATGTAGGAATTTCACATCTCTGAGCTCTTCAGCCCTGTTTCAAATTTGCTTGAATTACCAGCAGGTTCTAAAAACGTGCCAAGCAGGCACATGCACATGAAGTTGGATTAAATCCCTCCTTTCCTTTGGGGAGACTTTCGCTCACCCCCAGCCTTGGGAAGCTGCCTCACTTTTAAGCCAACGCTCTGAAAACTGTGCAAGAACCCACCAGATCCTCTTATTTCTTGCTGGGCAGCAGAGGAAGTTCATGTGAGGGCGGCACAGGTTGCCCAGAGAAGCTGTGGCTGCCCCATCCCTGGAAATTTTCAAGGCCAGGTTGGACAGGGCTTGGAGCAGCCTGGGACAGTGGAAGGTGTCCCTGCCCAGGGCTGGGGGTGGGACTTCATGACTTCTAAAGGTCCCTTCCGACCTAAACCATTCCATGATTCCGGGATTCTGTGACTAAGTAGGTGTCATCACATGTCATTCCTCCTTGATCCAGGAGATCCTCGTGGTTTATGCCCTAATTAGCTCGCGTTAATTCCATTCCCTCATTTCACGCCCCGCGCCCTTCCGTGGTGTCGGGTGCTCTGCTGCATCACGTGTGCCTGCAGGAGCAAGGACTGCGAGGAGGAAAAGAAATCTGAATCTAAATTAAAAAGAAAACATAAAAATAATAAAATACAATCCCCTTGATCGGTATGCCTGTCATTTTAGCGGCACTAAATACATTAAAATGAGATCTGCACACCAACTTAATTAAATGAGCCAATTGAAAGTTGCTGCCAAGTATTAGTTTAAGGTAGAAAATACACTTATTTTGGAGCTTACGCAGATTGAATTTGTAGGGCCTTGTGGGAAATGCTAAGCTTTTCTTTTTTTTTTTTTTTTGGAAGACTCACGGTTTAGAAATTTATTGCAGTGATCTGAATTTTGCTTCATTACGAGTGTCAAGCACAATCACAGTTAGAAGAAGTCTCTTGGCTGCTTCCCAGGATACAAAATCCCTCTGAAATTGATCTTTTCTCCAAAAGCAGCGCGGGAGCGGCCCCGGCTCTCCGTGCCCAGAGGCGGGGGACGCCTGTTTGCCCACCAAAGAGGCGTTTGGGGCTCGGCAAACAGAGCAATTACGGCGTGAAGTGTGAGCTGGCATTTGGTGCCCGGTGCCACTGTTTGATCTCCGCTCTCGGGTGACGCTGCCAGCTGCAATGTGATTACTGAAATGGAGCGCCTGGAACGGGGAGCAAAGCTCATCACTTATGCCGGGCTTTCCCTGATCCCCGGAACGCTGCAATCAGGAATTAGTTGAATAGCAGAACAATTGATTCGAAACTATTTCCGTAAATCAAACCGCCGGTTTCGGCTCGCTGATGGTCTCACCCGGAGCTGCGTCACCTCGCTGGCAGCAGGAGCTGAGGCTGCCAAGGGTGGCTTTAAAGCTTGGGGGCAGAGGTGATTTGAGGGGCAAACCTGTGCACTCGGGGTTTCTAAGATTTTTCCTCTAACAAAATCAAACCACTTTGCCTCTGCGTTTTCTTACTGAGACATTCCTTTAACCCAGAGTTAAAGCGATTATTATTTTTCACTGATATATTTTATTTTTCACTGATATATTTTATGATATGAGTGTGGTTTTTAATGGGATATGTAGCAAGCCTTTAAATACAAACGTTGCTCCGAACTGATGAGTGGGAATGTTTCACTTCACACGTATCAGATGCTTTGATTTTTTTTTTTTTCTGATGTTTCATTTCTACCCCATTCTGAAAAGAATAATTTTGGGGATTCCACATGGATTCAAACTTTTTACTGAAGTCTTCATCTGATGTAGTTTTTCTCAACTTTCAGTATTTTGATAAAATTTCGAAACTGGAAGGCTGGTAGGTCAAAATAAAGGGAAAAATCTCTATGGTGCTTTTTTCCCCTCATGTTCTTCCTTATGTAGCAGCTTGTAATCTTCACTTTTAAGGAAGTTTTGAATGAAAACATCACTCTTAGATGAGCAAGCACAGCGATCTCCCTTTCAGACACGCGAAGATCCACAGGAACTAGGAATGGCTCAGCTCCTCAGAGCAATGCCCAGCCCCAAGGGCAGCACAAAGTTGAGGGGTGGTTTCTGACACCTATTTTGGCAGACCTGTGCTGTCTGCTGTCTCCTGATGGTGTAAGAATCAGGGAGGCATCCTGGGAACAGCCTTCCCCAGAGCTCCCAAGCACCTTGTCAGGCAGAGAAAATCACAGCTGATGGTTATTTGCGAGGAATAACTCGCACACTTCGGCCCTGCCTGCCCTGCTCTGCCAGCATCACTTCCAGCCTCCGTGCAGCTTTGCCTGATTCACATCAGACACCCAGAGGTTAGAGAGCTCTGCTGCTCCTAATTAATCTCCTCCTGAGCCGACTCTGAGCCTGTGCTGCCTTGGAGATGGTTTAACGAGCTCGGCTCACTTGAGCTGATCTGCAGCTCAGTGCTGGGCCAGTGTCCAAGTGCCAGGGGCTTTAGGGGTGGCTGGGCTGAGGGCATTGCAGCCCACCAGCTTGGGTAGCACAGGTCACACTGGGGAAGATGGGCTGCTCAGATCACTGCCAGGGAGCTCAGGGGTGATGCTGCTGCTGAGGGCTGCGAGGGGCATGAGGAGGTTTCCACCCTGGGTTAATTTCAATGGGACACTCAAAAGGTCAAAGCTGAGCTCCAGACACCCTCTATGGCTGTGCAGGTCATGGCAAGTGCTGGCTTTTAGCTGAGTTCATTCCATCCTTTTTGTCCATCAGGCTGTTGGGATATCACACTGTGGCAAAGCCAGCTCAGAGGTCTCTGCTGCCTCTGAGCAAACCTCTGCTCAGGCTTAGTGTGCTCCTCACCTCCCTCATGGGAGCTCGGCCCAGACTGACCCACCCTCCCCTGACCTCCTGCTAAAAAACCCCACACAGCAACGAAGCCTGGCCTCAAAGGGGTGTTGTGAAGGCCAGCAGTGCAGCCACCAGCTCATGGGAGCCAGGGAGGGCAGATGGCAGCCAAGCCAGGCTGCTGGGCTGGATGTGCATTGCTCTGCCAGGGACAAGCCATCCAGAACAGGGACACACTGTCCAGCTGGATTCCTGCTGCTCCCCACGGCTCACACGGCACGGCTGCTGAGGGGCTCTCCAGGTCTCTCACTTCTTGTCTCACAGTGCTCTCTCAGATGCACAGACACACCATCATTCAGGCTGCAGGATGCAGTTTATAAAGGAATATAAGGAATTCCCATCTGTGACATATTCCTGTCCCTTTACTTCAATTCATCTCTTCTCCCAGCTGGATGGGAGTTATCAGGTCAAACATGGGTTTCAATGTTTACCCTGCTCAAGTCACCTTGGGAGTCACAAAAGCTCCTGTCATTGCTAATGGAGGTAGGAGAGTGATGTCTCTCCTCTAAAGTGGCACCTGTAGCTGGGAACACAAATCAGACACTCAAAGTGCCCACTTTTCTCTCCAGAGTACCCAGGGAGTGCAAGCAGATGGATCTCTCCTCTCCTCTCCTCTCCTCTCCTCTCCTCTCCTCTCCTCTCCTCTCCTCTCCTCTCCTCTCCTCTCCTCTCCTCTCCTCTCCTCTCCTCTCCTCTCCTCTCCTCTCCTCTCCTCTCCTCTCCTCTCCTCTCCTCTCCTCTCCTCTCCTCTCCTCTCCTCTCCTCTCCTCTCCTCTTCCTCTTCCTCTTCCTCTTCCTCTTCCTCTTCCTCTTCCTCTTCCTCTCCTCTCCTCTTCCTCTTCCTCTCCTCTTCCTCTCCTCTTCCTCTTTCTCTTCCTCTTTTCTCCTCTCTCTTTTTTTCTCTTCTCTTTTCTCTCCTCTTTTCTCGTTATCCCAGTGCCTCAGAACCGTTCCCCAGCACACACACACTGTGTCCAAACACCATGGGGGCAGGGTTCAGGCAGCTGACAGTGTAAAACAAGCATTGTTCAGTGCAGCCTTCAAACCCTGTGCAATTCTGGGAAGAGGTCAGGATCAGCCAGGATGTGGCACCAGGACCAGTACAGCAGCAATGCAGAGCAGATGTTCTGGACAAGAAGCTCCTCACACCCTGGGACTGGGAAGGCTGGTGTAACCTGCTCTGTGCTGGGTTTAGAAATGAGCTACTGGGAAGTTGCACAAAGCCCTGAGACACGGGGAATCTTCCCTAGGTAAAGTACCACAAGGGCTGATCCAGCTCCAGTCATGTCAAAGGAGTCCATGTGTCCTGGAAGTCTGGCAACCTCACTCTGCATTACCAGGACAACCAACAGAGAAATGATGGACAAGAGGAAGAACTAGAGACTGAGGAAGGTGACACACAAGAAACCCAGGGCCAGGCACAGTAAACCCCCATATCTGTGTCCTTTCTTTGCTCTTTATCTCAGTTCTCTGCCAGTTCTTTCTTCCCTTCTTTGCTCCTCTTTTCCCTGACTAAGCCCCACTAAGGACACACTCTCACAGTGCTGAGATGTAGGTTATCTTTCAAGGAAAAAACTAGCTTCAAGCCAGTCCAAAACCACAAGTGGAGCTTTGAACCCACGTCTCCTGTCTGTGTTTAGTCCAACCAGCTCAGTTATTTGTTTTAACTACTTCTGCTGCTGAATAGTGTCTGTACTTGCCACGGGTGAGTGAGCACAACCGCTCATTGCAGGCCTGAAGAAAACGTGCAGAGAAACTCTAAGATTGTGTACTGACCTTTCAGACAACACACATGCCAGTAAATACCAGCCAGCCTCCGAATATTAAACAAGCCACAGCCAGCCCTGCATTTCCTATTACCCCAAAGTCCTTCAGACTGAATCTTGAGTCCAGCCCTGCATCTGCAATGACCTGCCATTTCTGATAATTCTGTTCCATGCTGGACTTCGGGGGGTTGTCCAGCCCAGACACAGTGACTTTCTGAGCTGACTGCTGTCACAACTGCCTCCAGTTCCACCTCAGTGCAGAACAGCCACTGGCAGCTCAAACCTCCCAGGAAACCCCATCCAGATTGTCCAACATCCCTCAACATCGTGCAGTTGTCCAAGACCTGCCATAAGCCCAGGATTCTCCTCTCTTTCCTGGAAAACTCTTCAACAACTGCCCAAAGTCTTAATTGTATTTTCCCATCATTGCCTCGCAGAATTAGGTTAACATGGCCCAACATGGACTGCAGAGCATCCCAGAGAGGGGAACTGCAATAGAAGACATTTTCACACTTGTACTCTGAGAGCTTTAGACATCCCTCCCATATCCCAGTCATTTTATGATGTGTCCTCACCACAGAGTCCCAGTCCATCCCAGGACACATTCAGGTCTCTTCTAGACCTGCACCTTGCACCAGGTGCCATATTACACCCATGCCAGGTGTCATTTCTATCCATGCCTCCTCTGCAGTGGGCTTCCTGCAGCCCAGGAATGCCTTGGCATCCTCAAATGAAACAAGCCCACAAAACAAGCCCACTCGAAGTAGAGCTGGCACTGAATTTTGCTGCAGCTTTTTATAACTCCAGTCAGCCTCGTCTCCCACTTTTATACTCTGATTTCTACGCTTTGTAGTAAAATGTAGAAGATGTAGTAGAAGTAGAAGTTTGCTAGGTAGGCTGGAAAACAGACAACAGGACCAAAGCTGAGGATGAGCTTTGGGGAGATGGTTCCTCCATTTGAGCTCTTTGTGGCACCTGCTGCTGTTCCCTTTAATTTATCACAGGTGATATTTTATTGATGAGTGTTGGCATCCCCTCCTTGCTGGCACTCTTTGGTATGCCAGGCACCCCTTGGTCCATGTGAGATCTCATTCACAGCCTCCCCCTCACCTTCTCCATGTGGCCCTGACCTTCTCCATGTGGGACAGAATAACAATCACACAGGGGAAAGAAGTTGATTCCTACAAAGGGTGGATATGAACTTGGAGGGATCATATCCTCTCCTCTCTGCTCCATCCATCAGTGTGTGGCTCCCAGGACATCCCCAGCTAGGAATGCAAGTGCAGAAGCAGGGTCAGCTCTGCTCACCAGTGATATAACCTGCAGGAACATCCTTGGATCTGGGACACCCCCTATGCTCCTGGGGAAAACAAAAGCAAACAGCAGCTGCCAGCACCCAGCACAGCTCTCAGCCCGAGATCTCCACTCCCCAATTAGATTTCCTCCACCAATTTGCACAGGGAAAGGCAGAGAGGAAATGCCAGATGCTGCTGGGCACGCAGAACAGATTCGATGCGTGTGTTCAAAGCACTAATAACTCCCTGCCTGCTGAAAGAGGAAAAGGCTTTCTCTTAATCCTTCCTTGCATCAGTAATCAGAGAGAGGAGCAGATGGTGCCAGAAATACAGTAATATGCCCATTAAAATAACCTCATAGCCAATAACTTAGCACCAGACCCCAGGCAGCAAACACCTTCAGGAGAGCCAGAAAACAGGGACTCGTGCCATGAGGGAATGAGAATTTGCTGGGAATGACCCAGCTCCAGGGAATGACCCAGCTCCTGGGAATGACCCAGCTCCAGGGAATGACCCAGCTCCAGGGAATGACCCAGCTCCTGGGAATGACCCAGCTCCAGGGAATGACCCAGCTCCATCTCCACAGCGAGGCCAGAGCTCTCGCCCAGGAAAGCCCTGCCAGCAGATGTGCCCAGCAAGATTTGCCCTCCAGGGGCATCTACACAAGGTGGACATCCCATTCTCCCCTCCCCAACACCAGCCTGTGCCCACACGGAGTGGGTGTGTCCCAGGGGAGCAATGAGCAGCTCCAGCACTGCTGCCGGGCTCTCCAGAGTCCCTCAAGAGGAATAAGCAGATGGACAAGTGCCTTTCCAATGATGGATTTTTCTTCTACAATTCCCAGGGTGAGGTCTGTACATAGCAATTTCTCTCTCTTTCAATCAGATACAAGGCATACCATTCATTTCTCAGTGGATTTGCAAGTTTTTGTCCTACTTCATTCGTCCAGAAATGACATTCTTCCCTCATAGGCCATCTGAGCAGCTCCCTGCAAGTTCTCCATGGCATTCATAAAGAAAAACAGGAGTGTCAGCAGCCACCATACTGCTGACCTTGCAACCTTGGATGGCCAACCCATCTGTTCCTGGACACAGAGTAATGATGTTTAAATCACACCACCCACCTTGGCTGCGAAGGACAGAGGAACTGGCAAGTACCAGGGGTGAAAACACTTTTACTATTCAAGGTCTTAATTTACAGTGGGAGTGCTGCCATCTCCTCGAGCAGTATTTGAAAAGCAGCATCCTGCAGCCCAGGTAAAAGCCTGCATTCTTCCTTCTCTTTCTCTGACCTCATAAATCTTCCAGGCGAAATTTCCATCCAAATAGCTGCGCTCCCACAAACATTTATGCCAAGTCACGCGTGCGCCAAGCAGTGTTTCTCAACAGAAAAGCACTGCATCCCAAATATTGCATCAACTCCAGCTCCGTGCCTCTGGAAGGGTGAACGTTCCTTTATTGTTAATTAACTCTTTATATGACATGACATTTATTTCATTATCTCACTGAATGTCACCGTCCAATTAGCCCATCCCCAAAGGAACGGGACCTAATTAACCAAGACAAGTAAACTGAACTTTAGCAACCTTCCTCTCCTGTAAATAAGTTGCTAATATGTAATTACTCAGCAATAACTACCTCATTAAAGCTTGAATAAATATTCCTCCCCCTGTTCTTGGCTTTATTTTTAAAGAAATTCCCAATTCATCTGTTTCTATTTCGCTTGTCCCACTGTCTCAGAAATCTGTAGGGTCAAAGTGTGTTGCCTTCCAGCATCAACAGGGTGGAAGTGCTTGTACATAATGATACCTCTCTCTCCATGGATAACAGATCCTAATTTGCTCATGGGACAGTGGAAGCTTCCCAGGGGCTGAAGAAAAGGAGTTCCAGCCCACATCTCTGGATAGACTCACAGATTCACAACTGCCTCCCTTCCTGGAGCAGCTGAACTCAGCTACAAGAGGCAGTAACTGCACAGGAAGCAGGAGGTGCCTTTCAGCTCACTTCCTTCTCTCCGAGGGCCTGATCTGGTTGAGCCTGTTAGAAACTTGAAAATATCCCTCCTTTTTTTCATTATAATTTTCCCAATTGCGTGGTTTAGCTGTTTCAGTAGCAAAGGACCCCCTTTGCCCTTACTGAAACACGGAAGGTGAGGAGCAGAGCTGGATCTCTACCAGCTGAGACATCCCTGCTTGGAACTGTAATTCCAGACCACCCTGGCATGACCACCCAGGCAACTGCAGAGGACAGAGGGAAATAAATGGGACTCTTCACTTGCAAACAGCTTCTTTTCTTTGATATTTTTTCCACAGGTAGCATGCTAGGGGCTATATTTTACACGGTACCTGATTTGAAACACAGAGATGAAGGGTCATGAGATGAAAGGGAAGCATTAATCTCGCATGTTGACTCAGCATCACAATAAATTTCATCCCTTGATTGCTTTTGCTCTTGGCTGGAGGTCAGCATTTTCAGGGAGGAATTCTCCAAAAAAAAGACATTGTACTGGTACAGAGCTCTAATATACCACAGCCCAAAACTGCCTCCTGCCTGACAGTGCAAGGGTTTTCCTGTGCAGGTGCAGAGACACCTGGGAGACATTCCATGGGCTCTGGAGCAGGACTTGCACAAACCAGGGCTGCAGATCTCAGATTTCCCATTATTACATTTGGCTTTACAGGGAGCTGTTCCTTTAGGCAGCTTTGTCATGAGGTATCTGGAGCTGCTGCTGCAGTGTGGGGAGGCTCACACATGGCACTGCTGAGCAGGCACGACTTGGGCACAGCCAGGTCTCTCCTGGCTCGGAGCCATCGCTGAACAGTTTCCCTCTCTCAGTGCAAAGCGAGGCAGCCTGGAGCAGTCCCATAAACATCCCAGCTTTCCTCCCCCTTCCTCACTGAGCTCCTGGTCAATGGGGTTCAGAAGAGATCATCAAAGACCAGTTAATATCTGTCTTAAAAATCATCACTCTATACATAAAGGTTGTAAGGAGACCAAAGGCACAAGATCTCCTATGAATCTGTAAGTGTTTAGGACATGACTGGACGTGGCACTCAGTGCTGTGGTTTAGTTGACAAGGTGGTGTTTGGTCAAAGGTTGGACTCGATCTCGGAGGTCTTTTCCAACCTTAAGGATTCTGTGATGTTATGATTCCATGATTCTTAGCAGATGTCAAGAAGCAACAAGAGGAAGATCTGCCTACACCCCCTTTTGGGTCATCACACACCTCAGGGATGTGCTGCTGATGTGTAGCAAGGCCAGGGCTCTGCTGGCCTGAGGAGCCACTGGGATTGAGCACTGCAGGCAGCAGGATCAGTCCCCCCTTGGCACAGCTTGTGACTGGTTCCCTGGGGCACAGGAGTGTGTGATCTCAGAGCAGGATGCACAGGAGACAGAGAGAAAAGACCATTTAGATGATGCTCCTACCTCACGATGACTAATAACTGAACAGCGCTGGATGTGAACTCAGGCAGAGGTGTGATGGGAGGAGGGACCAGTTCCCCTCACAGCTCCATTTATTTTTTATTATTTTGTTATATATTTTCTCCTGGTGGGAATCACAGTCGTTCCTGGCGATGTAAAGCACGTGCCTGATGCCTGTAACCACACTGGGATGGCAGGGTCAGAGCCATCGGATCTCTACATATGTTATTTCCTTGTTCTTCAGCTTAATGGGGCGTTCCACTTTATTATTGTATTTTTTTTTTAATTTTATAAGACATGTTTCATTAAATCTGAATTATGGCAATTCAGGGAAAGAAATTAGCCCATTAAAATTATAATGAAAACATCTTATAAAAAAGGCTGTCAACTGCCATTTCTGCTCTGCTGGGTGAGGAAATAAGGAGGAGAGAGAAACGTGTTGTCTCTGAGCAGGGAGAGCACCTGGGAAAGCAGGATCTGTGTGCCAGGTGCTCTGGAACAGAGTCCGTGTCGGGGGGATCTGAAGGGCTCCTGGGGGGTAACTGGTGGAGTTTTTCCCATTAAAAGGCCCTTTTCAGGTCCTTCAGAAGAGTTATGAGAAAAAAGGAGCATTTTCTACATTCATGGCTGGTCCCACTTCCTTCTGACCAGCCAGAGAGCAAATACAAGTAAGGAATTTCTGCTTGGATTTCCCTCCTGCGAAGCCCCAGCGAGGCTTGAAGCGACAGAAATTGCAGCATCCTGAGGTTTTCTGGTAGGGAGAAAAACCTGTGCTGAAGAACAAGCCCAGGTCTTGTCAGACAAGGCAACTGGAAGCAAGGAATATCCCCAAAGCCTCATTTAGGAAGGATTTGCACTTTTCCTCGAAACAAGTTGCTCCTCCTGTTATCAGGGACGGCTTCTACCACCGGGCCCAGGCTCAGGTGCTCCCATACATCGCTTTGTTCCTCCTGTGGCAATGACTTCTCAGAGGAGGAAAGAGATTTTGTTAAAAATAAAAGTGGAAGGAAAAATAAACTCCTTTAAGCTCCCTCATTTATGGTTATGTGGGGGGGAGAAAGCTCAGATCTGTTCTCCAGTCCAATTACTGTGTGATTCCTGCTGCTGTCCTGAACTCCCCACACCCTCGAGCAAAACAGTGCTGCATCTCTGTTTTTAGCAAGGTAGTGAAGGTATTAGCTGGAGAAAAAAAAAGTACTCTGCCTGCAAGGGGATAAAGGTCAGCTCTGCTGAAATGAAATAGATTTTGAAACTGCATGTCAATTAGACACACACAAAAGAAACTAATAAAATTAATCCACTAAACTGGCAAGCTGTGATAAAGCAACCCTTTAAGATATATAGAAAAGAAGGTGGGGAGGGGCTGGTAAACAGAAAGAGAAGTGAGGAATGCAATAAAAGAAGGTACAGAAGAAGAAATAATGTGTAAAAGGGGAGATGGAGATAAATGGGATATTCATCCCTGAAAAGGTAAAAGCAAATGAAATGAGATCGGGATGAAAGGCAGAACCCAAGTAGTCCAAAACACGCAGCTCTGCTGTGTTGATTGTAAGGAGGGAGAAGGTTTCCCCTTCACAGACAGGATAATTGCCTCAAGAGCCCAGGAGAGCAGGTCTGTGTTTGTAAGAGCACAGTTATGGGGCAGGAGGAGGAGGGAACACCTGGGTGGGGAGAGGGAAGAGTGCCTTGCTCCACTGGAGCACTGAGTTGGACCTGGGGGCAGCCTGGACAGATCTCAGCTCAGAATGATCATGGATCCAGCATGGATCTTATTGCAGCGTGGACAGAACCTGAGGGAATGACCGAAGAGTGTAGGACAAGGCTTCAGATGTCACAGGAAGGCTGCTGTCAGATGGCACAGCCCTGTACCAGCCCCAGTCTGTGCATCACACTGGAGTGGAACCACGGAGCTGGCTCCAGCCTTGAGTTGATCTGAGGTGGACCAAAGATGGCAGCCTAAGTCAATCCTTAGATCAACTTCAATTTCTTCTGCCTGTTTTATCATTCCAAAAAAGGGACTGGCCCTGCAAAAGCTCTCCATCATTTCCTTCAGGAGACTCTAGCCCGGGATTGGAAGAGGCAAACAGTTCACCCATGGTTTTTTTCCACCTCTTAAAAGCTTCCTCCGTCCCAGATCCTCCCCTGATTTGGCAATGCTTCTGGACACAGGCCAGGCTGGCTGAAGGTACCTTTGCCAGTGGCTGGATACCCCTCTCCTTGTCTTTCCACGTGTATTTGACGTGGCAGTTCCTGCAGAGCTGCAGGGCATTTCCTGGCTTTAATGAACATCAGGCAGCCCTTCCGCCTGACGGGCCATTAGTGCCTCCCACAGAGCCAGCACCACACCGGAGTCATTATCCATTTGTTACACGCCTCACTGCAGGATTTCCATATGGAGAGGCAGGCACACGAGGTGACCCTGAAAACGTGGAGTCCTACATTCGAATGCCAAACAAAAGATGTGTGGGAGAGCACGGGGGAACTCGGTCCCGCGAGCCTGGGGCCTCTGATCCGGCTGCAAGGATGGAGGGGAGGCCCTGAGGCTCCAGGACCCTCACGGAGGCTGTTGCATTGAATCACTTGTGTTTCTCAAAGAGAAAGGCACAACCAAGGCTCTTCCAGCCATGGTCAACAAAGAACCTTCCTGGGAATGTCAGCCCAGATGTGAGGAATGAGGGGATAAGGGATTCTTTCAGCGAGGTCCTAAATGTGGGTTTCCAGCGGAAGAAAGAAAAAGAGACCATAACCCTTCGCTGCAAGAGGCAAACACCTCGCTGAGAGGCTCATTAGGAGAAAAGAAGGTCGATTAAAGCTGGAATCAAGGAATGGCAATGCTAATGTTGTAAATACATGTGCAGAGTGTCCTGTAGCTCTCACAGTCTGGTGCGCAGGGTTTCTGCCCTCCCTTGCCTCTTCTAACAGGAGAGACAGGAAGAGGCTGATTAATAAGGCTGCAGAAAAACAGAGACTCATCTCCAGAGAAAGAAATGTATTCCGTTTTAACTAATTTCCATATCTTTCTTTCCCCCCCAATGAATATTTGACACTGATTGTTTCCCCTTTTCCTGTTTGTTGTTTTAAATAGAAAGCTTCTGCTTTCAAAACAACTCCTCTCGGATTCCCCCCCTCTCCTTCTTACTAATCTCCAAACAAGGGAGTGAGCAGGTTCTCAGCTCCTCTGGTGAAGGACATGCTCAGTTTGAATTTTCTCATCAATACCTGGTAGGTGTTTATCTGATTTTTGTCACACACACTCCTCAGGCCAGAGCACATCTGAGGATGTATATCAATGTATGTTTATTGCAATGGCTTCCTCACCCTTTTCTACTTTGCTTTTTTCCTCTGGAAGAACTTTATTCAGCTTTACCCACCACTGTAAGCCCTGGATCAGCCCCATGTTCCAATCAGAGCAGCAGGATGAGTAAGAGGAACTGTCAACAAGGAGTCTGGGTGGAGTATGAGGAAGCCCTGACACCCCTTTCCCAGTAAACCTGCACTTGTGATGAATGCTCTGGCAAGGCAGCCTCTCACAGCAAATGAGACAGCACTGAAATCTGGAGTTCAGCCTGAATCCACAATATTTAACACCCCAAATGCAAAAGCATGACCCATTATTTACTAACCTGGGCCATGTTAATACAGATAATACATAATTATTCCTGAAATAGTTCAATGCAAAGGTTCCCTCAGCTAGAAACATAACACATTTCTCCTCTGTTTGATGTCCTAATTACAAGTATCACCGTCCATCTGAGTTAGAACTAGATTAAGGCTCTGCTTGCATTTAAAGTAGCTGTTAGCATTGCTTAATAGTTAGAGATGACTAATTGGCCATCACGTTGTGATGAATGAAGCTGACACAAGGCAGTGCATGAAAATTACGTATGATTATTGCCAAAAATTAGACTGAAGAATAAAAACTCATGTACACACACCCTCCTCATCCTGTCTAGCCCCCAAGGCTGATGTGGAATCCACCAGCAGCCCTGAATATCAGGAGATGGGTCCCTACTGTAGCTGGCAGTTGAGTGTTCATCCCTGGCTTGGAGTCGTTCACCTCCACCCTCTTCACACGTGCTGGGTGTGCTTGTCACACTGCAGCTGGTTCCTTCCTCACCATCACCCCAGAGTCATCATCCTGCCACAGCCCACAAGTGAAACGTGGTTCATCCAACTCCCTGTCCATCCCTCTTCCCCTCCAGGCCATGGTGCAGCTGCCTCAGGGATGTGTGTGGTTCCAGGGGCTGCTTTTCGGTGGAAACAGAAGAAAACAAGGCCCTGAGTGTATCAGCTCATTAAAGGCTCACTGCTGGGGAGGTGTCCTGGTTTAATCCAGGACTAATTTCTTCTTGGTGGTGTTAGGTGCTGTTCTGGGTTTGGAATGAGAGGGGGGTGGGTAACACACTGATGTTTCGGTTTTTTGCTATTGTGTTTATCCTAAGTCAGGGACTCTTTTCTTCTCTGCTCTGCCAGTGAGGAGGTTCATAAAGGACACTGTGAGGGAGCAGAGCCAGGACAGGTGGGAGACACAGCTGGGACAGGTGACCTGAGCTGGCCAAAGGGATATTCCATACCATAGAACATCATGCCCAGTGTATAAACTGGTGGGAATTACCTGGGTTTGGGAAGAGGGGTCTGGCATCAGTCAGCAGGTGGTGAGCAATTGCACTGTGCATCATTTATTTTGTCCCTTATTATTATCATCACTGTTATCATTTACCATTATTTTTATTGTATTTTTGCTTTATTTTTGATTTTTAAACTGTTCTTATCTCAACCTACAGGTTTTGCTTTGGTTCTCCTCCCCATTCCACCGGGGTGGGCAGGCAGCTGGGTGCTGCTTGATTTCCATCTGGGCTTAAACCAGGACAGAGGGCTGTGGGTACCAGTGAGGCAGGGACTGGTGAGGGCAGAAGTCTCTTCATCAACCCAGGGAGAAAGCTGACGAGCTCACAGGCACGAGAGGCAGAAACCAGCCTGGCTGCTTGTCCCAGCTGTGAGAATCCCTGCTGGGGAAATCCACAGCGCTCTTCACACGGGTGCTGGAGGGGTTCTGAGGGGACTGTGTGTGTAAAACACCCTCACCTCTTCCCAGCCTGGTGTTTCCAAGGCTACACGGAGCTCTCTGATCTCCCGTGGGCAGGGCTGGGCTGATAAAGCCCCTTTGTGTTCAGCCCTCGAGGTGGCTGCGTTTTGGCTCGGCCTGGAGTCCCTTCTGCTCAGTTTTGAAGGCTTTTTGCCACACCACGTTCCCAAGTGCAAGGAGTACTCAACAAAGTGCTACAACAAAGCTTTGCTCCTTTCCTGGAGCGCAGGCTCTGCACTGAATTAGTAACAATAAAACACTTTGCTGTCTGACCTACTTTCTCACCCCCTCCAAAACAAGCAGCACTTCTTCCCCATCTCTCTCCGCTTCCCGATACAAATCTTTAAGATTAAACTTAAGAACGTGCTAGTGAAGCTAAGAAAAGACTTTGCTCTCCCCTGGCCCCATTGTTAGGACACTGATGGTTGCAGAAATCCCTGATTAAGGTGGGAAGCTGGGATTGGACCACTCCATGCAAAATGTAAGATAAAGTTTGCTATCTGTTCAGAACACGAAAACAACAAAATCTTCTTGGGAAATTTCTAAGCTGGTTCCCAGCTTGGATGTTCATCCAGGCAAATCTGGGATGTGTGATAAGAATCCATAG
The DNA here is from genome assembly GCF_036250125.1 of Pseudopipra pipra. Taxonomy (NCBI): domain Eukaryota; kingdom Metazoa; phylum Chordata; class Aves; order Passeriformes; family Pipridae; genus Pseudopipra; species Pseudopipra pipra. The sequence continues at coordinate 5,636,176 of NC_087569.1, read as the reverse complement.
TCTAAATTTTACCTCCTGCAGCAGCTCATGAAGAGAAATTACCAAAATGCATCACAGGAGGTAAAGTTTGAATGGCAGGGACTTAATTCTCCCCGGTGCATTGGCTCAGTGTGACCAATCAGTGGACATTGATTGGTCCCAAACAAGATTATGGAAAATTAGGGGGGTTTCAGTTGATTTTTGGAAAAAAAAAAAGATGGGAACCTTTGCTGAGGGCTATCCTCAATGCTGGTTTTTGAAATCTCTTCTGAACCACAGGTTCAAAAAGGGATGAGAAGAGAGGTCAGTGTTCCTATTCCTGTAAATACTTCCCACAGAAGAGTTGATTTAAAGAGGATACTGAGGCACAGCGGAGCTTCCAGTGTCACAAACGAGCCCTTGTATCTATGTGGGGCACTTTTTGCTGGATGTGCAAGTAAGAAAGCAAAATGGACATGATCCCAGTATCCCTGGGGGCTGCTACAGCCCATGGCAGATGCCAGCCCACGTGAGATGCTCTTAACAATCCCAAATCATCTGAAAATTCATAAATTTCAAAAATTATCCTAATGGCAGATATAAATTTTAAAAATCCCTTGCTTCTCACAGTCTTTTCATGCATTGCTTGGAAGTCAGCTTGTCCCCAGGATATGAGGAAGGATCTGTGTTTCCAGGGTGGATGTGGGAGGAAACTGGCTTAGCCATGAAAATATTGCCAATTGCACCTTTTATTTCACACATTTAGCCACTGAGATGAAACAAAACTGTGTAGAAAAACTAATTTCATCTGCTGCACAATACCATTATTACCATAATCTAGTATGAAAGGGTGAACTTCACAGCACTGGTAAATAGATTATGGGAGTCATTTAAGATCCCGGAGCATGCCGAGAGCCTCGCATTCCTGCAAACAAGGGATTACAAAATTAATGCCTCCCCCTGCTAAGATCCACACACTTCAGCTCAGAGTTACCTGAGGGATAATGAAACACCTGAGTGCCCTGCTCCTTTGTATCTTTTTTTTTTTTTCCCCAGTCTTGATATTCAACATTTTCAATTTTAAATATTTTCATCTCTCCAGCCCACCTATAGCCTGGAACTGCATCTTCTTCAACATAAGTGTAGGAGGTAACAGAGAAGACCTTGTGTGTTCCTGCCTCTGCCACCAGTTGCCCTGCCAGTGTGGAGAAGAACCCTTCCCCCTCCCTGCCTGGCTGTGCAGCACCCGGGGCTCGCTGCTGTTTGTCCAACAGGCAGTGCAGGGGCGCAGCTCTGTCACAAGGTGCCTGCAGCTGAACACTGACCAGTAATTAGGGCCCCCAGCTCCAGGCTGGCACATCATCTGGCAGCTCCACAGCCAGGGTTCACCACTCTGGCCAGACTGTCCCTCCCAGGACAAGAACCACAACTGCAGAACACAGGGCAAGTTGTGACAACCAGATGGAGATGTGTAAACACGCCAGTTTATCCAGGGGCTGCAGCGTTCCTCCTTTCTCTAAATGAAATAGGACATTTTTAGCAAAAGCCTCGCTGCAGAAATGTTTTTCATTGTCCTCCCACGAGCCAGTATCACGCTGTGTTTTCCTTCTCCTCTTATCCAGCAGGTGTTTTCCATTCATCCCTCGCTCGGTGGCGGTGCCTCCACGCACCGCGGACCTTGTGCTCACACCGAGCTCGTGGTTTCCTTACAGTTCCCTCCATCCTTTCCCCAGCTCAGCAGGGAATCCCTATCAATCATACTTTGTGCAAAGGTCAGTTCCTGACCCCTCTGCCCTCAGCCACCCACCATGTGATGAAGCATTAACACTCCTGTTCAGGGCTGGTGCCCCGAAGGGCCCCTGAGACCGAAGCAGGCTCGTGTGCTCACCAGGGTAGCTCTTAGATTAAAAGCACCAACCAAAATAGCTGAATTTGAGCCTGTTTACAGACACTGCTCACTCCTGCAGAATGTATTGAGTGAAGGGTTGCCTGGTGAAGTTAAAAGTTTTTGCCTCCAACTCAAAATCTTTCAGGAGGGGTGTGATCTCCTCTGAAAAAGCCTCACTTGGAGGTTGCAGAACAGCACAGGTGAACTTGATAAAGACCTTTCATGCACCCTGCAGAAGTACAGAGAGTGCAGCACAGAGCCACTGGGTCCCAGCCATCTGACTTCCCCGAGTGCTGCTCCCAGTTAATCTTGTGCTGCAGATGATCTCTGAAGTACCAATCATGCAAAAATCGACTTTATGTTTGAAGGACAAATGCAAAGTCTCTCTTAATGTCCTTTTATAACACACACTCCATCACACCTGACACAACCACTCCTGTCAAATATTGTAGTTTAAATAGTGCTGTTGGTAAATGATAAATACCAGAGCATACATTTGGATAACCTTACACCCTGGAGAGAAGAGGGTGCCCTGGATTTATTATCACAATGTTTAAGATTGCTTTATTTTGTCCACAGAGAAGTACTGGAGATGTTCATAAAGGTGAACTCTGTAAATCAATAAAGACATTCTTGGCAAATCTGAGTTTTAGCTGGGAAAGATTTTAGCTGCATTGCTAAGAGGTGCAGAGGAGTGGAAGCTGTTTTATCCAAAAAGAGCATGGCATGAAGTGCTTTCCGCTCCAGGTGCCAGGAGATGGGAAGCCTGCTGGCCTGGAATATCTTCCCACAGGTTGCCAAACCCCCATGGTGTTCAGAGGCAGCAGCTCACAGTGAAAAGCACGAGAAGCAGAGGGATCCTTCCAGAACATACCTCTGAGCTGGCCAGGATTTCTCCATCAGAGATTCCCAGCTCCAGGCTCAGGAATCCGACCTGCTGGCAGCTGTACTGTGACCCTGGGGCAGTGCCCAGATCCCGCTGCCCAAACCTCTCTCAGTGGCTGCACTAATTGAACAGGGGCTCTGCACACCCCCCTTGTCAGCAGAGCTCCAGGGATGTGCTGGTCTCCCAGAGAAGCACTGGGACACTGGTTTCCTCTCCTCAGGAAGGCAGCTGGCTGACAGGAAGACTCAGGATCTGGCCACGGGCGCTGCTGGGAAGCATCTCACAAGCTCAGCATTCCCACCCAGATCCTCCCTCCCTCGCAGGGCAGGATGCCCCTTGCTGTGCAGTTCAGAGGGTGAAAATATGATTGTGAATGTGATCGACCCAGACTTCAGCACCTGATGACCCAGGGAGCAGAGGCTGTTGGCAAGTCTATCCCAGAAACCAGTGAGAAGGTTTCTAACTGTATTCCTACAACTTGTTTATGTTGGACTCTGCTGTTTGCTGCTTTGAACTGCCTTGATTTTGAAGGTTTGTTTATGGGTTTTTTCGTTGTTTTTCTAATAAGCTGTGTGCTGCAATTTATTCTGTATCACAGAAACCAGAGAAACATCTCTGAGAGAAAGACAACTCATGCAAAGAATTACTCAGACGTACATCCCATCCTGCCGAGCAGAACAATGATCGTGCCAGCGCAGCAGAGCCCGCTACAATCTGTAACAAGGCTGCTGGAGACAAGGAGGAGGTTGGACGAGCTAGAGAAACAAAAGCCAAACCCTCTGATCAAAGAATCGAATTAGAGACAAGAAAGGAAGAGAGAACTGGCTGACAGCCAACCAGCCACCCTGTGGGACTTGGAGCACACAATTTAATCTCTCTTTGCCTCAGCTGCCCATCTGTAAAATGGCTGTTGGCCACCTCTCCCGCTCAGGCTGTGGCAGCCTGGGGTCGGACGGTCTCTCGTTAGATGTCTGCACACTTTCGAGCCAGCTGGGCTCTGCATTGCTATGAAGGTAAATAAAGATGAAATTCTTGAACACCAGCACAGTTAAATCAAATTTCTGAATTGTTTTGTGTTTCGCTCTTCGCTGCCCGTGGGGTCTTACTGAAGCTTTTTCAACCGGGGAGATGTTCTGGATCTCTTTGTGCAGCTGATGAAGTTGGAACTGCGGCATTTGAGCCTTGCAAAGTCCCTTTCCTCTTCCTCACCCCTGCTTCTGCGAAACTTGTACAGGCATCATCGCTTTTGAGACCATCACCCCTCCACCAAACAGGGCTGAAACGGGCTGAGATGTGCAGGAGTTGGTGAGTCAAAGGGCCTGCAGCTGCACAACCCATTTCCAGGGAAAACAAACTCAAAATCAAGCTGTCTGGAGCAGAGCCAAACCAACTTTCTCTCAATCAGTAGTTTATGTCCTCTAAACAGTCCTGTCTTCTTTCCCACACAGTTTAAGTCCAAGGGCAATTATACCACCGGGCAAATGAGAGAGGATCTGGTTTTGATTTTTCATTCTGTCTCCATCACCTCAGCTGTCTCAGTACACCAAGGACCCCGTGGCTGTAAGCTGAGACTGAAATATTTCAGTGGCATCTGAAACACAAATATTAACAGGGAGAGGAACTATTCCCTGGAAGAGCTGACCAAAGAGCAGTGCTAATTCTCCATCACTTAAATCCAAACCAGAAGAGCATGGGAGGAACCACAACTTATTAGACTTGGTGCAGAGGTCACCCATTGCACTTTTCCGAGCTTGACAAGTGCAAGAGGCCAGAGCAGAGCAACCCACACGTTATTTCTGACCAGATAACCCACGGGACCGACCCTTGGTCTCACAGTCTCAGTTGCACCTGGTACCAGCCCTGGGAGAGGAACTTGCACCACTCTTGTAGGCCATTAAAGAAATGCACAGCAGCAAACCCGAGACCCATGACCAAAATTTCAAGCCAATGCTGCAACATTTGCAGCGGCTCATCCAGTCTGACCACAGGGGTTTCTAGCTAACAAAACAAAACTCTTTGTCATCCCATGCTCTTAAAAAGTTCAGCTGCAACCGAATCCCTCCTGGGCTGTGCAGCTTTTCCAAGCAACCCATTTCCAGGGACACGGGACCCTCCCGCCCCAGGTGCATTCTCAGGGTGATGGGCTCTAGCACAGGGATGTTTGGTCTGGCACAGAGCAGGAGCCTGGCACCGAGCACATTGATGCAGATGCCTGCTGGAGACCATTCATTGATGCTGAGAGCAGTCCAAGAGCTCCTTAACCTCTGTCTAATACTGTCACGCCGAATAGATGGATCGCCCTCGTGTTTGCAGCTTTCGCTGCCTTGTCACGTAATATCTTCAGGGGCCAGAGGCCACACCACTGCTCCCATCAATCCAGCTGCGTGCCCTGCCGTGTTGCATTAGCCCTTTCCATCTCTGTCAGGCTCTGGGAGGCAGTCAGGGATGTTTACTGATATCCACTGTGCAGTCAATCTCAGAGTGATCTCGGTTCTGTGACCCCTCTCTTTACAAATCACACTGGTTGAAGGCTATAATTATGGGTTATAATTAGAAGTGGAGTTTCATTTAATGGAGGCAGCAACATGTCAAGAGCCCCAAGAGTCCACCACGCTGCAAGCTATGATTCCTCCTCACTCCCCTCTGCTGCTGCTGCTGTTTTGGAGCACATAAAATGCCTGCTGCTCTTGAGGATGACCTAGATGCTGATGGTGATCTTGCTTCAGATGTTGTATCTCCATCTAAAAAGTAAAGCTCCAAACATGAGTTCAGCCCATCTTTACACCTACCAGATCTTACAAGACAATGACAGAACTTACAGGTCAAGGGATTGAATCCACTGGCTCTCAACAGTTCCCACAGTGGTTTCCCTCTCTTTTCTGAGCAAGCCTGTCCAAGTCCAAAGCACACTCAGTACATGTACTTTTAATCCCTTCCCAGATTGCAAATTCAAGCAGCCACAGACACACAGTAAAGACCCATCAATATAAAGGTATGGAAGATGATACAGCCTTTGATATATTCATTGTCCTAAAAAAGGTTTGTTCTACCTATCAACAATCTTCCAGCTGCAAACAAACTCTGGAGAAGTTCTGGAGACCCATGAATTTAGCTGTCAAATGTCTTTGGAAAGATGAGGGGAGTCTTCATCTCTTGATCAACCTAAACCTTTTTATATCCTGGTAGATTCCAAAGCCAACATTTCTGGACTACCAGTGCTACAAAGACAGGTCATTACCATGGAGCAGGAGTAAAATCCAAGGCAGAACAAGCACCTGTGAGAAAGGTGACAACAAACTCACCTAGTCAGGACATATTCCTCCTGCACTGCACCACCCAAGTGTCCAGCCCTGCATCACCAGGGTGTGGTGAAAGGCCTTGGCAGCCTTTTGGGTGCAGTCAATCTTTGGCCTTTCTGCTGCAGGCAGGAACAAGCCCTACAATGGCCAACATGTGAGTCCTTGTCAGGCACTGGGGTGGGAGCAGCAGTGACTCCTGCACCAGCTGGGAAACAACAGCTACCTCAGAGTACTCACCAGGCCATCGTGCCACCCAGGTCCTGGCACCCAGGTCCCCTCCGGGCACAGGAACCAACACAACTGAGCCACCCACAGCTGCCTGGGAACCAACCTGTGCCAGCACAAGGCTCAAAAGTGCTGAGGCAACGCTGATGGAAACAGCAGCAGTCAGACTGTGGAAAGAGCCAGTAGGGCCTTTGTTCTGAGATGGCTGCAGGACACGAGGAGCCAAGAGCACTTCTCATCAAGCAAAAGAAGTGAAGAGCACATTCCTAATTCAATTGGTGTCAACAGGACTTCAGCTCCTATTCAAGCACTTCAAGTGGTGAAACTGCACCAGGAATTTGCTTTCAGCCTGGGCAAGGAGCTGATGGACTTGACATATTTATGTCCCAAGTGCAGCAATGAAGGGCATGTGAATACCTTTACCAATTTGAAAAGACTTGGGGTGTCTTTGGAGAAAGACAGTGAGAGAAATTCAAAAGAGAGCATTGACTGCACCAGGAGTGGCATTTGCTCTACTAATGTGCCTCTGAATAAAAGCCACCAAGGGAAGAAATACAGACACCACTGTCAGAGGGAGATTCCTGAGGGCTGTCTCATGAGGCACTGGAGTGATGCAACCTGAAAACGAGAAGCACATGCTGGGAAGAACCAACCCCAGCCAAGGTGTTTCACAAGAGACCTGTCTTGCTCTGATGAAATCATTCCAGCCAACATTAGACTCCAATCAAAGGAGAATTTTGGAAGCAGCTTCCCAACCATCTTGTGTGATAATCTGGCTCTCTTTCCCTCACCCTGACAGAGCAGAGACTGGAGAAAATGATGAGGATTTTATAGCTCTCTGCGGTAAGCAGTTAATAACTCTCTGAGGCGATAGATCTGGGCTCCACTGCAGGGCTGGAATAATTCACAATAAAATACGACTTTTCATTTATCACTTTGACACTTAATAAATACTTCCTGGTGAAGCCCAGGAAGGAGGAAGAGAAGGGGGAGAGGGACAGCCCACGCTTGTGGTGACCAGGTGCTTTCAGTGAACATGGCACACGGTGAAGGATGGTGAGACACCAACCAGGGAACACAGTCCTGGGAGCTGGTAGAGGAACAGAGTGATGAGGCTTCAGCTTAACAGGGATTTTTTTGTTCATGATCAACAGAAGAGGCCTCTTCTGAGCTCAGGTGGACACTGATGTTTTATAATACTGATAACAATGGATGAATGGTGCAAATACTGAAGGAAAATGGTGTGTGGCTCTTTCTCCTCTCCGGTGCTGCCATCACCCCACTGTCCCCACACAAGAGGGCTGGTGCATCCCACAGTCTCTGTGGGAGCTGAGGGCTCTCTGAGCTGCTGTGGTCGCCTTTGCCTGGGTCTGGAAGTGCCTCACGGACATACATCATCATGTCACTGCAGAGAGGCAGGAAAACAGTGTCTGTGTACTTCAGGAAAAGAAATAAACCTGAGGCACAAACTTGTCTTGAGAGAACCAACATCAGTTTGCCTGGGGCGATCTCTAAGTCCTCCAGCAGAAGGGTGAGCCTTGCCAAGAACATGTCTTTGCTTCCCCTGCAAGCAGGAGTGATTCCCACTGATGTGCCACCTGAGCACTGAGAAGGTGCCCCCAGATCCCACCCAGCCCCAGGAAGAAGTGGGAGCTCACCCTCAGAAGGAAAGCAAAGCAGGGGGTGCCTCTGGCAGGAGGTGCTGCTTGCCTGGGAGTCACAGTGCCCTCTGAGGAGAGCAGCCATTCTCAGGTGCCCAGGTTTGCTCCCAGGGCAGGCACTTGCTACGTGAGAGAAATCTGCACCCCCTGGATTCCCTCTGCCTCGAGCTGGCAGCGGACACAGCACAGACACAGCCCTGGTGAAGCAGAGAGCGAGGCACAGCTCACTGTGGCATGGAAAGCAAGGCAGGTTGGTGGGAACCAGATCTGCCCGTGGCTCCTTTCTGTGGCTGCTTTGCAGATGGTCTCTTGGTCTCTCCACTGCCTCACATCTTCTTGAGGGCCTTTTTACCTACACAGATGCAATTTCTCAATCCCTGCACCTACACACTGTATTGGCTGATCAGTGGAAGAGACTCTCATTTCCCCCACCCTGGACAGGCCTGTAGCAGCTGCTGCTGCATTCACACAAAACCTTGATGCACACAGACCATGGAGGTCCCCATTCCCTTTCTCCCTCCGTGGCTATTCCCCTCAGAGCATCCTGTTTTTTCTGAAGAGCTCATCCCTACAGCGGGGAGGTGGGGATATTGCTGTGTGGCTCTAAACATTCTGGAAGTGTTTTAGCAACAGAGGCAAACAACAAACGTTATCCTGTGCACAATATCGACTCAGTTAATTGGCAAGTGAGGTGTTGGACTGGCCTCCTGCTTGGCTTAAATTGTATATGCACCGAGCACTGTCTCTGCTCATCATGCTGTCAGTGGGAGAGGCTCCACACAGGGTAATCACAGGCTGCTGCAAACTCGGTGCTCGGTAAAACTGCAAATCAAGAGGAAATTGCAGACAAACACTGAGGGGAGGGGGAAGGGGGGTGGAGGGGGCCAGACCGGAGTCCTGCAGCCTGCAACTGTGGCTGCTGCTTCTGGGAGCTGACAACTCCTGAGAAACTTCTTTGGGTTGGTCTGAGGTCCGTGTTTGGTGGCTACAGGCAGACCCAGATGAAAGGCACAGGAAGGGGTGAGCTGAGTTGCTGCAGGAGGGAGTCTCCCCTTGTTCAGCCCTCGTGCAAATGGGAGAGGGGGGAGCTGGCACTGGGAAGTAGCAAAATGGAAGAAATGAAAGGCCACTGCCTTCTCACATAACTTTGGGCAAGTCACAGGGACTTCCTTTGCCACAACTCCCACATGGCAGATGAACACTGGGGTCCTTCCTGTGCCTCTCCTGCTGCTTACTGCTCAAGGACCAGGTTTTCTAAGGCAATATAGACCCCTGGGGATACATCTGTGGGGCCCAGGAGTATTCAAAATTGTCCTAAGCAATTATGTGCCTAACTCACTTGGGTCTTGTCCCATTTCAGTGCAGCCTCAGGCATGCAAATGCCTCTCCAATTCTGGCCCTTGGACTCTTTGAAGCAGCAAATTGTCTCTTACTATAAGTGTCTGTATATTTATAAGTGTCTGGGTATGCACGTACACACACATCGCTGTCTGATGCTGTGGCACAAGTAACCAAAGAGCTACAGAGGTCCAAAACTAAAAGCTGTGTCCCAGGAGGTCTCAGAGCTGGAGCCACTTTGCAGATTCTTATCGCAGGTGCAACATCATCTCAGCTACAAAACTGTGGATCTGACTCTCTTCCCACTTTGCACCCAGGCCACGTGAGGCTGTGCCTGTTCCTGCCTGTGGGCGGTCAGGAGCTGGGCACAGCCACTCTGATGGCCCTGGTGCTGCTTGGCTCTCTGGAAGGGGTTCTGAGTGCTCTCAGGAGCCAGAGTCACACAGAAGCACGAGCAGAACGAGGGGGGGAAATCAGCTGGGGAGAAACAAAACAACCCCCACACATACACAACTCCCCTGCATTCTCTGTGAGTTAACAGAGCAGGTTAATGCACCAGCTCCTCGCTCCCCTGGCAGACAGGCATTTAATTTATAGCAGCCAGAAAATCCCACACATTTGGAGATTACATCCCTGGTGGAAGCGGTGTCACATCAGAGAAGCACAGAGCAATCTGGCCACTGGGGACAGGGCTGCTTTCCACGATATCAGCTCCATTAAACTCCTCTTCCCCAGCTCCACATGTGCCAGAAAGTGTGGGGAGTTCAGGGCAGTGAAAACTCACACGCTGGGCTCTGACAGCTGCTTTGGCTTGGGTTTGGGCATGTTTGCTAGGGAGGCTTTTGGACAGGGGTGCCAACCTTTGTGTTAAGCTCATGCTCAGAAAGGATGACAAAGAGGGGAAAAGGCATGTGGGTGAGAGCAATCCCTAGTGCTGGAGCCAGGCCACATGGCCAGCAGGCATGTTTCATGGACAGATCAGTCCTTCCCTTGAAAGCTGCAAACTTAATTTGTTAGTACAGGACTTCCTCTGCCTCCGTGTGCGCCGTGTCTAACCCCAGTTCCCAAGGTCAGCTGGAAAGCACACATTTCCATTAGTACTGCTTAAAACTCGGCTCTGTCAGCACTTCCACCACACGTTTGGAGGACTTAACTCCCCGATAAAGCATCGGCTCCCAGCTGGAACACAGCACACAGGAGGGGAGATACATCTGCATAAGTCCCATTAGCGCTTAAACGTTTGTTAGCTCCTGTGCCCTGTAGCTGGAAAACACCTCCTGAGCTCAGTGCAGGAGCCAGCATCCTTCCCAGAGTCACTCTGCAGACATTTGGCTGGAGATTCTACTTAAGGTTTAACTCGATTGGCAGACGTTGTTTTTCTGGGTGGCTTCTGTTCCAGCTCTAGGTTTCTGTAAAGCAACGATGAGATGCATTGGCAGAGCGTGCTGGGTGTTAATTACCAGCTACAAGCACACCCTCACAATGCAATAAGATTTTTCATTCACAATCTGGGATGGAATAACGATGCAAGGAGACCAACAGGTTGTGCAGAAGAGTGTTGTCTTCTTACCTGCCATCAAAGTGGGTGAGAGGTTGAGAACCAGGTAGAGAGAGCAGAGCAAAGTCTGCTTAGTGCCAGGGCAGCAGGGAGGAATAGATATAGGGGGACACCAGGAGTGAAACCACACAGCTTCATGGGTGTGACCATCTGCTGCAGAATGAAGTGCACACTGGTACACTGGGAAAACCCATCCAGGGAATCAGGGATGCTGCAAATCCATGCAGAGTCACTGCAGATGTTCTAAGATCCTGGCTCCCCAACAGCCCTGCTGGTGCTCACAGCGCTGTGTTTATAGCCCACAGTTCATACATTCCCTAGATCCACTGCCTGCAGGCCAGGCAAATTTGGGAAGGTAGTACCTCAGATGAACTTCTGCATGAGGAAACAGGGGATCCATCCACACAGGAGCAATGAGAAAGCTCAGCCTGGTTCGCGGCAGAGAGGGAGCTGCTTCAATTCCAGGCACAGAGAGGAAAGCAAGGAATAACCACAGCACTTTATCTACCAAATATTTCTGTGTCTCACATTAAATTGGATTTCTTCGGAGTCTGCATCTCCCTCCCCAGGAGTCAAGGTTGGAAACATCCTTCTGAGAAATGCAGAGAGAGGCAAAGAGAAAGGCAGAGATATTTCAGCATCACTGGTGGGATTTTGAGGCTGCAGCAGAATTTCTCTCTCCTCTCTCTTCTGCCCTTATCTCTAAAGCCCTTCATGTTGGGCAGAGCCCAGCACCTTGTGAATCCTGGAGCAGAAAATAAACAGGGACCATCGCCAGCAACAAGATTCTTATTAGAGATCCCTCATGTCCACATCTTGGAATGGCCAGTCTTCGCGAGCGAAGATTTGGGAAAGGTCATTAACCCTTCGAGCCTGCGCAGTGGATTTTTTAGGTGAGACACAGCGTGCGCTGAACTGAGCCCACCCTTTAGTCCTGAGGTTCATTTGCCGGGGCCGAGCAAAGCTTGGACAGTGGCAGTGAGGTCCCCAGGATGTAGGTTTGTTTAGAGTGACCTTCTCTTAGGTGGATTGCCTTCCACGGCTGACGAGCTCCACCTGCCCAGGGGGCCGGGAATCGAACCCGGGTCGCAGCGGTGAGAGTCAGGCACTCTAACCACTAGACCACCAGAGGCCCCACATCTTGGAATAGGCAAAGACAAACCTCTGGGAGCCTGCCAGAACACAGGGAAGGCTTTCCTTCAGATTCCTGGCTTGATGTTGAACTTCTCCTCCCTTTGCCAGTGTGATTATTGCCTCGGAGCAGAGAACACACTTCTCTCTGCCTTGCTTTTCGGAGGTCACTTCCTGAGTGCAGCAGGGGAGAGAGAGGTGAATAAATGGACAAAGAACAGGAGCTCCAAAAGAAACAATGAGGCTGGAGCAAAGATACTTGTGTGTGAGAGGAGCTGCAGAAAGGACAAGCTGTGCTCCAAGGAGCCTGCAATCAAACCAGATGAGACAGGGCAGGGGGACAGGCAAAAGGAAATCCAGAAGGTCACTTAGGTGGTGCAAAGTGTATTGAGAGTCCTGAATGATCCACTCCAGCCTGCACACAGGGTCACTGATCTCAAATGACCCACTCCAGCCTGCACACAGGGTCACTGATCCCAAATTATCCATTCCAGCCTGGACACAGGGTCACTGATCCCAAATGACCCACTCCAGCCTGCACACAGGGTTACTGATCCCAAATGACCCACTCCAGCCTGCACACAGGGTTACTGATCCCAAATGACCCACTCCAGCCTGCACACAGGGTTACTCCCAAGCCCAAGCAGGATTCAAGCCAGTGCATTACCAAGAAGAAAAACCTTTAAGAAGAAACTTATCAGTTGCTCATTAGCTGTTACTCATTAGATGACTCTCTCTGAAACACAGCTGTTAGAACATGCAAAGTATCATTTTTGGGGAATAAATAAACTCAGCCCCTGCCCTCAGTGCCTGTTTCTGTGCTGGGTTTTTCTCCCTGCAGCTCCAGGTCTCCTGAACTTTGCTGGGGATGCTGCCTATTTTTAACCTGCCTTGGCACTTATGTTATCGCTCATGTCAGAATGAGGCCAGGTATTAAATATATCTTTCCACCAAAACTTCCCAGATTTTGTTAATTTAGGCATTCTAGTGTGATTCCTACCACACTCAGGGAATGCTCCAGCACGAATGTCTCGGGCCGGACTCCTGGCTCCGAACCAAGGGGAAGGTTCTGCAGGCACACAGACACCCCACGTGCTATTGCCAGGGAAGCTCCTGCTCCTGAGGAGGACTATTTCTGTCACCTGCACAGTTCTTTCACTCCAGAACTGTGTTTTAGGAGCCTCCATATTCGTATGTCACCGTTTTGTCAGCTGCCTGGTAACATCTGCTGCAGTAAATCAATACATGGCATTAGCACAGCCCAGTGCCACATCTTTCTATATTAAACCCTCTCTAGATTTCAAGGCTAAGAGGAACTGAGAGGTTCCAAGGAAATTCCTGGGGTCTTGTATAATACTTACCAGCCTGACAGACTAATTGCCCTGTAATTCAAACACAATTGCAATCTATACTGGAAGCCATTATATGCAGATGACTGGGGTGACTCTCATTTCCTGTGTTACTTCTGAGCCTTTTTTTCTGGTATCAATTCCATTGAAAAATAAGTCTTGGGAATTATTAACGCATAAACCTACATTTTATTAAACCTTATTTTAGGAGCTGCGAGTTAAACCCACATATAGATACAAAGGCTCATGAGGGATCGCTCCTCCTGTTTAAGTTCTCCATACAAAAGCCTTCCTGCACTGCCTTCTGGGAATCAAGCCAGCCAAGAGCCTGAGAAACGGTGTAGTAATAAAAATGTAACACGATGTATCGTAAATTATACACGGGAGGGGACTGATGAGGGAGGTGGTGAGTGGAATTGTCTCTCACCCCTTGCAAGGAGCTCAAACGCTGCCTAAAGGTCTCCTGCCTACACCAACCCGGGAGGAGATTCCTTGGTGTGCTGCTCTGAAGAGGTGGAGGCTGAGCATTGTTGGGATGAACATCTCAGCGTGCCTCGTGTGCCTGCCTTCCATGGAAGTGTTATCCTTGGAGGAGGACGGCAGGACCCCCCACCACACACCCCCCCAGCCCTGCCTCTCTGCCAGCCTTGCTGAGCAGTGAGATAACCCAGCTGTGCCCAGGCAGGAGACAATTAGAAATGCCCAGCAAAAGGGATTTGTCTCTAAATTATTATTTACCAAATGCGTTGATCCCTCGCAGCTTAATTTCATTCTTCCATTTGTTTTTCGGGAAGGATGAGGCTCTGGCATAGTCAGCAATCCTGTAATGAGGACGTTTGCCTGCTCCCTCACAGGCAGGAGGGAGCTAAGGAGGGATTTCAGAGCCTTCTCTTTTCAGCTTCTCTTGCCCAGACTCTCTCATGCTGGATGTCTCTCATTTGACAAAAACTGGTACAATATCATAGTTACAGCCATATGGGGATCAAATTTTTAAAATCTCAGCTGTGTCGTGGGACAGAAAAGAGAATTTCCCTCCTCCAGCCTTCCAGGCTCATCCACAGCCCAACAATATCTGCCAAACATCCCTTTTCCCTTTGCCTGCTGACTCCAGGGTCACGTCCCACATGTAAGGCTATGGCCTCCCACATCGTGCATCTTCCCTGGATTTATATTCCCACATTTCCTTGGCATTCCCCTCCTCTGGTGATACCAAGAAGCAGTTTTATTGCAAGAACCATCCATATGTGCCTTGGGGTCACAGCTGGCAGATACCAGCCAGGAGAAACACAAATGAACTCGGCAGGAAGGAGGCTAAAGATCCTGGTACCAGAGATTTCCATAGGACCTCAGCAGCTCATTCCATCCTCGTTGCTGAGGCTGAGAATTGTGCATTTCAGTGGCCTGAGGACAGGAGGACACACTGTAATTCCACTAAGGTCTGCCTGGTGCTGAGGGAGCACCAGGTCTGGCTGCATGGTCTGACAGAGGGATGTGAAGGGCTTTTAATCAGATCCCAACAAGCAGAAAGTGAAAACAGACTGTATTTTTTGGAAAAAGAGCAAATATGTTGAAAGACAGATTTTGGGGGGAACTATTTCTCTCCCAAATGTGTGAAAGTTTTTTTCTTTTTGGTTCAGAAATGCCAACCCTTTTTATTGCACCAGTTCCTCCAATTCAGCACTTCTCTTCGAGGCTGCTATTTTCGGGTTTCCTGAACAGCCTATGGAAAGTTACATGGAGCAAAATGTTCTTTCCCTTTTCAGTTTTGACTCAAAGGTTTTCGGTTTGCACCCCAAAGAAAAAGCTTTCCTTTCCTTGACTCCAACAAGAGCCTGTTCCTTGTCTTTTTTTGTCTGACTCCTGAAGTACCTCCTAACCCTACTGCAAAAATAAGAGCAAAGCCAGAGTTCAGCCTTAGGTGGTGTTGGCCTCCACTGCAAGTCAGGTGTGCCCTGAGGAATAGCTGAGCTCTCAGGATGACAGGGAGCATCCCTGAGCTCAGGGATGACTGAAATCTCACTGCCTCCTGTATGTAATATCTTCTCCTGGAACCATTCCCTCTCTGTCATCGCCCTCCACTTGCTGCACTCCTGGATCCAGCCCAAGGCTGGAGGTCCCCCACCCCCAGGGAAGGGAGCCCAGCCCTCCCATGGAGCAGGTTAACTGAACCAACCCACACGGGCAGCCTTTGGGATGCTGGGATTTAGTTCATTTGTTCTTTTCATAATCGTGACCTCGGACTATTCACTTGAGAAACACAGAAGGGCAAAGGGATAACATGAGCTGTTTGAGGAACTGGTCACCCAGGAAGAGCTTCTCGAAGGAGATGGTTGAGGGGCTGTGCCTGTGGGACTGGGTAGAAGGGAATTTGGAGGAGCCATCACCTGGAAGTCAAAGGAGATGGAGGTGGAAGGCAGAGCAGATTGTTGTGGGTGAAATGCAGCATATAACGAGGGAGAAGGGAAGGAAGGAAGACAACTCAAGCACAGCTCACTGCTCACCACAGAACCTGGGAAAGGCTGTTCCTCTGGGCCTCCACTTCCTTTCTCAATAAAGGAAGGGGAATGGCAATCCTGCTGCCTTACAAGGATGTGCTGGGAAACCTCTCCTGCGTCATGTTGGTGGAATTGGCTTTGATCTCTGCTTTTAGATCCCCCCTGTACAGAGAGTGTTCTGCCCCGCAAAAGCCAGTGCAGGGTGGTGTTCAGGCTGCACAACTTCCCATGGAAAGGGTTGGGGTTTGCTCCAGGCTCCTTTTAATTCATGAGGTCGATCAGCACGAGCTGAACTCGGGAGCTCTGTGTCATTCTCTGAAGAAATGTCTCTGCTCCTGGCCTGGGATGTCAAACACCTCTGGCAAGGGGTACAAGCAGCCCTGCCCTCTCTGTGCCACCCTCTGGGCCCTGTTTCAGATGGAAGGAGGATGGAACAGCTCCTTCCTCACACAGGAATGTGGAGCTGTTATGCAGACCCAGCTGCCCAGCAGACTGGGTGGGTTTCACCAGCTCCCACTTGGGAGCACTAAAGGATGATTTTTTCCAAGACAAAAGCTATGAAAGCAGAGGCACCATCCTGTAGGAAACGAGAATCAGCCTTGCCAGTTGGGGATGAGATTTTTCTTCACAAGCACTGGAGGGGGTCTGGCAATTACAATTAAAGGCAAGACCCCTTTGGTGAGGCTTTGGACAGAATCTCCACCCCAGTCCTGCCCTCCTGCAGGCAGGAGTCTGCTCCCTGCTGCAGTCTCTGAGGGGGACAAGTGCAGCTGCTCAACAAGGCAGAGCCACACCACATCCCAGCTCAGGCCAGACGTGAGGAAAGGAACTGTCTCCTGCTGCAGCGGCAGTAAAAGTCCTTCACAATTGTTAAAGCCGGAGGGAAACTAATGTTTTTCTTTTTTTACAGCCTCTCATCCTCTCCCCTCCCTCCCTGGCTGCTACAAGACTGTACAAGACTGAGAAAAGCCAGTTGCAATTAAGCATTTTACTCCTAAACGAACAGCTCGGTTTGTAAACAACAGTAGCCACAAAAAAAAAAAATGCAGCTCTCAGCAAAAGCAGCCCAGTTTTCCTGGAAAATATCACAGGTCTCCAGCAGGAAATGGCTCCTCTCCACATCATCCTGAGTCTCCCACAGAGCTCCCTCGCCCCTCCAACCCCTCTTTGCCCCAGATTTAGAGCCTGTCAGAGCTAATACGAAGAAGAGGATGCAGGCACTGAGACATCCTGGCCTGGAAGCCGTTCTTCTGGAAAAGCACTGCAAAGCTGCTACTTTAGATAAATAAATAGTGCATCCCCTGTGAGACATCATCTGCAAAGCACCATCGTACGGTGCCTCCACTGTCATAATTCCCCATGTCCTTATTGCCCGACAGCCTCCATAAAGAGCCGGCAGCTTTATGTGCCACTTAAAACCAGCCTATTACCAGCAGCAAACTTCCTTCAACAAGTGTCTGGGCTCAAAAGCAAGGGAATTGGGGCTCAGGGTGAGCACCCAGTGCTACCACACACCCCCCAGTACCCCCAGAGCAAGGCCTGGTTCCCCACTGCTGGCTCCTCCAACACCAGGAGGACATCAAGCCCAGCACCCAGTTTATGAGCTCCAGATGGGAAGGAGATGCTCCCCCATGGGCTACACGGGAAGGGAAGCAGAGTTTCCACAGACAGCAGAAACACTGATACCAAGGCAGTGAATGGGTCTGGCCTCAGGGTTGGTTCAGTGGCACGACCAGGCTGCTGTGCCTGAGGGACATGAAGGATGGCCAAGGGATGGCAGCCCCAGAGATAAAGCTTTTGACCTGCATTTGGGATTAAACTGGAGGAGCTGCACTGCTTTACATGCTGCTTTAACCAGCTTGCAGACACAAGCAGGTCCTGCATTATGCAGAGATCACTGAACAGCAAGGGGAAAAGGTACCTAAAATCTCCCAAACCTTTCCAGCCTCGCTGTACATAGGTCTGTGGTTAAACACAGTCATTTTTATTTTATTTTAAGACACTGAGAAGTGATTTTTTTTTTCCCGTCAAAAAAAGATTAAAACACAAAACACAGGGGCAAGCCGATTGCCCCAAACTGTCTCATCTGTTTTATGGATCAGATTTTATGTGTCAAAGGCCAGAGTATTTGTTTTATTCTCAAAGAGCATATGGTTTGATTTTCAAAAGCTCAGTCACTCACCACTGGGACCAGCCTTCCAGAAAAGCTTGATGCACAGCAGCTCCTCTGGTGCCACGTGGGAGAGTTTGAAAGAGCCCATCACCCAAGTCGGGCACTTGAAGTCCCTGGAAAAGCTGCAGGAGAGCAGAACAGCAGAAAAGTACCTGCCTGGTGCAGGAATGTAATCCACCTACCCCAAAAAACAAGGAAGTCTTTGAACAGAGGGGAGAAAAAAACCCAGAAATATAATAAAACAGAAAGGGAAAAGAAAGGCAGGAAAGGGTTGAATAAATTTCCCCTTTGGTTTTAGACTAGTAACACCATAAATGCTACTGAATAAATCACCAGCAGACCAGAGAGCTGAAATAATACAGGGAAAAAACTGAGTTCCCATTCATCACACTCTCCCTGACACATAATAAATGCTTCTCCTTCAGCCAAAATGAATTAGCACAGTTGACACAGTGCACAGCACACTGACATCCCCATGCCCACTGATTATTCTGCTCTTTGCTCTCCAAAAGCCTCCATTCCTGCCACCCTTGCTGCCAGTAATCCCCAGGACACTGGGGTCCCTCTGCTGTCACCTGGAGCACCTCCAATCCCCAGTGAGTAGGAACTGTGAAGTCTGTTATGAAAATAAAGGCCATGGGAGATGTTGAGATGGTCATCACCACTTCCTCCCTGAGGAAAGCTGCTGGCAGGTGAGCAGCAGAACTGGAAAGGGCATTTCTGAGTCCCACTACAGCATTCCAGAGCCCAGGAATTCTGTCTCACTCTGCAGGATCCAAGGATGAACCACCTGTTTGGTACCAAAACCTCCAAGGGAGGGCAGAGAGGGTGAAGGTGCAGTCACACACACACCCCTCACACAACTCACTGGGAGTCCTTCACACCAACCACGGGCAAACTGCAGCCCTGACTCCAGTCTGGAAGGACATCCAAGACCTTGGGTCGTAGCAGGAGAGTTGTGGGAAGCCAGGTTTATCCTTGGAAACCCAAGCCAGCACCTCCCATGTGTGTTATCATGGAAACACTGCTTCTCTGTGAGGGAAACTGGCCCCAGCCAACACGGACCCAACCGTGGCTGCAAAGGGACAGACACTGGGACCAAAACATGACAGAAACCTGGATCAGCCAGGGCCTCATCCCCAGAGCACCCTTGTGCAGGCCCAGGGGTGAGGGGTGATGGAAAGCACTTCCTCTGGAAGCTGGGAAAGGAGCCCAGCCCACAGCAACCCCCCCAGGGCAGGGACAGCGGGCGGGCAGCCGATGGCTGAACACTCATTTTTAAAGCCAACTGGAAACAACCTTTACTGATGTTCTGAAGGTTTGAAACCATCAGTGGTGGATTAAATCCATTTCAGGGGGAAATACCGTGCCAGGTCTGAGTGCTCGCCCAGAGTAAAGATGGAGTGATGTGAAAATGGGTGATAAATATTAAGAGACGGAGATGAGAGACATGTAATGGAATATCTGACACAGCCTTAATTACAGCCTTGCATATACTCTGAGAAAATATATTTAGCTGATAGCAGCACTGGGGGTTTGAGGCTTTCTACAATGTGTTTAGGTTAAAATAAACATTTATTTTAAGCATAAGCAAGTCATTCAACTAGTTAGTTTGAAGCAGAGGTAGGTGAATAGCTTACAGTAAATAATCTGCTACATACATTTATTCAAGCTTCTTTTTAGCCTAAATGTCCTAAGAGAAGGAAAAAAAAAAAAGGTCTGTTATTGCTCTGCAATAGTAATTTCCTCCTAAAAACTCCTGAGTCTCCTGCCAGATTTCTCTGAGGTTCATCACAGGAGTAAAGGCCTTGGAAATGCTCTGGTCCTCCCAGTTGCTGATGATTCCCACTCCTGGAACAGCTGCCAGAAAATCCAGATTGGATGCCTTCAGGTTTCTTAAACTCATCGTTGTTGTTTATAACTCTCCTGACTCCTAACACAAATAACTGCTCCTTCAGATAGCCCAGCACCAATCTGAGATGGATTGTGGTCAGGACATCATTTTCATGATCGTATCTCATGGCTCCTTTTCCCTCTTGCCCTTGGCTATTTAAAGGCAGGAATTTCTCAGAATGATCCTTCCCAAATACCCAAATACTTCTCCCCAACAACCATTGCTGGCAATTATCCACACTGCCAGCTCTCCCCACCACAGCCTCTGCAGAGAAAAGGGAGGGAGCTC
This sequence comes from Pseudopipra pipra, assembly GCF_036250125.1. NCBI lineage: Eukaryota > Metazoa > Chordata > Aves > Passeriformes > Pipridae > Pseudopipra > Pseudopipra pipra. Next base: position 5,616,033 of record NC_087569.1, on the reverse strand, counting down.
TGTGTGTAACACTGTCCCTGCTCTGAACCACGGGTTCAAACGGCTCCCTGAGAGCAGACAGCACTTCCAAACAGCTCATGGAACAGCTCCAGCAGCTCCTCACCCACCTCTGCCTCTGAAACAGCCTGTGGAGCAGCTCACATCCCCTTGGTGGATGTGGGATCACCCTCAGTACACAGAGCTGGGCTCCACTCGCTCTGGGCAGACAAATTACCCTGAATAATCCCCTGCCCGGACGGATCCTGCTCTCCAGAAGGATGAGGAAGGGCCTCAGTGTGTAAGAGCCCACTCCTGCAGCGTCCATCACAGGCAGGCAGGGCTGGGAAGGACTTGAGAGACATGCTGTCCATTCCACTTGCTCCAAGGCAGGAGTGTGACCCCTCCCAGGTTTGTCAGAGCTGTCTAATCTGGTTTTAAACACCTCTGTGACAGAGCTGCCACGCTGCCCTTACGGGCCCTCCGCCCGCCCTTCATGCTGTCACCTGCTGCCAGAGTCCTGCAAGACTAATGGTGTTTTTCCTGGGGAATGAGTCAATCCATGATGGGGGTTTCAATCCTCTGGTGTGTCAGGAAAGGTCAAACTCAATTCATCTGCAAATGCTGCTCCCTCTGTGATCTCCAGGCTATGAGCTCACGCAGCCCAACCAGGGTCACCACGAGGCATCACAGACTTGGCCCCAAACACCCACTTTTTGTTTTTCCAGACTTTCAAACCTTTTATAGAGGCCTCCTGAGACCACTGTGTTCCTTTTCACACCATCAAAGCAGCAAAGGCAAGTAATTTCCTTCCCTTCTCCTTCCTAAGGTCTTGCACCCAGCCCCTCAATGCAACAGGTTTTTCAAGAGGTTCATGCATGGTTAGCAGGCTCATCTTTCCACCAACACCATCCCAAAGAGCTCAAGATACTGAGACCCCAGTGACAGATCCAAGATACTGAGATCCCAGTGACAGATCCAAGACACTGAGACCCCAGTAACAGATCCAAGATACTGAGATAACAGTGACAGATCCAAGATACTGGGATCCCAGTGACAGATCCAAGATACTGAGATCCCAGTGACAGATCCAAGACACTGGGATCCCAGTGACAGATCCAAGATACTGAGATCCCAGTGACAGATCCAAGATACTGAGACCCCAGTGACAGATCCAAGATACTGAGATCCCAGTGACAGATCCAAGACACTGGGATCCCAGTGACAGATCCAAGATACTGGGATCCCAGTGACAGATCCAGCCTCCAACAGAAGCACAGGGAATCAGCTCATGTGCTCAGCCCCAGCACTCAGCAGGGCCAGTGTATCAGCCCAGGCAGATGTGGAATGTGGAGAGCTTGGAGATTGATTGTGCTGCCACCTCTGCCTCCCCAGAGGCACCTCCGTGGTGCCACCCAGCAGAACGGATGTCCTGCTTTGCATAATGCTTGTTCTGGGAATATTATGAACCTCATAGATCACTGGGAATGCACACAGCTCCCGGTCAGGGGAATGCCAGGGCCCTCCCTGTTCCATCTACTTCTACAAACAGAAACAAGCACCAGTTAATAAGCAGGAGGCAGCTCGTGTCTTTGGAGAGCAGGGGTTTGTGAGGATGCTTTTTTCCCTTTGTAAAAGATAAATACACTCCAGGGTTTTTATGCTATGGATTTTCACCTCTTGTCGACCTCTCATAAACTAAGCAGGGTCAAGCACTGGTCAGTACTTGGTTGGGGGATCTCAAGGGAAAACAAAATCCACAGTAGAGGGGGAAGAGAAATCCTTGTGACTTGGCTGTTAAGGGAGTAACACTCTTCTCTCTGAGCCAGCCCTGAATCCCCATTGCAGGCAGGGTTAAAAAGGCAATCACAGCTGCAGAACTTTCCTTCTCCCTATGGAATATGAAACTGGGGTGAGCTGGAATCTTCACAGGAATCAAAGGGAGTTAGGAACAAGAATTAAATGGCAGTCAAGCATTTGAGCTCCTTTAAGAAAATACCAGCCTTGATCATAAAATCTGATATCTGTCTCACTCTAACAGGTATTAGCCAAGGGGCAGCTGTTTAATGCTCCACATAAAAGGCATTCTAGCCTACTTCTTCCCCTAAATTTAGGCAGCAATTTTGTTTCAATCCAGTATGTTTGCTCCCCCTACTGAACTGTCCCACGTGCTCAGTGTATGTTTTCCAACACACTGTCTGAATTTCCCCAGTGACTAAAATGATTTCTGTGTTCAGTAGCCTGTAAAGCACTTTGGAATCTCTCAGATGAAAGGCCCTCATCGAAAAGTGTATAATAAGGTTCCATTATTGTATCATTTATTCTCATTATCGCTAATAGCAGTGGTTGTATCAAATGTTCTTCCTGTGATCAGAGCCGACTCTCCAGCAAACACCCCGGCCCTCGGAAGCTCAGGACAAAGAAGGCATCAGGGAAGAGGTGCCCAGAGTTCACTCGGCTCTTCTCATCTCCCCATATGTCCTCTCGGCTTCTTTGAAGAATTTAATTAGGAGCCTAAGGAACAGTGTTCCAGAACCTGGAACAGATCCAGAGGTATAAAGGACAACAGTCAAACTGGGACCTCCCGCTCGCTGTGGAGGATTTTCAGAACTGAAATGCAGGAGACACTCCCAAAGGAAGCTGGAGAGCAGGCAGTGCAGAGGTGTGGGACACACAGCAGGTCCAGCAGGGAAAGGGGATGGTTTTGGGGGTTACCCAGGAGCAAACAGGCTTGTTAACATCTAGGGTTCAAGGCATGCCAGGGAGCGAGGCAGCGTTTCCACGAGAAATTGAGGGTGTAGGAAAAAGAGGATTCTGAATTTAGGAGCAGTAAAATAGGGCAGAAAGAAAATTGGGCAAAATAGTGTGGAGAGGGAATGCAAAAAGAAAAGGAGGGGAAAAGAGAGTGGAAAGCACTGCTAAGTCACGCTGCCCTAGGAGCAGAGTGCAGAGCTGCAGAACTAATTGCCCTAAACAAATACATGAACTAAAGTTGGGTAGGATTTATAAGCAAGAGAGCTGCAAGAAGCAGCTGGAGGAGTGGTGTTCGGATGGGTAATGGGAAGTATTTACAGTGTTGGCAAAGCAACCTGACAGGCCAGAGAAGCCTCGTCATCATTTAGGGCAAGAAATAAAAGAGGTGACAGCTGTAAGATCTCACAACACTTAGAGAGAACGAGGGATTTCTGCACCGTTCCTGCTCTTCTCTGTGTGTCCCAGGTGCTGCAACTTCAGTGACTTGTTTTCCATTCTGACATTTGTAGCCCCACAAATGTCAAACTTTACAGCGACAAAGAAGAGAACTTGATCCAGGGGCTGGAGAAAACAGATGGGCAGGAAGGCATTTTGGACCTCTGTCATTCCGGGGTGATGAAGACCAGGAAAAACCAACTGGAGCTGGATTTGATGCTGGGGCCTGGGGACCCTTCAGGCAGTAGCAATGTTTGGAGATAGTCCAGTATGAACTGAGAGGTCAGTTTTCAGATTGAAGGGGGAGAAGGACAAGGGACAGTTGACTGCAGATCCAAAGGCACAGATAAGATACAGAGAAGAGAGTGGTTCTGTGTTCCCCTGTACTCAGAGAGAACAGGAAAACTAATATCCAGTTTCACAGGCTGCTGAAAACTCATTTTTCTTGAGCATTAAGTGATAGTAAAGAGCATGAGTTGTGTTTTCATTCTAGATCATGGTTTGTCTCCGAATAAAAGTGGGAACCATCAGGTGTCACCTTGGGTGACTCAGGAATTCCTTGTCAATTCCTCTTCACCAGAATCATTCAAAGATGACCCAGTTTCCAATGCTTCTCTCCAGCTCCAGTAGCCAAAAAAAAGGCCCAATATATGTGGCACCCCTACTGTCAGGCCAGATGAGATCTGGTCTTTAGGGACTGGCAGAAAGAGGAGGACACTGTGCCCAGCCAGGAGCTGACAGGTATCCTCTTTACACCGTGACACATCTGAGCACCTCCACGGAAATTTAAAAAATATGCTTTCAAGATCTTGTCAGAGCTGCTCATCACAAGTGCTCTGATTAACAAGCATTACTGAACAGCAGCTACTTTGTCCCTTTGATCACGGCCGGTCCTCAAGTCATGGATGAATTAAATATTTAATAGGCTGTGTGACAGCTCAGGACAGCTGATCCATCACAATGGTCCTGGAAGGGCCCCAGGTACCTCGGAGCAGTCGGCAGGCACAGGAGTGAGCAGTGTGAGGGTTGGCAGCATCCTTGCCTGGTCTCCAGAGAAGAGCTGGAGCCACAGGCTCTGCTGCCCCATGACCTGGCAGCCAAAAGGATGGATCTGAGCAGAATGGGAGGATGGTAACCCCAGGGTTTATGCTTTCCCAGAATGTACAGTGTTTTCTGGGCTGACACTGCACTGACAAAGGGGTTTGTTGCAAGACCTCCTCAGTATTCCATCGTCTATGTTTCCATACAGTCCCGGGCCATAAGAGCTCAGGGCCACAAGAAACAATTCCGAGGCTACAAGTCACACAGACAGGCCAGGATGGTGGCTGATTCCCAGCTCCCACGTGGAGAAATGCAGCATTGCACAAGCAAGAAAACACACCCTGCTTTGTATATGCAAGGAATGGTCTTGCTTGCACACTGCATCCCAACTCCACAGGTTGGATATGTCTGGTGCTGAACTTCAGACACTGAACCTTGGGGAGCTGAGAAGTCCAAGGAAAGGACTGGCACAGGATTTGTGACTGGGATGAACTCCTAAAATGCCTTTGGCACCTGCTGTTTGACAGCTCTGGGGTTGTGAATATGGTCTTCTGGCTCATCCTCAAAAAAAGAACAAAAGACAGTGACTTTAGTTACAAACAGTAGCACTTTAACTGCAACAAAGGCCCTGCTAATTTAGCAGAAACCCTTTTAGCTCAGATAACTGCTCTGCTAATGAAATCAGAGCCATCACCACTTGTGGCTCCCCATGGTAAAACCTCTGTCCTTTCCAGGGAGTGAATATCACCATGGCTTCAGACAGAAGTTTTAATGGGCTTTAGCAGCCTTCAAGAGAAAGTGCTTGAAGGACAAAATAAATCATCTCTCTTACTGTGCTGTCATAAGATCCCCCTTCCCCTTTAATATTCTTCTTGCATCACCTTCTAGTTCCACCTTCCCTCTTTCAAAGCTTGGACTTAACTTGAAAGAGCAGATCAACCCAAGGGGAATAAAAAAAGACCCCATTCCTCAGGTCTAGGATTTGGGAGAGCAGAACACCAACCCAACTTTAATCAACAAACCCATCTTTCCTAATCAATGGGGAAACTGCTGTGACAGCTCTCCATGGAAAACATTTAGGGAAACCAGCTCCCTCTCCTCCTCTTAATGCTCTCTGCTGCTTTGCTGGGACACACTGTGGGTTATTTTGAATTGGCCTTGGCAAAGGTTTTAGTCTTCTGAGTGGAGGAATCTCCAGCAGCACAGGGGCAGCATAGAGGGTTCCATAACCCTGCTCTGCAGGGGTCATCTTCAGGACAAGTCCTTGGAAGGATCTAGCTGGGCTGTTCCTAGACCTCCAGTACTGCAAGGCATAGGAAAATGTGTGGATACCCAGGGCAGTCCATGCCAGACTGTAAAAAAAGACAAAAATAAGGCAGCAAAGCCACCCCTGCATCCCAGCTTTTCTTCCAGCAATAACAACAGAGCTAAACTGGATCCCAAGTGTTGGCTCATATTTCCAAACACTTACTAACTATTGCAAAGAACAAGTGCCTGAGGGCTTGGCTGTATTTATGCTTTTGCTTGTCTTTAATAAAAGCTGCATTTATAATGCATGATTAATTGTTTTGCACAAGTCTCCCTTTTATGGGAACCTGTGAAATGTAAGTGATTTTTAATACCACCTCACAGACATCACTCCTTCTTCCCACCCCCATTACCATTAATCCACACTGGAGAAAGATGTAACATTTGTCACTGGTTTGTTATGAAGTGCAATGTTGTGAGTTATTTATGAGCTTGCTATTTATTGAAATATTTGTGGGTAGTTTTAGCACTTCAACTCCAGGGTGAGAATCAGCCACATTTTACCCACTGCCTGGCAGAACCTTCTGCTGTTTAACCACTTCCCTCCCACTCTCTGGCTGTACCCTCACAGCAGTCACCCAGCATGTGGTTTAGGGCAAACTCCCACCACTGTGGGACAGGACAAGTAAGTTCAATCACCTCTTGTTCTCTGTATGGGATGGATGGAAAGGGCCCAAAGGCAAGGGGCAGAAATATATTGTTGTAATAAGAGCAGAGAGAGAGCAGGAGCCAGTGCACAGGGCTCCAGCTGCCCATGGAGGAGCAGAAATGAATCTCCTCCATTCAAAGGTGTGGAATTACAGAACACATTGAAGTGTTGGACTGTGGGGTTTAGACATGCAAGCTGTGGAGAGCTGACAGTCTGTTACCCTGCATTATCCAGGCCACATAATCTTCTACAGAAATGCTCCTTGTCCATGGCAAACACGGAATGAACTCGGGTTACTCCACCACGATGGAAGAAATCCATCGAAACCCACACCACCAATAAAATGGGCCAAGCAAAGAGGCTCCAAGCTCAGCATTGAATGCTCAGGAGGGCTGTTAAACCTGGGGACAAACCTCACAGGCAACCCACGAGCTGCAGCCTCCAGTCACATGGAGACTGCGGACAAACAGAAGGATCTGAGCTGGAAACTCCACACAGAGCAGAATATTGCCGTGACCGAGCTCAGCGAGGAGGATCCGCTTTTCCATTTGCTTTTTTATCAGCTGCAGCTACCTAAACAGCCAGTTTTTCAGCACCTCAAATGTCTTGCTGGAAACTGTTTACAGCACTTAGCACTTTGTGCTGTGATCTCTTGCTAAAACGAAAGCCCATATTTTATTAAGAAGAGCAGACACAGTTTTATTTCACTCCAACACCGGCTCTCCAGTGCAGGCAGGACACACGGATGCTGTACAGGCCTGTGGTTTGCTGCAGGTAGAGCTTTGGAAGGGTGTCAATTAGAAGGACACAAATTCTATTCAAAAGGTTTAATAGCCGTGGGCAGGAGGATCTGAATGTGTTTCTTCTCTTTCTACACATTTCTGTTCTAATCCTGCTGTGCCTGTGAGTGCTCCTGTTATGTTAGTTATATTTCCTACCACACCTTTTCTGGCAGCAAATGCTATTCCTTCTAAACAAGCCAACTTGATTTTGATAAAAATTCCATGTTTTAAAAGAGGTCTGCTGATTGGAAGCATTTTGCAAAAATCAAAACAAATCTGGGAACTGCGAGGTTTGCCTTGAAACTACCTTTTATTGTAAATAATTCAGGAGGGGAGGACCCACACTCCCACCACATTTGTCAGAGCAAAGCAGAGTCACCTGTAATTTGTGAGCACTAAATGCTCCGAAATGCCGTGGCAGAGCATTTGGATTGTTCCAAAGAGAAAGACAGGCAGAAAACCACTCAGAAATCTTTTAACTCCCTTTTAGCAGACCTGTTCCCACCTGATCCAGCTGGCTCCTAAACCCCCTTCAGAGGGTCAAACAACATGAAACCTTCCCTCAGCAGCATTTTGTCCTGCACCACACACTAGGCTGGGTTCTGCCGATGGGAAGTCGGAGTAATTTCAAAGTCATCAGAGCAGGTACAGATCTACTGAGGCCTCAGTGAAGAGAGGCCGTGTTTGATTCAGCCTCTGTGGTTGCATGGCCTCCAGCTGGAGTTCAGGAAAGCAAGTTCTCCACAGTGAAAGCAAAGACCAGCTTCTCTGCATCAAACCCTGGGTGTCAGTCCTGCCTCTGCTCTTCCAATCCAGACACCTTTTCTTTCACCCTGTGCCTCATTTTGCTGCTCTGTAAATCACACCTTCCTAATTAAGCGTTGCTTCAGTGCCCAGCTGTGGCTGAGGTCCAAAGCACAAGCTCCAAGGCCTCCTTCCCCACTCCTCCTGAGAGCCAAAGTGCAGAGGCACAGCAGGATGCTGGGCACAGTGACACACCTGAGAGCTTCTGGTGGATTCCTCCAGCCACCAACAGAGTCCTCAGGAGCTGGCCAGAGCGGGGAGATGGGGTGAACAGCCTTGATAAGAACAAGCAGGATAATAAGCCCACCTTAATGACTTCAGAGGAACACAATCTGACCTTATCTAAATGCAAATTGTGGTGCCTTCTCCTCCTCTCGGAGGGCAGGTGAGCTGGCTCTAATGTTCATGATAACAGCAGTGCATTTGCATTCCACCAGCCCCTGTTAGGAACTTCTCTCTGCTATGTTCAGTGACTTGGGCTGTATTTAAAACATTAAATCCCTTCTGAAGAGAAAGCAGCTCCATTTGGCTGCCACCTGTTACCGAATCACCAGAGCCTTGGGAAATTTTCAGACACTGGCTCCTGCACCCTTTGCCGGCAGTGTTTGACTCCTGGTTCTCCCTCATCCGGTTGTATTGGCATGGAAACCAGTCTCTGATGCTGAGGAATCCATCTGTTCCTGCTGTTCCCTCCTCACCTGAAGTCAGGCAGTCCTACTTGCAGTGGTTTTGGTGCCTGTGAGTTGAAAGGACCTAAGAAGTTGGAGGGTGGGATTAAAAATAAAATGAAAGTGAACAGCAGATGTTCTTCCATCACAAACTCAAGATGGTTCCCTGTAGAAGCAGACCTCAAGTATCCCAAAAGCTGTGTGCCTCACTGTTTTTCTTTCCAAAATGAGAGGTGAAATACAGCAGGAACTCAGCAGGATCTGCCCATACATACAACTACATTCTCCAAGGTTTTGCAGAAAACAGTATGTTTGTACTGGCATATTCTTGCCAACCCACAGTAAAATCCACATCCTCCATAAATCTACAGAGCTGCCTTGTCCATCACCTCTTTCCCAATTTTTCTGAAGCTAGTCCAACACTTATTGAGGACCACTTGACCTGTCCCAAATTCCACCAGCAGTGTAATCTTGCTTGCTCCTATCTCAACCAGTCTGCAGTTTGAATGAAGTCTGGATGAACTTCCAAATCTGAGGCATTCTGCTCCTCCAATCTGGCAGTAACCTTACACACTGACACACAGCCTTCAGAATTAAAAAGAGGAAGTGAGTTGTATTTTTAGAGGGAAAAAAATTGAACATCATATTTTTATGCAAATAGCTTTAAACTCTGAGTAGGGGCAAGAGAGAAAATAGGGGAAGAAATCCATTTAAAAACCTTTCTGCTTCTATTATTTTCTCCTTTATGTTTTCAGTGTGGCTTTAGTGGCTCTTTAAAGATGTACTACAAAGCTTTTAATAAAAGCCAGAATGAAAGGCAGAATCCTCTTTAAGATCCTAAATCAGTCTTGCAATACGTGTCTAGACTCACACGTTACTAATACATTAACTTTTTAGAAGTGAGATATTGTAACACCCAGTAATCCCTTCAGCTTCTGCTGAATTCCCTGTCAAGGAGGCTGTGTCCCTGTTTAGATGGGAAGCAGCAACATTAACAATGACCCCTTCCAGAGAACATCTAGTAGGCAAGTAGATCACTCAGAGTGCTTTTCATCTGTGCCTCTCATTCATCTGGAGACCTTTCCAGCACTCCATGAGCACTGAGGGTATGATTGCTTTGCATTCTGCAATCACTGCACTCACTGAACAAAACAAGCAGGAGTTTGGTCCTAATGCTGGGAGCAGTGTGCTGGTGTTGGCACCAATCCCACCAAATTTAGGGTTACACTTCTCCAGCAGCAGCCATTCCATCTTCACTGAGCAGCAGCAGCAATTTCCTCTGGTCACAGCTGTGCAGTTTCTCTTCTCCTGGAATTCAATTTTCACTGCTGCTGGCTTTCAAAAGTGTGAGTCCATGTAAGCTTTTCTCAGCCACAGTAACATATTCTCCCATAATTTGCACTTTTGGGACTTATCATAGTTTCTTGTTTGCTTCCAGGCCTAAATGTGGCATCTACAAATAATCTACTGAGAAAAGGTAACAAGCAGTGTCCAAAGGAAGTGTGGATTTGGTTTTTTTCTTAAGAAGACCCAACAGTCTCAGTCCCCAGCAGTGGCTGTACCTCATCTGTTTCCAGTGGAGATGCCAACCTGCTGATTCTTCTGGTGGGGAATGCCAAGGGCAAAACAACAAGTCACTGAGAAATGACCTGGTTTGTCTGGAGCTACAGAAAGAAACTGGTTGTTAACTGAGATCCCAGCTCCATACCTGGCCTCTCCACTTCCCACACAACCACAGGCAAATCACAGCATCTCACTGAACTCCAGTTACCCAGCTGTGAAATGAGGTAAGAAGAGCTTTGTTCCTCCAGGACTTTGTTTGACAAAGTCTGTGGGGCGCAGACTCTTGCTCTTCCCTTGTACATACCCACAGCTTTATTTTATAAATAACCACCAAAGGCACTGCACGATTCCACAATCCCAAAGACTTAAGAGAGGTACCCAGAAAGACAACAGAGCAAGTGTGTTGCTCTCCTGCCTTGCCCAGAGGCTTTGGATGCAGACTCAACTTCCAGGCTTCCCAACACTGCAAGCAACTGCCCTGGCAGCCACAAAGCTCAGGAGCCCCAGGCAGGCTGCAGCTAAATTTAGATCCTCCTTTCTGTGCTTCAGCTGGGATTTCAGATTGATTTTGTTTCTCCAGCGCAGTCAGAGCTGCTCAGAGGGATCCCTTGTTTCCCTGGTTAGTTATTACCCTCCTGCAGGGAGAAAGGGCCCTGTTTGCACTGGGAACACCTGACAAGCTGCTCTGAGCAAAACAGTGAATGCCAAGTCCCTCCATCAGAGCAACAAGGCCAAAACCCCCCCTGTGTGCCAGCGAGCGTGAGGGACCCCCTGAACCCAGCACTGTGCTGAGCCTCTGCAGAGCAGGGGAAGGGCCTGGGAGAGCAGAAATCCTGACCCAGCACCGGGAGAGCTCCTCAGGTGTGTCCAGGTGCTTTGTGCCAAGTCCAGCTGTCCCTCTTCCCGGGTCACACGAGCCATTCAGAACCCACAGACACGTGTAACCCCATCCACTGTTCCAGGTTTGCCTGCAGCAGCATTTCCTGCAGGACTCCGAGTTATCAAACCGAAGACTCGTCCCTTGCCAGATCAAAGAAAGCTCAATGAAACTGAAACATCTTTGCCCTGAGGCCACTTGATGCTTGCTGTAACTGCATCACTCCATTAAGGATGATACAATTTAAGTGTGAATGTCTGGTTTGCATTAAGATTGATAGCAGTTAGTTAGCCATATTCCTTGGATATTAACAGCAGAGCTTTATCCTGGTGATTTCTCATTGCTCCTAACAAGATGAAGGACTCCACTCTCAGCAAGCAGGAAAACAAGTTTGGCTATTATCAGCAATTAAATAGTCAAAAAGAAGATAACTCTGCATCAGTGTTAAGCAGCCTGACACCCATTAGATGCATTGCTTTGCAGGATCCCATGCACACTTTACCCAGGTTTCAACCTAAGCTGTGAAACGTTACAGACAATTAAAACACCATAAGCAATCATGTGTGAATATTCCTGAGTGCAGCTACTAAATAAGAAACAATGACAGATCAGTAAAGGAGGAAATCATAGTTTAATCTAACCTTTAGTAGGTGTTTATTAACTGATTACCCCAATCTAGAACAAGTCATTTGTTACAGACTGGTCTATATCCCAGCTTTTGCCATGTTGCATCCAAGGCTCAGTGGAGACAGCATTCAACAGGTTTATAGGAAGTGAAAATGAGATACACAGACAGACTGAACACCCCTGATCCTGCTGGAACATCCTGTGTCGACTAAATGATCTGGACAGAGGCCACTGGCACTTACAGAGTGGGACAGCAAACCAAGGAGGTGGTGTAAAAATGTGGGTAATATAAGAGCACAGAAGAAGGGGAAAAAATTCATCCAGCCCCATGATTGCTACAGAACAGTCAGAAACATTTACAAAAGCATTCCCTGGAGGAAGAAGAGTGGCTGTCTCTGAGAAAAGACTAAGGAAGCCAAGGTCTTAAGCCTGGCTGCTCAGGCTGAGAAGGCAGAGTAGGGCAGGAACTAGTGGGTGGGATCTGGGCACGTTCACTGCGAGAAACAGTGGAAAATGTTACCTGGTCAAGGTGACCATCAGCACGAGCTGCTCCCTGCAGCCATTAAATCAAGGCTGGACACCCTTGTGAAAGAGAGAGACCAGCTCAGCAGCCCCCCAGGTCTCCCCATGCTGTGACACTGCCAGCCAGACAGGGAAGCCTCCCCCTGCCCACCAAACTCCCGGCTGGAAGACCTGCAAGCCCACTTTAAACAGGAGCAGTCAAACACCTCTGACCCTGCTCTTTCCACCCCTGAGACAACCAGGATGGCCTTTTTCCTCAAAGCTATAATCCCAATCTCCTACTCAATGACGCAGTTGATCAGCTTCAGTTTATCTGCACCAAAGCCACAGCAGCTCTGGGTCCTGCTCTCTACCTGTGGCCACGAGCACAGGCCTGGGAGAGGATGGATGGCTGTGCTTAACTGCACATTAGAGCAGGAAAGGGTCTAATCTTACATCCAAACACCACAGGGATAGGGGAGGAATTTAACTGAAGAGAAAGAGCAGGGTTCACCCACCTTTCACCCTCCTCTAATACGCTTTGCCTTCCCAGACAACTACTTCTGTTCTCTCAGGGCTAAGTCAACATCTTGCTCAGTTATTTTTAATCCTCAGCCACCCAGGTGGACAACTGTATTTGTGGATAGTTCCCCAGGCAGGCTGAAACACTCAATTACTGAATCCTTAGGTCTCAGGCTCCACTGCTGCTTCTCCAGAGGTAACCCTGTCACTGCTGCCTCGGGCCTGACACACATTTCTTCTCACCAGAGCTCACTTCATTAACCAGGCAGTACCTACCTCTCCCTTCAGTGCTTCCCTCTGTGCCTCCCTGGGTTTAAGGTTTTATCAGAGCAGATTGCCCACAGCTGACACAGTGCTGCCCCAAAAGGGGCACTAATTGCACGGGCATCTGGAATCAAGCTCTTGGTCTCAGACCTGTCCAACAGTGTCTCTGCACAAGGCAAAGTCAGTTCCTTTGTGTCATTGCCTTGACATTGGCCTGCAGTCTGAGATGGGGGCTCAGCCCTGTCCTCTGTCGATGGAAAAAACGTAGAAGGGAGACAAATCTCATTTGCATGAGTAACCACCCACCATGCCAGGCCAAATATTGTCATTGTTTTCATTAGAAGATTAATTTGTGCTTGGAAAGAAAAGATTAAAGTGAGTTGTCTTTACTGCACAGATGGAGAAGGAAGAAAATTGCTTTTGCTGTGTCTTTAGCAGTGGATTCACCCTCCCCACATCCCAGTGCTATACCACTAACTCATGGTACTTGGACACAAACAGGACACCCTGGGATAACAAACAGTCCCAGATGGCCTGTGTCTGCAATATAGCTCATGTCACACCTCGATGGATTGTCTTCCACTCAGATTTGTATCCCAAAAGGAAAATGGTTAAAAGGTAATATTCTGGGGTATTTTTTTCATTTAAAGAAAAAGAAAAATAGGTGATTTATATTAGGGAGGAAAGTCTGGAAGGGCAGCAGTCTACTTCTGCAGTTGTTCATCCAGGGTCCTGGTCAAGCACTGGTGTTGTTTGAGGCATTGTGGCAGCTCTAGAGACATCAGCCCTGTAGTAGGGCAGGTACCCAGGGCCACTCCCAGGCCAGTCCAGCATGAGGGAGTCACTCTGGGGTTCATGTACCCTCCCTTTGTCCTGTCAAGCACGTGAGCTGTGCACACAGTTAACAAAGTCCCTGTCCCCATCACCCACTAAAGAAAGTTAAAATACAGACACGTGGAGGAACAGAATGAGCTTCCTTGTGCTTCTCTCTAATCATCAGTGAGGGCAACCCAGGGATGTTTTCCCTTCATCTCCACTCTTTTGTCAATGCAGAGTCCCAGCAGCCACCTGCTACCAACAAGGATGCTCCAAACCACAAGCTGATCTCATCCACCATTACAAAAATTAAGCTTCTGCTTCTTTTCCTAGTGAGAAAAAAATAAGTGATCTGTGGACAAGATCCAAGAGACATTCCCACCACTCAGCCCAGAAGGTGGAGAGGTTTGCATCAATCTTTTTGTCATGGGGGAGTTCATCATAAATCCCAGGTCATGACAGGAGCTACAAGAAGCCTCATCCCAAGGCCAGCGCTGCGTGTGATCCTGTGACCCTGGGCCTTAATGTGCATATTAACACATCCCACATGTCTTGGTAAAAGGCTTCTAAGCAGCAAAGGACATTTGAAACTGCTGTACAGCAAGAAACAGGCATTTGCTAGTATGTGACTTGCAATGCATTCTAATAATCACACAATTACAGCTGCAATCCACTCACCCTGCCAGAGAGAAGAGAGGAAATTAAGAGAACTCTCTCTGATGATCCTCATAGATACCAAAAAGTGACACCACTTAAGCCAGCATAGAATGTGGGGTATTCAGGAATAGCTGTTTGTGTTCACCAACAACCAACAAATCACCCAGTGAAGGCATGGACAGAACTCCAGGGATGAGACCGTCTCCAATGGCCCTGTGCTGCCAGGGGATCACTCCCTGAACTGAGTCCTCAACTGAGACATCTCTTAGGAAAACAGAAAGAAAATCAGAGGCCCATATGAGCTTCCAGGAAATAGATTTATTGCCAGTTGCTTTTCTCAGTCTTATGTTTTCCCTCGTGCTGCAGTGCCAGTGTATCAGAGAGGAATGTAACCCTTTGCTTTACTGGACAAGGATGCTTTGTCCTTTTCCCAGTGACCACGCCAAGCACAGGGAAATGCAAAGCCCAAACCAACCTGCTGGGCAGCCTCAACCCAAGGCCAGTTTGGGATGTTCAAGAGTCAGAAGAAGTTTTCCATGAAGGGAGTAACATCAGTGTGGGGAAAGGCAGGATCCAGTGGCAGGACACAGAGAGAAGCAACATACTTTTGAAAGTACAGCAAGTCACACACTGTATTGGCTGAGCAGACAGACAGACAGACAGACAGACAGACATCTGCACTGCAGTGGGAAATGGAAAAGATGGATGTTAACACATGCACCATTTGGACATTGAGGGGACATCCTGTCTCATCAGGAGGTTTTTAAAAGCTAAAACCTGCTTTGCCTGAGTACAAACTCTAGACAGAGTGCCACTGTTGCACAGACTCCTCTGCTGCCAAAGGACCACAGCCATTTCTCAGGACGTTCCTGAAGGTGTTAGATGTGTCCCAGATACACCAGATGTTAGCTCAGACCACAGCAAGAAGATCAGGACTGATGTGAACTTGATTGAAATCGCATGGGAAGTCAGCCTGGAAAGGAGAGGGAGAGAAAGCTGCAGAGCCGATGAACTTTGAGTAGCCTGTGTTGCTAAGGAGACACACTACAGCATCCTTTAGCTGGAATTTCCTAAGTGATGAAGGGCTCCATGCCCAGGAACGTCACTTCACTCCAGCTCAGCCCAAAGAGAATGAAGCCACCATTAACCAAGGTCAGGGCATCTCCTGGCAGGCAGGAGCAGATGATGTCCCTGCCAACCAGACCCAATGGAGCAGGTCCAGCAGGCACCAAACCCAACCACAGCCATGAGTTGGTTACAGGCCTCTGCCAGACAACTTCAGGGCAGGACTCAGTGGTATTGAAGGTCACGAGTTTGCCCCTCAGCATCTCGGTTATCACACCTGGAGACAGGACAGAGATGGTGGAAGGAGAAGCCTCGTGAAAAAGGCAGCTTTGGGCAGATGGTGGGGTGGGTTTTTGTGACATTTCTCCTGGCACAGCAAACTGTGAGTCTGTAAGGCTTCTTCCACCTACTTAGTGGCTCTGCATGGCTGGTTATTAACGCTGCTGCCAGATGGGCTTCTCACAGGATTTGCTTATCTGCTGCAGTGAATGCTTTGGGAACGGCTGACAGCTTCCAGGATTGCTACTGGAGACTTCCAGGAGGCAAATGAAAGGTAGAAGTAGGCTAAGCTGTCTCTCTGTCTATACAGCACCTTCAGTTCTCTGCCATCACAAGCAAGAGGCCATGGATCGATGGACAACACCCCTGCAATGTCCATGGAGCCCCACAGGACACCCCTCCCAGGGGCACATCATTGTGACCAAAGCTTGGCTCAGTCTCTCAAGCTGCAGCCAGTGAGCTCTTGGCTGGGAGGAGAAGCACTGGGGGCAGTGCTCCTGCAGGGAAGAAGTCAGTCTGGAGGAAATGTAGCTGAGCTGTCTGCTGTCTGTCCCTCGGGGTGCAGTGGGGTCTGGGCTCTCCCAGCTGAACCACAGCTGGCTGGGGCTGCAGGTTTGCAAGAGTGCCCAGCAGCCTTGGGGGGGGGGGCTGGACCCTGGTGGAGCTCCCCAAACACAACAAACATGGAGCTGTTGGCTGCCAAAATCACACTTAGGACTTTCCAGGAAACCAGATTTCTGTCAGCCTTTCCTGAGCTTTGCTGGGATCGATGCTACAGATCCCACTCCCAGCTCACACTGAGATGATGCTGCAATGCACCCAGCACAAAGGCTTTGCCAGTCAAAAGGCACAGGGACTTCATCCAACCAGTTCTGTCCCTCTCCCATGTGCCTCATAATCACTGACTTGCACAAGCAAAGAAACTCAGCAAATCCTTGGGCCACAGGTGGCTGCAAAGTGCTCTGGAAATCTCCAGCTGCCGGGGTGGGGAGTTCCCCCATAAATGTCTTTTTAAATATTGTTTTAATGAGGGAAAGAACACTCAGCATTCACAAACACCAGCATTTTTGTGCTATTGGTTCCTATTTCATCTATTATTTACAGAAAAAGATCTATTCAGGGAAAAAAAAGAAGCCTTCTCTTTTGAACTCTTTCCAGGACTGACTCAGCAACTTAATTTTTATGCTGGCTACTTTCTTGCTTCTCTTCTCTTTATTGCTAATATTTTTAATTTTCCACTTAAAATCCTTATTTGCATGATAGGTCTGTCCAGCCTTAAGGAGATTTTTCTTGTCTTTGACTTTTATCTCATTTTCTCTTCACTTTTTTTTTTTTTTTAATTAAAACCCAGCTTTGAATTAGTTCACTGAAGCATTCCCTTCCCCACCTTCCTCTCCCCCAGAGAGCTCCTCCCACTCTAATCCTGCCGGTCCCTTCTGCCATCTCAGCACATTGCCATCACAAGAGCAAGGGAAAAGCTGATGCAGATCACCCCTGAATGTCAACTACTGACTGACTCCCAGGCAGATCCCAGCAGGACACTGGTGTCCTACACTAGTTGCTCCCAGATAAGCCCAGCTTTAGCTCTGAACCTGCCCCAGGCCCGTCCCAGGGGAGTGGTAGTTGTGCAGTTCAGCAAATCCCTTCAACATGCAACAAAACGAGCACTTTGTGCTTTAAAGGCATTTTCAGCTCTGCAGGATCAGACAGGATCAGTCCTTCTTTACAGAGGGAACAACTTAAACAGAGGACTGAGCCTTTTTTTTCCACTCCCCACCCTGCCCTGGCACAGCCCTTCGGACAAAGGGGAGGAAAGGACAGAAGGATGCTCACTTGTCAGGAGGATGCTCACTTGGCATTTGCTACCATCCTAATGAGACCCAGTTTCACACCTCCTCTGACAGGGCCCCCAGCGTTGCTGCAGAGACTGTTTGCTGAAGGGACAGTGCAAATGCCTCACGAAAACACGTGCGAGCCAAGACGCCAGAAGCTACAAATCAAACTGGCACAAATCTGGGTAATGCTGATTTCAAGTGAGTTGCTCCCCGTTCACATTAGGATGAGTCAGCTCACAATATGACTTTTGAAATTGCCCAGGTAGTTACAGAAGGATGTGGAGAGCATCGACGTTGCTGATTGCTTTCCTTGCTAATTGTGGCCCCACTGGGTCTTGGGGATGGAGGGAACGAAGGGTTACTTGGCTCATTTGCCAGCTGAAGCATCAGTGGTGTTCCTTCACCCGTTCCCGCTCTTGAAATAGCTACTGTTGAGCAGTAATACCAATATTTTTCAGCTCCATTTAATGCCAGCAGGATCATGCCTGCATTGAGGTCACAGAAATGACTGCAGTGCATTGGAGAGGGAGATCCATGTTGGCTCCTATTGTCTGTCAGGCGTACCTGTATGATCCCAGCTGCTGCAGCACAGAAAGCCACACAGACTAAAATTGATCTTGCTTTTCCAAAAGAGCTCTGTAATCCTACTGCTGCCACAGGGAGGCTATTACCACCAGAACACAGCAACAGGAAAACACACAAGGACAAGGAGCAGCTGGCTGAGCCCGAACATCTGGGTACCTATCTCTGACAGGGGCCAAAAAGAGATATCTGGGGAAAGAACAAGAATGAACAGCAAACATACCATTTTTCCTCAAACAATCTCTCAGATTCCAGTTTTTGTGTCTCATTCAGAGTTAGACAGTGCTTCCATGTATTTAGTATCTCTAAGCAGATTTCTCTCCCATTAATCAGTCTGGCATTCCCTGATATTGTATAAACCACCCTGCAGTGAGGAGTTCCTCAGCTGAACCACCACTGCCAGCACCAACCTCCTTTTGTTGCTTCTGATCCTGCCACCTACAAGGGGAAGCTTCCCCTGGTGCTTTCTAGTTCTTGTGCTGGAAGGGCACATCCAATGCCTGCACACCCTCCACAGGCTCCTTGTGACTCCACAGACCTTCCTCACACACACCTGCCATCAGTGCCCTCTCAGGTGGAGTCAGAGGCACCTACTCACCCCTTGCACAGAATTCTGAACCCCCCTCTGAATTTCTCCCTGTTTTCCTAGATCTTTTTTGAAATGGGAAGAGCAGAACTGCACAGTGCAGGTGCACTGCCAAAAGGAGCTGACTTGGCAGGAGTTCCCACATCCCTGTTTTACACTGTGATCATTTCCAGGGCAGTGCTACAGCTCCTGACACATCTTTGCTGAGACAAGAAGGGATCAAAGGGGAAGATGAACTTGGTATCTGCCAGTTGCTGCTATTCAGGAAGACGGGCTGGACGAGCTCTTCCTAAACAAAGGCCAAAAACATCAGCGTTCCAGACACAAAAGAGCTCCCCACAATCCTGGGCCCATCCCCAGCCTCCATTATTTTGGGGTAGGAGAGAAGGAGAGAGACAGAAAAGGATTAGCCATGCTTCACTGACTAACTGGTGTGATCCAATTAGTGGCCTGTTCTAGGAACATGGGCACAGCTAAGAAGAGCTGAAGCCAGTTGAATCCTGTCGTTGCTCTCCTTTCATAAGAGATGCCAAGCCTGGACTCCTCAGCACAGCTGCCCATCACTTAACTCCCCACTGGGCACAACCGAGCGTAAAATCCTGGCTGGAGGAACGGGAAGCACGATCGTTCACCGAGGGCCACAACGAGGAAGAAACAGATGGACAAGCCAAACCTTTCCCTCCATCCCCTTTGCACAGGAGGAGGTTGCACAGATCCTGACAGGCAGCCAGGCAGTGCCAGCATGGAGCAGGCACTTTGTTCCCCATCTCCTGCCCAGCCCATGGCCATCAGCTCCCCTGGGGTGCTTTGGGGGGAGCTGGTGTTTGGCCAAACACGGGAGGCTCTGTGAGGGGAATCAGCCACGTGGCGTTATCAGCTGGCACCCGCAGCCTTATCGAGTCTCTTTGGAAAGCTCCTCGGCTCAGGGCAGCCTCCACCTTTTTAATTTCTAGAAGGCTGATGCTAAGTAATTGTTTGATATCTCCACAGCATTTGCTCCCCTTTATCTCGGGATCCCTGCTGCAATTCATTGACAGAACTGTCTTTTCTCTTTCTCTATTCCACCGTGTATGTACTAGAAAATGCTTTCATTGTGGGCAGAGATACTTGCTGCTAATTGATGCTTATTATTCCTTTTAAGCCTGTAATTGCTTTTTCTTGTCTAAATTTACTTCTTTCTCCTCCCCCAACTCTTCCTCCAATTGCTTTGGTTTTCTCCTCTAATCAGCCCAAATCCTGGTGTTCGAAAGATTATCTGAACGTGTGCCAAAGGTTTTGCTGTTGCTTTGACATGCTGGCTTTTCACATCTGTGGAGTTTACTTCAGCTTCCTGAATATTTACAGGCAAATTGGGTGGCCTGCAACTGGTAATCTCTCAACTGCCTTAATGAGGGAAGATTTTAGGTGTCAGCTTCCACACAGACTTTTGATTACAAGGCTACAAAGGGTCCTTGGAATTATCTCTTACATAACATAGGATTTCTTAGTCAATTCTTTCAGTGGATAATGAAACAAATGGAACAAGTAGAACAAAATGCAATTTGGTTTTGTGACTGGAAGAGAACCTGTTCCTTCTGATTATGTCTTTTATTTTTCCCCAGACCTTTACTGATTAGCCCAAAGGAGTTTCCAGCCCATTGCTCCCTGGAGGACCATATTCCCCTTCACTGAGACCTTCCCAGAGCCTTCCTCTGGATTCTCACTATCACATCCACCTTCACCTGCAACAGGACCACAGTCTGTGGTCTTCCCCACAGGGAAGAAATCAACTCAGAGAGCCAACACACCATGTCCTTTTCCATCTCAGACTTTGTGTTGTTCCTGGCAGCTGATCCAAGGCACCTGAGAAACAAATGTCAACCCCTGCCAGCTGGAATTCACCTCCACCAGGGAATGCCTGTGCCATTGGCTTCACTCCCCACCAGGCAGCAAGGGCTCACTCCTACCTGGGACACACGGCCCTGCCATCACAAGGGTAACACTGACTTCCAGCTGCCTTGCTGAAAACTTGGGATCTTCTCACTTCTCAGCTGCCTCCTGCCCCGAGATGTCCTGAAATGCTGAGTGGCCTCAGGAGGCAGTGGCTGTAACACCAGCCTTAGTACTGACCACTTGTGCCATTTTTAGGAAGCACCTCTGCCTTTGTTTTCTCTTTGCTTTCTCTTGCTCTTCTGTTCAGCTGGGAGTGCTTCGGCCATGGTCCTCATTTATTTCTCTGAAGGTTCCCAAAGCCTATGGAGGTCTCCAGCTTTGTTCCTTAGTGTAGTTGTCATGCTGTATCTACCTGATATTTAGGGCTGACCTCAGCGGTTGTTTGAGCCACACAGTAATTCCCAGGCTCCTCAATTCCCCACAGCCAGCACAAGAGCTGTCCAGGTTGCCTGGACTGGGCATGAAGCAGAGTTTTCCCTGCAGTGAGTCTCTGCTCCTCATCTGGGCTTGCCTCCAGAAGCTGAAATAGGAAGAGGGGGTGCAGAAGGGCCAGAAGGAACGGTGGAGATGGTGATGAGCACAGGAAACCTTCCCACTGGGTTTACAGGAATGAGTAAGCTCTCAACATCCCTCCTCAGGAAGCAGGGACATGGCAGAACTCAGCCCCACTCAGCAGCACTCCCAGCTGCAGCAGAGGACTGGCTTTGCTCTCAGAGTGGCTTCTGGGAGTGCTGTGAAGACTTCCATCCTGGAAACATCATCCATCCCCCTGCTCATGTCTGCAGTCTGAGGGCCAGCACAGCACAGCCCACCCAGGGCTCCGTGGGGGAGAACCAGGGGTAGCCACAGGCTGGTGAAGTAGCTGGTGAGCAGCTGACTGAGCCATGAGCAAAGACACCACATAAATATCCCCTGCAGCTCAAGGTACCAAGCCAGGACACGGAGGAACAAGAACAATTACTGCCATACAGGAACATTTACTGTTGGGAGTTTGCTGCATTTCATTTTAAACAAGTTTCTTTTGCAGCTCTAGTGACCCGAGGAGCCAGAAATATGAACATTAACAAAAGAAACAAATAAATAACGTATTCCAATTACAGCTTTAATAAGAAGCAATGTGCTAGAACTCCATGCGGATGCAACAGTAATTTCTAATTAAAAACATGCAATTAATTATTAACCTAAAAAAAATCCTGGTATTATTCCAGCATGTTCAAATCAGAGCATGCTCTCGGAGTGAATTCAGGATTATGATTTTTAATGCTTGGGGTGTTCTTCTGTTTGCTTGTTTCTAATCTTATCAGGGGAAAAGGTAATTTTCAGGCAGCAGAACTGCACAGCTGATAGGAGTCCATTAGGAGCTGCTCTAGAGCCTATAACACCACAGACTGTGAGTCCATGAGCAGGGCATGGAAAGGGAGAGAGCTCAGGGCACTGTGGGTTTGCTGTGCATCTCCAGGAGGTTCTTTGTTTCAGGAATTAGTCAAGAAATTTGTGGTCACTCACCACCGGAGTGAACTGGGCCCACAACCAACGTGATTCATGCCAAGTGAGAACTTGCTACCTAACAGCTGCCTTTTCATGGAACAGAGCAGTGCCAACACATTTAAACCAGTCCAAATCCAGTAAGACACAAACACCAGAGGTAAGGAAGAGGATTGATCATGTAATTGGCAAATAAATCTCTGATTCAGACCCTTCCATGGAGCCCAACAGTAATTAAGATATTTGCCCTTGAAGCACGGATCTGAGAGCAGAGACTCTAATAGATTCCTCTGACTGCTATAAAATGTGGGCAAAAAACCATTAAAAACTAGTGGCTCTGGGCTGCTGGAATAGAAGCACCCTCAGGAGAGGCCTGAGGCACTGAAAGTTTGGAGTCAGACATCAAGAGCTTCCCATTTTATAGCAGGGGGGCAGATTCAGCCTTCGTGGAAGTGAGCAATTTCAAACTAACAGACAGCATAGCCTGATGGATCAAAGATTGGATTGAGGCTTAGGAAACCAAAGCTGATTTTTCAGCTCTCCCAAGTAATCTGGCTTCTCTCTGTGCTTTTGCTTCAAGCTCAATGGAACAATAGTCTCCCTCCCTATGCACAAAGCAGAGCACCTGGCAGCCTGGTCCTACCATAACACAGAGGATATTAATAGAGGAGCTGCACTTCTGTATTTAGTTCCCTATTTTGGATGGAGATGAAAATGAGCTGAACTGTGAATCCAGCTAACAATGGCCAAAAGCTGCCCGGGTGGAACGCAGAGTGATGACAATCCTCAAAATGCCTGGAGAGATCTACTGCCAGCTGAAAGGCTTTGCTGCAAGACAAAGGACAGCTTAAGGGAAAAAAGAGGAGCCTAAACAGGAAGGATGGATGTAAAAGCTGGAGAAATAGCTGAGGGACTCTTTCCTCCCCTATGTGACCTGCTGGAGACAAGCACAGGGGCCTTTTAACAACACACAAACAGCAGCTGCTTGTCTGGGCAAGGTCAGTTGGCAGAATAATCCTTGGAAGCTCCCAAGAAGCCTGTCAGCACCACAGTGAGGAAAGCAGAGAGGAAGGAGATGGGTACTCCACGTCCCTCAAACCCACTGACTGTAATTCCGTTCCTCCTGCACCTCCATCTCTGGGGCCAAGCGGTCACACAGTCTGGAGAACTCTTGGAAATGCCTTATGCTGGCTGAGCATGTCTGGGCTTGTGAAGGCATTTCCCAGCATTTCCCAAGCCTCTGAGCTTTTTTTCCATGCCATATGGAGTCCCAGCCTGGAGAAAGACTTGGAGAGTTGTGCCTTTTTCACTTTCTCCAGTGCAGACCTTCACCATTCCTTGGATTTCACCATCTTCTGCACAGGTTTATCAGCTTTTCAACTGTCTACTGTCTGTGTAGTTCATGATGTGTTTTGCACTTCTATGGGATGGAACATTGTTATGGACTTGGGTTAAGTTGTTACAGACTTAGGAAGGCAAGTTTGAGTCCTGCTCCCAGTAATGGCTCTTGTTTACCTATCAGCTTGGGAATTTTGCTCTGAGTCATCCTATGCAGGACACAAAATATTTTCCCATACTCAGTGGAAAAATACACACTTCTAGAAGTAGAATCACACAAGAAAGCTGCCCTTTTGAGTATTTAAGAGTGCACAGGAACTTCCCAGTTTCCACAAGACAAGCCAATAACCAGCAGAGCAGCCCAGAACTTTGCAGCATCCCTAGTGCATATTCTCTCTCCACCCCAGCCCTTTTCATTATGACCCATTTTCTTGCCTTTTTTTCCTTCTCTTGTTTTGAGAGTGGAAGCATTTTGACACCCTGCCCTTTGTGAACATGGCGTGTCAGAAGATCTACAAGGATGGCAAATCACGTTTGCTTCTGTCTAATCTCTGCAGGCAGCTGGGCCGCTGCCACCTCTAATTGGGAGCCTCTGGGACAGTGTCACTGTCACAGCAGGGCTGGGCACCCCTGTGCTGCAGCCTATGATAGAGGAGCTGACCTGGACCTCAGTGTATTTATACCTAAAAATAGGGAGAGATCAACCTGCAGTTGAATTTAGGAGAGGCAAAAAAGAAAAAAAAAAAATTAAAAAAAAATCACTTTTCTTTGAAACCAGCAAGCAAAAAAAGTCAGACTCTTGTCAAAGCTGATGCACAGAGAGCACAGGGGAGCAAAGGCAGATTTACACCAGGACACAGCTGGTGATGGAGTCTGCACCACAGTAATCTGTGTTTACAGCAGGGCTACCTTTGGCTTGGAAAAGGCACTTAAATAGCAACTGGTTTGTTTTGCTTGTTTGCTTTAAACCTGTATATAATCAACTTCACGTCTGCTGCCTGCCATTCTCATTTGGTAAATGAGACACATCCAGATGTTTCAGCTTGTAAAAAGGGAACACATAAAACAAACCACACACCAGCTTCAATAAATACTTCTCTTAGATGTTTCTACTCATTTGTTTGTTTGGTTTTTTAAGATGTTTTTCTTATTTCAAAAACAAGGCTTCCTCCTCCCTATCTTCTCTTGCCACGTGTGGCAACTACTCAAAAAACATGAGGGGGAAAAAAAAGCAGTTTTGTTTAACACAAAACAAACAAGCATTTGCATTTGGCAGTTCCCTTTGTAGGCAGGGAGGTCTGTGTGGGATTTCAGAGGGAAGGGGGGATTTGCGAGGTAGGCAGGAGCTCAAAGCAGCACTAACGCGTTCTGACACTCTCGCTTCTGCTTCCCATATGACAGCCTTGTTCTACACTGAGATTTAAAACACTCAGGCCTCCCCCCTGCGTGAAGGGACACAACCATCCCCAGCTCCTGGGCTTTTCAAGGAGAGCTGAGGGCCTGCGGAGAGGCAGCTCAGCACAACCGGGTCATTTGGATCTCAGCTGGGCCCGGAGCACATCCACACGTGCTGGGAGGGTGGTGCCAGCCAGGAGAGCTGAGCTGTGCTGGGAGTCCCCCTGCCTGGGGCATGAACAAGGAGAAAAGGATGGGAAGAAAGCCAGGAAGGGCAGATTTCCACCTGCCTTTTGCCCCTGTTATCTACTTGCTCTTCTTGGCTTTGCTCCTGAGTGAGACTGAAGGGCTTTGAAGGAAGCAGAAAGTGGCCACAGCCCACAGGCATTGGAGCACCAGTAACACCTAAGTCCAGGATAAGTTCTTTATAATAACCCATATCACACAGCAAGGTTTCTTATTGCCAAGTGCACAAATACATGAAATAAAACCTCTCTTCATACCTGCAGGCTTCACCATCCAAACAATCCCTCTTTTTCTGAGTACAGTGTTCTTAAGACAGTTTAAACCCTTGTTATTTGTTATGCACCATTATAATCCCCTTCTATCTCTGCATTATTGACAGGGATTTGGAGTCTGAACACGCAGCACAGACTTCGATGCCTTGCTGAGACATCTTGCTGCTTATTATGGAAAGAGAGCAGAGTGGCTGGGCCCAGCCCTGCTTGAGAGGAGCTCAGTCTGGAGCCCAGGAGAGGACGTGGGAGAGCTGGGATCAGTGGCCCAAAGGAGCCAACCCTTCCCATGGCACCACGGTGTCACTGTTCCAGTGTGGGCCCAGCTCTTCAAAAAAACCCTGCTTGGTTATTTCTGAAGATGAGGAATGATTCCCAAGGAAAGAAAGAGAAGTCTCAGGGAGACAACTGCTGTTCTTTACAAAAATGAAATAAAATAACTTAGCTAAAGCCAAGAAAAATGGAGCAGTTTAAAAAAACCAGAAACACAGAGTGTGAAATTCTAAAAATGTAGAGACAGATGTGGAAGGACAGGAATTCTTCAACAAGGATATTTTCACAGTGTAATCTGTGAGGCTCCTAAACATGAGAGCCTGTTCCTTCTCCTCATTCATCCAACACTGGAGCAAAAACCACCAAAGAGCTGCCCCACTTTTGGGGCAAAAGAGAAGCAGATGGGCCAGTTTCTCAGTGTAGTGATGAATGCAGGGAAAGGGAAGGAGGGGAGGGATCTGGTCTGTGCTCAGCAGGCCACAGCCCAAAGCACTGATAACTTTAAAGGCTCCTGAGATGGCCACTAAACCAAAAATTAAGGCGTGAGCTCTCAGGCAAGAGAAACTGTAGCCCTGCTTCAGCCTCTTCCAGCTGCTGGGCAAGTCTGGGGATAAAAGTGGGACTCATCCCATGGAGAATGCTACTGCAGGAATCACCCTTAAAGCTGCAGAGGAACCTGGCTGTGCCTCAGCACCGACCCCCAGGGACACTGCGACAGAGAGGGGCTGCTGGCCAGGGCTCTCAGCTGCCTCACTTTTGTTCTGCAGAGAAAGGAGCAGGAACTGAGGGCAGGTTTTCAAAGGCCAAATGCTTGGAGCCCAAGCTCCTTCCCTGCCCACACAGCTATTAATTTATTTCCATTTATTGAAGAGGGCAGAGCCCCAGCTGCAGAGCGTGACCAGGGAAGACGTGCAGCCCAGGGGAGCTGTGGCCATCACAGCCTTCAGCAGGGAAACCACAGAGACAACCCTCAGGGGAAGAAGGATAGGAATAGAGGAGGGGTTGGGGGTTTCTCCAAAGGGCTTCTTTGGGCTCTCCCACTTTATGTGCTCAGGAACAGGCCCCAGATTACTTTGGGCAAGAGGTTTCTTTGTGATGGCCAGTGAACTGTATGTCCCTGCAGGCTCTGACTGCAGAGATGATCAAAGAGAAAGGGCTGCAGGTTCCCTGGCCTCTCACTGCAGGTTCTGTGTCCCCTGTCACTGCAGGTTCCCTGTCCCCTGTCATTGCAGGTTCCCAGTCCCCTGTCACTGCAGGTTCCCTGGCCCCTGTCACTGCAGGCTCCCAGTCCACTGTCACTGCAGGTTCCCTGTCCCCTGTCATTGCAGGTTCCCTGTCTCCTGTCACTGCAGGTTCCCTGTCTCCTGTCACTGCAGGTTCTGTGTCCCCTGTCACTGCAGGTTCCCAGTCCCCTGTCACTGCAGGTTCCCTGTCTCCTGTCACTGCAGGTTCTCTGGCCCCTGTCACTGCAGGTTCCCTGGCTCCTGTCACTGCAGGTTCCCTGGCCCCTGTCACTGCAGGTTCCTGGCCCCTGTCACTGCAGGTTCCCAGTTCCCTGTCACTGCAGGTTCCCAGTCCCCTGTCACTGCAGGTTCCCAGTCCCCTGTCACTGCAGGTTCCCTGGCCCCTGTCACTGCAGGTTCCCTGGCCCCTGTCACTGCAGGTTCCCTGGCCCCTGTCACTGCAGGTTCCCTGGCTCCTGTCACTGCAGGTTCCCTGGCCCCTGTCACTGCAGCACTGCCTGGGCTATAATGAAGCAGTAAATGGTCATCCAGCTCCCCTTAGCCAGCAGTCACCAGGGTTTGGCTGCCAGCATTTAGAGACACTCAGGTTTCAGAGGGTCTCATCAGGCAAAAGAGACTGGCAATGGATGTGCAGAGAGGTCATCCATTCACCCCCCATCCATCTCACTCCAGCCCCAAGGAATTGGCAACATAATCACTGTCAAAATGGGTGTTACAGCCTGAAGGTGGGCGCCAAACTAGCAGAGTCCTGACAAGATGTAGATCTCAACAAGGAATTTGCACCATGAATGGAGCCATGCAGGATCTGTGCTCGGGAGCAAGGCTGGAGCTCTCACAGCACTGCAGTGTCCATGCCACCCTGCTGAGCCTGAAGCTCAGAAGGAAGGAAGGGGAGACAAATGCAAAAGGCATCTTCGTGGATTCCTGTCCATCCTGATTTGATCTGGAAAGGTATCAAAGCCATTAAGGGACAAACAGCAGCCCTGACTCTACCTGTGCAACCAGATAAGTACCTGCCAGAGCTAAGAAAACAATACATTGCTTCATTTTATTGGCTGCTTTTATTCTTTTAATGAAAGCAAATTTCCAGCACACGCAAGCCCAAAGTTTCCTTTGCAAACAAATGAAATGCTGGGCTCTCTGAGCCTTCAGAGACTTGTGTGTACAATTAGACTCACACTGTTGACAAAGATGTTGGAGGAGTAGTTTCCTGAAGAAGCTGCACATGCTGCAGTTGATTTTGTATGCATGAGCTCTACTCAGATTATCTCAGTGCTTTGTCAGAAAGGAAGAACTCTACCAACATGCCACTGATCAGTCCTTGTTACCCCAGCACTGTGATATGAGTGGATCTGACTTTGTAATCTCAGCACTGTTAATACTGATTAAAACCAAATTATTACATATTTGGATCAACCCTGGCAGCAGAGTCTCCCTTGTCCTTCAGCATTAGCAAGCGAAGCTCTGAAGCAGCTGATGCCCAGAAAAGCAGATGATGTCCCTGGAGAATGGGAAGCAAAGCAGCCCCCTGAGAAGGGAGGTCAGGACTGCCCCTGAAGTCTGTGCTGTGCCTGGACTTGTGCAGAGCCTGTTGCTCACTCCTCTCCCGGGCTGCCTCACCCTTTGGATGCATCGTGTGCCTGTAACGCCCCAGCATCAGGCACAGCAGATTACAGTAATTAAAATCCTGCCACACTCCTTGCTGGAGCAGGGAGCAAGGCCCAGGGACTCTGTCACACACAGTTCAGTCTGGAGAGAAGTGATTGCTGTCTACAAAACTAATACAACAAGATGAAAGGTGCTTTGTACGGGCTGGGGATTATCTCCTACTACCCAAATCCAGCACAATTTCTTCAAATCCCCAGATCTTCTCTTCTTAGCATATCCTGGGCTATTTGCATTATGTGTGGGAAAGCCAAATAAAACCCAAACTCTACTGTAATTCCAGGACAAGGTTAAAGACACAATAAGGAGTTTTATAGTAGCATCAGAGTGCCCTGGCCTTGATCACTGCCCTGTTGGGGTAGGTGCTATAAAAATGAGGAGTAAGACATCCCTTGCCTCGATGGCACAGCTGCCTCTTAGGTCTCCTAATCCCTCTGTGATGAGACACAATGCAGCTCCACAGGAAACTTTAAAGTCCTGCAGAGGGACCAGCCAGAGGAGCACAAGCAAGGCCCAAATAGCTCCTATAAAGTACTATAAAAATACTGAACTGTTTCAACAAATTGTTTTGTTGAACTGGTTTAAGACATTTCAAGTTTACAAAGGGTAAAACTGCTGGGAAGTGATTTACTTATTGTTTTTCCAAGACAAAAGAGAAAGAGCCCAGTGAAACCTCCAGTCAAGTAGATTCCCACAGAAAAGGGTCTTATTTGCAAAGCTATCATTTTTCTCCATTGTGAAATTCAACATTTCTTGAGAAGTCACTGCCACCAGTCAACTCTTCACCACTGAGATAAGACACAGAGTTAACTGAAAGGTAAGAACTGTGTTCCCAAAATAGCTCCCCGTTCTTTCACTGAAATTTTTGATTTTAAAAGATTTTACACATTTCAAAGGTGGGAACAGCTCTAATAAGTTTCCCCCTACTCTGTTTTGTTAAGTAGATAATTCTTCAGACCAGTGACTCTTACAGTCTGTGTACGGACGTCAACACAACGGAATCCCAATTTCCGACAGTGAATTAACGTGCTGGAAGTAACTAAGAAAAGTCTTGGTTTTTAAAACTCTGAATTAAGGTTGGATGGTGCTAGAGCTGTTTGAACTCCATCAGGAACAAACTCTGCATCTTATTCCTCAAAAAAAAAAAAAAGAATTCCTGGTTTCCAGTGGTGCTGGCAGGTTTCCCAGCAGGCAGCACTCGGAGCCAGTCACACCATCAGAAGCCAGAAGGAAGTGGAGCTGGAGAACAAGGAAAAGGGCAGGGAAATGTAGAGGTCTGAGGAGCTGCACCATTATTAACTCCCTTTGTTCCCAATGTAGACAGAACAGCCTTTGACATCTGATCTCTGGGCACCTCACCTGGTTCACTTGACAAATGGCTCTCTCCGATTCTTAGAAGGGAGGAAAAATAATAACCCCCCCCTACCTGCCCTTGGGTCATGCTACCCATCCAGCTTAGAGAAATCATTTATCATTGATCTGATGGCTTAAGCATATCTGCATAATAAGTTGCACACACCCAGAGAAGCTCTCTATATTTCACAAATCCTTAGCAATGCATTTTTTAATAGAAAACATCAATCCCAAGTAGCCCGAAGGAACGATCCCTCTTTAATCATCCACCACACTGAGGACTAATTTTAGACAAAGGCTCAACGCTCCAAGTCACCTCCACCAGGCAATAATACAGATGATTCCTAAATTCACAGGGAAAGGTTCAATCGCCCTTTCAAAGCTGGATTGCAGATCCCGCGTTAATTACTACGGGAAATTACATCGCCAGTAATACTCAGCAAGGCTTTTACAATAAATGCTGTCTGATCTATTCCTGCTCAGCCTTGAACTCTTTGTGGAATATTTGTAAATGTAATGGGTACTTCATTTTCACCACTGCTCCTGAATAATTCATTCGGTGGAAGATCCTTGCATGGTTCCGTGAATTGAGAGACTCGGGGTATTTTGTTCTCTATAGTTAATGGATTAAAACAGTTTTTTGCAGCTATGAAACCAGGTAATTTATCACCACAAAACAAAGCATGGTTCATACATCACTGGCTCAACCCAGAAACACATCTGTGAGTATGGATATCAGAATGGAATTACCAACGATTTTTAAATCACCCTACGTTGTCCGAAAAGCCAACAGAGTTGCAAAATGAAATGCTGAAAAACTGCCTTGCATCAGTCAAAACATTTGATTTCCTTTTTTTCAAACATTTAATTCAGACTCAACCCTTCTTTTCCCACGAAACGGCACATTTTGAAACATCACTCTGAAAAGAGAAGGAGAAATAAATCAAAACTCCTTTCCATTCAGAAAATGTCATCACTGGGAGTTCCAGCACTTTCAAGACATTCTTCCCCAGCTCCCTTCCAAGTAGAATTGTCAAAATTGGTAAGATTTCTTCAGCAATTTCTGTGTCATCAAAACAACACTTTTCAAGACAAAACTGTCGTGACAAAAAAAAGAAAAAAAAAAATCCAAACCAAAACTCAACAAACCTGAACATCTCTGATCCAATTGTCTTTGACAAAAAGAGATGTCTCAAAGATGCAAAACCTCTCTTTGGGTGAGTCCCAGAACATCGCTCTGACACATCCAGGTTGAACATGTAAGTTCCTCTTAGGTAACCACACAAGAGAAATGAAACAATCCAAACCTCAGGGGCCAGAGACACCTTCAAATATGATCTGAGCCAAGCAGAGACTTCCTGGAGTGCAATTCTTGTATCAGCTCCACTGTTTTAACTGAGGAAAATTCCTGGGTTTAACTGAGGAGGTTCCCCAGCCGTAAAATGTGGGGACAAGAACCCGGACACTTTGTCAGCGCCCACCCCTGGAGGTGAGCACTGACCTCTGGGTTCTGCACCGATGCAGGATTTGCCAGCAAAGCTCCTCCCGTGGGTTTTGATGCAATTTGCACTTCAATCCCTCTTCTCCTGCCTGCAGTTTCACCTCCACCAGGCACTGACTCTCAGTTCCCAGCCAACAGCCACGTTGGCCCTATCAGAGGAAGTTAATTCATCAGAGGAAAATTCAGGGTGTCACACATTCCTGGAGCTTGTAAAAGCTGTTTACAAAGCTCTGTTTTGGGGCACCACCTCCATTTTCTCAGTGTCAGCAACAAATCTGCTCAATTCACATGTCAAAAGGACTCCTCGTGCCCCTCTGCCAAGTGAAAATGCCCATGAATGCACCTGAGGAGATCAAATAATTTTCTCTTTGGCTCAGTCATCATCACCAGCCAGAATAAGATTCCCAGGGCCACAAGCTGATCGGGCTGGACTCGTGCACAACCCCTTTGCTGTGGAAGGATTGCACGCAGGGAGCTCAAGGCACAGACACAAAGCCAAGCAGAGGAAAGTTCATAATTCCATGGATTCTCAAGGCAGAGAGGATGGCTGGGCTCTCCAGAGTCAATCCTGCAGGGTTAACAGTGGTGAAAACACTGAAAAATGCCTCTATTTTTTCTCCTCCAGCGAAGCAAATGTGACTCAGCTGGTTGTTGTTTGCTGTCAGGGAAGAGAGGGTTGTTCTCCACAGTCACCCTGCTGACCTTCATCTCTCCAGCAGCATCAGCTGGGTTTGGGTTTTTAAGCTCTGTTGTGTGGGGGGCAGGACAGGTCCCGATGGGGATGTGAAATGGCACAGCACAACACCCTGTCAAGGCAAAAGGTGCTGCAGAGAACAAATTTTCCATGTTGAGCAGAAGAGGTCACCGGT
Organism: Pseudopipra pipra; assembly: GCF_036250125.1. Classification (NCBI taxonomy): domain Eukaryota; kingdom Metazoa; phylum Chordata; class Aves; order Passeriformes; family Pipridae; genus Pseudopipra; species Pseudopipra pipra. The sequence goes on along the minus strand of NC_087569.1, from coordinate 5,583,872 downwards.
ACTGCAGGTGCCTGTGATGGAGCTGCCTGTTTTCCAAAATCCACAGGGCTGGGATTACTCTTTTAACCGAATTCCAAGCCCTTATCTTTGCCAGAAAAAAAAAAAAAAAAAAAAAGGTCTTTTTGTGTTCCACATGGATTTGCAGCATTAAGGGGCAGAGAGGGTCTAATCTGGTGTCAAACCTCATTCCTTTATATCACAGACACCACATTGTTCTTGCAAAGCCCTGCAAAAACCCTCCCTGAACTGTGCAGCACATCCTTAGCCCACAGCAGCCAGCCTGAGCAACCTGGGTGGGAGCAGCTCTCTGCCTAACAGAGGAAAATGTCCTTGTAAATCCCAAACCCCATGGAAAAGTCACCAGGAAAATGCCTGCCCAGCAGAAGTAAGAAACTTGCCAAGACTGATCTCTCAAGAAAATAGAGCGTTCTGTTCCAATTTAATTTAAAAAACCCACGAGCCATTTTCAGCCTGAAGCAAGAAGAACAGGGGGAAATGCCCCTTCCAACCCTGGGGGCTACCAGGGAATCCCCTTGGAAGCCCAGGCTGAGTTGATGCCCTGCAAAGCAGAGCTGTTCAAGGCACAGGAGCACGAAAAAGGACTGGATTTTTCTGACTGAGCTCAGTCATGCTCTGCTCTTTGAGGGCAGCTCAGTTCAGTGTGTGACAGAACCATGATTTATTTACACAGTTTTGAAATTCTGGGGCCTAAACTGACTGAATGCAGAGAACAGGTTGCAAGAAACAAGCAGACCAGCAGCAGGGCATCCTTCCTCTGCCAGCCTCATGGGATGGCCCCAATTCCTGATTCTTCTACCTGGAAGACAGACATGTCAGCCCTGTCCCTGGAGCTCCCACCTGTTGGTAGTTCTGGCTGAACATCCACATCTGCTTTCATCATGAGCAAGAAATTGAAAATCTCTGAATAGGAATGCCAAGAATTCACTTTGGAAGCATGTGGTTCCTCGTTTCTGATAATTATCCAAAAAAGCAAAGACATAAATAAAAATATGGTAAATGTGTTGTTTCCTTATTGCAACGTGAAGTAAAAATTATAAGTGTCTCACTCAAATCAAAATGAAAGCATTTGTTTTGACACATTCCAGTTTAAAATGATGCTGGAAGAGACATGTTTCCATTCAATGTTTTGATTTTGACAAAAATGTTTAAAAAAAAAAAAAGTTTTCCTATAGTTTTTTCTGCCAGCTCCCAGAGGGATCAGTCAAAGCTTCCTGAAGCTCAGAGTCATTAGCAAGCTGTCACAGAACTGAGACCCTAAAATGCATTTGACACATCAGATCACAGTTCTATCAGACCTGGCAAGCATGCCAGTGCTGTATCTTCACATCTAACTCTTGGATCAGACTCCCTTAGGATTCACTTTCTTCTCTGATAGAGCAAGAGAAAGGAAATTAGCCTAGTTCATCCCCTGGGAACGAAACCATCCCCCAGCCAAAACCCTGGGTTCAACTGCTGTGCAGAAAGAGGAGCTCATGGAGCACCTCCTGACATTGCCACTGTCCAAAAAGCACAGTCACACAGAGACATTCAATCCTTCAAGGGGAGGGGAGAGCAGCAGCACCCAAGATCTCAAAAAAAGAGCAGTGGAAAGCACACCATGTTGTCACTGTGAACATGAGGCTTCTAAAGAGACAAGCCCTTGGGGGTCCAGTGGGCACACACCTGAGGGGCCTCTGCCTGGGAATGTCAGAGCCCGAAGATCCCGTGTGAAAACTGCAAAATGCTGGTCTTGGCAGAGCAAAGGGTTGGAGTTGACCCATCTGGCAGCTGACCTTGCTTTTCCTACAGAGCTGAGCTATTTTGGCCGTTTAGCTCACAAACCTCTCCGGCTGCTCTCTCTTTGAGCATCAAGATAATGGCTTTCTGGGAAAAAGATTGTTCCTGCTCCAGTAAGCAAACCCAGGGCCTCCACAGCGTGACCCCCAGTCCGTTTCCCTGTTGCAGCTGAAGCAGACACGTGTTCCAGCAGCCCTGACGCCCGCCCGTGTCCCGGTGGCCGCGGAGCTGTCGGTGCAGGCAGGTGTCCCCCGGCAGACACCGGCAGTGCCAGGGCACGGCTGCTTTGCCTCTTTCTGACAGGCAATCCCACCACTGCTCCGTGTGGATTTCTTGCTGGGAAGGGGCACAACTCCTGTGGCACGATATGTGAAGTGCTCAGGAGCACTGGGAGTCCAGCTGGATCCCAAGTGCAATCTCTTGTTGTTATCACTGTGATCTTCCCAAAAAAGAGATCGTGTTCTCCTCATAAGGGGAGTGTCAGAAGGGACACAGTGCCCTGTACCTGGGACATCAGGCTGAGAGTTCAGAGCTGCAGCTCCTCACACTGAGCCTGCCCTCAACAAACTGGAGAAGTCTTGGCTTTTTGGGGTGTAGGCTTCTGCATCCTCTCTGGGAACATCCCACATTCTTGCACCCCACACTCAACTGACTGAAGTTACATTAATACATAAAAGTATCTCATCCCAGATCTGGCTAAAGCTCTCTCTTTTCATGCAAGGACATTTACTGTTTCCTTTCCTCCTGCAGAAACTTGCTCTCTAGGAAGAAAGATCTGGAGTAAACCATAAATGAGGAATTGCCATTCATCAGCTTATCCAGGAATGCTAAAACATCCACTCGGATCACCCAGGCCCTCTGGATGATCATTAGCTATCAGGGTGTTTCAGTCAAGTCTGCAAGATGCTTTATATCAGTCAGGAGAGACTTTCTAATCAACTGACACAGTTTAAAGCATTTTGGATGGGGAAGCACGTACGTAGGAACGTGAGCCTGAGCACAGATGTATAAAATTGTAGGTGATCAAAGGTAGTGCATCCAAGGCAGGATTAAAAGACGTTTAATACAGCTTTTCCCAATAAGCCTAAGAGATGAAAGAACTGCCACAAGGCCTTGCTGGAGGCTTAGAAATTGCTCTGTGAAATCAGCTGCAATTGGTAATTAAATGGAAACCTTGGGGGTGTTCTGAAGACTTTTCTCATAGCCTGGCATAAGGGAACTCATCTTTAAATTACGTAGACTTTTACCTTCTGTGGAGGTGAAGGTAAAACACCATCCTGCTGTTCCTACGTGTCCTGCCTCAGAGCTGCTGAGGTGGCTCCTCAAACCTCTCTGTGACAGGATCAGGGCACACAGTCCAACAGGCTGAGCCTCTCAGGACATTCCTGTTTTCCCAGTGCCTGCCCTCACCTGATCCAGCTGTAAACCAGGGAACACCATCCCCGCTGAGCCTGCAGGCGTGGCCAGGTCTGTCCTGCCTCCTGCAACACAGAACACTGGCTGGGCTACAACGTCTCCCAGCAGGGCCCAGAGGACATTCTCCTTCCTGGAAGTGCACACAGTTCCTCCACAACTGCTTCCAGCCTAGGTCTTTGCTCTGCTACAGGGAGAGCCCCAGGCAGGCAGAAGATCCTTTGGTTGACTTGGATGCGGGGGAAGAAAAGGAAGATCCTGGTCCTGGTAAAAGACAGGAGAATGACTGGGGGTTTTTTAGCTGATTATGATGGATTGGAAATTCTGAGCGTGCACAGGAAGATTGGGAAGGGAAAGCAGACCACAGCAGAAAGCACAGCCTTGTGGGTAGAGCATCCAAATGGGCCTCAGGAGATTTTGGTCGGACTCTCTGCCACCGCTTTCCTCAGTACAGCTGAGGCAGAGCCTTTCACATGACCCATTTCCCTTCTCTTTGCAAAAAAAAAAGGGGTCGGTCCTTTTTTGATCTACTTGTAAGAATCTGTAACTCACTGTTTGCTTGAAGAGTTCCTGGGGTAACAAGGGCCATAAACAAAGTGAACCTGCTCCCCTGGATTGCAGTTCAACAGTGTTTTAAAACGCCCGTTTGATGCAAAGTGCTTTGTTTCTTGTTGTAGCCTTTCATTTTGAGATGGCACGACACTCTCACTCTGAGCAAAGTACTCTTTCAGACAAAGCTGAATCTGCTGAAAGTACATGGGGTATCCTTTTTCAGCAGAACAAGCAGCAGGTGAGGACAACTCAACTCCAGACAGCTCAGCAGCTGCTGAAAAACAAACTAAGATAAAAAAATGTTTGAAAAAGAATTAAAAGCAGGTTCAATATTTTTTTTTTTTTAAGAAAAAGGTGCTAAATCTTTGCTGAATACAAGGCAGGTAGCCAGAAATAGCTGCCACAGGCAGAGATCGACAGCTGATATAAATAGTGGTGACTCATGGTGCATGGGGATCCAGTTCAGGGGAACAAATCCCTATCAGTTGCTCAGACAAAGCCTCCTACAGCAAATGCCTCTGAAGGTGCAGGCCTAAATACTTCTAGGGATTTGGGAATGCAGAGGTTGGGATAATGCCTATCAGGCAGAAAACCCTTCACGCCAGTTCCCTGCCCAGGAACCATCCACTGCTGTGGATGGCTTTGGTTTGTGGCCCGGGAGAGAAGGATTTCTGCAGAGCATGAGGATCCTCTCTCAGACAGATGTCAGAAAAAATCTCCACGTGTCAACTGTGCTGCTGCTGAAACCTGTCTCCCAAGAGTCCCTCCTCGAGGGCTTTGCACTCACACTTTCTTTTAGGTGAATGTGCCCCACAAAGGCCTACAGGGGGGTGTGTGCTTTCATTTCCCAAGGACTGTGTGCTTTCCCAGCAGAGCACCGGGCCTTTCCACCCTTGGTTTGGAGAAGGTGCCTGCCTTACCCGGCCAGCAATGGCACACAACCACCCCACCACTGGCATGCAGCCACCACAAGGATTTTGCCAGCTCTCTTTGGCTCTGCAGACTCATGTAGACTGAAGTTCTCCAGCATGTCTTACAGAGCCACCAGTGTTCAAGTGCCAAACATGCCCAGAGGACACGGCCACTCAGACCCAGGCCCATGGGAAAAACCAAACCAGAGAGGAAGGAGCCAGGAGGGAGAGATGGACTTATTCATCATGAGCAGAAGTCTGTTCATGGCTGGAAGGCATGCTGGGATGCCAGGTGAAATGTTGACTCTCTGGTACTTGTAAATCCTTTAAATCCTTTTCCTTTCATGGTCCTGGTAACCAGCCCTTGAGCTGAAACCAGCTCTTTGCATCCAGCATTTCCAGCCTCTGAAATTGCCTCCTGCCCTGTGCTGCTGTGGAAGTCAATCCCAGAGGCAGAGCAAACCTGAGAAATAAAGAAGTATGACCCAGAACGGGCAGGCCAGCAGCTGGATGTTGTACAAAACTGGCAGTCTCTCCAACACACAGATGCTTTTCTTTCAACTGCTTTAATTTTTTTGCCCCTCCATATAATTCTCTAATAATCACCCTATTAACAGTGTTCCATTTGCCACACAACTTGGGATATTAATCCTATTAGTTGGTACTAATCCTCTGCAAAACAAAATGGAAATATTCACTCTCTCATTTTCTCGGGGTAAAAAAAAAGGAGAGAAAGAGGTGGGGAGAAGAGAAGACAAAGATCCTTTCAGAGGTTTGCTGTTTTGTAAGTTAATTGAATGGAACTGGGTCTCCTGTGGTCTCCATATAGAATTCCATTATCACGTAATGGGGTGTCACACACAGCCTGTTGATAAGAGACAGTCTGTCAGATTAAGCATTAACTATCATATTTGGAAACCATGTGGTTTTCTACCCATTGGGCCATCCAAACACAAAATCCCATTTCCCTTTCCTTCCCCCAACACCTTCCTCCTTTGCTACACACTAATTAAAGAGAGGGAGGGGTAGACTGGTCTGTGCTGCCGAGCCCAAGATAAACTTTGCTGAGTAGGGAGAAAGAAATGAAGTGAGCATCCCAGAGAACAGAGGTCTTTCCTATAGGCTTTCATTTTTCCGCCCACCCCCTCTTGTGCAGTATTTTTTCATATTTCTGTGAAGAATTACTGGCAGTTTCCATCCTCCCCTGCTCCACAAGGTGAGACTGGCACCTACTGGAATGTTCCTGGAAAGGCTGAGACTGAGAGCAAAAAAATAAACCTTTCCTCAGCTCTAGTTTCATCTCCAGTTTCGCATTATTTTTCCCCTTCATCAGGCAACCAAACAGCTCAGCAGACACAGGGACAGCACACACTGGATTTGACATGACTCTGTTTTTATAAAGGTGCTCAAGTTTTAAGCTGTTTCGTGGTAATTGGGGGCAACCATCACTAGTCCCTTCATATGGAGGGAACCACAGGCCCAGGCCCTGACAGAGCTCCCACAGTTACTCTGGGTCTGTGAGGCTCTTCTCTCTTCTCATGTGTCTCAGTACCTGATGGACCCAAGAGCAAACATCCCTCCAGGTACATCAATCTTCATTAGTGTCATCTCCTCTTCCCCCACAGGCTCCAGGCTGGGACTGAGGATTTCCTTATGTGACCTGTTCATCCTCTGAGATTTAGATTTGGACCTCAAAATGCTGTTCTTCCATGTTTATCCCCTAGCCATAGTCTTAGTCTTTGATGTCCCACTCCAAAGTCCCACTGGCCAATCTCATTTGAGTGGCAGCTTGGCTTCCTTCTGCTTGTCTCCCTATTCCCATCTCTCCTTGCCAGGACAATTTCCCAGCCCTGTTCCCACTCCAGACCTCCAAGACAGCTTGTACAGACCTCCAGCAAAGCCCACCCACGCACTGCTGGTCTCCAAGCTCCTATGAGCCCTGGAGAACACATCCTGAATCCATCACCATCTAGTCACCCAAGAGAGCTGCTCTTTCCCAGAGGTTCCCTCCTAGTTTTGCTCCATATCACACTGTGTATTTTATCATTAACTTTGGTACCTGGGGCAACAAACCTCCCAGTTCAGAGACTGTCACACCAAAAGTCACAAAATAGGCACCACAGGTTAAGCAAAGGCACGTAGAACAGGGGAGCAGAAGGGCTGCATGCCAGAGCATGGTGTGAAAAGATCAAGGGAGACTCGGAGAAGAAAAGCTGGAGAACAGAGCAAATCCCACAGATTTTTAGCTGAACAAAGTGCAGCTGGAGGCTGAGAACATCTCCTGGGCTGGAGCTGCCTCCATTATAGGACTGAAGCTCTTATTAAGAGAAAGTCCTCTCTATTTACACTCTGCTAACCTGAGCACCATGACTCACTGCTAGGAATAAAGCCATCCCAACCCAGGGCACCAGACACCTCCTGATTAGCAAGTCTAATCCTCCCTCTCCAAACCTCTCCATCAGGGAGCTCTGGGCCCTTTTGTTTGAGAAGCAGCAGCTTGTCAGCACCAACAGCCAGGCCTGCCAGACCCAGCTGACCCCATTCCCAGCTGGGGAGGCTTCCAGCAGTTCTCTATCCTCGGGAGCAGCACGGCCCTGCCTCAAGAAACGCCGAGTTCAGCTCGTCCTAATTGCTACAGGCTGCACAAACAAACAAACAGAGCTGTTGTTTGCACAACAGCTCTCCAGAGAGGCCTCACAGTTCAGCCTGCTCGAGGTGGGCTGAGATGTTCCTCTCCACCTTCCAGACTGATCCGCTCTCAGCGGGAAGGAACGAGAGGCTCTCGGTGAGGAGCCGCTCAGCGGGCTGCCCTCGCTGTGCGTGTCTGGGGCCTGCACAGGGAAATAGAGATTCCTCCTTCCCACAGAGCTTCAGGATGTCCTGCTGCTTTCAGGAACGTATTGAAAAATGACCAGGAATCAGAGAGAAAAAGGAGCTCCTTGCTTGAAAGGGCTGTTAGAGCATCTGTGAAATTCCTCCCGGTTTGCACGGGGGTAAAACAGAGGCGATTCCCCGCTCAGCTGGACTGACTGATGGCACCACAGTCAGGGATGGGAACGGGGACAAGAGAGGAATTGGGTCCAGGGGAGTACGTAAGGGTTCGGCCACCAGCCAGCTCATTGCCTGGCAGCAACTCATAGCCTGGTTCTGAAATCAATACAGGCTGAGAGCACTGAGCAGCCAGACCAAGCCAGGCCTGTAATTTACTGTAATTCTGAGCTGCTAGATTACTTTCTTCAGGTTTTCCGAAAGGAACAAGTTAGTCACAGTGGTGAGTTACTCCCCTTTGTAGGCTCTGTTTTCCATTTTTTCCCTTCCTGATTTTCACCCCAACTTCCTTTCCATAGTGCTATTCCAGCCTCCCATCACAACCTCTGCTACCTCAGTGCCGTCAGTCTGGGGGAAAAGAGAAAGCTTTGCTGGGTTTTACACTGTCACTTACTCTCCAGCTTCATGGATGTCATTCCTTAACCCCTTTCCAGCAGCCACATGGATATCTGAGGAGGAGACAGATCTACTGATGCTTCCAGAACAATTACATGCCAACCACCACTAGGCTTCTTGCGAGATCCGACAGCCTCTGGATTCAAAGAGGCTGAACAGAGGGCAGTATTCAGTGTCTTGGATTATCTCCTCACCTCTGTTTGCCAGCACACAATTAGGAGACTCTCCAATGGACAGCACATACAAATAAAAGCTGCTCTGGAGGGGCCCAAGACAGACTTGATGGGACAGTGGCATTCTCTTTCATGGTCCACATTTGGGATTTATTGCTCCAAATGCCAACATCTGCCACAGGTCTTCTCTTTTCCAAAACATGATCTTTTATTCTCCTGAGAATAGAAGACCTTTCAACCAGCTACCAGTCTGAGTTGTGACTCTCATTGCTCTGAAGATACCACTTTGTGTAGCTGGTTCTTTCAGGAAGGAGAATCACTCCCAGAATAGCTCCAGGTTTGCACTGCCAGAAAACTGTGGCTGGGAACGGCCTGGGGAAGAGAGATTTCGACCTCTTTCATCTTGACTGGGTCAAGGGAACACTGGCTCCAGTGATGGATGGCTGACTGTAATTCCTGCCCACTCATTTAATCAGTGTGAACAGGCAGAAGCACGAGCATGCTCACAGAGAAAGCAGCAGCAGTGCAGGAAATCCCAGCGGCTCCGCAGAGCAGGGAGGTGTGAAGGGGAGCCACTGGCAGGGGAACAAGACACTGGGGTAGAGCCCTGATACAGGGGACCACAAGGAAGGAGCCTGGGGCTTTTCCTTGGATGAGCCATGAAACAAAATCCCCTCTGCTAGCTGTGCTACTGCAATTCCAGAGGCTGAAGCCACGCTGCAGTGAAAGAGCAGCCCCCAGAGCTGCATAAAGCACAGCATGTGCTGCATCCCGCCTGCCAGCCGTGAGCAGCCGTAAATACAGGGGGGCATCCAGGCATGGAGGGGAGAGGAGGGGCCCAGCCAGACCCAAAGCTACTTTTGCAGCCTTGCAACATGAAAGCCAAATAAATCTGCTCTTAAGGGAGCCTCCCATCCATCAACAGCTAGATATGCACAGAGTTCAAGGCTGGAATAGACCACATGGTCTGATCTCCTGCCTAAAGGAGGGTGACCAGTAAAATGTTGCTGTTTCCTGACCCAAGTAACATGCCATGAAAACAAGGGCACCCAAACTCCTCAGCTCAGCAGCAGTCCTTTTTCTGCAGCACCACGTAGCCCTTAGAGCATTTTCAAACAAAAATGTGTGGTGTAGGGGGTTCTCCATGTGCTCCCTGCAGCTGGCACCAACCTCAGGCCCCCAGCTCGACGGCCAGTGGGTCACACAAGTTCCCTCTGCTCACAGAGGAGCAGAGTGTTGTGTAGCCAACAAGGTAGAGGACAGGAGAGGCCAAAATGGCACTACAGCATTTCTGGGCCCCTGCACAGCCAGCAACAAGGCAGCTCCGTGGCTGCTGAAGCAGGGAAGCAGCACGACTGAACACATCCAGGCTGTGCTGTCAACGAACAACCTGCTCCGAAAGCAGAGGGACGCAATGCGAACCACGTCCAGCCCGGAATGTCTATTGTTGGTGTAGCAGGACTACCCTCTAGTGGGAGAACAGCTTGGAGAAAGCCTCTAAAATCATTGCATACACACACACAAATGCAGGATTTTAGATCTGAAAAAAAAAAAAAAAGCAGTGAGAGCGAACATAAAAATGGGCTTGAAAACAGAGGGAAACAGAATATCATGGGGAATAAAGTCATAAAGTCTGATTACCACTTGCAGCAGTATTTTTCAGTTTTCCAAAAAAGCCATCTAAAACCAGTCAAGCCAGCTATTTCAAGTATTTCCGTGCAAGGAGAGCGCTGGGCTGGAAACCAGACAGGAGTCTACTCATATTCCTGAAGCCAGGCCAAGATTGTTTAAATACCCAAAGGTCACAGAAAAGCCCTAAGCTGTGTGTCTTAATCCTGCTTACTGCTTGAAAGCTTCTGGGTGTGGAAGTAGTCTCTGTACTCGTGGCAGAAGCCCAACACATTTCCCGAGGACATCAGAGCTGGTGAAGTCGTTTTGCTTTGGCTCATGGATGAAAGATTTTGCTGTTAGAGGAGGGGGGAACTGGGCAAGGAGTGATGGGTTGGACATAAAGGATACAGAAGATGCTGTACACTGGATACAGATGGGATCAATATGCTCTCCCCAGTGACCTGCTCTAATATCACACTGACACAGCCCTGACAGGTGCAGCATTAGAACCTCAATACAGTGGAATTATGTAGATCCTTTGGGGCCCTTCCCATGCAAAAGCCTATCTGACCTGAATGTTTTATATATATATATATACATGTATATATCCCTTCATCCACTATTGAAATGCACCTACCTCTAGGGAGACCTTTGAGGTGTCAAGGCTCCAACCCATCTGATTTGAGCAAAGATAAATACAGTAGGGGAATCTGAGCTCATTTGTTTTCAGATTAAAGATCTAAGCATTGTTTCCTGCAAAGCAGCAATTGTAAAGGAGTGAGAGGATTTAAAGAAACACAGTCCACTTTTACAGCCAGGGATAGGAAGGAAACTAAAAACATCCACACCAGACTCAAGGTGATCGTTCCTACAGAGATGGAGCCCACTGAAATCCTGGTACTCACACAATCAGAGTGAAGCAGGAGTGAGAGCTGGGCATGGGAATGTTCACAGATCAGTTTAGGAATGGTGGGAAAGGTGACAGGCAGAGGAATGTGGTGGGTTAAGCCCAGCATCCCTCCTGGGAGATGGCACAGCAATCCCTCTGCATAATGTGTCATCTCAACCCACAGGTCTCCTACTTTCCTCAAGCTCCAGTTACTCCCAGGGAATTTGGCTAAGGACTCCAAGTGCTGAGTCCTGGTTATAAGTATCAAACACCCCTTTGATCAGCTCAAAGAGCCTCCTCCCAAAGAAGGGATGTCCCCTCAGCAGAGTTCATCTCCACCTCCCTGGGCCAGACTCAGGGCTGCTCCAGTTCCACAGGGACTTCCCAGCCAAGCACTGATCCAGCAAGGCACAGCAGGAAAAGTGGAGTAGCATAAAAAAGAAGCCAGCCCCAGACACTGATTCCACCCTGGATCCTGCTTGTTTCACTGGGCAGCCTCCTGGAAAAGATATTTACTCACCATACAGAAGGGAGGAGCCTGGCCCAAGGTGACTGGGCTGCAGAACTGGACCAGAGCCCAGACCTCTCCCAGAGGTTTTCCGAGAGGCAGAGGGAGGGAGAGAGGGAGGGAGGGAGGGAGAGAGGGAGGGAGGGAGGGTTTGGCTCTTTGGAGGGTTACTCTGCCTTCCAGAGCAGAAGGCTGTGAATTCCCCATTTCCCACACTGCACGCTCAGTTAAAGTGACAGATGACTGTTTGTGTGCACGAGCCTCTGTCACTGCAGAAATGACAGGGGAGGGGATTTCTTGGAGAGAAAGGATAGGGGGAAAAAAAAAAAAAAGAGGAGAGAAATTTGAAGTAAATGAGGAAAAAAAGAGGAAGAGATTCTCTCGACACAGAATGTGCCACTGCAGAACCAGGGACATGCCTAGGGAAATGTTTAAAAAGTTTTTAAAAAACAGCAAAGCTAAAAAAGAAAAAGGATCCTATTAAGATTAATGCTTTCTGGCTTTCCATCTCCCTCCAGCATGGCTCTTCCATTTCCATAAACCCATTATCCTCACTGCTGTTTCACTTAATTGGAAAATGTCTACTGCAACTTAGCATGTTCCAAGACAAACCTTGGATGTATATATAACAGGCACTTAAAAGCTTTCAAATATTTCAAATTTGCTCAAAACAATTATGTCAACAAAAACCCTGTGGGACTCTTTTTTTTTTTTTTTAAAAACAAAACCCATGCAAAATAAAAACCCAAACCCCACAGTAGTCATAAAGCATGTGTTCACAGGGCTAGAAACACCATTACATTTATCCTGATTAGCATTCACTACGCTTTTATGTGCACACACAGTTATTGCCAGGGTAGGGAAGAGGGGAGAGGAGGAAATGACAGTAAATGATTTGGCTGGTGAAGGTCAGGGAACTGAAACAAGGATATTTGTTTCACTGCAGTGCCAAGTGCCCTTTGAGATGCATTCTCCTGGGAAATCCTTGAGCTGTGCTTGGGGAGGGCAGGAAGAAACCGGGAGCATTCGGGCTCCGAGGTGGAGCTGTGAGAAATTGGGATTTTCTGGTGGTTCCTGGCAGTTCCACAACTGTTAAGAAGCAGAGAAGCTCCTTTGCTTCCACTCTTCCTGCTGTCTTCCTTCCCTCTGTCCCCACCAGCCTCTCCCAGAGTGGCTGCTTTGGGAGGACCAAGGCATCAAGACATGTTGTGTGGATTGAGATGCTCGCTGTGGGAGCTTGCAGACTAGGACCTGGAATTTGCCACTAGCACTTGTGGGAAGCACAGCAAGAATCAGATAAAGTTTTCTCCCCTGGTAAGTGGTCTCAGCACTTGTGTGCACACGTGCATGTTACAAGTTCACAGGCTCCTTTAGGAAATAATGGCTAATTTTTCTATTTTCACATATCCCAGCTGGTCTCATCTTGGTCGTGTTATCTTGATAAGACTAAACTTGAATTCCAGAGTACTCACGTCCTGGTAAGTGCCAGCTCTGGCCCTGAGGAGCTGTGTTAGGGAACAAATCTCTTAAATATTTGCTCTGCTCTCCTTTCCAGCACATCTCAGCTCTGTCCACACACATTATTCTCCTGCTGACCTGCCCACTGTGTAATGACATCACACCTCTTGAAAGACGAGATTCCCTCTCACTATCCCTGCATCTGGCTCAGCCCAGCAATGCCTGGGAAGAGAATGCCTGAAACGTGTCCCATCTGCAAGAAATGCAGGAAATCCCCTTGGCAGTGCCCCTGAATGCATGAAGAGACCTGTCAGTGGTGTTCCTGGCCCTGCACCTTCATCCTGCCTGTTATGTAGAGAGCTAAATATGCCAGGACTTCTATCAAGGGTATCACAGCGTCTTCCTCTCCAACCTTCTCCTTCCTCACCCACACCACAAACTCCTCTCCTCAAATCTGCCTTTGCCTTCCTGGGGGAGTCCTGAGAGCAGCTGATCCCCAGCACAGGCTGAGGGCAGAGGCAAACCTTTATCTGGCAGCAGCACACAGGCAGCAGGAACCAGGCTGTGCCCTGCAGGATGGAATTGCCAGGGCTGGGCTCTGTGTCCTCAGGGAGACATTCAGTGGGCTGGAGGGCTGCTCCTCTTCCAGCACTGGTTAACAGGCACCAATCCTACAGGGAGAAAGTGCCTGTGTTGTGAGCTGAGCCTTGCTATCCATTGGGAATCTGAGAGCTCCTAAAGTCTTCCTGCAAGAAGAGTCATCAGGCCCAAAGAATGAAACAGCAGCAACAGTGATGGAGGTGGTGGAAGCCTGGCATCCAAAGCAGCACCTAGACTGGGAAGATGGTTCCTGTTGGGTTTGTGAGAGAAACAACCACATCCCTAGGGCTTCTTCCGTGGCAATTGAGTGAGAGGTCTGAGGTGGGGAGGTGGCACCCACAGCTGGGTGTTCAGGGTAAACTGAGCATCCCCTGCTGTAAGGGAACAAAGAATGAGAAGGATCTCAGAGGTAACTGTTGCCCTGGACTATTTCCAAGGCAGCAAAGCAGCTGAAGTCCAGCTTTATGTGGCACACCTGGCAGTGAGACCTTAAAAAACCAGTCTGTGCTGAAGTCAAAGTGTGAGGGGACACACAGTCCCAGAGCAGGCCGTGGAGTGTTAGTAAGATGTGAGCACCGAAGGGGGAGAGCCAGGGAGGAGGTGAAATGAGGATTCCTGCTGACCAGGCAAGAGAAAGCCAACTCTGAGAGCTCCTCACAAACCAACAAATTATGACACAGTGAGAGAGATATTTACCTTGTTTTCCTGACAAGTACAATTTGACTCCAATGGTCTCACACCAGTTCTGTCTCTGTTGCTTCCTCCATAAAGACATTAAATCAAATGCAGAAGCTGCTTTTCGAAATAACAATATGATGCTGCTGTCCATGCTGCTGTCTGCCTTAGATGCAAGTGGTGCTGAAAGCCCTGATAACTTACCTGCAAAGGGAACAAGGCTCCTGAAAGACAGGAATAATTCCCTTCTGCTGTGGAATAAGAACAGAAGAGGCTGTGGAAATACCAAAACATTTTGCAAAAGCAACCACGGGCTGCAACCTGCAAATGAAGGATGTGTCCTTAGAGGACACAGGCTGAGTTGTACAGTCTCAACTTCCATTCAGCCACAACTGTATGATCTTTTATCTCCAGCTTTATTCTCAGCTAACACTAAGGTCTGACATGGCTGGTAGAAAGAACTGCTCAGTGCCCAGTTAAGAAAACACTCCTCCAACTTCTGCAGAGGCTGCAGAGCCCCACTGCATGTGGGAAACCCACAGTTAGTGAGCAGTCTGCTGTTCTGTGCCCATGGGAAGCACACAAGAGGTTGTGGAAGGTACACACCAAGTGCAGTATGAACACAGACTGAAGTATCATCACATTTTTCCCACTCTCAAGCATCAGATCCCAGCCACAGCCTCCCCCAGACAACCAGGACACAGGAAAAAATCACTCTTGGTTTATTGATAATGCACACAGGGAAGAAGAGGTTAAGTCCTCTCAGTGACTACCCAAAAGCCAGGCAGGGAGATGCAAAGAGCAGCAAACCAGGAGAAAACCAACAGAAATATCTCCCCACAATTCACTGTTTCCTTCCCCCTACACTGAAGTCCTGCTTAACCAAGAGACAAATTTATTGTGTAGCACAGATGTCCAGACAGTGCAATTTATTGTTTCAAGACAGAGGCCAGGGATGACAGGTCACACTGCCAAGCAAAGGGGTATGACATGGTCATGCTGGGAGCATGAGGAGTGAGCAGGAAGGAACTGAAATTTTGGAACCCAACCAGCAAAAGCAGCAGCTTAACCGACATCTGATTTTGTAGCATAAATGTTTTGCAGGGCTTTGGACTACATAAGCAACTAATTTCCTCATTTAGCTATCTCTTAGTCATATCTTCATTTCTGCTGGTTTCAAAATCACTGTTGGCCCATCAAACTGGCTTTTAAAGAGCTCCTCTTCCAGATGCAAACATAACTGATAGTTTTAAGGCCAGCATTGGATTTCCCTGAGGTAGAGATCATGTCATGTCTCCAGAACAAACAGGGAGTTTTACAGACCTGTACAAGCAGAGGAAATCAGGGGCTGATCTGCCTTGCTGCTGCACACTGTAGCATGCCTGGGGCATGTGGGTGACCAAAGGCACTTGTGTTATCTCAGCACTTCTCTAAACCTGCTGGCCCATCACACTGACAGAACACACCACTGCCTATTGCCTTAGGGCTCTTCTTCCCTTCCTGACCCTTCCCTGCATCCAAACACAATTTCCCAACACGATTTTGTCCTTCCCTAGCAGAGGAAGAAAAAAAAGCTGCTTTGCTTTCTCCTCTGGTGGAAGCTGCACCCGAGGAGGCAGCCCCGTTATCAGGGGAATGGACTGGTAACAGCATTTGGGCATTTCTTAGTAATGAGGGCAGGGAGAGGGAAGGGGGAAGTAATCAAAGGACATGTAGCAGATGGGCCATTTCAGAGGCATTTTTCTCCCTTAGCACCTGTGAAGGGCATTGCCTTTCAGCAGGGACACTTTTTGTAATGAAGTTAAACCCATGGAGCCCAGTGGGACAATTTGTATCTGCTCACAGACAGGAGGAGACAGGGGAAAGCCTTGTCCTCAGAGGAACTATCTGGCACTAACGGGATTCTGCCCTGGCTGAGCCCATGGAAGAGGACCCTCTACCTATTCCCATCTCAAGCAGAGGTTAATTCAGTCTCCACAAGTTTGTCAATGCTTTCTCAGTTACAGGATAACAATAAGGAGGACAGGGAACAGATGGAAAAGCTTGAGGCAGCTGCACTGACACAGAGTCACACTGTGTGTCAGGCTGAGAAGCCAAAACCTGTACACAGCCCTAACACCACGACATGAACTGCTGCACTCACTCAAATCTTACTGTTCCCTCAGACCCTGGAGGGGTGAAACACACCCCCTGGACAGAAAAGAGGCTCAGAAGTGCCAAACACAGACCAGAGTGAAGTCCTTTCTGGGTCTCCAGGAAGCCCAGACACTCTGATAAAGCCATGGCTCCAGTCACTGGTAGGGAATTGCCTGCCCTGTGAAGGAGCTGCTTGAGGGAAGTTGCTTCAGATGGGGAGAAAGGATGTCAGGACAGCACTGGATGCCTCTGGATATGGAGAGGTTTTGCACAAAGACATTTGCAAAAGGATTGAAAGGTAAGTTTTGGATGTGAGATGCTGGGCTGGGAGAGAGGTGTGTTTACCACGGAATTAGTGCCTCTCTGGGTAACCCAGGCACCTCAGCCAGGGGTCACCCTATGAACCAGACCCTGCTAAAATATCAGGAGTATCTACATCAGTCCTGGGCACCACAGTCCTATGTCTGTCTGCTGCAGAGATGAGGAAACTTTGTGGGCAGCTTCAGTACAGCTCCCAGGACTGAGGCAAGAACTGCAACAAGCACTGCAATTTAGATTATTTTTTCCAGTCAACTTGCAAGTTTTTATACCCCAAGTTTGCAGCTTTTGAACTGAGAGCATGGTCAGCCCTGAAAAGGGAACAGCTCTGATTTCAGCTCCTGTTGCTGAGAGCAGAACACAATGAGGTGGCAGCCCTGCCATCGTGCAGGGGCTGTATTTACCCAGCTGTCACCTGCAGGCAGGACAGCTCACCACGGGACCCTGGGTGGAACATGCAGAGCTGTCCTTACCTTTAAAGCTGACACGGTGAGGATGGAGCTGCAAACACTCCCCTCCCTCCAATCTGCTGGAAAACCACCTCACAGAAAACAGGTGCTCTAAATTGAAACAGCAAATCCCAACTATCAATGTACTGCTTGTATGGATTAGGCAGCAGGAATGGTGGGTAAAACCTGCCTGAGGCATTTGGCTTTGTGGGGCAGCAAAAAAACCCACCCCACTGTGCCTGCATCGAGAGGAGAAGGACCTGCAGCCCCAGGGCTGTCAGCAACACAACAGATCACCTGGGGATTGTCTCATAGCTCAGCTTGGTTTGCATTTATACAGGGATAAAGTAGCAGGAGTTCCTCGAGCAGGAAATGGTGATTCAGCTTTACCTTTATTTAAAAGGGAATTTAAGGTGAGACTTGGGAAAAGGTTGGTGTTTGCTTTATTTATTTGTATCCCCTTTCTGGTCCTGTTTGCTTTCTAGTCAAGAACTCTGCTTCTTCAGTGTGCATTCAATATTAAATTGCCTCTTAATGTACTAACAGCCAGGCTTCTCTTGAAGAATATGCTCCAGCACAGAGAATTCACAGCATTTGTCAAGGAGAAAAGGATTAAGTGAATAGGGACTCCAGCCAAGTTTCCTTGATTTTATTTTTTTCCAGGTACTGGTAGATTAAAAAAATGACAAAATTTCCTGGATCATTTATTTGTTTATTTTTTCCTATAGCTATGTAATCACTTTTTGTTGACAAAAACATTGTAAGCTCTCATCTCAACCACCTCCATGAGAAGCAGGACTTATCCAAGGTCACGGAGTCACTGGCAGGGCAGGGAATCAGACTCCATCTCCCAGATTTTATTCTTATAAAACTGGCAACAGCCACATTCTTTTTGTCAGGAATATCCTGAACTCACTGCCTCAGAGCTGATTTGGGAAAAAGGCTGTAATACCACCTTGATGTTCAGAAAGGCCTTTGGCCCTGGAATTTGGTTACCAGCACATTCCCAAGGAAGGCATCTCCCCAAGGAGGGCTGGACACTGGAGCAGAGTGCTGAGGGGAACAAAGACATTTCTCATCCTGGAGGAAATGAAGAACCTCCTCAGGAATTCTGATAGGGAAGAGAACTATCTTCTCCATCCACAGGGTGAGTGAGAAAGGTTCCCTGGAGGGCTGGAGCCCACCTCCAAGATGCAGAAGTCTACAGAGGGAGGAGGACTGGTATTCTGAAGACCAAATTCCTGTTTAAAGCACACTGCCCCTCTTTTTTATCTAGGGACTGCTGCCCTCTCTGACAGGGCTCAGTTTGGAAATCCTAAAGCTGCCTACAGAGGAAAATGTCACTGGAAAAGTCTGGATATATTTATCCTCCCCCACGTCACGAGGCTGCCCCTGAAGCAGGATAACAGCTAATCCAAGCTATGGAACCCCCCTTCCCACTGCTCAAACAACAGTGTGGCAAAAGCCCTCCCATTGCTATTCTCAGAGTACAGAAAGCTTTAATCCTGTTTAAAAAGCCTTCAAGGCAGCCTGGCTTCCCACCCAGCCTTTCCAGCAGCAAGACAAATCCCAAGTGCTTTTAACTCCATTGCTCTGTAAACATGTGAGCACTAAACAGTCCTCAGAAGCACATTTCTGAGTGAGCCTTAGGGAACCTGGGCAAAGCAAATAAAGTGGTGGAAAACCTTTCTAGAGGTTTCATAGGCTCTAATTTCCTCACCCATGGGTCACAAGTACAGCAGCTGTCACTTCAGGCTCTCAGCAATTCACACATCCCGATCCAGCTCTTGCTGTTCAGTGTTTGAGAAACACTCAAAGCCATCTCCTCCAATTGTCTCCAGAGTAAATAAAGTTCAAGGCAGTATGACAGGAAAATTAGAGGCTGTGAAGTCTTGAGAAGCAGTTGTAAGGTAAACTGTCTTGCCCAGTGCAAGGTACACACAGCCCCTTGCAAGTCCTTGCTCCCTGACTTGTGTTTTTGCTCTGGGGAGGTCCAGGAAGGTCCAGGAATGCTCTGGGGAGGTCCAGGATAGTCCAGGAAGTCACCCAGCAGCACCAGGAATGTGGATACTGTGACTCTGGCAGATGGGGGCTCAAAGGACACAGCACTTGAGTGTCCATTCATGGGATTTCTGCAAGCCAGAGAGAAGGAAAGCAGAAGTGGCTCAAAGATGAGTGCTGGAATGAAGGACTGGAGAGTTACTAAACTGGTGGGATGTGCCTCTGGAAGAAGGACTGTTTGCACAGGAGGGACTCAGATGAGTGGAGGAGCAGTGCAAGTGCAGAAATGGAGAAGGAGCATTAGCACAGAGAAAAGGTCTTGTTACACAGCAGGAGTGAAACGGGAAGAGGACTAGAGAGCTGAGGAGGTTCTAGGAAGGGATAAAGGAAAACTTACAGCAGGAGGGCAAATATAGGGCAACTAGGAAGGAAATGAACTACACAGAGAAGGGCCAGTGGTGCATTTGGACAGGGACCTCCGGCCTCCCACATCCCATGATAAACAGAGGAAGGGCTGGGACAAAAACATGAACAAGCCTGTGACAGATGTGACCTCAACATGAGAAAAGCTCCATCAATCCATCAGGTTTGATCACAGAGACTAAATGCTGTATGTTCAGGACCAAAGTAAGAGGCAAAGGGGGAGTATGGCAAAGAGATGGCAGGTAAAGAGGGAAGAGAGGACAGAGGATGAAGACAGGAGACTTTAGTTTGATTCAATGTCATCTTGAGGAAAGAGCTAAGAAAGTTCTCTGGGTGGTGGGAGGCTGCTGGTCGATTTTGAACCCAAAGGAGAAACTAGCAGGTATTCCTGAGTAAGAGTGCCAGATTTCTATGGCCTTGGGCTGAGGCCAGGGAGTGAAATCTGCTTTTCAGGAGATCTAACCACGAGGATGCTCAGGACCTCCACGAGGATGTTCATCGGAGCAGAAGGTTTAACAAATGGAACTGGAGATTTGCAATCGTTCCAGGTGCTGCACAGAGCCCCAGTTCCTTCACTCCCTTCCCAGACAGGCTGCTCAGAGGCTGGAAAGCTGCACTGGCACAGCACAAAGCCTGGCTGAACACACCTCCCCAACAAACGGCCAAGAGGTCAAACTCGTTGTGACCTTGGCAAAAGAGATCTGCCTTTAATCAGGATTGTGGATGAGCTGCTGGGCTCCTTCCCTAATGCAGAGGCACAGCAGAAAAAATTGCAGCCTAAAAGTTGAGCTTTTAAAGAAAAAGCTTTCTCTGCTATATACATCATTACCCAACAATACAGAGTAGCTACTTAGAGTATCTCTCCGTTCATTAAAAGACCTGATTTTAAAAGCCAGCAGCTTTATCCACGGTGTAATGTATCAAGTGCAAGCTGAATTGACACTTATGCAAGTCAAAGCAAATGTTTTTAAGATGTGACAGCAGAGCCATTACCAGCTTCATATATTTCATTCTACTTTTGTGCACACAACCAAGCATATTATTGGCTTTTTATTTCCCTCCTTGTTTGCTTCAGGATTCTGATTAAAGCAAGGAAATATTTCATGAACTGCCAGGTTATGCTTAGCCCATTAGGTCCATCTATGAGAAATATTTATTGTTTTAGGAAATGGGAGAAAAGGAGAGCTGGAGCACTGGTGATACATCTCATCCGCTTTGAAAACAGAGCAAAAGCTTTTCGGATCCTTTGTGGCCAAAGAGATGGGATGAAGTTGGCTCGGTATCAAAAGCTGGAGTGGCCAGATGATACAGAGCCCTGAGCTGGTCTAAAGCTCCTGGATCTGCTCAGCTTTGTACTGAAAATGTTAATGATGATAACAGAATTTATGCTTGGTTAATGTCTTGTAATAAAATCCCACAGGTCTCTGCAACAGTTCTTTTTTCACTCTTCCCTCTCCTGATGCTGTTTGAGGTCACTGTAGGTGGCCTTCAGATTGAAGTACTAAGTCTCCTTTGGCAGGAGCCAGCAGGGTTTTGCTGCCAGCACTCCTGAGAAAATGCTGCTGTACCTGACCTGAGGTGGAGGGAAGATAAGCACAGTCTGAGAGCCACAACCATGTGCAGTTCACAGCACAAACATGAGCAGATTTGGGTGCCAGGGCTTGGCCTGGTGGAGCTCCAGGGTGCACATGTCCAGCACCAAGTGACAGGATTTACCACAGCCCCTCCAGCACAGCCCCTGCTGGTACCACCCACACCTTGTGCAGAGCTGAGGCTCCCAGGAGGACTCACCTGAGGGCCAAGGACTTGGCACTGCCAGACCAATGTGCTCCATCTCCAAGAGCACAGTCACAGGGAGCCACAGGGAGTCACAGGGAGTCACACAGGACCAGCAGACCAGTCCCAAGGAGTCCCAGTGTGCAAAGGTGTCCAGAATGACACAAGGCAGAGGGAGAGGCTGGGCAGTGCCAAAGGCTCCTGTCAGCACAGTCACTGCTGTGCCACCTCACTGTCTGGGCTGTGCCACTGCTTTAGCTGTCGCCAGGTCCAGGGTAACAGTGGCATTGTCACCTGAAAGGCCCATCCTGCAGACAACTCAGCTGAGCACAGGCGGGCACACGCACGTTCTCTCATTACCTGACATGAAATGAAGCAGAGGAGTGAGGCACATTGTTTCTAGACTTGCTTGGAATAACAAGACACTCCAGCATAATCAGGGTATTTTTCCAACCATGCTGGAATGAGAACCTGCACAGTTTCACTGCATCTTAAAGCTGGATGCAGTCTAAAACCTGAATAGCCACAAGTAATACAACCTGCTCAAGGGCAGACAAAACCAAACCCTTCCTATGGGAACACGTTGTCTTCCCTTTTCAACCTGCAGGGCACAGGGCACAGCAGGAGCTGGTCTGCAATGGAGCTCCTGAAGATTTTGATGTTCAAGCTCCTCCAGAGGTGAGGGGAGAGTCACAGCAGAGGTTACAGCACACGGGGTCCCATCTGCATCTCCGGGGCAGGTACAGAGCTGAATGAGTAATGGGCAGGGGTGAGAAGAAGAGCTGATTTATATAAGAGGCTTCTAAATCAGTTCACTGAGATGGCTGACCTGCTGACAGTGACTTAATCAGCACAAAACATCGTCTTGATTTGTCACCAGGGAACGGCAAAATATTCTCGGAAGAGCTTCATCTTTTATCTTAAGAACTATTTACATCAAGGAGGTTAAGACAGAGCTCTAACCACACCTGCAGCATAACCTTTGGAGCACAATCAGGTTTGCTGTTCTTAAGAAACACTGTCTGGGAACAGCCTTTCCTGACTTGACTTGCATCTGCCTATCCACAAAAGAAAAAGCTCCGTGTTGCATCATTTTTATTCATGAAGATAAATCCGTTGTGTATTTTTCTAATGATCTCTTAAGCCTGCACTGTTTTATAGCAGTAAAAGTTACAGATGCAGTAAGCCATGTATTTAGGGCTGGTAACTTAATGGGAAGGGCATTAACTACCATTTCAGATTTTTAGTTATGTTCCCCTCCCCATCCTTTGTAATTACCTTGTTACTAAACAGCAGCATCAGCAATTTTACTGATGTGCTTTTAGCACAGGCCACTACCAGAGGACAAGTGTGCTGGAGCATGTTACAGACTCCAGAGTAAATTTTATCTCCTACACTTTTTAAAAAAGGATGAGAACATTACCACCTCTCCTCCACCCTTAAAAATCTGCATGCATCAGCAAGGCCTGCTCCACAGGCAGCTGCAGATAGTCATCTTTTAAAACATAAGAGATCACTTTGGGCCCCCAAGTCAGAACCCATGTTATGCCAAGAGATAACATCCTCTAACAAGCCTGGCTTTCTTATTTCTCTTGTACCCTTTTGTGGGATGGAGGAAACTCTGCAACCCCATTATGATCAAGTCTAATTCATGATGGAAGTCCTTTTGAATAGGCAGACAGAAGGAAAGAAAAGTTTACCAAAGGTATCATTGTGCTCCTTCACTTATTTCTGATGAGGGTGGTACTGACCTGTGAGCCTTGGCACGGCCCATGTTCACTCATCCTGCTCCCTGTTCCTCAAAGGATGGACCCCTGGCTCTGTGGGACCCTCCCCTTGGCCAGGCCTCTTGCCAAAGGAGACCCTGTGCCCACAAACAGCCAGCTGGCATCAGCACCTGCCAGACTCCTGCCTTGCTAATCCACCTTCTCAGTCTTATGAGGCTGTCTTACAAACCAAATAATTCCACATTTGGCAGCGTTCAATAAGCATCTGCCTTCAATTCTGGATTTTCTGTACATCCCCACAGCTCCTGGGGAGAATGAACACCATTCTGTACCAGCTTTTTTTATGGCTGGCAATGGATTTGGGGAGTTGTATCCACGACTCCATTGTGCACGTTGTCCTGTACACATGCACCAGGAGAAGACAAAAGGTCTAGCACAGGCCTTATCAGCACATGGCAGGCATTTAAAGCCATCTAGCAAAGAAAAAAAAAACATGTTGTGCATGTAAAAGAAGGAAATCCCTAACTGGAAACACAATTGTCTTGTAAGAAGGGCTCCAAAATCAACAGCCACTCCAATTTATATGGTGTTTTATCAAGCCAAATAGCCCCCAGGAGCTTTGCAAGATGAGACTCTAATAAGGCTTATAAAACCAGCCCTCTATAATAGAGGCTAAGGCAGGGAAGGGGGAGGAAAAGGCCTTTTAGCATGTGAATTGTAACAGAAATGGAAGTGTCAAATCTTCAGCTCATGGGGGTGGAGGAAGCTGAGGGAATCTGCAGTAGTTTCAAGTGCAGAGGTTCCTTGGGAGCAGGTAGGGCAGCTGGGATTCAGCCACCCCTGCTGGGCAGCCAGTTCTGTGGGACCAGGCACCACATTCCCCTGTCTGGTCTGAGCCACACGTGCAGGACACACTCTCAGTCACAGAGCACAGCTTTGGGGGATGAGCTCTAAGATGCCCCCCAGGCAAGAGGGAAGATCTCCTGTCTCACTAACACCTCACTTCCCCGTGGTTTCTAAAAGGGAGCTGTGCCTTGATCCTGGCCATTGAGACATTTCACAGAAGAATGCAATTTTAAGGCTTTTTTATTTCATCTTTTCCCCTCCACCCACAGAAGGTGAGAGAGACTGAAGGAAGAACAGAAGGGATATTTTTATTCCAGCCTTTATGGTGTGTCTGCAAGGCAATGTGTGTGACAAGAAGCATGAACGTGACTCTAAAACGTGCCTGTAACATCACATCACCTGCAGGAGCACATCCTCTCCATCATCACTGTCCTTCCCAAGTGATAATACACAAGTCAAGGAAAGCAAAACCAGCTGCATACAGGTCACACTTCACTGCACAGCTCTGCAAACCACACTGAGAAACCCTCAGAGGAAAGAGCACAACTAGTTTCAAGTCTATTTTGAGTTGAACACTGGGGTTGTAAATACCTTGTTTCTGGCAGTTCTACAGTGGTTAGAAAATATATAAAGTAGTCATGGAAAACCCAAGACAGAAATTTGTTGCAGACAGAAATGGCCTCTTCCTCCTGCAACAAAGAAGTGCTTTAATTTGGTTTCCAATTTCTGGCTGATGGTATTTTGTGAGCAAGTCTGTAGTGGCAGCTCTGTGCTTCGTGGAGGTGATTCAAGAAGGATGTGTCCTGCCCTGCTGGGAAGGTACAAGGCTGCACATAGCCTGGCTTTTAACCAACACTCACACGTCTACCAGTCAGCTGACAGATTAAATAAGGCTGTCACCAGTTTCAATGTCTTTAAGATCATCTTGCTGAAGTCTGGAGGGGGGAAAAACTGTTTTAACATTTTCTTAGAGTTATAAATAATGGTACATGAAAATCACAGTGGTTCTAAGACTACAGGCATGCCCATCCATAGAGAAATATGTGTAATTTAGCATTCACCTGTCGGGGCCTTGAGTGCCTCAAAGACCTTGCAATCTTCCCCAAACATGCCTTTAGGACTCCCCCACAGCTCCAAACCTTGGCAGAGCCTGTGGCCAGCCTACAGAGGCAGCTTGTGGCCCTGCAGGCTTCTGCAGCACAGCCCTGCTCTCCTTTCTCCAAGCCACTTCATTTTAGCCACAGAAAAGGGCTGAGCTCTCCAGGCAATGGCAAAACCCCACTCCTGGCACAGCACTGAACTGGCACCACCTCCCAGGCTGCAGGACTGGGAATTCTGCCTGTACTGGGACAAGCTGGTGCCTGGCCATGCACCTTCCTGATCCTGACCTGCTGGCTTAACTTCCCAGCTTGACCTCAGACCTGCCTTGGCACTGAAGACTTGGACAGTGATTTCAGGGCTGGGACTGGCCCTGGCTGTTGTCACTGGAGCTGCTCTGCTTTCCTTGCTGGGGGTTGTTACAGACAGGGTTACTCTGGCACTGCACCACTTGTCAGCAAAGCTTAGCTGTGCTTCCCTGCTGTCACCCTCAGCTCCCTGCTCATCCTCACTTGCTGCTCCCTGACAGGATCCTGCAGTTATGCCTGGAGTCAGCAACCCCAGTGCTACAGAGGAACAGGAGCAGCCAGACAGGCCAGTAACTGGCCTAAACAGGAGAGCAGCCTCCTCTGGAAAACACAGCTCAGGTAGGACTGATGCACCACAAAGCTCATGTCTCACACAGTCCCCTGCTCAAGACTTTATAAACGATGCACAGTTGGATTGTGGAACACAAACTCCCTGAAACTTAATAAAAGGACTGGCTTAATCACTGGGATTGATGAGTACAGGAGGACATTCCAAACAAATTACACCTCAGAGCCAGATAAGTCCTGTCTGCAGGAGGCTGGATGAAAGACAAGGAGCTAAGTGTTCTTCTCATACCCAAATTGAAGAGGTCACAAGTGGAAAACAATGGGTTTAGGAATTAAACACACTTCCCAACCAGATTCTTCAGAACTGAAGGCTTATAAATTAAAAGGGAGGTTTGTCTAATGCTGTTTTAAACAGGTCTCTTCAGTGATCACCACCTCCCTGGTTTGCTGGAGACCAGAGCTGCTGTTTGGGTTGCATGTCCCTCACAGGATCCACCTTTCCCACTCACAGAGCCTCCTCAGAGGTTGCACAAACCTTCTGTGGTGTCCTCAGAAGGCAGTGAAGGATCAGCACTTCACATCACATCAGTTCCACCCACCCTGCACTCAGCACCCACCACCCTCACGCAGCACAAGCACCACAGGAGCCTGTCAGGAGGGATTAGTTCCACGTGTCTCCCCCAGCACCAGCACAAATTAACAGGGAGCATGGAAAGCCCAGAATTCCCAAGAACAATTTGTTGCAATCCAGGGTAAGAAGGTCTAGTCTGGAGCCAGACTCCAACCCAGCTCTGAGTACCAGCTACAAGGGAGGCAGTTCAAATTAGAGCAACACAATTTCAATATCCTCACAGAGGTAAATGCACTCAGTTGCCTCAAGGCCTCGATAAACATTAATTATTAACTTAATGTCTGGCTCCCCTGAGGTATCCATTATCCTGTGTATTAATGGCCCTTCCAATAAGGCAGGGGGCAAACAGCTTACAGATTACCTGATATACTAGTGAAAGTTTGCAATTTGATTTGGTTGGATTAGAAAGTGCTTGGCAGTTAACCGATCACAGAATCTGGAAAAACAGCAGAGCACAATGAAAGATGTTTTCTTTCCTCACAGCTTTATCTGCTCAGAAAAGAAGAGGAGCCAGGCACGGCAGAGCTGGATGTTCTTTTGGATGCTTCTCTTTCCTGTCTCCCATCCAAAGTGTAATTAAGGAAAGCCTCAGGCAGAAAACTCGGTTGTAGCAAGAGGCAACATTAATGCTGCCATTTTCTAAATGCCTCTTCACAAAAGTTAAGTCAGCCTTGTTCCTAAGGCCCAGGCCTTCATATTTTCATTGCCATGAGATTTTGACACCCATATGGGATAGGCCTGAGGGGTCAGATTGACAAAAGGATTTCAGAGAGCAAACTCCAATCCAATGCAATCCAACACTGGGATGCTCAGAGCTGTCTGTCTAATCCCTTAAACACCTCCAGACCCACAGACACGGACTGAGGTGAGGGCGACAGGCTGAGCGTGCAGACATGAACCATTTGCACTCCCTTCCTGCATAAGCTGCTGCTCAGCTTATTTTCTGACTCCCAGAAAGCTGTTTTTATAACCCTCTGAAACACCTCATTTAACTGAAGGAGTATTTGTTCATTAGTGTTCCTTGCAGCAGGAAGCACATGTCAGCGTGGGAGTTCGATCCCCCAGGATATGACAAGAGGATTCATTCCACAACACAGGGACTCTGGAGATGCTGCTGCCCCAGGTTTGCAGCTCAGCTCTCCCCCAGATTCCACGGGCTGCCACCTCCACCCTGGACAAAGCATCACGGTAAATTCACAAGCAGAACAACCACATCCACGGGCTGCTCAAGAGAAAACTGGCCAACACTAAAAGCCAAGATTTCCCCCTGCAAAGTTCAGGCAAACCTGGGCAGATTATCATCTCTAAATACCAGAATACCACATGCTTTTAATAGCCACACACACACAAGCAGCAGTCACGTTTCCCATCTGCTGTGCACTTTACTGGGCTCCTTGTGCTTGGAGAGAAATCTGTATTCTCTGATCCTATCTGAATGTCAGGGAGTGATTTACAGGGAGAACAAGTAGCAGTCCTTCTTGATAGATTTTTGGTTATGTTGCAGTCTGCTGTTTAGTCAGGTAACATCTGTTCTTCAAGCAGAGAAACACGATACTGATCTTTCATGTAAATTTATGGAAGAAGTTATGATGTTATCCTATATCCTAATAAGGATTCAGACTCAGGTTTTAAAAGGAGAACCTTGTTTGTGCTGGAGTTTTGTGCCTGATATTTTATCATAATTTAAAATCAAACTAGTCAGACACTAAATTATTTCCTGCTGAGAAATGTGCAAAAGCTCCCTTTATTCCTATATCCTCTTTACCCCTGGCATCTTGTATTTATAGAGTGTAGATGGAGAACTTAACATCCATGTTTTCTCCTTTTAAAATCTCTCCTTTGATCTAGTTATCCATCCAGGAGATTGCTTTGATCCTTGCAGTTTTGCTAATTCCAAATACGCAATTATGCTTATCTAGTCCTGGAGGATCTGGATGTTTCGAGCTGTCCCTCACACACTGCTGGTTTACCAACACACCCCAGCTTTCATCAAAAGGAACTTGTTCTTGCCCAGAGCACTACAGGCTACAGACTCATCTGCCAGCTTCAAAAACCCAGGAGAGCCTCCTCCTCCTTGCCTGGTCACATCACAGGATGACAGGGTAGCAGGAGGGAGAACTGGCTGACCCACTGCCTGGGACAGAAGGGAATCTCCTGTGCTGAACAGTGAGGGCAGAGAGCAAGTGGAAGAGTCCAGACAGGAATGGTCCCACCGAGGAACAGAGCTCAGGGCTCTCATGCAGCTCCACAGGCCCGGAGCCTGTTGGGTCTCCTGGTCATGGCACCTTTCCCTCTCTCTCCCCCTGTTCTCAGTCACTCGTAGTCCATGATGCCAGGGACCAGGGGGGTGTGAGAAACTCGACATCGTGGCCCGTGAAGGGACTGAAGTTAGTAGGGAAGGCAGAAGAAATGGTATGGGGAGCAGTTCTCCAAAAAGACAACCATCTTCCCTCTCCCACTAACCAAAAAGAGATTGAGCTGAAACTGATTCCAGGCCTGTTTGTTGCTTGTTTTAAAAATCTGCTCCTTTATATATCATTGAATGAAGACTACTGTTATCCAAACCTGCCTGATCTCTCCCCAGGGGAGCAGGGAAGGAGCAGAAGAGGAGAATGCCATTATTTCATTATGGGATCTGAAGTAGTAGGGGATTTCCCTTCAGCTTTCAGAGGATTGAAACAAATTGAGATGCATCACCCTAATGCTTCACTTCTCAGTATTTTGACATCACATTTCTGCTCAGCACCTGAAACTGCTCTGATGGTGACCACAGCCACGCCCTCCTCTCTACTACCAACTTCTTGTTTGCTGTTTCCCACTTTTATATTCAGAAAGAAATTAAAGTCTTCTCTAACACATTAAAGAGTGATAGGGAAAAAATACCAGAGGAAGGAGAAGATAAGAAAACCTGAAGAAGCAGCAAGTGGCCACAACTACAGTACAGCATTTAAATTATTATCTTCTTACACCAGCCCAGACAAGCCTGCTGGAGGTGCAAATTTCTCCCACCAAAAGATAAGTGCAGGTTCCCTTCCCTCCCTATATAAAAGTTGGCATTTCTGTTCTTGCAAACTGAAGGCTAAAGTGGTGGTTTCCATGCAAAAGCTTCTCCTACCAACAGCATCAGGAAGAAAAATTACCTTTTACGTCTTAGCACCACCCTGGCACTACCAGCAGCTTTTCAAGAGGCAGATTACACATGGAAGGTAGGAGTCAAGCTGCTAAATCACCCTCTTCAATCCAGCAAAGCACATTTTTCATGTTTGGCTTCAAACAGGGCTGACAACACCAGAGCAGCCCCAACAACACGTTGTCTTTAATAAATCAGCTGAGAGATTAAAGAGGGCTCTGTTTTGCCAGCCTGCCCTAATGAGAAACACATCTCAGGAGCTCTCAGGAGCTCAGACAGGTCCGTGACTGAGGTTCAGTGTCAGCCCTCACAGAGAGAGTCCTGATGCCACAACAGGCTGCAAAACAGAGGCCTGGAGCTGGGGACAGACCCCTGGGATGACTGAGTGCACAGTCCTGCCACACTGCTCCAGTGGAAACCCTGCCAGGAGAGCTGTAGCAGTGGGAAAGGAAAGTAGGTGGCAGGTGGTGGAGCTTTTCTGAAGTTGGCTTTCCTTGCCACACTGCAAAGTTCTCATGCAGGCAGAGTTTGCTTCCCACAGAACTTCAGTGGCCACCATCAGCAGTACCTCACTTTTCTGTCCTTGAAACATTTGTCTGCACAGGTGGTGCACCTTTGGTGGCATGGGGTGAAAACAGAGGGGAAATGGAAGTGTACAGAGGTCATGCATCTTGGAAAGGAAAGAGGAAGGGAAAGAAAGAAAAGGGGAAAAGGTACCATGAGAATACAAATGGTTCCAATTCATTCCTTTGCATAGAATATAAGCATCAGACAGGTAATACATGTGGTCTCAACCAAATGCAAGCACCTAACAGGCTCCATCTGCCCAAGCAAACAATCCAAGCATATTTGGGATGAGGGATATAGGACTGGCAGGTATTTATCACCTAACTATCAGGAGATTTGATCATCAGATAAGCAAGAAGATTGCTACAAAGCACCTGCCTCACAGCACAGGAATTTAGAAGCTCATCCTCTGGAAGCTGCCCAGGTTCTTAACCTGCTGCATTTGATTTCCATGCCTGTTTTACCACTCTTTGAGAGACAGACAGCTCCCAGTCACTTGACATTTGCACTGGGAAGCCCGAGCAAACAGCCAAAGCCGGGGAAGGGCATCTCTGCTGCGTGTGCTAACAAAGGAATGGACAAACATGCCAAGCCAGAAGCCCTGGAAGCACGTTGGGCAAGGCTGGAGCTCGTCCTGGATCCAGGGAGAGAGGCTGGAACAGTTTCCAGTGAGGCTCATTACCATGGGGAGCAGCTGCTCAGGCACAGGTTGGTTAAGACACCACCGGTGCTCGAGGGGTGGCTCTGGAGGAAAAGGTAACAGAGGGAAAACTGGAAACTTGGCCTTCCACAGCATCTCAGTCCCTCCTGAAGGGGTGACATGATCTACACGGTGGCCACACACACAGTTACCCTCCTTCCAAACCAGCAGCTTGATCAGACAGAGCTGGAGAGCACGGGGTTTGTATCACAGAGCAGAGACCTCTCACAGCTCTGTTAAAAATGCAGTCTGACCTCTGTTCTGAAGCCCTTTAGGGGAATCTTTGTCCCAGAGCTTGGGAAAAAGGCAGAGCCATAAATTAAAATTGCATTAGTAATTCCTTCGGTGGTCTGCAGAGCAGGGAGGAGAGCAGAGGGGAATTTTTGTTGCACTTGTAAAAAGTTATACCCCAAAATTACATGCAGAGCTTTAGCATGGAAACACAGATCCACTAAAAAAATATTGTTCAAGCACTGTATTGCTCAACAGAGAGGAAATGGCATTACTAAAAGAGCTGCTACATTAATTGCCATTTCTAGCACTCTTGGAATCCTCTTTCTTTGTGATATCTACATAAAAGCATAAACCCCTCATTCTTTCTGAAATAATTCTTTCTATGCAGTTTCATATACATGAAATGCACAAAATTTGGACACTTTTACTTGTAGCTGCACTATTTCCAGGTGATTTCTTGTTAGTGCTTAGAGAGCTCTGATCTACTTTTAGCTAAAAATCACGTTATATTCCACACATTGGTTTTATACTGGAAGGGTAGTCTGAAATTAATCCATAGACATACTATTCTACTGCTTTTGCACTGTATTTCCTGTTTTAATGCTAGATTTTTTTGATGGAAGGTGGCAATCATTTAAACATTAAGAACAGTCATCTTGGGGACACAGTTGTCAGATTTAAGGATCAGAAATTATATAGGCAGCTGTAAAAGGATAGGAAGTGAATAGATCAATATTATGAGGTCCAGTAATTCTGCAAAGTACTAAAGTGAAGTGGGGGAACTGTTTGCAAGAACAACTTGATGATTTAAGTTATGCAGCAACTCCAGGGGCAGGTGAGGAAGCAGGTAGCAACCTCTGTAGGATTTTCTGAAGGGGTTAAGGACATCTTGATGAAAAAGGTTTTGCCCTGAAGCAAGGGCAGGCTAAGGAGGACTTGCAGTACTATCCCATTCCGGGCTGGAAAACAAAAATCCTTGACAGAACTTGGCAGACATTTCATGTGCAGGAGGGTCACCAGGGGAGCATTTGTAGGGAAGAGATCCCTGACATTACACAACCCTGCCAGCTCCCTCCAGATCTCTGTGTACATGCAGGAAGGGAGCAAACCATCACTGAATTAATCTCCCATTTCCATCACACAGTTAACATGTTTATGGGCAAAGCCCTGAGTGTGCAGTAACATCCTGCCTGATGGTACCAGTCCTAGGAGAACCTGGCATGGTTTGGAAGCATTTGGTCTGGTTGGTGCTCACTCTGCATGCAGAGCAGGAAGGAGCATCCCATCCCATCAACTCCAACACCGGCTCCCCATAAGGATGTGGATATTTGAAAGCAAGCCCAGGATGCAGCAACCCTGCCAGTTTGCAGATCTACTCAGAATTCAGATTAATCCAGGAGGAGGTACACAGCTCACAGGGAAATGCAGCGAGGCAGAGGAGACCAAAGCTCAGCTCAAAAAGCTGCACGTGGGGTAGGACAAAGCTGAGTGTCCTGTTCCACTCTGGGTTCCAACCAGACACATGAGAGTGTCATTTGTTGTGTGGGAGGAGTGATCCAAACCATGTCATCATCCATCCCATCCGACTCTGAGCTCGCAGTACAGCTGAGTTAAATTCTTAATCTAAGATGACTTTATGCATCTCACTTGGATTTCAAAATTGAGCCATTGACCCATTCCAGATGGGTCCAAAGGGCAGTTACTTGGTTTAGTGGTTTTTCTAGGACACAGACTTTTACAGCTGCAGCATGAAAGTTTACAACCTCTAATATTTCAGTGGTTCCCTGAACATGACAGAGCAATTCCCCCTCACTATGCAAGTCCAAACCAACAATCCAGATTTCTCTTCCAGTCCCACTTGAGGATAAACTCAGCTAGACACACCCTTTTACCTGCCTTTGGAAGGCAACTTTCTATCAGCAAAAAAAAAAAAAAAAAGCTAGTAAGATCATTTAATGAATGAAAAAAACAACTGCTTTTGGTTCATTTTCTTGGTCCTATTATTTCCCAAACCTTTTCAAACAAGTCTCTGTTGACATACTATAGCAGGGTCTATTAAACCACAGATGCTGTTATGACTCCAAAGTTTCAGCTCAGAGCATTTCTAAAGGAGAAGGAAATGTCCCAGCCTGGTTCATCTGTAATGGAGAGTACACTGGGAGGTAGAGATCACTCCAAGCAACACACTCCTAGAGAGAGAGACATCCTGGTTATCCCAGTGAAGTCCAAAGGCAGGATCATTCCCCTCATGTGTTTAGACACACTGCCTTTCAGTGCTCAAGAGCCTTGGGGACATGTGAAATTCCAGCTGGAAGGCTCTGATTTCAAAGGTTTGGCAGTGACTTGCTGTGTTTCTCAGCAGTGCTATTGGCCCCAGCCAGATTTAAGGTAGCATTAGCAATTCAAAGCATCTCAAGGCAAGGACACAATCCTTACAGGGAGTGGAAAGCTTCTTTTCCTATATTTCCTAGCAGCAAAAGGGTATCCTCAATTAGCAAAACCAACATAAAGTGTGGGAAGTTCCCATAAGAGAGAAGTTACCCTGCTGGTTTCAGACCTCAGCTAAGAGTTTCCAACACCAGGGAACCTCAGCTCCTGCACTTCCTACAGAGTGAACACAGCAGCTCCACCTGGGCTGGCTGACAGCAATAACTCTCCTCACACTTTGCATAATGAGGTCCCATCTATAGCCCCAGAAGTTGTTTAACCCTCAACAGTGACTTATTCCAGGCTATCAGCCAAGGGAATGCCTAAGTAGGATGTATGCAGCTATGATCTTCACAGCCTGGTATTCATCTTGTCTCAGAAATTGTTTAGGGCAGAGAGGTTAAGAAGAATAGAGTGCAGGCTTAAAAAAGATTTGTTTCTAAGAGACACTTCACTAGATTCATTCAATTTAGTGAAGAAACTAAGGTTAGGAGAATGCCTTTTAGGAACTGTTGTCTCATGGCAATTTAATACATAGGTTTTCAAAAGAAGACAGCAGTTAAGAAAAGTTGCAGTTCAGCCAGATAAGAAGCTCTCTCATTAGTATGGATTAGATCTAAACACCTTAGAATAGCTGTCAGCCTCTTTACAAGGCACATCCTATAACCCTTCCTTTCAGACTCTACAAGCCAAGCTACCCAGAGCTTTTAAGGGGTCCTGTCATATCACAGACTTATTAACTAGTCTAAAAATATCCCTGAAGGAGAAAAAGATTCTGATCCAGATAAGGCAATTAGACCTGGTCTAAAGAAAATTCACCGACCAGACAGGCATTGTTCTGCAGCAGTGCTAGTCAGCATCTCCTATCACAGGGGGTAGGAGTCTCCAGAAAACAGGGAGTAAAGCTCCCAGCTCTGAGCCTGCCCACAGCCACATACCTCCCTCTCCAGGCAAAGAACGGGCAGAGCTGCTGCTTGGGGTGTTTATAAGAGCAGGAGCCAGCTCAGCTGGGTTTCACCTGCAGCAGGGGGGTGTTTCCAGCACTGCAGGCATCTGCTCAGACACTCACCGTGACCTGGGGTGTGCAGGTAAGGGTGTGACTGCACACAGAGTGGCCTTCCCCCAACAGCAGGGGCTAACCAAGACAGAAAAGCTTTTTTTAAGGCTTGTTTTAAATGTATTTGCTTCAATGTGCTGGTGTTTTCACTCACTCATGTGCATTTCAATGGAATAATGAAGGGGGGGGTGGGAACTGGAAGGCAGGAAGGAATGGGAAGAGAAGACAGGGACAGGCCAAGGCTGGGACCTCAACTGAGCACTGAGGGACCTCAACTGCCTGGAGAACGGGTCCAGCAGGAACCTCATGTGTTCAGCAAAGCCCCTCTGCCTGGGACAGCTGCACTGCAGGCACAAGGGCAGGCTGGGCCCTGGAAAGGACCTGGTGGTGCTCACAGCAGCAAAGTGAAAGTGTAGTTATTTGGCTGGAGCCAACTGGCAGCTCCTCAGCTCACCTGCAGTCATTTGCAAAACCCCTCAGAAAGAAAAAGGAGCCGCATTTCCCTGCAAGGGAAGGGATGGGATATCCCAGGCAACAATAACCCGGCATCCCCCAAGGTGCTCTGAGGACTCCCAGCCCCAAACAGCCCCAAAAGCAGCATTTGCAGATAGGTCAGAGGTTTTGCATTTGCTTTGGCTTTGTTTTTATCCCATTTCCCAAGCCTCCGGGGTGTGAGACACCCTCTGCAAGTGAGACAGAGGCGTTGTGACAACCCATCCACCCTCCAGAGAGGGGAAGGCAGCACTTTGCAATCATTAGGACTCACACAGGAACCCAAACCCCTGCTTCCAGCACTGGCATCCAGGGGCAGGGTCTTTGGAGCAGAACAGCAGCAAATAGCCCATCCCTGGAGAGTTATTCCCTGCATAAATAGCTGCATAAACAGCTCTGCAGTGGCAGTCACAGTCTGGCTCTGAAGACTTTTATGTCCCCAGTTTCTAATGAGGACCAGTTTAATTTTTTTTTAAACCTCCTGTCTCCCTAATAAAAGTCATCTCCAGTGTGGAATTGGCTCTGAGAATTGCAGTTCCCTGATCATAAGTGCTTTCAAGTGCTGTGGCATGGTGATCAACGTGAAGGTTGGATTAAGGTTTAGACTGCAGCTTTTGGGAGTCATACAAGTCACTAATTACACATAGAGCCCTCAGCACAGCAATGTGTAACACTGCTCACTATTTTAGGGAAGATTCAAAGAGAAATTACACAGTTTAGCACTAAAGTAAGAAAGTTCCTCTAACACTAAAAAGCAGAATTTCCCTCCAAGCAGAGGTTTGTCTGTGCCTCCTGAGCAAGTGACATCTGAGGCTCTGTCAAAGCCCAGAGACAACAACTCCTGCACGTGCTGAAGAGCAGAGGCCAAGAGCTGGGGTCTCCACAAGTCACCTTGTAACTGAATTTCCATTTGCCTTCCAAAACATGGTCTTGGCTGTGGAAAGCCTCAGAAGTGCTGATACTTCATTTAGCCAAAGAGATCCCACTGCCTCCTGGGGCAGGACAAAACTGTGATTATTGCTCCTGAGGTATCAGGGGGAGATCAGATCTGCAGTCAGGCAGATCCCAGCCCCACTGCAGGCAGCAGGGCACACCTCTGCTGGATTGGTTTAGGAGTTTCTGTCATTTCCCTGGCTTTGCTTTGGATGTCTGACACCCAGCCCAGCTGTCAAGTGCAGATTGAGCAGATGTGGCTTGAAAGAACATGGGAAGGTGCACAGCAGCCTGGGACTGCTCTGTGCTAGAGCAGAGAGCCCCAGACACAGACAGGAGTTACAAACTGCCTCAGCCCTGTCTGCTCTCCATTTGCACCCAACTGCCACTCAGTGCAACGGAGAAACACAGAGGAGAAATTGGGAATTTGAAGCCTGCAAGATTCCTGGCCGTTAAGACAATAAGCAGTGCTTTTAACCCAACCAACAGGGACGATGAAAGGTAGGCACCAATTAATTGTACCATTTTTTTCCTGGTGATGAGTGTTACTTTGCAGAACTAGCCAGAAGTGTTTCAATTAAAAGTTGTTTGCATTCAAAAATAGCCTTTTTATCACAAGCTGTAAAGACTTTCAAAAATAAAAAAAAAAAATACAGAGGTGTTTAAATTTTTATAACCTCTCTTGAAAACGTTTGTGGTTGTCTGAAATTAATTTTAGGTGCCTCAAAGAATGATATCACAACAATTTCTTGGCTTTAGCAACAGGTCAATTAAAAAAATAATTCAGCCATGGTTTCAATTTCATTCTAAAGAATTCAAAGCTAAAATTTTCAATTAAAATTTTGAAAAAAATCTCCTTCCAGCATGCAGAAATGACAAATGAATTTGGGAAATGCTTTGAAACAATTCCTCCAAAAAAAAAAAAAGTCTGTCAGGATTTTGTTTTGGATTTCCTTTGTTTTCCAAAATTAGGTGTCATCTTTCAATCAGCACCACCACAGAGGGTGAGATTTGTGTTCACTGTACTTGCCCGTGTAATGATGCCGGTATAATTCGCAGCAGATGTACATTTGGGGAGAAATTATTTTCCTCAGAATCTATTTGTGTGGGAGGATGAAGTGTGGTTATAATGAAGGTGCCGTGGGAGCTGAATGACTTTGCATCTCAAGTACAGGTGCACTTGGGTGTAACTTAAACATAGTTTGCCATCTCTCTAAATGGAGCATTTATAGCCAATTACACTTGTCATTCACCTTGCAAATACCTCTATCTAATTTAACAGCATATGCAGCAGGCAGAAAAATAAAGGATATTCTATTAGGTGACAGCAGAACAGGGGTGTAGGTATCTGCATGTGTATATATTGCACATTTGGCAGGTTTCTCATCTGAAATAGAACTCAGATATGGCCTCCAGTGCCCTTATTCTCCCTGCATCACAAGCCTCCTGTCAAATGTAATTTCCTCCAGGAAGACATGTATCTAACTGAGACTTTCCAAAACCTGTCCAAGTGATTTGGACACTCACTTCTCATTAGTATTAACAGCAAATGGGCAGGAGCCTCTCCTAAATGCCTTTGGAAATCTCTGACACGGTTTTTTTGTGGTTTTTGGTTTGGGGGTTTTTTTGTGGCTGTTAAACGACTCTTTGAGAAACCTACACTAGAAATGACAAATTTGCTTCCCTGTCCTCAGATATTCATAATGTCCATGTACCAAATATCAAGATTTTCCCTCAAAACGACAGCTGAGACGCAGTAAAAGGGAGGGGAGAGACAGACTTTTGCTGTGTTTGGATTAAAGGACAAAGTTCACATTCCAAAACCGTCTCCTCCGCAGAGGGCTGTACAGACCAATTTTAGGATGATACCACAGTCACTGTCATCTTTGTGTCACCGCCCTAGGCAGGGATGTCACTGCGATGGGAACGGGGATGCAGAGGAGTCACAGGGCTGCAGTGGCACTGAGTCACTGCCCAGGACAATGCCAGCACGGAGGGCAGGGAAGGGGATCCTCACTGGGAACCCCTGGCTGGGCACCCTCAGGGGGGAACAGCTCTTCTGACAGCCAAATATTCAGTGTCACACCTTGGATCACACCCAGCCCCACTCGCTGGTCCAGGAAACACCCGTCCTGTCCCTAAGGGGAAAATGGGAACTGAAGAGCAGCAGATTCTGACACACCAACCTGAGAGCCAGAAAGAGGCTTGGAAGAGATTTCGTTCCTGTTCTATCCAGCTCCCACTTTTCACACCCTCAGAAGGCAGAAGAAAGCCTTGCAAGCCACTTCTCCAACCAAAGCACCACGAATCCCTTCAGACTGAACCACGGAGCTGGGAGTAGCTTTTCTTTTCAAAGCCCTCCATAACAAACATTTCTGTTTGTGTTACCAACAAACAGAAATGCAAATAAGTGAGTAATATTGAGCTTTATAAATCCATTACATGGCTCCTTGATCTGTTATTTAACTGACATCCCTTCCCTTTTTTTAAAATGTATTTCACGTGTATATGTCTGTTTTCTTTTCCATTTCTCTTATCACTTGTATTTTAATAAACCACATGTCCAGATTCAGTATCTTCTTTAGCAGCCGGAGAAGGAGATATATTTGTTCATTGGAGTTATTAAAATTCTAAATATCTCACTCCTTTTATTTGATTTTAGTGAGATTCCAGACATTTTCTCAATACCAAGAAGATTGGATTCACTGGAATAAAACTCTGACAGAAGTCTCGCACCGAAACTTTAATTTTAGCTCAAACCCCGTTAATTTAAGACTTCCCCGGAAGATGTGGGCAAGATGAACCTTTTTTAATGAACTGTTTTCAACCCTAGTTTAAGATGAAACTAAAATTGTTTTCTTTGCTTCTTAACACTGAGGGGGAAAAAAAAAACCATAGACGAAACCTGAGACGATTATTTTGCTTTCGCATGTATTTTACCTCCTGACAGAACTCTTGGTGGCCACTTGGCTTAAGCAAGGACAGACTTAAAGCTTTAAATCTGACATTTTGGGCATTATCTTCCCAGTATTAGTGGAATAAACTACTTAAAACAGAGTTCTGCTTTGGTGGGGGCCTCTCAACTAGTCTGTCATTGCTGACTTTTACACAGAGAGCACATTATGTTAAGAGGCTCAGCTCAGCAATTCCAGTATGAGCTACCAAGAGAGACACCAGCAGTGATTTCTCCCTGATCCTTTGAGAAACAGCAGTGATTTGTCTCCTGGTTTTCTCTCAGCTTTCTGTGAACTCAGTCTCCTGTAGTTTTGTGGATATATTCACTGGATATATTGCTCTACTCACAGCTGTTTAAAGGTACATCTTGGCCAACGTGGGAGTTGGAGGAGTTTATTCAAATAAGACTGTAAAACCCAAGGTAATTTTAATTCCTCCCCTTGCACACAAACCTTCCCACACAGAGTAAGAACAGCAGATGCACATTGCAGAAAGTGCTTACAGGGAAAACTTCAGAGCAGTGACCAAAATCACGGCCTGTCAGTCCCATGCCAGTCAAAACTTTCCCATCACTTCCTAATGTCATCTCAGAGCTGTTAGCCACAAAAAAGTTCAGAAGATCAAACTGAAAGAGGGTTGATTTACATTAGACATTGGGAAGAAATTCTTCCCTGTGAGGGTGCTGAGGCCCTGGCACAAGTTGTCCAGAAAAGCTGTGGCTGCCCCATCCCTGGAAGTGTCCAAGGACAGGGCTTGGAGCAACCTGGGCTAGTGGAAGGTGTCCCTGCCAATGGCAGGGGGTGGAATGAGATGGTCTTTAAGGTCCCTTTCAGCCCAAACCATTCTGTGACTCTATAAAGAAGCCCTGTTTCAGCTTTCCACCCATTCCCTTGGGGCCACAGTGGAAAAACAGCAAAATGAATGCTGCAGGCTGCAGAGTCTTCAGCCACATTGCCAAAGAGAGCTGGAATTCAGAGTGCCCCGGCTTTGCTGCTGTTATTCCCACTGTTATTCCCAGGCTTTTCCAAAGCAACCCAACAGCAGTTGTGTCTGCCTCTCACAGAAGACATTACTCTGAAACACAGACTTTCTCGCGGCAGCGTTCTGCCACCTACCTGTGCACTCTGCGTTTCATCCCGGCCAGGTCATCAATCTCCAGCCTCAGCACAGCTGTCCGGAGGGGCAGCCTCCCACTTACCTGTCCAGGCTGCCATCCAAACAACCTCTGGGTTGAAAAGAGCCAGAAGCAATTCATCTCCCCCCCACCGAAGCCTCTGAAATGCCCTCTGCACGTTCCTCCACTGATTGTAGACCCAGCCCCGTTTAGATCATCTTGCTGACTTTTACACAGTAAAAATTAGGGAAGTGAATCCCACCCCTGCCAGGGGGCTCAGCTGCCTTATTGAGACCCAATAACACTGTGCTGCAGTGAGTGTCAGCCCTGGAGTCTGTCTTTCCATCTCTTTTACACAATTAATGACAGACCTCACTGTGATGCCAGCAAGCTCTCACTGAACACAGCACCCACCCCATCTTTACCTGGGTTTTACTGTGTTCCTTCCCTCTAAGATCTCAGTGTTCATACAAACTGTTGCACCCATCACTGCTGGTTCTGCAAATAATTTCTCGATGGAGCAACTTTTTCAAAGGGATTTGAATGACTAAAAATCGAACCACGCTGAACTCGCACACATACCTTTAGCCTGAGTCTGCCACTTGCAGGGTCTTGGAGCTGAATGCACAACAGCCTTTTGACTCAGCCAACAATCTGGAACAATCTGGTGCTGGTCTGGGTGTCTTCCACACAAAGTAAGTAGCAGTCAGAAAGTCCTCCATGAAGTCCCTGAATCTTTCTGGAATTCCTCTTCTGGGACTCAGAGCCCCCGTTGGATTTGGTTGGGGGTGCTTATTTCTTTCTTTTGTTTTGGGGTTTCCCCCACTTCTGGACCAT
Organism: Pseudopipra pipra; assembly: GCF_036250125.1. Classification (NCBI taxonomy): domain Eukaryota; kingdom Metazoa; phylum Chordata; class Aves; order Passeriformes; family Pipridae; genus Pseudopipra; species Pseudopipra pipra. The sequence continues at coordinate 5,543,394 of NC_087569.1, read as the reverse complement.
GAGGTGTGTTTCCGTCCTGAGATCATGGATTGAAGGCACTGTCCAAGAGCAAAGTATTGCAATATAAAGTATTGAAAATTAATGCAGACAGTCTGCTCCATAGCCAGATCCCACTGATCTGTTTATGTCTATGTCAGACTTCATCCCAGTTTTGTTTATATTTATGTTTATGTCAGACTTCATCCCAGTTTTGTGACCACATGGTTGTCACACTCATCCACAGCTCCAAATAGTGAGGTTTGTGGAGCTGAAGTTTGGTGTGCTGAGAAGAAGAGGAAGACTGCCTGTAGCTTGCTCTGCAACTAGCTGAAGGCCAGCAAAAAGGCAAATATGTGGCTGGTGAAGCAAATTCCATATCTTATGTCTCATACTCTGCCTTTGAGATACAGCAAAGCAGGTCAGAGACAGCCTGGCCGTGTCAACCTACACAGCATCCTTTCCCTGGACGAAGGCAGGAATCCTGTGGTGGTGTGTTCCATCCATTCCAGCTGCCTCAGCAGCCTCCTGGCACAGCACAACAGCACTTTTATCAGAGAAACAGGGCCGGCTGCCACCACCAGAGAGCCAACAGCTGGACTGCAGGTGTGTGCCTGCTGTACTGGGATGGAGGGCTGTTCTCAGGGGGCTGGGGTGATACAGCAGCACCTCAGGGCAGGGCTCTGGGAGGGACAATTTTGGGAGGTCAAGTGGTAGAGCAGCACCTCAGGGCTCTGCAGGGACAGTGTGCACTGATGGAGGGCCCGGGCTGAGGGCCAGGTGACATGGTAGCACCTCAAACCTGCACCAACATGGCCCAGCACTCTTGAAGGGTCAGTTCCATGAGGCTGGGGATTGGGAAGTGCCTCAAACCTGCACCAGCATCCTGAAGCGCTCTTGGAGGGCAACGTCGTGCAGGCACGGACAGGGCATTCCCTCAGGCCTGCCCTAACTTGATGTAGTGCGCTTGGAACGCCGAGTTTGGGAGGCCGGGATTAGGGAATCGCCTCAGGGCGGGACCCGCAGGGCGCAGTGCTCATGTGTCACCATTAGTGTGGTGGGAACCCGCCATCGCCCAGACAGGGACAGGCAGGGTACAGCGCTCCTGTGGATCCATTCCTGTGCTGGGGAACCGCCGCCACCTCGGGACAGGCAGCCGCCATCGCCTCAGGGCGGGATGTGCAGAGCACAGAGCTCCCGTGGGACCGTCCGTGTGGTGGGGAACCGCCACCGCCTCAGGGGAGGGACCCTCAGGGGAGGGACCCTCCACCACTTCAGGGCACAGTCCCGGAGTCGCCTTGGGGCACGGACCCTTCATCCCCTCAGGTCTCGGACTCTGTATTCCCGCAAGGCACAGACTCTTCCTCCCTCCCCTCAGGGCACGGACCCTTCATCCCCTCAGGTCTCGGACTCTGTATTCCCGCAAGGCACAGACTCTTCCTCCCTCCCCTCAGGGCACGGACCCTTCATCCCCTCAGGTCTCGGACTCTGTATTCCCGCAAGGCACAGACTCTTCCTCCCTCCCCTCAGGGCACGGACCCTTCATCCCCTCAGATCTCGGACTCTGTATCCCCTCAGGGCAGTGACTCTCCCCTCGCCGCCTCAGCCCCGCGCGCGGCAGGAACGCGCTCGCGCCGCGTGCCCGGGACGGGGCGGGGAGCGTGACCCCCGCGTGACCCCCCGCGAGGCCCCGCGCGCACGTTGGGTGCGGAAGGGGCGGGGCCCGGCGCGGCGCGCGCGCGCCCGTTCCTCTACGGAAGCCGGGCGGGCGCTTCGTGTCCCGGCGTCCGCCCCGCGCTGAGGCGCTGGGCTGGGGCTGGGGGAGGTCGGGGGGGGGCCCGGGGGTCACCGGACGGAACGGGGAGGGCGGGATGGCGGCGCCGTGAGGAGCTCGGTGAGCGGAGGTGGACGGGGGGGCGGCCTGGGGCGTGCGGCGGTAGGAGGCCGCGGTTGGGCAGCGCGGGAAAGCGGCGGGGGCGGGGCGGGCGTGTGAGGGGAGAAGGGGCTGAGGGGGGGCTGTGGGGGTCGCGGTGTGGGCTGTGGGGGTTTGGGGTGTGAGGAGGGCTCGGCGGGGCTGTGAGGCCGCTGTGCGGCGGGTCCCGGGCGGGGAGGGTTGGGGGGCTGAGGGGCTCCCGGCGGGCACAAGGCAGGGGGTGCTCAGCCAGTGTCTCCGCTCTCCCGCAGCACTCCCTGCACGGACTGGATGCCCACGGGCTGCAGGGCTCTGTCACACGCCGCCCGGGCCCTCAGCAGGGGCGCAGGGCTGTTCTCCCCCCTCCCACGGGTCTGTTTGCCCAGAGCCTTCTCCTGCTGCGTGGGACTCGGCGCCGGGCACCGGTGCCAGCTGCTGTCACAGCCCGTGTCCCTGCAGGGCGGCGGGGCCGGGGCTTTCCCCTTCTCCCTGTGTCTGAGCCCTCGGCCGCGTCCAGCCTGCACGGCTGCGGAGGACATGGCCGAGCAGAGGTACTGCGTGGACTATGCCAAGCGCGGCACGGCCGGCTGCAAGAAGTGCAAGGAGAAGATCGTGAAGGGGGTGTGCCGCATCGGGAAGATTGTCCCCAACCCTTTCACGGAGTCTGGCGGGGACATGAAGGAGTGGTACCATGTCAAGTGCATGTTTGAGAAGCTGGACAAGGCTCGGGCCACCACCAAGAAAATCGAAGACATCACAGAGTTGGAGGGATGGGAGGAGCTGCAGGATGAGGATAAAGAATTAATCAACAAGCACATCTCAGGTGAGACACGAGGCAGCATCTGGGTCACTTTTCTACTTGCTTCCAAGTTATGCCACCCAGCTGTGCCTTTACCATGAAATCCTCAGGGATGTACTTGTATGGCTTAGGGACAAAGTGGGTAGTGCTGCTCCAACCTCTGTCTCAGCCCTGTAGGAAAGGGAAGTCACTTCTACAGAGGCATCTCTTGATTCATTTGTCACAACTGATTGTGCAAAAGTTCTAAGTGGTTTAATTCATGGGCAGATAAATCCCAGGAGAAAGCATCAGTTATTTTCCACTTTCAGCTTTTTCCATGATCTTTAGTAAATTACATATTCTTTTAACTTTTGTTATATGAAAAATGTCCATTTATTTTTTTTTCTTCTCCAATTCCCAGTTCTTCTAAGACTTTGTTATCAGTATATCATAGGTAATATGTTTAGGGATGTGTGAGATTATTTCTGACTGCCTGTTTGAACCTTGCTGGTTTGCAGAAGCCAATTCCAAGGCTGGAAGTACCCCAAAGAAAAAGGTGATAGTCCAGGCTAAACTCACTGCCACAGGACAGCTGACTACAAAAGATCTTGTCAATCCATCACCAAAGAAGTTCTCTGGCTTCACAGGTAAGACTTAAACTGATTCTGGAAAATCAGTTTCTTCTAATAACAGTTTTAACTGGGCTCAGATCAGTAGTTTTTTATCTGTAGATTTTTTAGAGAGAGAAAATGGGATGGGGACATTTTCCCCCCCTTTTAGAAATGATTTTATGAAAACATCTTGCCGTGAAGAGCAAAGGCTTATAAAGTAGAGGTAAAACTGAGGCATCTGCCAGCTGGAACTCCTTTTCACCATGGTTTAATCATACCTGTCTGGTAGAATTAAGGCCCAGAAAATTTTTGTTTAATGTAAAAAAATAAAAGTAATTAATTTTTTTATTATTATTATTTTTATTATAATAAAATGTAAAGTCACAAATTTTGGGATAGCACACGCCATTAGTCAGTTCTGAAGCTTTTCCAGCGTGCTGGGACTGTTCTCAGCTTGCCAAGCAGAGGTATCTTCAAAATTTGCACTGTACTGCACTTGTTAAAAAAGCAGCTTGTTCTGTGTTTGATGCAGCCAAGCCAAAGAATTCAGAAGCTGTCCCTGCAAACTCTTCCCCCAAGTCCAGCCTGTCTGCAGCCAAGTGTGATCCCAAGCACAAGGACTGTTTGCTGCGGGAGTTCCGGAAGCTCTGTGCCATGGTGGCTGAGAAGCCCAGCTACAATGTGAAGACACAGATCATCCAGGACTTCCTGAGGAAGGGATCTGGAGGAGGTATGGCTCCTGCTTGGAATTCTCAGTGTGTGAAAGCCCTGTCAGTCAGCCTCAAAGTTTTATTTCAAAAAGGAAAGGTGAAATGAAATCAAGTTGCTGTGCAGTCCCAGCTGTGTGCTGTGGTGATTTCTGAGCTGTGGAGATAATGTTTGCAAACTGTTTAAATGACAAATTCAGACAAGAATGTCTCGCTCTGCTGTTGTAGGGAACGTTCTCAGGTGCCAAATTCAGTGCTGAGATCACATTTGGAGAAAAATCATGGGTGCTTCCCCTAAAAAACCTCCTTTCACATGAAGCAGAGCAGAATGGTGCAAAGAGGAAGGCCCAGCTGTGGGTTTCATCCCCAGGGTCATGCAAAGGGGCACAGCCAACCAGAGCCTGGATGTGTAAATAAATTATCACACTTCTAATGGTCTGTGCTTTTTATTTTCCCCAGATGGTTTTCATGGTGATGTATATTTGACCATTAAGCTGCTGTTACCAGGTGTCATTAAAATAGTTTACAACTTGAATGATAAGCAGATTGTGAAGCTGTTTAGTAGGATTTTTAACTGCAACCAAGACGAAATGGTCCGGGACCTGGAACAGGTGAGTACAGACAGCAGTTCTCTGCATTTCTGCTCTTCAGTCTTTGGTTATGGAAATCCTGTAATGCTTTGGGTTTTTTACTCCTATTTGAAAGTGTTAGCTTGACTGTTAGAATGGGAGCTGGTGGTTTATTTTGCTTTTTTCCTTGGCTTTAGCAGTTTTCACAGCATTTCCTGCCATCTGGAACCTTTAGAAAATAATTTTTGAGTAGAAGGAAAGATACAAATTCACCTGTATTAAATCCAACTTTGGAAAGCAAGACTAAAATATCTAGGCAAGTTGGGCTGCATCTGTTTGTCTAAACTGCTTTGTCTGGCACATTCCTGTAGTGGATTCATATTACTCTTTTTGTAACACCACATATCAAAAACTGGGATTCAGTTAACAGATGTGTCACCCTGAGGTGCAGTTGGTGGATACAGTTGAGCTGCACTGGTACAGTTGCAAGAGCTCAGGTGTGCACTGGATCCCTGGGCCCAGGAGTTGGTGACTGACTGTGCCTGCTCTGATTCAGTGCAAGATGGAGAAAATGGGTGAATTAGGTAACGAAGGTAATTCTTTCATCTCTGTTTATTGCCTTGGTACATACTGCCTTCTGGTACATACAGTCACCTTCTGGTGACATCACTAGCCTGTTTCAGATCCTTGGATTTACAGGTGGATTCACCCTGAGGAAATAAGGGGTCTGTGATGCTGCAGTGAAAAACAGAGCCATGAGATGATGTTGGTATTTTAATTTGCTGTTTTTAGCAAGCGAAACAGCTGAGCAGCTTTGTTCCGTGTCGTGACAGCTGCTTTGAATGTTTGATTCCAAATGCTTCATGCAATCCCAGCATCATTCCTGTCCTTCATCCCTGGAATCATGCTGAATCCCCAGTGGCATCCCCACTCTGACCCACACCCTCGTTTTGTTTTGGAGACAGGGAGATGTTTCCGAGACCGTCCGCATCTTCTTCGAACAGAGCAAGACTTGTCCTCCGGCAGCCAAAAGCCTCCTGACCATCCAGGAGGTCGATGAATTCCTGATCCAGCTCTCAAAGCTCACTAAGGAGGACGACCAGCAAAGTGTGCTGCACCAGATCAGTCGTAGGTAAGGGAAGCAATCGGCCTCTGGAGGTTTTTTCCTGCCACTAGGAGTGGTTACCTAGGGATCACAAGCTGGAATAGCTCAGAGATTAATCATGAGCCACAGAAACTGAACTTAATTAACATCCACAAGCTGCTGTTAGTGGTGTGATTAAGACACCTTGACAGCTGACCAGCAGTAGAGAATGTGTGTGGCTCCTGTTCGTGCCAGAGAACTTCATCCTTGCCTGTCAGTACCAAACAAGTGACTTGCAGAACTACCTTAATGGGGTTTAGCTGTTAATTAAGTTGCTTTTTTCTTTAGGTATGTTGGGAAATGCAATTAAGACGTGTTAAAGATTCTTGATCTGAGGCTGAGTGTGTTACTGTCCCTTAGACTCGATGCATTAATTAAATACATTTTGGATGGTACATCAACACCGAGGCAGAATTAATATTGGCATTCCAGCATAAAGATGCTAAAAAGCCTTTTGGATGTTCTCCTGTGTCTCTGGGGCGTCGTTAGTAATGTGTGTCCTCACTTGAGTTTAAACCCTCTGTAAGGGGAGGACCTTTTCTTTTAAAGAGACCTGGCTCAGTTTCTTCTTTTCAGCTGGAAAGTGGTTCAGTTAAATGTCCACCTTTGCTGAATCTTCTCTTTTGTTCTTCAGGTGTACAGGCAACGACCTGAAATGCATCATCCGGCTGATTAAGCACGACTTGAAGATGAACGCTGGAGCAAAGCACGTGTAAGTGAGATAAACCCAGAGATGCTGGTTTGGCCAGCAGGGAGCAGCAGAGCCGATGCTGACCCGCGTTCCCCCCCTGTCCCCGCTCTGTCCCAGGCTGGACGCGCTGGATCCCAACGCCTACGAGGCGTTCAAGGCCTCGCGGAACCTGCAGGACGTGGTGGAGCGGGTGCTGCACAACCAGCAGGAGGCCGAGAAGGCGCCGGGGCTGAAGCGAACGCTGAGCGTGCAGGCCTCGCTCATGACCCCCGTGCAGCCCATGCTGGTACGTTGGCTCCCCCCAGCCCAGCGGGAGATGGAGCTCTGGGGTGCTGGCAGAGACCCTCCCCTGGAGGGATCAGCAGCCAGAGAGGAGGCTGTGGGCAGTGTGAGCTCACAGGGCTGATTTTTGTTTAATGCCATTTCACAGAGCATTCCAAAAGGCCAATATTCACTGTGCTCAGTCCTTGCACCTTCAGTGCCACTGCCAGGCTAAAATCGTGACTTGCTTTTAGAAGTGACTTTTATGTTTTGTTTGCTGCCCTTCCAGAAGTTGATCCTTTCTCTAGAAATACTGTTAGCTTTCCACTGGATTAGAGATTCAAATAAGTCTGGCTTTTTGTTTGAACGAATTAGAGTCAAATATTTACTTCTGGGCTGAGTGCACTCCTGCAAAAAGCACAGTGCTTACACCTTTAAGCTTCTGGAGGAGATAAGCACTGAAAAGCTGTAATTATCTGGGCATATGCAGATAATTCTAAGTAAATAAGTAATTAAGAACAGGAAAACTTGGACTAGCTATCAGAGACCCTGGACAAAAATATTTACAAGGAAATTGGTAGTTCCTTCATGAACTTAGGGAAAAGTGTCTTTATTTTCCAGTGTATCACCTGAGATTGTGTCTTCTCTCTCCCCCTGAAGGCTGAAGCCTGCAAGTCCATCGAGTATGCCATGAAGAAGTGCCCCAATGGCATGTATGCTGAGATCAAATACGATGGGGAGAGGGTGCAGGTCCACAAAAATGGGGATCACTTCAGCTACTTCAGCAGGAGCCTCAAACCCGTCCTCCCACACAAAGTAAGCACCTGTGCCCTGGCTGTGCCAGCTCCTCCACTGGATTCCACAATAACTTCTTTCTATGGCAAAGGAGGATTCCTTCTCTTGTAAACTTATTTCTGATTTTTGTAGGTATCTGGAATCTGGAAAAGCAACACTTGGTAGAATTGTAATCACTTAGTTCTGGTGCACATTAAGGGCTTGAAACTCAAGTTAAGCTATCTGCCATAGAATCCTCTTTATGAATTGCATTTTGGGAGCCTTGATGCCAGTTGGGTGACTTGGTTCTATTTATTCAAGCCTCATCTTTTTATTTGTAGGCTGTGCTGTGTGTACCATAGTAAACCTAGTGCAGATATGCCCACATGTGCCTCAGACACTTCAGGGGAAAACACCTTCATTGGAGTGAGTCCCTCTCTTCAGCCAATAGACTTATTTTTCTTTTCTTTTTTTTTTTTTCCCAAGGTAGCTCATTTTAAGGACTTCATCCCCCAGGCTTTCCCTGGTGGGCAAAGTATGATCCTGGATTCAGAAGTTCTTCTGATTGACAACAAAACTGGCAAGCCACTTCCTTTTGGAACTCTTGGCGTGCACAAGGTAAAAGAAAATAAATAAAACCCCCCTTGTTGTGGTTGGAGGCTGTTATTCTGCTGACTTAAATGCACCAGCAGGTTATCACAGGGTACTTTCAGAGCTCTGGTGCTTGCTGGAGCATCTGGAGAATAAATAAGATCACTACTAATGAAAAGCTACTGCCCTAATACAATTGATTTTATATTAACATGATCACTGGCAGGACAGTAAGAAAACTTCAGCTCAAGATAAATATTTAAAAAATCATTGGAAAATCTTACAATTCTGTGATTGCTCAAGCCAGGATAAGCAGAGTGGGAGACCACAATGATGCAGAGTATGAATGCTATGTAGAGCTTGTGTCTGGACTAAATGGGGGTGAGAAAGAGGACAGTAAAGTGAAAATTAAGCTCTAGGGGCTTAGGTTAGAAGTAGCCATTAATCTGATGTCTCTAGAAATTTGCTGGGGTTTGTTGCAGCAGCAGTGACAGATGTTGCATTGCCCCAGGTCATTAATATTTGTGGTATTATTTCCCTGTCACCAGAAAATTAACATGTTTTATCTTCTTAGTTCGTGCTTTGACACATTGTCTAAATCTTAATTCTCAGAATGCTTCTGCCTATTAGAAGAGGCCTAAGCTTATCCTGACTAAAATGTTATGGAGCTAAAAATGCATCCTTTTGTTTCTGTTACTTTTCTGAAACTCTGTGTTGCTGCTTTGCTGTGACTGCAGATTTCTTTCAACGGATCTTGTCTTCCAGAAAGCTGCTTTCCAAGATGCCAACGTTTGCCTGTTTGTGTTTGACTGCATCTACTTCAACGACATCAGCCTGATGGACAGGTGTGTCTCTGGCAGGTGTGAGAGTGGCCTGACTGGTTTCCCAGCATGAAACCACCAGTTCCCTTTGGCTGTCACACTGGCCACTCAGCCTGTAAAATCCCTCCTGCGTGGGAGGGCCCTTGCTGTGCCAGAGAGTTTCACTATGGAGCTCCATCTTGCTCTGCACTTCCAGAATGTTGGAGTCAGCTGCATTTCAGATAAATTGGGTGTGGCCCAGCACCAGCTCATCTTATGTCCTTTGAAATTAAACACACCATTAAACACAGAGTTTCTATTTTATAACTTCCTGGACGAAAGTAAGAATTAGTTGTCCTCTCTGGAACTCTGTAGGATAAATCATTTAATTACTTAAATAGCTTTTTTTTTTCAATGTTCATGTGACTGGTACTTCACATTAAAGTTGCTGCTTGTCCTTAATTATCCATTCCCTGGTTTAGGCCTCTGTGTGAACGTCGCAAGTTCCTCCACGACAACATGGTGGAAATCCCCAACCGGATCCTGTTCTCGGAGATGAAGCACGTCACGGTGAGCTCAGTGTTCCCTCCCCAGGGCTGCACTCTGGGCACTGCACTGCTCCTCTGCCACACAGCCTTGGTTAGGATTGTGTCTGCAAACTCACCCTGTCATTCTGCTCTGTGGGCAGGACTTGTTGAGCTGCTGATTTAGGTAGCACCTTGGGTTTGGTGGAGAGCGTTTGGATGTTCTGGGCAGAGAAAGCATTTTGGGGAGGAAGAAGGTTCACAGGTCCCAAGGCAGGTGGATGGAAAAGGAAGCAGGTGCTGCTGCCTGAGAAAATCTGATCATGTACATATGGGACATACTTGGGTCACAGTGGGGCAGCCTCATCTCTGAGGGGTACTTTTAACAAGCCAACCCTGCTCTTCTTGGAGAAGTCACTGACTGTGCAGCAAAGAGATCGCGTACAGGATCCTCCTTGGAAAACTGTTATGAAGTTACCTGTTCCTCTCTGTGCAGTTGCTTTGGGTTTAGTGCACCACTGCTGTAAACAGAAAGCCTGGAGCCCCTTTGGCAGTCCTGAGCTCACCATGATCCCTCTCCTTTTCAGAAAGCTTCAGATCTGGCCGATATGATCACCCGAGTGATCCGTGAGGGGCTGGAAGGACTGGTGTTGAAAGATATAAAGGCAAGTTCACATTTACTCTTCACTGGTGTATGCTGGGAATTGGGGAATAACAACAGAATCTGTGGGTGAAGCACACAAGGCTGAGCCTTCTTGGAGCCTTCTGGGTTTTGTGGGTGCTGACATCCAGTCCAGGTTGTTCCTTACATACTGAGCACTGCTGGGCTGGATCAAGGCAAGGGCTGTTCGAGATGCTGCTGCCCACCAGGGGAGCTGTCTGAGGGGGGTTCTTGCCTTGCTTTGCACAGGGGAATTATGAACCAGGCAAACGACACTGGCTGAAGGTGAAGAAGGACTATCTCAACGAGGGGGCCATGGCTGACACAGCTGACCTGGTGGTGCTGGGAGCTTTCTATGGACAAGGCAGTAAAGGCAAGTCTAGAGTTGGCTTTCACTGGAGATCTGTCAGTTCAGGAAACTCCCAGGCTTTTTCCTGTTCCTACCAGAAGGAGATTGGCTGTAACAGTGATTTTGTGCTGCAGCCCATGAGGTGCTGGGCTGAGTTTACTGTGGGGTAGTTGGCACAGCAGGGCTGGAGGGGTTGGGCTGGGCTCTTGCAGGGGCTCTGTACGTGGGAGCCGATGCCCTGGGCCCATCACAAGCCCGGCTCCCTTTGACTCCCAAAGATGGAAAAGGAGTTTGGCTCATTACTTTGCATTTTGAAAAGCTGTGGCTCCTCCTGTAGATGTGACCCACCCTACTCTTCCCTGTGCAGGTGGGATGATGTCCATCTTCCTCATGGGCTGCTACGATCCCAAGAGTGAGAAGTGGTGCACTGTGACCAAGTGCTCCGGTGGCCACGACGATGCCACCTTGGCGCGTCTGCAGACGGAGCTGGACATGGTGAAGATCAGCAAGGTGAGAGGGGCTCTGGGCTGGAGGGGAGCAAAGGGGTGCTCAGCAAAGGGCTGAGCTGATGTCGAGGTGCTGGTTAAATGCTGGTTTAAGTGTTCTGCCAGGAAGGAGTAAGAGTTAAAGCAGATAAACCGCTCTGACACAAGTGAGGTGTCAGTACAGCCAGCTCCCGATGAGGCACTGCCTGGGATTTGTACTCAGACACTGAGTGGGAAGCCAGGCACCATCTGTTTCCTGCCTGGACAGAGTTTTATTGGGAAGGGTACCAATTTTTTGGGGCATATTGCAATTGGCAGAGACAGTCACTAGATGGGGCTGCAGGAGAGAAGAGCTCAAATCAGACTTGCTGCTCCATAACCTGATGTGTTGGAGTTCAGACATTTCTGACTGGCTTATTTATGGGAGGAATCTCACTTTTCAAGACTCGACAGATAAACAGAGAATTTTAATATTTACTTGACATCCTGAAGGCCATTTGCATCAGGCCTATAGAATCTTTAAAAAAATGGGTAGTTCTACATGAATCACAATTGGAGCAACAGTGTTATTGTTTCACATACAAATGACAGGAGTTGAGAGCTGTGTTCCAGGTAATATTTGGGATTTTCTAGATGAGAGAGACTGCTGCAGATCAGGCTAAAGCAAGTTTCATCCATGCAAAGGCAATCTAATACCTATCTGCTGATTTACTTCTAGGTTATGTTTCAGCAACTTTTGTAGTAGTAGGTTCATATATAAGTGCTGTTATTTTGGGTTTGTGCTTTAATTAACAGGATCCTAGTAAAATTCCACGGTGGCTAAAAATAAACAAAATCTACTACCCAGACTTCATTGTCCCAGATCCAAAGGTAAGTGTTGTCATAGTCATTTAACTCCATTTCCCAGCCCTGACATAACAATCTATTTCATGTCCTTTAAGTGTGCAAGTTGTCTCTTTTAAAAATTAATCTTCATGCTTGGAATGGGAAATAAAGCACAACTTTTTATTTCTCAGTCTTGCAGGTGCTTTTGAGGCTAAAAGCTTCATGAGGAAATCACACCTGCAGCACTTCTGGGAAACATTCTTGTGCATTAAATCCCTTCCAGAAGTGAACTTACTTTAAATGTGAGACATGAAAAGTCTGACTTGAACAGCTGAAGTGCAGCTGTAACCCAAAAGTTGCTGTTGTTTTAGGAAATGGGTCAGTCTGCTTTCTGCTTGAAAGAAAAGGTGTTATTTAGAAATTGGCATGAAATGTTAGTGAAGGGTCTTTGACTTAGTGGAAAAAGTAGGTTTTTCTAATTACGGTCCTGAGGGTGGTCAGTTTGTCTGTCTGGAACAGGGAGGGGGGTTATTGATCAGTTGTTTCATGAGAGAACACAGGAATGTGACGTGACTTCCTCCCTGGTGTGTTCAGAAAGCCCCAGTGTGGGAGATCACGGGGGCTGAGTTCTCCAAGGCCGAGGCCCACACTGCCGACGGGATCTCCATCCGCTTCCCGCGCTGCACCCGCATCCGCGACGACAAGGACTGGCAAACGGCCACCAACCTGCAGCAGCTCAAGGTGAGCTGACACAGCACTCCTGCACGTGCTGGGCTGGGAGCTGGGACAGCAATGCATGGATAAAATGCAGCTTTGGGTAGCAGGGGGTGAGGGGAAGGCACCTCCCACCTGGGACCCGGGATAGCACCTTCCCTTTCCTCAGGCCCCTCGCTGGGATGTGAATGTCCCTCTGTCTCCTGAGCTGTTGTGTTGTGCCCTGTCAGGAAAGCCTTTGCTGGCAGCTGGTTGTATGAGCTCCTGTAACACCCCGTGGTGAGGAATTGCCTTCCTCAAGGAGATGGCATTCATTCTCTTTAGGGTCATTCACTTTCCCAATTGGGAGATCATTTGGGAATAGGATGTGGATAACCTGGCCCAGTCCTGGGGCAAGTGGAGCCAGCCAGGATCCCTGGGCTGCACCCACCCACTCCTCCTCCTCTGCTGATGGAACTGTCCTGGTGCCAGTCCCACAGTGAGCTGGGGATGAGCTCTGAGCTCAGGTAGTTCCTGCAGTCTGGGCTGTCCTCACACAGCCTGTGGGGTGCTGGCAGCAGCTGCCAGTGCTTGTTGTGGAAACCAGGAGTGATCCAGCCCCCCTGCTGTCCTGCAGCCTGTGCAGGTAGGGGAGAGAGAGGCACAGTGCCCTCTGCAGATGGGCTGTTCCAGGGAGAGCAGCAGGCACTGTTCATCCCTCAGGCTCTGATGAATTAGTGTGTCTTGCTCTGCAGCAGAGCTTGGGGATGTGGCTTTTGATTCCTCCCTGTGTGGTTTCCCTTAATGCCAAGCAGAGGGGTGGAATGCAGAGAGCTTGGACAGAGCTGACAGGAAAATGGCTACAAAGAGGTGCAGGAGAAAAATCACCTGAGCAAACACTCAGGGGGGAACAAACAAGAGGAGCCCCTGTAATTACAGTTACAGCTCCTGTCTGGTGTCAGACACTCACACTCTGTTTCTGGGGGCAGGAGCTGTACCAGCTCTCCAAGGAGAAGGCTGATTTCAGTGTTGGTGCCGGGGAGGAGGATGAGTCCACAGCAGGCAGCAGTGGAGAGAATGAGGGGAATTCCAGGTCTTCCACACCTCACAGCAGTATTAAAACCCCCCCAAACAAGTCACCTGCAAAAGCCCAGAAGCCAGAAGGTAAGATGGTGCTTCCCAGGAGAGGAGGCTTGGGGGGTGTGTTCCATGTTTGGGGCAGGCTGGGTCAGGATCTTTGCCTTCTGTCAGAGGCTTGAAGCTCCCACAGCACCTTCCACGTGCATGTCAGGGAGAATGGGCAAAGCTGTTTAGAGCCTTAGTTTGGCCTGTGCTGTTCCCAGCATGGATTGAGTAGCCACAGCTCTGAGATGTGCTGGGATTGGGAAAAGGTGGATGGAAGCAGCACTGATGATGCCGTTTTCAGGTTGGTGTTCCCTGCTCCTGTTCCTGCACGTCACATGCCCTTTGGTTAGATGTTTTTGGCCATGAACCAGTGTTTAATTTTATTTGGATGGAATTCATGCATATAATGAGACACCTGCATGGAGGTGATTTCCAGGTAAATTGAGTTTGTGTTTGTCACTGGGGAACAACGTGAAGCAAATTGCTGAGCAGTTTCAGAAAGGACAGTGTGGTGACAGCACACAGGGCAAGTGGCAGCAGCATCCTGGAAAGGAGGCCAGGAGGTTCCCCTGTAGAAAAATGTGTCTTACTCATTACATTCTAATCCATGGATTTCCCAGAAAGAGGGAAGGAAACTTTTTCCTTTTACTCTCTTCACTCTCTCCCCCCATGTTAATACACAACCAGTATCTGGACAGAGCACAGAAATGAGACAAGTTTGTTTGTTTTTAGAGAGCAAAGCAATCCTTGCATCCCCTCAGAAATCCGAGGAGAAACGAGGGGAGAAGAGAAAAGCATCGGAGATGGAGGACAACGGAAAAAAGGTACAGTCAGGTGGACAGCAACCACTGTGGGGTGGGAGGAGGCCGAGGCAGCGGAGTTGTCCGTTCACTTTTGCCTTCCATCTGGAAATCCATCCCCCCTTCTCTCCCTCAGCACCCACTGCTGGACATTTTCACGGGCGTGAGGCTGTACCTGCCGCCCTCCGTGCGGGACTTCGACAAACTGCGGCGCTACTTCATCGCCTACGACGGGGACCTGGTGACGGAGCGGGACACGGCCTCGGCCACCCACGTCATCGGGGACATTGAGGACAACCCTGGTGCTCAGCAGGTGTCTCCCAGGTGGATCTGGGAGTGCATCCGGAAGAGGAGGCTGGTGGCGCCGTGCTAGCGGGGCAGGGACGGTCCTGGCACAGGAGCAGCCCGGAGCTAGGTAGGTGGGAGGAAAGGTGCAGTTGTGGACAGACATAAAATGCCAGCAGAGGTGCTCACAAAGATCCACAGCAACCCTGTGGAATA